>NC_140585.1:810284917-810884917 GCF_964204655.1 Triturus cristatus | reverse complement strand
ATTAGTTTGCCGAAAGACTTGGTTCCAGATATGGCCGATTGCGCAAACTGGGGCAAGGTCTTTGCCGCGACCTACTCGAAGTGCTTCGGCACTCCGTCTATGTCTGTACTACCCTCCGTCATTAAACGTGTTCAAGAGAATCACGGGGCGGAGGCTGCTGTTGAATTGGGAATGAGGCTTGTCGGGGAGTTCGATGTGGTTGCTTCCATGGTGATGGGCAACCTCAAAGGCGATGCCATGCAGTTCCAAGTAGCTAACAAGCTGGACCGCGTGGACGAACTCGACAGGCCTAAGGAGTTAGCTAAAATAATTGCGGAAGCCTATAGGACCATAGGCCACAGTGTTAAACCAACTGTGATAATTCCTGATATAGTACAGCAAACTAAGGTGAGCTCGTCTAGTAAAGACGAACGCCCTAATTTTCCTAAACAAAAGGGGAAGCAGCGACAGAAACAGGGGTCTCGTCCTGCCTCACCCGTACAGTCGCCTAGTGAACGCACATATGATCTGCGCGATCGATCTAGTATTAAGTCACCTGATAGGTTTCAGGTTTCTGACCAACGTTCTCCTCGTTCTTCACAGGAAACATCGGCTTCACAATCCGGTGGCGGAGACCGTGGGAAAGGACGGGGTGCCCAAGTTCGTGAGCAACCCCGTCAGACTGACGGCAAAGGCAAGTAGGACGAGTCTGCACGTCAATGACCCCCGTTTCAGAAGAAGAAAGTTGCTGCGCTAACAGTGAGGTATGCCACAGATAGTGCGGACGCAGCTTCAAAACCTGACATGGGCACTAACGCTGCTCGACAGCGCGGCGGAAGTTACAGTAGTGCGACAAGCACTACGTCCATATCTGGTGGCGACAGCAACTGATACGTTCATAACTGTAGAGACTGCTGACACTAGAGTGGCTCCCCCTGACAGACTGTATAACATAGTCCTTTTAATTGAAGGTGACATACAACGCACGATTCAAGGGATTTTTTGGGATAATCTGACCTCTTCGTATGATATTCTATTGGCAGAGGCAGACTGGCCCCCGGCTTTCATTTTAGATGCTCCTAAAGGGGAGGAGATGATCCTCCCGTCCTTTGCGCACACAGTGCCAAAGGACCAAGCTAAGAAGTTCGCCGAGGAGTGGCCTCTAGTGCTTGCGCCTGCTTTGTATCGTAATCAGGTAGGCTGGGATAAATTGTCCCCCAGCCATGAGATTCCGCTGCGGTCCACGCCCCAGCCACAACCCCAATATCCCATGCGTCGCGAAGCAAGAACTCACGTCGCGGCTATCCTTGAACAATTGGAATATCAAGGTGTAATTGAAACGTGTGTCACCAATGAATAATCCTTTATTCACTGTGACGAAGCCTGATGGGTCGTACCGCCTGGTTTTGGATTACCGGCATTTAAACTCTCATTGCCGGACATGCGCAGTACAGAATACCCACAGTTCGGCTCTCGTCGATAGTCTCGTGAGAAAACGGTTTAAAACCAGACTTGATATTTCCAACGGCTTTTACAGCCATAACCTGTCCTCTCTAAGTAGTGAATGGACAGCGTTCACCTCGGGTGGCAAACAAAAACATTTCAAAAGGTTACCGATGGGCTATAAGAACAGCCCTGGTGTCTTTGCCGCTTGTGTAATCTCTCTGTTAGAGAGCATAGACCCTGATGCGTACTCGTATGTAGATGATATTTATCTCACAGATGACGAGTTATGGCCGCATCTGTGTCGCGTTGACCGCATTATTGTTTTGTTTGCAGACTTCGGTTACAAATTCAACTTTGCGAAGTCTCACATTGCGGAATATACAGTGTTGTTTTTGGGATACGAACTCAACAATGAAGGTCGAGGATTGGCTCCGCACTTCCTAGAGAAATGCGCATGCCTACGTGCTCCTACGACACTGAAGAAATTACAATCTTTGCTGGGCTTTCTGAATTTCGGTCGAACGTACATTCCTGATTATGCCCAGTGTATCAAGTCGCTTTATGCCTTGGTACAACCTACTTTTTCCAAATCATGCTGGTTGCCGGAGCATTCAGCTGTATTGCAATCTTTGCAAGCTGACCTTCTTGCTTCAATATACTTACTGACGCGTGATAACCACACTAACCTGGTCATAAGAATTGTGCCAGGCGCAGTGGGTTTCACGTACTCAACGTTTAATGAGGGCGACACCGTCCCCATTGGCTACAAATCACACCTGTACACTTCGGCTGAACTGCGATTTTCCGCTGTCGAGAAAGTTTTGACGGCAGTGCAGATGGCGATTCTGAAAGAACGGGCGCTATCGCAAGGAAAGCGCATGTTGGTGGTCACACCATATCCTACCCTTGAGGCGGTGACGAAAGCAAGTGTACCAAATTCTAAGGCTTTGCATCCACAGTGGATACAATGGGCCACTTCCTTGACATCGCCCGACGTCACATATCTTTGACGCAGCTCTGCAGACTCAGGAGTTCTTACAGTATGAATTCGTTCATCCAGCTCCTCTGTCTTTGCGCCCGCTCGAGGATTACCATTGTGTCATTTACACTGACGGTTCTGCGCAACCGGCGACTGGATCGAAGCATGCCTATTCAGCGGCCTGCGCAATTGTGGTCGGTATTTTCGTGAATGGTGAATTCCAATCTGATGTCGTGCATACGCAGTCATTGGGTGATTGTACCGCACAGTTGGCGGAGCTTCGTGCTCTGGTGCTTGCACTGGAGTTTGCTGATCCTCGAATCACTACCCTTATAGTGAGCGACTCGTTCTATTGTGTTTAATCTTACAACGACAATCTACATTTTTGGTCTCAAAATGACTACCGTGATTCAAAAGGTAGCACAATTAAGCATAAAATGCTTTGGGTTCGAGTGGCAGAACTTAAAGAACATCTGCCTCTCGTGAATGTTATTCACACTCTTGGTCACCAACGAGTTGGTGTCCATGCTGTCGGCAACAGCCTAGCTGACGAGGCAGCAAAAACAGCAGTGGCGACATACTTAGTTGCAGCAGTTACAAGATCACAAAGTAAGATTGATGATGACTGTAGGAGAGTAGGGTCTGCTATCCTATGGTCACCCCAAATTTTTGCTTTTTGCTTCACTGGTTTTTGACATATTGAGGCTGTGGGCCTGCTAATCAGACCACCAGCCTGCTGTTCTCTCTAACTAAATTGACACTATGCACCCTAGGTGCATAACCAATTGGAATTGGATCACCCTGTGAGCCCCTGTACCAGTGTACACTAGGTACCCAGGGCATTGGTGTATCTAAGGCCTACCAGGGGCTGAAGCATGTATTATGCCACCCCTGGCCTGGCCTAGCAAATTTGACACAACTGGCTGATCACTCAGCTGGGGTAAGTTGGTGTAACCACCTCTTACTTAGGTGTAGTATACCTATACCTAACCTTAAAATGGGACACATGTTAACCTATAAGCCACTCCTATGGCAGGCCTTGACAATCCTGAAGGCAGAGTGCTTGGTTCTCTGTGAGATGGTGCTCTGGCATGAGCTGAGCCTGTCTGCAGTGGTCGGAACAACTTCCTTCTACCGTTCCCAGATATCGTCATACCATATACTCTTAAGTGCATTATGAACCTCGCGGTTAAATGCTATCTTTGGTTTGGCTTTATCAAAACATGTCGAGTAAGGTGTCATACGAATTGGAATACTAACCCCTCGCCAATTCTGGCGATGGGGTTAGCATTCCACCCTTCTAGAGGGACACGACATGTACAGTACCTGAAACCCGGGTAAAATCAGACATAGCCTCAGCTCCACAAAATGGATGCTGCCACCACAGACACAAGTCTGCCCTCCTGCTGCTGGGAGTCCTCCCAGCTTGGGAGACGTGGACAAAGGGTTTCCTGCCAGGGGAGGTGCGAGCACCACCCCAGACAGGATTTTGTGTATTGGTCAGGTAGGGCTTGAAAGGAATCAGACATGCCTGAGGCTCACAAGGAGCCTCGGTGCATATGCCAGTTCAAACCGGTCCTGGTGCACACCAGCCCCGGACTTGGGGCGAGCTGGACAAAGGATTGGGGGTGTAACCACCCCCCTTCCTGGTCCAACCCTTAGGGAGGGACCTAGCAGGTAGTCCGGCCCCTAGAATCCACTTAAAGGTAGGAGCTGTGTCCAAAGACTTCAGACATCCTGGAATCAACTTAACCACAAGAAGAAGACGGGAACTTCGACGCTCTGCTGCACAGAGGACAGAAGGAAATCTCCCCTATGGTCATGGAGTGACCATCTTGCTAACGCAAGCACCAACCAGCTATTTGACGTCTGCTTTGCCGCCGCCGGAGCCCGAGCCCAGAGCCCGACAAGACCTGGACCTTCAGACCTCTCACAGCCCGATCCACAGTCCCTGCAAAGAAGGAACCCGTGGAGGCACCGAGACCCGTGGAGCCAGCCATCTTGGAAGACCGACGACAAGCTGCAAGTACGACAACAGAGGCTCCCTCCAAGTTGTGCTTTGGGTCCTGAGAAGCCCAACCACCGAGCAGCATCTGCATGAAAGGTGAGCCCTCCAGCATCTCCACGATCTGCGTGGGGCCCCTCTGCATTTTGCAACTCGACGCGCCTGCCCGGTCCCTGGCCCGTTGGCTAGTGGCCATTTTGGCGACCTAATTTGAAATCAACGACGCTGGTCTGGTTGCTCCAGACTGGCCCCAGCTGCTCTCCAAAAGAGCAGCCCCTCTGACCTTGCTGGTCAGAACAATCAGCTTTCTTGAATTTCCACGACTCCTGCCTTTGCCAAGGCTTGTTTGCTTCTTTCGAGTCGCCGACACCGCCGACAGCGAGAGCCTGTGTGGGACAGCTCGTGACTCGACTCCTGGACATCGTCGACCTTCAGGGACCACGTGGCTGCGGAGACAAGCTACACCTCATCACCTGTTTGCACCCGACATCGCCTGGTACCTACCTGGTGCCACGCCGGTCACTGGCTAGTGACTGTGAACACTGTCCCCTCTGCTTTCAGGTCTTCTACAACTCCGATCCACCCTTGGATCCAACGCAGCTCTTCTGGACCGACCGCCTGCAGCATCTTTGTCATCAGGCTCCATTGAATCGATAGAAGAAACCCGACGCACTTCGAGACCTATGCACCCGCTTCCTGTGGGTGAGGTAAAGCTGGCACTCCGGTGCCCAAGTGTAGAGAAACATCTCTAGTGTCTGTGTTTTGAATCTAAAGATCGTAGTCCATCCAGAAGACCCTTTCTGCAGTAACTTTTAAACTTTTACACACCCATTGAAAACCTATGGGAGCCCGCGTGTAACTTTCCTCACTGCACACGCGACCCGTGGACCTCCTGGTCACTAACTGAAGTTAGCTCCTTGTAGGCCCAGCGATTCTAGAGGCCCTAGGCCTTTTCCCTTTCCTGTTCGTGGTACTTATACCACTATTTTAGTATATGGTTTGAGTGGCCACCAGGGCCCATCCATATAAAGTGCAACTTCTGTATATTATAACATTGTCTTGTTTAACGATTTGTGCTCCTGTGCTCATAAAGAGTCTAGGGGATACTTTGAGTAATAAATACATATATATTTTGAATATATATCTGTGTGGTGTCCTTTCATTGGTATAAAGGGGGGTTACATTTGGTAAAACAGCCTGCTTAACACGCTTTAACGAGTTTAGCCTCAAATACTGCTTAGCCTACGCTACCACTAGGGCAGCTAGTCCGAAAAGATTGACTTACAACCACACCATAAGGGTTGCTTGGCATGGTACAAGGTGGTCACTTTAACTAGTGAACATTATATACCAGGCCAACTTCTCACAATGACATCTTGGCAGCTATTGCTGCTACAAAGAAGGGAACAAAATACCCGAGAGGTTTCCCTTCTCGTTACCATTATCGCTTAAGTCCTGATAACGTCCCGTTAGTAAGGATTAACGACGTTGGTGACAGATTGATTCCCAACGCGGACTGCAGACCATCTTTGATATTAGCGGCTCACGAGGGCATGGCGTCTGCCCATGCCTGCGTTGCAGCTACTGTTTCTCTGTTACAACAAAGTTACTGGTGGTGCGGTTTATATAAACAAGCTTGCGCTTATGTTCTTAATTGTGACATTTGCCAGCAGATAAAACCTTCAACTGCGGCGCGCCCACCACAGACTCAGTTGTACATATCTAATAAACCACTGGGGTGTGTTTATTTAGATCATTGCGGTCCATTCACCTCTGATACTGCGTACAAATACATCTTGGTTGCAGTGGATTCGTGCACACGTTTTCTTTGGGTATGGTCACAAAGGAGTGCTGATGCCCGTACTGTCATTAAGGATTTCCGTGTCTTTGTTGGAAGTTTTGCATGTGGTACCTTTCAATCTGATCAGGGCCCTGCGCTCGCCTCTAAGGCGTACAAAGAAGCCATGAGAAATTTGGGGGTCCAAGTCAAATTTTCGTCTCCCTACCGGCCTGAGGGTAATAGTGTGGTGGAGCGAATGAACCGTGACTTAAAGCAATCTTTGACAGCTAGGGTTTTAGGTACTGGACGGAACTGGCTTGCCCACTTGTATGACGTACAACGTGCACTTAATAATCTCCCTAGAAGGTCTCTGGGTGGGCGGACCCCATACATGATGCTCTTTGGCATACGAATGTTTGTCCCGGACCTTGATGGTCTAGACATGGCTGCGGCGGCCGCACACTTTGACGTAGATGATCACTGTGCTGTATTGCAGAATCTACAAGAAGCCAGAGACAGTCTAGCGAAGGAACACGTGCCCTCCACATCTGATGCTGCGCTTCAGATTCCAGTAGTCGGCTGGCTACCTCGAGTTGGTGATCTGGTCCGTGAGAAGGTGGAGAACAAGAAGGAGTTCGGCCCCTCTTATCGTGCACCAATTCCGGTGCTTGGAGTACAGGGTACACGTACAGTCATTTTACCTCCACTTCCTGGTCGCAAGGCTAACAGGTACATCTCTATTGACAATGTCAAACTACAGCGAGTGGCCGATTCTTCTTAGTATGACTCCAGCGGTTTATTGCCCTGCGATGCTGAGAAATTCTGTTTTGGCCCCAGCTTCTACCACCTTGCCTGATGTTGCCGTCGAGATGCATACAGTTACTGGTCCTTTATTGCCACCGACAGCTGGTGGTTGTCGGGATGTGGTGAAGGAAACACGAGAGGCGGATGGGATTTGGTTTAGCGAGTAGTGGTTTTATTCTATATTACAACAGAGGACTTCGTTATCTTGGATCTGCTGAGCACTGGTGAAAGGGCTGGGGGTTGACTCCTCGTCTCCGTCCTTCTCCTAGGCTTCAGAGGGTTCACCCGTTGTTTTCACCGGAAGGGACTCGGGATGTTCAGCATGAAAAGAAACAAAAGAAAACCGCCTTAGATTCAGGCAGGTTTGAAGGTGGTTGGGTAGGGCGTGTGGGAGCGCCGTAGCGAGTAGGGTGTGCAGAGGGTACGGACCTAAACCACCACCTTTGAAGCGACACAAGGGTATGAGCAGCAGATGAACCATCTGCTTACTTCAGGAGGCGTCCCCCGAACCCTCCAACACCCGCCGCCCTGACCCCAGGAAGCGCTCCCGTACCTGCTGAAGCCAGGAACCTCCGGGTCCCTGGCGGGGCGCTGCGTGTGTCCAACCTCCGGGGTCCTCCGATAAACGTCCTTCGACTGTCTCCGTCACCGCTGGTTTTTCCTCCTCCTTCCGCTCGTCTCTGCACCGGCGTTCGCGCGCCCTTCTCGTCTCCGCGTCCTTCTCTTGTTCCGTGTCCTGCTCCCTGCCTTCCCGATTCGGCCAATCCGAACCGGCGACGTCATAGGGGGTGGTGCCTTCCAATGGAGAGGAGAGTTTCTCATTAAAGGGCCAGGGCTCAGGAAATACTTCCTTCTCCGAGTCGGGTGATCCAGTTCTGACCTCCGGGGGCTATGGGACAGAAGAGGGGGACGAGAAAGGTGAGTCCGGGGGATTTCCCAGGGTGATAGGGAGCACCTCCCGACACACCCCACCCCAAGAATGGTCCCGATCGGGGACAGAGTGTACTCAGCAGAGGAAGTCAGCGTTGGAGTTTTCGGCACCCCTATGGTGAAACAGGTCAAACACAAAAGGCTGAAGGGACAAAAACCAGCGCATAATGCGAGGGTTGTTGGACTTATTTCGGCTCATCCATATGAGGGGGACATGGTCCGTGTAGAGCCGGAAGCGCCGGCCCTCCAGATAATAACGTAGTTTTTCCACGGCCCACTTCACGGCCAAGCACTCTTTTTCGATGATAGGGTAATGCTGTTCACGGGGAAATAGTTTTCTGCTAATAAAAAGAATGGGCCTTTCTATTCCATCACCGCCAACTTGAGACAGTACCGCACCGATGCCGTTGTCAGAGGCATCGGTTTGAAGAATGAAAGGCAAATCGAAATCAGGAGATGCCAACACTGGTCCGCTAGTGATCACGTTTTTTAAGCGGGAGACAGCCTCCAAGACACGTGGAGAGGGATGACGCACAGTTCTGTCCGAGGTCGATTTCTTCAGGAGTTCGGTCAATGGGGCCGCTATTTCGGAGTACTGTGGTATGAAGCGTCTATAATAGCCCAAGAGACCTAAAAAGGCCCGAATCTCCTTTTTTGTTGCCGGGACTGGGGTTTCTGGGATGGCCCTGACCTTTTCTTTCTGTGGCTCAATACACCCCTTACCCAAAAGATACCCAAGATAGCGTACCCGATGGAAAGCCCCAAAGGATTTACCAGCATTGACGTGACTTGTAACGCCTGCAATACTCAACGGCAATGCTCTAGGTGAGAGTCCCACGAGGGGCTGAAGATCACTATATCATCAAGATAGGCTGAGGAATACCCCTGATGGGACCGTAGAACCACATTCATTAAACGCTGAAAAGTTGCGGGAGCTCCGTAGGCCAAAGGGCAAAACAGTAAACTCAAACAGGCCTTCTGGAGTGGAAAAAGCTGTTTTCTTCTGATCACTGTTCCGTAAGGGTACTTGCCCGTAGCCTTTGGTCAAATCCAATGTGGTAATGTATTGTGCTTTCCCTAACCTTTCGATCAATTTGTCCACTCGGGGTAGGGGATAAGCATCTAAGGAGGAGACGGCATTAAGTTTCCTAAAATCAATACAAAACCTAATGGAACCATCAAGCTTGGGCACTAGGACTATAGGGGAGGACCATTCACTCTCTGAGGGCCTAATCACGCCCATTTGTAGCATCTTGTGTATTTCGGCGGATATGGCTGCCCTTCGGGCCGCGGGAATTCTGTAGGGTTTCTGTTTTATTGGTTCCCCGGGACTAGTGTTTATGTGATGTTCCACCAGGGTTGTTTTACCGGGACTGTCTGAGAACAGGTCCCGAAAGGGAAAAAAGACATCTAGAAGGTCTTTGGTTTGACGACAGACAGCTCTGGGTTTACCGTTAGCTTCTCTAGGGTACAAGGTTGTTCTCTTTCTACTTGGGAGATGTGTATGTTTTTCGGAGGGGGTCCCAGCCACTCGTTCAAAAGATTTATGTGATAGGATTGGGTTGTGCGTGGTGTCAATTGTAAGCGATAGGTGGTGGTCCCTATTGTCTCTACGACCCTATAGGGGCCCTTCCATTCCCTTTTGATTTTACTAGCGCTGCTGGGAAGTATTACCAAGACCCAGTCGTCTACCTGTAACGTGCGTACTTTCGTTCCCTTGTCGTAATGTTTCTTTTGTCTTTCTTGGGCCTTTTCTAGATTTTGATGAGCCAAGTTCCGTAGTTTATCCAATCTAGAACGTAAATGCAAGGTATAGTCTAGGAGAGTCTGGGTGTTATCCTCTTTTGCTTCCCAGGTCTCCTTTGTCATCTCTAGCAGAGTACGAGGTCGTCTGCCGTACAGGAGTTCGAAGGTGGAACAACCTAGACTACTCTGTATCTGCCCACGGATGACAAAGAGAGCCAGGGGCAGAAGACGATCCCAGGACTTTCTTTCGCTCTCTAACATTTTCTTTAAGGTTAACTTCAGGTTCCCGTTATACCTTTCAACCAACCCGTCAGTTTGGGGATGATATACGGAGGTTTTAATGTGTTTTATATTCATTAGTTTACAAACTTGAGACATGAGTTTTGAGACGAAGGGAGTTCCCTGGTCCGTGAGAATTTGTGAGGGAAATCCCACCCGTGAAAAGTACTCCAGAAGCTTGTCGCTATGCAAGAGGTTGTGGTGCTGCGGAGGGGAAAGGCTTCTGGGAACCGGGTACAATAGTCAACTAAGACCAGAACGTACTGATAACCCGTGGCAGATCGAGGTAGGGGTCCAATGATGTCCATACCCACCCGTTCAAAAGGCTGCCCAACGATGGGTAAGGGTTGGAGGGGAATGCGTGCTGGATGAGAAGGATTCTTGACCTGACACACAGGGCACTTCTGACAGTAGGCCTTTATTTGGGCATATATACCCGGCCAATAGAAGTTTCTCAAGAGATTCTCGGTGGTCTTGTGGGCCCCTGCGTGGCCGGCCAAAAGGTGGCTGTGGGCAAAGAACATGACTTGGTCCCTGAAGTCCTTAGGAACGAGGAGTTGGGAGGGAGCGGTGGCATTGGGGAGACGGTACAAGAGACCATTTTGTATTGAAAAGGAGGGGAAAGTAACGGTACCGTTGTTGGGTTGCTTTCTAGCCTCTTGCCATGCATGGATGAGTGTGACGTCATTGGTCTGAGCCCATTGGAAGTTTTTATCTATTTTCCAGGGTTCCTGAACCAGAAGGGCAGGGACCTCTTTGCAGCTCGAATGAGTAGTCTTCCAGAAGAGAGACAAGAAGTCTGGATTGTCTGTACCCAGGATAAGGTCCTCAGGCAGAGTGTCCATAAGACCTACGGTAACATAAACAGAGCCCGTTTTCCCTGGACATGAAAGGGGAACCCTGGCGGTGAGATAGAGGCGTACATCTCCATGTATACATCTTATGGCTACCTGCCCCCCAGGAACTCTTTGCTTCGGGGTCACAAAACGGGTTTTCATCATAGAGTGTCTGCAACCTGAATCCAATAGGGCTGAAACGGTGGCGGTATTAACTCTAAGACTTACATAATAGGCGGCACCCATCTCTGTGGAATACAGTAGATTACGAGGCCCATAACTGACATCCATGGGTTCTTCTGACTTTCTTCGGGGGCATACCCGGGCGATGTGCCCCCATTCCCCACAGTCAAAGCATTGTGGCTGTCTAGAAATGAGGGGTTCTGGTCGTGTGCCTTTATACTTTTCTGGCTCTTTGATGGGACGAAGAGGTTTCCGTGGTAGAGTGGACGGTCGTAGGCCTTTTTCGGGCTCCCATAGTAAAGTGCGGGGTTGTGCTCTTGCAAATGAGGTAGCCATTTCCACAGCCCTTTCGATTGTTAATCCCGCATGTTGTTTCAACCAACGTTGCGTGGCAAATGGCAATGCTTCCAGGAACTGCTCAAGAATTACAGCATTCATAATGTCTTCCTTTGTAAGTTCGTTCGGCCTTAACCATTTTTCTGCTGCCATTTTCAACCTGATGTACAGGGTCTTCGGGCTGTCACTGGTGGCGCCTTTTTCTCTACGAAAGCGTAGTCGATATGCTTCGGAATCCATACCTAAGTGGTCCAGAATCACAGCCTTAATTTCGTCATAGGGGACGACCCCTCCAGCGTTGGCGAGCTGGTATGCTGCTTGAGCTTCTCCTGATAAGAGCGGTGCTAGAAAGAAGGGCCATTTCACACTCGGCCAACCTGCGGCCCTTGCGGCTCGCTCAAAGTTAAGCAAAAACGCGTCTGGGTCTTCGGCCGGAAGGTATTTTTGTAAGGACACGGTAGGGAAGGCATTGGAGGACCGTGACGCCCCACGACTGGCAGGGGCGGAGGGGACTTCTTCCACCACACGAGTCAGGGCATCTAGTTGGGCTTTCATTTGGTCCTTGAAAGTATCCCTGTCCGCCTGAGCACTGGTGAGCTGTCTTTCGACGGCCCACTCCAGCTTCCTCTGCCCCTCCACCAGATGTTGGATAAGCGCTTCCATCAGGGTTCCTGCACCTGCACTTTATGCCTGCATTCTCCACCATATGTCGGGATGTGGTGAAGGAAACACGAGAGGCGGATGGGATTTGGTTTAGCGAGTAGTGGTTTTATTCTATATTACAACAGAGGACTTTGTTATCTTGGATCTGCTGAGCACTGGTGAAAGGGCTGGGGGTTGACTCCTCGTCTCCGTCCTTCTCCTAGGCTTCAGAGGGTTCACCCGTTGTTTTCACCGGAAGGGACTCTGGATCTTCAGCATGAAAAGAAACAAAAGAAAACAGCCTTAGATTCAGGCACGTTTGAAGGTGGTTGGGTAGGGCGTGTGGGAGCACCGTAGCGAGTAGGGTGTGCGGAGGGTACAGACCTAAACCACCACATTTGAAGCGACACAAGGGTATGAGCAGCAGATGAACCGTCTGCTTACTTCAGGAGGCGTCCCCCGAACCCTCCAACACCCGCCGCCCTGACCCCAGGAAGCGCTCCCGTACCTGCTGAAGCCAGGAACCTCCGGGTCCCTGGCGGGGCGCTGCGTGTCTCCAACCTCTGGGGTCCTCCGATAAACGTCCTTCGACTGTCTCGGTCACCGCTGGTTTTTCCTCCTCCTTCCGCTCGTCTCTGCACCGGCGTTCGCGCGCCCTTCTCGTCTCCGCGTCCTTCTCTTGTTCCGTGTCCTGCTCCCTGCCTTCCCGATTCGGCCAATCCGAACCGGCGACGTCATAGGGGGTGGTGCCTTCCAATGGAGAGGAGAGTTTCTCATTAAAGGGCCAGGGCTCAGGAAATACTTCCTTCTCCGAGTCGGGTGATCCAGTTCTGACCTCCGGGGGCTGTGGGACAGATGAGGGGGACGAGAAAGGTGAGTCCGGGGGATTTCCCAGGGCGATAGGGAGCACCTCCCGACAGTGGTCTACCTGAAGATATTGAGTATGCTTATCCTGCGGATGTCCCGTTGCCTGTTTTACAATCCACCACAGTTAACCAGTCGCGCTACTCCTTTGACACTAATTCAATGACTTCCATTGCCCCATCAAAAGTTTCAATTTTTGTTGCCTGGTTTAAAAGACATTTTTTAATTCCCCCTTGGACTTACATTTGGCTAGTGCTCATATGTATTTTTCTGTTTATGTCCATTGGATTTGTGGTAGTGTTTTTTAGACTTATAAATGGACACTACCTGAAAGAAAGATCTACAATTAGACTAATTGATGGAACTTCGGCCCCCCACTCCTCATCACATATTATGAAAAGGGACCAGACTTTTGTGAACATTACTGCCTGGCCTGTACAGGATGGGATCGCTTGGGATGCTGTTAAATTTCAAATTCATGGTCCCACTGAAGTAATCAATGTTTCAAATGTATTTCGTGTTTCTATGGGTGATGTAGTTAAGCAAAACATCCACTCGGATTATTGGGATGTTCAAGCCATAGAAGCACTGTTTTCTGATTTGAAATATTATGCTGCGTTTGATGCTGAGGATTTGTATTTAGATACTGCTAATTATGATGAGCAATTTTGCTATCAACATTATGGCACGCATTTCCTACACAAAGCAAATACGTTTAGAAATGTTGTAAATTATACGCAATGGGAACACTGTCCAGCCCCTAGGCTGGGCAGCTCCTCCACGTTAGTGGACAAATTCACATATTTTTCTGACTTCAATATGTCGAATCCGGCCTCCTTTTACTCTAAGGTTGCGGCTGAGTCTGCTTCTAAAGTTAAACTGACACACACTAAATTATTGTATTCCAAGTCCTTTATGGACGAGTTGGCAATTGGAGGTTATGATCTGTGGAAAGCTACTATCGATCTAAAATCGGTTTGGGGTTCTAAACCGTGGCAGGTACAGGGAACAGAAGCTTTGCATCGTGCCTGCCTCATCCCGAACCACATGTTATTTTTGAATTCGTCAATTTTTCAGACCACTTGTTTTGGATTGGCTACTTCTAAAAAATTAAATTCTCCCTCCACTCTGGGTCTGGGTGCTTATCCTAATTGGGATAATCATACGGATCTGTCCCTTGCTACGTTGCAGTCATACATTTCCAACACATCCTTCAATATTTCCCAAATAAATCCGGAGGGGTGGTTAATATGGCAAACTAGCTCAGATTCCTGTCAACATCGGTTTCTGGATTTGGCTCCGGGGTATACACAAGTTCGTGTAGACCCCCGTTTTGAATCCTCTCACACTGTAACTACCTACTCGGTAGGGAAGTTATGCCACTCTTGGCTGCAACATTCCACTTTAGCATCTGTTAAACTTCATTTAGCACAATTGAACGACAAAATAGATTTGAATGATTTTGTTAAGTGTCCTGCAATTGGCAGGTCCAAAAGATGGGTATATGCAGTTTATAACGAAGTTTGGAAGCTATCACAGATTGAAGCTGCATCAAGATTACGAGCAATTGATCAAGCCAATATGGAGAAAGTATTGGCTGTTATAGATAATAGCATTAACACCCTATCTTCCAGAATTTATACCTTAGATAATATTGTTTCATCTGTGGTTGACATTGTGCAGGATGATTTGTCGGTTTTGTATCATGGTCAAAATCAATTGCGTTCTATTATGCAGTTTGCAAGGACATTGCAAACGTTAAAGGCTGGGAAAGTCCCTTGGGATTACATGAATACTTCATCTTTGTTCCTTCCATTTAATTTAACTGCAAAACAACAGTTCATGTCCATGAAAGATGCGATATACTCATTGCTGCACATTGAAAAGTTGGAACCTTTACCTTTCTCTGTTGCCGAATTAAACTCCGCTGTGTGGTTTATCCACGGGTTGATCACATTACCGTTCCCCCTGTTTAAGTTCAGTTCGTGCATGAAACATTATGGCCTTGGTAGATATGAAAAACTGGGTATGGCCTTCCTGCACGAAGTTTGGTCACTCCCATTCACGTATAGATGCGTGAGGGACGGAAAAGAGGTTTACTTAAAAGGTGAAGAGTGCACTTCCACTCCAGATCACTCTGTGGTGTGTCGGCACATTCAATTGCATGGTGCATGTAATGTGCACGCTCCTAATTTAGATTTTGTCCTCAAAGGGATCCCGGTGCCAGTTATAACACCGTCTTTTACGCTGCTTGCTAACGGTAGTTATTTGCTATTAAATAATGAAGCTTGCTGTGAGATGTTAGTGGGAGTGCCCTACATAGTGACTGTATCACAGAGAGTAGTCTGCTGTAATAAAGTCCTTTTCCCACCCCCGCATGGTCGGCTCGATGTATCCATCTGGCCTTCCATTCCAACCTTGAAAGCAGAGTTCAACAAGATGAGCAGAATAAGGGCTCTATTGTCTCAAAAAGAAGTCGCGTTGACTTCGTCCCGGGAAACATTTGTCCTTCACGTTGCAAACACGCGCACAGAGGTGCAAGCGCTTTTGAATACTGATCTCCCACTTCATTTTGGGGCCCTGATTCAGACTATCTTTAATGCCTCGTCAACAAGTGGCCTGGCACATTTTTTCAAAATTGTGGGCTCCGGCCTCGTGACCTCCTTTCAAACTATTTTTGGCGTGATCCCGGCATTTTTTCATTCTATTTTTTCCAGCGTCTTCGGAGGTCTCCCTTTCATTCTCGCCCTCGTAGCTGGGGTACTTTTGTTGATCTGCGTACTACGCTATGGATGCACAACTTGCGTCACACGTCAGCATGTCCCGGCTGCTCCATCTTCGTAACCGGATGCTTGAATACTATGGAACATTACCACTGGCAACCTGAAGCATAGCCTGTGGATTGTCCTTCCGGTTTCCCGACTTTACTTGCGTACAGCCTGTCTTTCATTGCCTAGAGTGTCCGTTCCAATGGGCTCTGGATTTGTGCTTGTCGAACTCGGTGTCTCCCGCCCCGGATTATGATCGGCTAATGAGTCCCTTAGTGGCTCATGAGTTGGACTGTTCTGGTGTCAGGATTATGGCCTGTGGAGCAGCACATGGAGTCCTAGGGAATTGGGACATCGGAACGGCTGCAGCTGAATTCTTTGCGAGAAGTTATCTTGAAGAACACGCCAGTTGTCCTCTGATGGTACTAGAGGCTTTGGTTGTCGAGGAACATGTGTGTTTCTTCCCCTTGCTGAATTGGATGGCAGATAATTTTGCAGAACGTACCAATGATTTCCTCTTGGAAGCCGTTGCAACTTATTGTGCTTATACCTTGATGGATTAACTTGGAAGTCATCTGAAAATCCATCGATGATTTTTTTTCCCCCTTTAAATGGTTTTTTTCTCTCCTTTTTTCTTCAAACTTTTCACTTACCTTGTATGGATTCGTAGTTTGTGCCCTTGGTTCCGTTCTATCGAACCTGAACTCTGCGTTCTTGAAATTGCGCCCCTACTGGTTAGTGGTCCGATCAAGGGGGGAGTGTAGTGAAGACTGCTATTTATATACGTACAATGCCAAGTTAGCACAACCGCGTTAGATGTTAGAAAGCCATCTTGCCACTTTTGCTGCTTTTGCACACGACACTGTAGTTACATGTTATTAATTAAGAAATGCTTGCTCGCCTTTGCTTCACATGAGAACTTTCTGTTGTTCACATCCCTAACAGTGAGCAGCGACCTTGGTCTGAACATTGTGTAAAGAAACAGTCTGGGTCGCTAGACGGTGCATGTTGTAGGGTTCAGGTTGATCGGCCCACTATTTAGCCATAACACGCACGCAGCTGCGAATACCTGAAAGTCGAGTGCTTTTAATATTGCAGGCTGCATGTTTTAGATGCATTCGGAAGAAGAGATTTCCCAGGAGCAGAGTCTAGCTGATCCTGTGATGTGATTCCACTAAGCTGATCTTTACGGTATGGGGTTCCCCATTCAAGCCTAGAGACCTTTTATAAGTCTAATAATAATAATATTAGTTTACTAGCGAAAGGAAGGTGGCTGTCATCCACTGTCATTTTATTATGATTACTCCTTTCATTTTCTATGGTATTGTAACTATGCTGATGGTTTTGATTTTAATCATTTGTCTGTTTATGTTAGCCAAAAGTACTGAATCTTAGGACACAAGGTTTATAAAATAAACTCTTTAAACTTTACCGTGTCTCTGTTTATTCTGTTGTGGACTGATATGACAATTACGAACAGGTATTTCTGATTCCCACCATTCCTGAGAATACACCAAGTCGCTTGTTCTGGGTTGTCTATACATTGGGACCGCCGAGATAAAACTCGGATAACTATTGGGACACTGATGCTGGTCGGATAAGGGGTTCTGGGTTCTGAGGTGAGTTTTTGGTACACCACAATTCACTGAGGTCCTGGTTTCCTGTGCATAGTTCTGTGCATAAGCAGAATCCCTGCAATAGCGTGGATTACCTAAAATTATCACAGACACCTATGCTGAATTAGGTAGAGATAGTTTGGGAGCTAGAGCTACAAAACCTCAACTCATGGGTGGTCCTGAAAAGGAGAAGTCCAAGCAACCACCTGATTCTTCCAACAAGAAATGGGATAACAACAATAAAACCCCAAAAACTAGCGAAAGTAGATCTCTCTCTAGGAGTGGGTCTCCTCAACAGGAGCCCTCCGAAATGAGATATAACCTTAGAAATACGGAAAACATTAAGAAACCTGAAAGGTATTAGGATACTGATATACGTTCTTCTCGTTCCTTTCAGGATTCACCAAGAAACTCCGAGAGAGAAGGACGTGCAGAACACAGACAAGAAGAGTGTACAAAGTCCAGAGGCACGTCAAACGCTTCACGCTATTGTTCCAAGAAAGAAGACAAGCCACACTCTAAACCTCAATTTAAAAAGTCTAAAATAGCCCACCTCAATGTCCTATTTTTGGGATAAGAGCTATCAAGTGAAGGAAAAAGCCTGGCAGCTAACTATTTAGAAAAGTGTTCGCTGCTCCAACCTCCTAAATCTTTGAAACATTTACAATGCATATTAGGATTTTTTAATTTCAGCAGAAGATAAATTTTGGATTACGCAGACAGAGAAAAACCTTTCTAAGACTTAATCAGATCTGCTTTTTCAGTTAGGAATTGGGCACAGGAACAAACAGATATCCTTTGTTCCATACAATCTGACATGATAGCTTCAAAACACTTGCAGACACGTGTAAAAAATCTAGTGATCCGCGTTATAGCAGGTCAATCTGGGCACACCCCTCTAACCTTCAATGAAGGAGATACAGTACCCATAGCATACAAATCACATTTGTACACAAAGGTTGAAATGCGCTTTGCTTCTACAGAAAAAATTCTGACAGCAGTTTGTAAGAGAAAGAGCACTGGCTCAGGGGAAACGAATAATTGTCCTTAATCTTGTACCAGGCTTAGAGGCTGCTATAAAGGCAAGCGTTCTAAATGCAAAAGCCTTACATCCGACTTGGATACAACGGGCTAATTCTCTCACTGCATAAGATGTAGAATACAGATATGACCCAAGGCTAAAGACACAAGCATTTCTGCAATATGAAACAAGAATATCCTCTCCCAAATGAAATAATGCCTTTAGATCAATATGAATACATTATTTACACTGACAGATCTACTCATAGGAAGCAAACAGCAATACAGCGCCGACTGTGCGATTGTAAAAGGTCATATGCAGGATGGCAAGTTCCATCTCAGCGACACGAAGACACAGTCTCTAGGAGACTGCACGGCTCAGCTGGCAGAACTAAAAGCACTATTACTGGCACTAATAAATACAGATCGGGAATTCTCCACACTGATTGTGTGCGATTCTTTTTATTGTGTCCAGTCATACAACGAATATCTTCACTACTGGGGACAAAATGGGTTTAAGGACTACCGAGAGCTCACACGATACACACGCTGAGTCATCAACGTGATAGCGTTCAAATTGAGGAATTCATTGGCTGATGAAGCCGCAAAGCGGGCAGTACGAACTGCTGCCTTTGCTGCAATCACTCGTTCAAAAATGAGTATAGAGGGACAGATAATAGTCATTGCTTCACGCAAAAACAGCCCAGCCTTACCGAAAGATTTTGCACTGAAATACTCCTACAAGTTAAATGCAAACAACATTCCGTATGCTCAAATTCCAGGAGTGGGGGATACAGTAATGCCAAACATGGATCGCAGAATAGGTTTAATACTAGCTGCACACTTATGGATTACTGCGACGGTTTAATTATTGAAACAGCCCTATTGGTGGCCCGGGTTAACCAAACAGACAAAGGGTTTGGTCTTAAAATGCGACATCTGTCAGCAGATGAAGGGTTCCACCGTGGCGCGTCCACGGCAGACACCTTTACTAATATCACACAGACCACTTGCATGTGTCTATTTGGATCACTGCGGCCCCTTACAATCAGATGGGGCTTACAAATATATCATGGTAGCAGTGGATTCATGCTCCAGATTCCTATGGGTATGGCCTCAGCACTTGGCTGACGCTCGAACTGTTATTAGGGAAGAGGTGTGGCGCCGCGGCCAGGGCGACTGACTCCGGAATCTGGGGATCACAGTTCGATCCCCGACGCTGGTGGCAGATTAGCCCAGCATCATGTGACTCTGGGCAACAGCTTACTTAATCTTCCCGACGGCCCCCAGCGCCGAGAGACCCTTACGGGTGATTGTTCGCGCTTTACAAATGCAGATTATTATTATTATAATTATAAAAGATTTGTGAGTCTCTATAGGGACATGCACAGTTGGCACAATACATTCTGATCGTGGCCCTGTGTTTAGCTCTAGGGCTTACAAGGAAGCCATGGAAGGTTTGGATGAAGCATTGCGGTACTCCTCTCCATACCATCCCGGAGGGAAATTCGGTTGTGGAGAGGAAAAACCAGTACTTAAAGCAATCTTTAACAGCAAGACTATTAGGTTTGGGTGGTAGTTGGGTCAATCATTTATATGGAGTACACCGGGCCCTCAACAATATGCCAAGACAGCCTCTAGGGGTGACCCTTCTTATGAAGTTCTTTTTGGGACAAGAATGTGGGTATCTGATCTCGATTGTGAAGGCAAAGTGGTACATGAGAAACAATTTGACATCAATAAACGATTGGGGAAGTCAAATGAGTCACAGCAAGACGTGTCTGGATCCCAAAAGTCAGGGATCAGGTCTGAGAAAAGATCAAGGACAAAAAAGAATTTGGGTCATCTGGCTGTCGAAGGAACAAGAACAATACTTCTGCCTCTTGCCGGCAAAAAAGCAAAGAGATTTGTCTCCATTGATCAAACCACACTATGTGGCCGATACTTAATAGTCCGCCTCGTGGGCTCCTGGATAGCCGACGCTCTGCTCTCGCTACCATACAGGAAGTTCAGACAGAAAGATTCATAACGCTCGAAGAGTACCCAATTCGAAGTGATGGAATTATCAACAATGAAATGGGAAAAAGCCTTTTCAACGCAATTGTTACAACGCATGTAATTACATTGCATGCCGTTGCAACGCAAAAGGTGTGCAGCGGCGGGACGAAGGTGTTGGATTTAACTCCAACACCTTCCCTACTGTTGCACACACTTCAGTTGGAATAGAAAATTAATCTATTCCAACTTCGAGCGCTCCCCCGACAGAAAGTCGAGGTAATGTTTTGCGTTGCAACGGCATGCAATGTAATGGCATGCGTTGTAACGTCACATATTCCAATGAAATGGAACTTGTTCCTCTGGAAACAGAACTTCAAACTACAAATGAAAGACAAATATCAGTTTGGCCTAAAACCGAGGTCCACATCAATATGCCTCAACAAGAGACACCTGCTAGGTCAACACAACGATAGATCGAACTGCATCTGGCTACTTCATTTGTGATACCTTCTCTCTTGATCCCAGTGAACCCGAGACACTGCCAGCTCCAGTTTTCTGTAAGCAACAAATTTGAGAATTCTACACTTTTCTGAAAAATACTTACTTGGTGTCACATTGGCTCCAGCTCTGGATCATAACTGGAATATTGTTATCTTCTGTTCTGGATTGGCCTACTGACTGTTTTCTGCTTACTGCTGAATGGAAAATATCTCCCAGAACGCTCTGCAGTATCCAATGTGAACTTGGTCTTGAAACTTCATACATCATCTCATCGTGAACAAAGAGACTTGCTTTCTGTGAACATTTCAGCTGTTACAATTTCTGATGGTATAGTTTTGGACACGTTGATTATGATGTATTTGGCCCCACTGAACTTTTGAAAATACCACATTTATTTAAAATGTCTCTAAATGATATCATTACCTCCAGTACATTTTCCGATGATTGGAACTTTCAAACAATGAAATGTTGAGTCTACATCTGACTTTGATAGCATGTACTGTTACCAATATTATGACCATCACTTTTTACACAAATCCAGTTTCCCGAGAAATGTGATCACATACCACCAATGGGAACATTGCCAAACACCACCGAAAGTTAGTTTGAAAACTTTTGCACAGAAATGTTCATATATTTCAGCGTTTAACACTTCTGACCTGACCGCATATTACTATAAGGTTGCACCTACACATGCACAGAAGAATATGCTGACTAACACCAAACAGATTTATTCTGCATCCTTTAATGCCCAACTGTATGAACAGGGGTTTGACTTATGGAAGGACACAATAAACACAAAATCAGCCTGGGTTCAAAGGAGTGGCAAGTTCAGGGAACAGAAGCACTATTTAGAGTGTGCCTGATTCCGCAAAAAATAATATTTCTGAATGAAACTGTGCTACAGACTTCCTGTCTTGGACTAGCCTAGAACAAGGATTTGAACACATCACGTTTTCCCACACCTTCGCACATCAATTTTACATCAAGTGGAGGGGATACAATAGATGACATTATTCAATACAATACTTCAGTCCTCAATTGGAAGGCATAGTTAGTTTGGCCCAAAGACACAAATAGATGTCAAACAAGTTTTCTAGTTGTAACAGAAGGGTTTATTATCCATAGGCCAGACCCACAATATGTACAGAGAGAACTTCCGGGGCTAGTGATATCCTACGGTGTTGGGAAGTTGTGCCTCAATTGGCTAAAAACCTTTACTTTGTCCCAGGTGAAAGGGCATTTATCCTTACTCTAAGATGAGGTGGAGTTAAGGGATTTTTAACTGGGTCCCCGAAAGCCAGGTCAGAAACGTTTCTATTATGCTGTCTGTAATTAAATCTGGAAAATCTCTCATCAGGAAGCTGTGGAGAGACTTCGTTAAATAGATCAAATTAACCTAGAAAAGGCGTTAGCTGTAGTTGACCATGGTATGACTACATTAACATCCAGCATTTATTCATTGGGCAACACTGAATCTTCTGCTATTGATATACTAGAACAGGACTTGTCCATACTACAACATGGACAATCTCAACTACTTTCTATTAAGTTTTTGAGTTGGACGCTGCAATCATTGCGCACTGGTTATGTGCCTTGGCGATTTATGAACAGTACGTCTCTATTTTCAGCATACAATCTAACTGTAAAGCAGAATACGATGGCACAAAGGAGAGCAAAATATACAATGCTGCGTATTAAAAAATTGGACAAATTACCTTTTACTGTGGCAGAATCACCATCCATAGAATGGTTAATCCATGGCCATATAACACTACCGGTCACTACTTTCCAGTTTCAGTATTGCCCAGAACAACAACAGGCAGGCACATGTGGAGCGATGGGTAGGGTATTCATCAGGGAATCTTGGGAATTGCCGTACAGATTTCGATGCAGGAATGGGGACACGGAACCGTCCCCATTCCGCGAGAATTCCTTAAGTGGATGTCTGATATGCCAGGATATCATGCTTCAATGGGTCTGTAATAGTTCAGTTGCTAACTTATCCTGCCACTTGAAAGATTCCCCAGCTGCCATGATTAATCTGGTATTCAAGTTACTTTCAAATGGGAGTTACTTGAGGCTGAACGATCAAGGTTGTTGTGAAATGCTCCCGGGCATCGCAGATCTTGTCACTGTAAACTCCAGGGTTACTTGTTGTATGCAAGTCTTGTTTCCACTGACCCACACAATCAGGGAGGCACCGTTATGGCCTTTGTTGAATCTTTCCACTATACAGTTTGATACACTGAGCCGATTGAAAGCCATGCTTTTACAGCAAACCGTGCCCTTAACCTCCGCCTGAGAAACCTATGATCACCAGTTTGCAAGGTCCTCGGCCGAGATACAGGCACTGATATGAACAAACTGCCCTTTCTATTTCACAGATATGATACAACGTATCTTTAACATGTCCGATACCACCAGTATTGGCCACCTATTGAAGACCATATGTTCTGGACTGTTAAGCACCTTTCAGACAATCTTCGGACGGTGTTGTTCCCAACTTTATACACTCCGTACTCCGAAGCATTTTTGGAGGGTTTCCACTGATCCTGTTTCTAATAGCAGAAATCCTGATTGTCCTTTTTCTGCTATGAAATGGACGTCCCAGTCATCAAGGAGATTGAATGAAAGCTCTTGGAGCGCAGACACCGTGATCGAATGGTACTCCATCTGGGCACACCTTGTCTTCAAGAAGTGAGCGAGTCTTGGTTCTTGTAATTTAGACCAGTCTGGATGGACTGTATTCTGCCTGTCCTCCGATGCCTGTTCTCCGGACAAGAATGCATGTTGGATCTCTGTCTAACACTTCCAACAATTGTGCCACAGGACGTTGATGCTTTACTGGACCCGATAAAGGCCCATGTTCTGCAGTGTCCTCAGCGTATCCCAATTTGTTTTTTTAAACATGTTTTATTGCAGTTTCAAAGTACCTCGACTGTAGGTATCCAACATACATCAGTTGTGCATAGAGAAATTGTACATGACATAATTTGTGTCATCTACCAGGTACAATTGGTAAACAAAACATTTGTAACAACTGGAACAAATGCGCAGGCTGTCCCCATCTCCCCAAATAGGCATACATCATTGATAACCAGTACACAATGAATAAGAAAGCCAGACCAGCTTACTAAAGAGATGGCTGTTAACCCCCAGTAAAACAGGCTTCTTGGGGATTGCGAGAAGAGCGGGGGAAGATCTATACCCCTGTATGTAGCCCATCTAGACCAAATTTTCCTGTGTTTTTGTGGGCAACCCCATGCCTGAAGAACTCCCATTTCCGGCCCCATGCACGTATCAAGCGCCCGAGCGTATCCCAATGTTGATGTCTGCATTCTTAGAGCCACCACGGGATGCTTCAGCTCCTGTCGGGAAGGATACCGGCTCCTCAACAACTGCTCAGGCCTCGGATGACACTACTACCTCTCCAGCAACGGCTGTGGTGAATACGGAGGAACATCTGTGCTCGATTGACCTGATCTGCGAGTTGTTGCAGGGACCATCGTCTGCGATTGCAGGCAACAGTAATGTTGCGTCTCCCAGCCAGGACATATAAACATTTGGCTCATCGTGTGCTGGGAAAATTCGATATTTTTCAAAAACAACAAAATTTGGAACTTTAAACAAGACATCTTTTTAAAGAATACATGGCTTTCAGTCTTTCATTGTTTGGACTAAATATACAAACTTGTTTAGTACAGACTTCTGTCGCATGCACAAAATTCCTTTCTTAGCATTTTGTTTTAGGAATTTTTACATTTTTTAAGTACAATTTAATGGACTTATTAATAGTCGAGTACCACGTTTTACCATACGTAGAATCTTTAGTATGTTGTCCAGTCGGATGAGGAGTGGGTGTTCTGTTCCATATTGGTACCCCAATATAGGCTGCTAACCTTTCACCTATATTCTACGTACCATTACACTACATAATGATTCTTTGTAATGACCTTTTGCCTAGTCACTGTAATGTCCATAGATGACATGGGGTTTTCTCCAAAAAGCTTAAGCCTCATTCATTATGCATGAGGATTCTTGGAATCACAGCAGGCCTACCATCACCTGCATAATAACTTTGACTATTTCATACTTGTATACAACGTGTTATCCCTGTAAAGCGCTCCGATTCCCTAACGGGTCACGTTCACGCTCTATAAAACACTAAATAAAATTAAATACATTTAAAAAAATGTATAAGGGTCATTTCTTCCGTCATCCCTGTTGGACATGACACATCAAGGTATATCCCCAGGGGGTACCACTATGGGTATATATACATAATCTCTTGCTGAGATAGAGGAGAAAAGGACTTCCATGCCGACACACTAACGCGAGACGCTGAGGCTCCTGCACGCAGACACTCCAGCTCGCAGTGGTCTGACATCGCTTGCAGGGTTGTCCATCTCGAGACCAAGATGGGGTCCCACAGTCTCTCACTTCAGGTAATAAATAGGGTTGACTTCATCCTAGAGGGATTCTTGGCTTTACACCCACATACATACTAGGTACATTTAGATACATCTAGTTAGGGTCGCATCGTGGGAGTATGCTTTTATTACTGTCATGTATTTTATATACTTGCCTGTATTCATTGTTTTAGCACGATGGTAGAAATCTACCATTCTTTTCTGTTAGTGCTTATAATCATTTAGATCTGTTACTGTCTAATGGTAGTTTCAGCACACTTATTTTACACTAGAATGACACTGGTTCAATACATGCTTATTGAAAAACGTCCCCACCGTTTATTCTGTGTATCTCTCTGAGACAAAGGGAGCACGAGTGTCTGAGCGAAAAGTAGCACAGTTTCCATGATCCCCGATGGGACAGGGTTGCCAAGAACTATTCTCTCCTTGGTAAGAGGGGTTTCTAGTGGCACTGTGAGCTAACTGGTATACAGCCTAACCTACCCGGTAGGGGTGTAAACAAACAGATCCTACATAGGATTATAGGAACTACACAACAACACCTGGTGAATATGGGGTATTGCTCTGTTAAACTATGAATTGCCTATAAACTTGAAGTATGAATTTATAACTTCCTGAGGCATACAAATCATGTTTAGTGCAGCCATGAATGTGGTAGAGAGATGTAAATAATGTTAGTGCCCATCAGGAGCAGAACTGCTGGTTAAGAGGTAGACCCTAATGTAAATGGTGCCAAGAGAACCCTCGGGGTTCCACAATTTTGGCAGAAATGAGGCAATAGATGTATTCCCTTGCAGACACTCTGGGACTGCAAAACATTTTTTTAAAGTGAAGAATGACTGAAATGTGTGAGGACGTACTTTAGTGCAGTCTCACTAAGTACAGCAGAGCCTGTCCCAACTTCACTCTTAACATTAATTCTTACGCTCACCCTGATCCTAAACACAAGCCCAACCCTAATTCATCATTTACCATAACCCTAGGATTAAACCTAAAATTAGCCCTAAGCCTTCCCCAACCATTAACCTCACCCTAGCCCTAAACCTAACTCTGAACCTAACCACAGCTTTTAGACTAAAACTGTGAATGTACTGTTTTCTATGAACTGATGTTGTGGATTCAGTGTAGCGATGCATCTTGATATAGTGAACTGAAGTAATTCTAAGTCGATTAAGTGGATTCTTTGTAATAAAAATGCACCTAATGAACCACCTGGCACACCCATACCTGTTCAACTACACCCAACCAAGACAACACAAGATCACAAAAGAGACCACAATTTACCAGACCAGAAGAAAATATAGACACACTCAGCAAAAACAACATCCAGCATTAGTGAGAGTGGTACCAGAGAATCATAACACATTATGAGCAGGGGTGGCCAGACCCTGACACAGAAGCACAGAGCCATCAGCACAATTACACACTAAGCGCTTGTTAGCTCAACACCGCAGCACCAGATGAACCAGAGACAAAGGTGAACATGATGTTGTGAACACAGCGCATCTAAACTGTCTGATCAAGCCATGATAGAACTGACGTCAACTAAAGAAAACAGCACATGCTTGCCTGTCAAAATTGTGATCAGAGCACCACGCTCACTACTGACAAAAGTGTGTTAAAGCCCAATCTGGTCTTATGCCCGCAATTAGCCTTTCAAATTTAGTGTCTGTCAAAGTCTGCCAAACCCTCCACAGCCAGACACCTCTGTGATCTATGCACTACCATTAAGTGTCCATCAGCAAATGCTTTTTCCAAATGGTAAGCAGCAAGATGCCACCTGCCTAAACCCGGCGTGTTATTTCAACCTGGCATTAGGGCTGATAATAATCATTTAAGAAATGTAAAATTCTGGAAAGAGAAATAACTGAACTAGAAGACAGGAAAGAAGAGGAAACCTACAAATCTTTGGACTATCAGAAAACTCTGAGGAAGACTAACTCGTGTCCAGGCCTTGGATTCATGGATACCCCAGGCATTTGGTATGACTGAGAGCAAAAGGGGCACCCACAGTCCTCATGAGACCACTACCACAGCCCAAGCAACCAAGATCAATACATTTCAGACAGCTTTGCTTCCAACACTCAGAGACCATTTTGAACCACAGGAGGAAAGTCAAACCAATAGCAAGGAATGAATCTAAAATTGGCCTTTCACAGGACTACGCTAAAGCAGCTATTAATCGGGGAAAAAGGTTCCTAGCTTATAGAGCAACCTTAAGATCAATGAACATTACATACTCCTTTGTAGGCCTGTCCAAAATGAAAATAATACATTAAGGAGAGATTGTTAGCTTCAACAAACCTACTGATCTGGAATCTTACATCAAGGATTAACAACAAACACAAATGGACAACTAACCTACAACTTTTAATCCTTACTTAGATGAGTAACATAAATGGTCACCCAACTAATATTTTCAAAACTTTATTCTGATCTAGATGCTCTTCACGACCTAGGTTTCCCCAGACATGGAATCTGGAACAAGATAGGCCATCAGCAATGTAGTAGTACCCTTCATACTACCTTACGATTCCCTGCTTATAACAAACTTTTTATCTGACATTTAAAATAATCAACACAACTAATCAATTTAGTATTACTCCATTCTGAGGTTAACCCTACACTAATACAGTGCCCCTCTTCTTCTGGAAATCAACCTTCTGGTAACTTGTAATCTTTTTTAAATTGTTTTTATTGACTTTTTCTCAAACAAAGAGAGAGCTAATTAGGGCAGGCACACCCAGTCATGGTAATCTATAAGCAATCTGCACCAGAAGTTAAAGTCACATAAGCAGAAGGTTTTCAGGAGAACATACTAAATGGGATGGTCATGTCATGGGGTAAGTATTTATGCTACCCCCTTGTCCTGGTCTATTTTTGCGCCATGCTCTTTAAAATATGTCACTAATATCCGACACTAACACACCAGATACTTATGGCAGTTAACTGTGTACTACTTCCAAATATAAGCACAATGTTCTTTTTCCCATCCGCAAAAAGGTTAATTGTACCTTTAAACACTAACATGTTAATACCCTCATTAAGGGTCAAATAACGTCTCTCGGATGTCAAGAATTTACAGGCCAAACACCCAACCTTCTTTGCAAATCAAATTTGTAAACATATAGCTCTGTATTTGACATTTTTAAACATTTTCTTTCTTTTAAGCTCTCCAATATTAGCTGTGAACTCAACTGGTCGGCTTTTTGAGGCCACCACTGTTCCCTGTTATTGTAAAGAGGGAGGCGGGAGGGGCTTGGGAGGGGGTGCTGTGGAGTTTATTTGAGGTCTATGATTATTGTTACTGATATTGTTTTAGTGTCATGCCTATCACTATCTTCTACTCTATCCTGTGCTTTATCTGCCCTCCTATACTTTCCTTAATCCTATTACCTCTACCACAACAGACTATGCACAACTCCCCGTGCATCTTTTGGGGGGGGGGGGGGTGTCTTAACCCCAGAATCAGAGACATATATATCATACTACCAGAATGCAGTGACTTCCAACCTCACATAACAGTTTTAAAACATAGCAATGTCTGACAAACTTCTAAAATATATTTCACTAAACACCAAGGACATAAACAACCAGTTAAAAGGAGGAAACTCCTAGACTATTGCTACAAACTAAAAGGAGATTTCATCCTCTTCCAAAAAACATAAATTGGCACGGCAGAAGCCCAGAGAAAACATAACAATAGAGCACTAGATTCTGTTTGAGAAAATAGGTTTATCACACTTATCTCCAAATCAGCTAAATTAACAATTATTAAATCCAACTGTGAGAGCAATTGAAAATGGCTAATTTCTAAACTTAATGTAGGAAATGCCACATTTTACGTCATCAACATATATGCCCCTAAGAAAGATGATCTATCATTTTGTAAACAGCCAACATAATTATTTTGGCATTCTATTAGGTGGGGACTTTAATCTCCCTCTTGACCCAATCTCATTGACCAGATCTGATCCTGCAACTATCGAGTCAACAAATCTCACACACAGCTAAAGCATCTGCTCAACACAATTTGAATGACACTTGTCATTTACAAAATCCCACTGGTAGTCAATATACTTTCTATGCACACCCACATATCACCTTAATAAGGATAGGCGAAGTACTGACCAACAATGCCCGGACTACCAAAGCACCCAACTCAAAAATCTAACCAATATTAAACTCAGACCAAGGCTGTATCTCATTAGATAGAGACACTAGCATAGTACAAAAAACAAACATTTGAAAATTGAAAGGTGACTTAGTTAATGACCCAGAGGCCAGAGACCTAATCTCCAATGGTATCTAATTATTTTTTTTATAGAAAACAGAGCAGATTTTCCATCTCCAGAACTCTTCTAGGATGCCACGAGGGCCACCATCAGAGAAGTCATGATAGGTATCATGTTTAAAATTGAATAAAGCAACAAATAAAAAACTCTAAACCCTTGATTAAGAAATAAAATCAATTAGAAGGGAGGTAATAAAATTCAGAGACATCTAGGTCCTACTAAAGCTTAAACGGCTAAAATAAGAGTCATTTTGTTTTTTTTTTTTACACAAGTAAGTCCACAAATGAGTCAAGGATAATAAACCAAAAAAATCATACTCAGTAATAAAGCAGATTTTGACAGCTAATTAAATCTAGGCCAAACAAAAAAATTACATATCTCAGCCATCGAGGACACAACAAGCACCACACACACAGACATTGTAAACATTATAAAAGCTTTTCATACATAGTACTCCAGCCTCTATATAGTACAGCCCTTCCCATTGACAGAAATGAACGTGAAAACCATCTCAATAAACTAAAACTCCCATCACTGAGTGATGAAGTCTGCAGTCCAACTAATAAAGGCATATAAAACTCAGAAATATTGAAAGACATCCACACCCCAAAATGTGGGAAAGCGCGCGGCCCAGACAGCTTGCCTGCCTCCTCCTATGGAACCTTCCAAAGTTCAGTTACCCCTCTTACATGACCTATACTTACACTTCAGCTCCACAGTCAAATTTAAAGGGACTGCCACTGACGTCACTCAAGTGGTTATCCATAAATAAAGGAAATAATCTACTGAACCCAAGAACTATAGTCCAAATTCACTTTTAAATGTGTACCTTAACATATGCGTTAAAATACTTGCCTTTGAGTAGAAAGGGACTTACCATATCTAATATATCCTACACAAACAGAATTCTTGAAAGGAAGATATGCATTAGACAACATCAGACTATTCAGTCACATCCCGAGAAGGCAACGTCACTATGCAGTCTTTCAACAACCAAGGCACTAGGCGAAGAAAAGGCCTTAGATAACGTTTCCTGGATCTTACTGTGTTCAATGCTTAACAAGAGTAATCTGGGATACTCAAATACATGCATGGCCATGACGCTATATGCCTAATCAACTGCCTGTCTTAGAATATATGGTATTGGATCTAAATGTTTCCAATCTGGCACAAGGTACAAGACAAAAGATGCCCTTTGTCACCTCTGCTTTTCCTACTCAGCATTGAAACATTAATAACCGATATTCGATCAAACTCAAACATCCAAGGGATCGGATCCCATTCCATTCCAAAATACAGAAAACTGCAGCCTACGCAGATGATGTACTTATCTTCACTGAGCAGGCTCATCCGGCCACTGCAGAAATCCTCACACATATAAGTAATAACCCTGAGATCTCTGGATAGTCACTAAACCATGAAAAAAACAGATCTTTCCGCTAAATGTTTTGAGTATCCCCTCCCGATTTCAATCTATAAGACTCAAATGACAATCTAAATGCTAAAATATATTGGTACAGAATTCAAAAAGAGTCTAGAGGAATCCAGAACCCACATAGAGAATACATTATTCTAAAAAAAATCAAGAACCTCATTGATGCTTTGTCACCTAAATTTATTCAGTGTTGCAGCGGATAGAACGTGTAAAGATGATGATTGTATCCCAAATAAATTTTAGAACCAGCATGTTTTCACTATGCCTATCTGAACAATTCTATAACAATACAGACACATTAATATCAGACTTCATCTAGAGAAATAATTTCCATCAGGGAACTACAAACAAACATTTTGGTCTTGGTCTGCCTAATTTCTTTAGCTACAAAACAACTTTCCTAGTAAAAGAAGCATGCTGGTGGCTGTATGTGGACAATGCTGACCTGCAACCATGGTAACCAGCAAATGACATAAAAAGAACCGCTATCTCCTTCCTATATGTATTATCAAAACAACCGACTTCTCAATTCCACGCTCATAGAATTTATTAAGAGACCGTTAAACTGCCCTAAAACTCCTGGATCAGAATTTCATGAAGAAAATAAGAGGATCAGAACTGTCCTCCCTATGGATTAATGCCAACCTTAAGATAGATAACAAAAAGGTTCTCTGGTAAGACTGGGCAAACGAAAGAATAACACTGCTTATAGACCTCAACCCTGTCCAAAACCTATTATCCTTTCCAATGTTCCAAGATAAATTTAAATAGACAATATTGTTATAGAATCTGAAATTTAAAGCAGAAATAACCAAACTGGACAATCCACTTCAAATAGACTTCATCAACTTCCTCAGGAAAATAGCCACACAAGGTCATCTAGCATCTACATTTTATGGACTATTAGATAAGTACAACATCTTAGATAACAGCACCATCCAACAAAAATGGGTATCTACATGCTCTGAATAAAACATCCTCCCACTTATTAAATGAAAATAAAGTTTTAAAAACCACACTAGACACATTTTTTTTTTTTTACAGAAGTATATCAAGGGGCCAGGACTAATAAAAAGAGTGCATACAGAAGGACACGCCTTCCGAATTCTTATTCCTGAGTACTGGTACAATTTGCCACACAGGTTAAGGGAGGCAGACAACTATTCAGGCTTCCGGCATGCCCTGAAAACATTTCTCCTTTGTTAGTAGTTTTACCATTCAACCTTTATATAGTTTCTGCCTATCTTACAGCCAAGGAGCCTTTGCGCAGCCATGAGCTTCAGAAATAAAATAAACTAGAAAGTATCAAGCCTAACAAATGATTACAGACAAAAGTAGTCTGTTGGAGTAGGCTTGTGAATTAAGACACTGTGTAAATTCTGATGCAAGCACTATAATCTTTGCTCAAGCCGATCTTCAAATATGATACTACTACGATATTTGCCCTATTGGAGGTGTATAGTACCATTCTGTCTCATTTGCAAACACTAGAAAGAATGTTTAATTCCAGGTGCGGAAGATTGGATCAAAGTACATAGTAATATATATGTAAAGTTCACAACAAAGTGAATAAGAATATAGGCATATGTAGCCTAATTGAACTATAACTGATGTGGCAGATTCAGAAATGAATTTTGTCAAGGACAGGAGAGCATATGCAATATATGTTCTGCTTGCATCAGTCTGAATGACTGCGAGATAAGATGCAAGTACAACAATAGCACCTCTGCATATGTGTCGCCTACAAGGTTAGCAGAGTGCTCTAAAATTACAGAATAGTTTTCATGTCTGCTCAAGTAGATGTATGATTCAATTCACATCATAAAAGTAAACAGTTGGAGCCCTTGCAGGAATTGCAGGGACAGGAATACAAAATGGTCCCACAAAAGTGGCCTTGCACTATATGGTTAGAGAGCCTACATTGGCTAAAGATCCAGGACAGCTCCATGGAGCTGGAATGGTAACATGAGGTGTACTGGATCAAATGCTCATATTGCTCACCCACTAGTGAGGCCGCATGTCAGAGAAAGATTGCGTCCAATAAAGAGATAGGAGCATATCATCATGATCTAGAACTCTAGATAGAAGCAATACAATCTTTAAATCAATAACCTACTAAAAAGCATTACATTGTCCTTTGTTTAAAAAGTATCCCGTGCAAAAGGTTAACGATACATTAGGATTCAGATACAGTTGAAGCAATCATAAATTATCATTAATATGATGAACTATAAATCCTAAACATCAAAATTACACAATCATGCTCAACAAATAAGAAATAGTCACCTAACCAAGAACAAGACCAGTACACAAAGCCCATAACCAGTCACCACATGCTAAATCACTTCTAAACCCAGAACCCGATGGAATGCTGTTGGACTATATATATCCTCTATGATGCTAGAACAATGGCAGAATGTGTGCCATACATATATCATAGTCGCAACATTTAAAACGGAGGCTGGCTGATAAGTATATAAATATTTAATTCTGTATATCTCAACCTGTAAAAAGCACAGAGAAGGGACTGAGTGAGGCAAGTTAATTATGCAGACCAGTAACATGTCCATGTAATATGCATATTTTATATAGACCATCCAGTAAAATATTCTTATCATTCAATTCAACCTTTGTGGAACTAAAAGTATGTTGGTGTGAAATTAGTGCAACATGTAACCTGAGCTATGACCCTGCAGAGGATAAATCGGTACAATCACTGTAAGAGAGGCGGCTACAAAACAGAATGACCTGCTACATACATACATTTACAATTTTCAATAAAAAAAACATAAGAAATTTAGCCACTGATCCCCAATTGTTGTTTTTACACTACCTATATAATTGTGAGGCATGGAAGCCAGAGAGCTAATTATGTTTACCTTAAATTTTTGCAATTATTAGGAAGGTGAAACAGAAGGAACAGTGTTAAAACGAAGCTAGTTATAATGATATGAATAAGTATAAAGAGAATTATCCCCTTGTTAAACCATAATTCGTGACCAAATAGTCATGTGTATTTTGCATGCCGTAGTCCCCAAAACAGGCTTCTTAGTTACCATGATTCCAGTTTGGAAACAGGAGTAGCCTTCACATCCCGCAGAAGTAAATTTTACTCGCAAAAACAGAAAAGCAAATAGGAATAAATCACCAGATTTATAAAACAAGCATTGGCAAGGCCAATAAGTCTCACCTATGTGTGATCTATTGGCTTTGTCAATTTTTCTTGCCATGTTGTACAACAGAGCGGCAGATGTGCATTGTATAGTACTGTATGGAATGGTATGGTATGTAAATGCATAGTATGGTCTGTCATGGTATGGTATGACCGGTCACTGTATGGTATGGTCTGTAACTGTATGGTATGGCTTGTCATTGTACAGTATGGTATGGTTTGTCATGGTATGGTACGGTATGGTATACAAGGAGATGACATACATATCTGGTGGTCTTGCCCCCTCCTGCAAATGTTTTGGAAAGACGACTTGTTGAGCAAACTGAGAGGGATACTGAGCTAACCACTAAGACTAGACAATGCTATTATTTTGTCATACCTGCTGCCCATAGATTACAAGCTGCTCACTAATGCTGACAAGAGAATAGCAACCAATATTATTTTGCTGATGAAACAACTAGTTGTCATCCTGATGATTCATGGATGGGCAAATAAACTATGGTCTTTGCTGGCCATGGAAAAACAGGCATTGGACCTACATGACGCGTCATAAATATGAACAGACGTGGAGGCCATTAGTAGATTATATGTCTGGCCAAACAACAATAATTGGAAGCCCAAGATCCTGGGTATCTTTGAAACTGGTGGACTGTCAGAACATTTAGGAAAATATGTAATTTAAGACCACAAGCAATAGTTGGGTGATGCTCATGGCATTGGAAGGCTATCAATAATTATGGGTACCTTAACCTGTCGGGAGAATTTGGGTGGGGGATGTGTGTTACTCTGTATCGTTTTTTTGTTTTAATTAAAGTCCAGTCAATGGCTTGTTGTACTTGAAATCTGTAAAAACAATAAGATATCTTTGGAAAAATTAAAGAACACTGCCTCTGTTACCACATGTGCACTTCCAGCGCTACTCCCTCCTGACATCTTCCACCCATAAAAGTACCAAAATGCAGCAAAAGACAACCTAGACTTTTTGTTTCTCCTCCCATACTGAAAAAACAAAGTCTCTGCTCCAATTTGCTCTCCATGACTGCCTGATTAATCTTGACACTGGTGAGGTGCTTTTCTTATTTTAAAATGTAAGTTTGTTATCTAAGTGAGTCCTTCAATCCACCTTCACTCTTCACCAATGTAAGGGTGAAGATCGTCCACACAGATGTTGGTAACATGCAGGTTTAGTTAAATGCATAAGGTTAGGAGTTACAGGTAACACCAGCTGGGAGGCATGGGCCTTTTCCCAGGCTACACCGCACTAGGAGCAGGAAGACACCAAAGTCCTACTTCATGCTCGTCTGTGTTAAGCTTTCCCAAGTTTATCTCTATTGGTATCTCTAATGTTTTGTGCTATGAGCTTTGTTCTTCTTTAGTTGGTGTTCCTTTTTTCTCACTGCGCCGCAAGCTAGATTACAGAGCTTTTGTGTTCCAGTTTTTGTTACGTTTAGTCGGTTGAAGCCTGGAGTTTCTGCGCTTGAATGTGCATTGATGGGCTTTTTAATTTATCTTTAAATCTACTCATTAGAAAGTTCTTCAGGTGTCGGTGCCGGGTCATTTTTTAGTAGAAGTGACTCTACTACTAGCTCATCCCTACCTTGAATGAAAACTACCATTGGGGAACACACACATTGTGTATTCCACACCAGTCGTCACACACTCTCAAAGCTCTGACGTCTCCAAGGCAGGCAGAGACATAGAACAAGGGAGACAAGACATAACAAAAAAGCCAACTGATATTCACACAGACAGTCACTGATTAACTTTACTGTACTGAATGAAAACAAACTGCTTTTAACAAAACTTGCAAGGCCGTCAAAAGTGTAAAACTAAAGCAAACTGTTAAAGCAGGTGAAAACTCCACTGTTAAAGGGAAGAGGTGTGGCGAAGAAGGGAAGAGGTGTGACACAGCTGTCAGGGCGGCTGATTCTGAAACCTGGGGGCTCACGGGGCGATCCCCGGCACTGGGGGCAGATCAGCCCAACACCATGTGATTCCGGGCAATAGCTCGCTTAATCTTTCCGACGGCCCACAGCGCCTTGACACCCTTGGGTAATTGTTCGTGCTTTAAAAATACTGGACATTTACATTTGTTAAACATCATTCACATTGAACCCTGCAATTTGAGACTATCTTTCAGATCTCCTTTAATCAACTAGCCATTGAAGCTTGATTTCCCATATGCTCGTTCAGTGAAACAACATTTTTAGTCATGTTGTCACAAAAGCGCATCAACTGCTGAAACTTGAATTTCCATTCAGCTATGGTTAGGTTTATACCAAGAAAGCAGCAATGACAAATTTTCTTCACTAGTGACTAGAGCAATTTTTGTTAAACCAATCTGCTCTCCATTTAGTGAAATGTTTCAATAGTGAAAGGACCGTCTATGTGCAAGAAAGTAACTGATAAGTGCTGGAGGCAGCCTAGAACCCATTATCTTCTGCCACTGTGGTACAGCCTGAACTAATAAATTCCTCTGCTTCACCGAAAAACGGCAATGACAGCAATAGAAAACTGCCTGTACTTGTCCCTCAACACCCTTCGTTTACGGTTTAGGCAATGCCTTAACTTAAGAATTATGTATAAACAAATATGTATAAATGTACTTACAAGACGTCTCAACATATTTCCAGATGTTGGATCCACCTTTCTCTGGATCCATCGTTGTTGAAAATTCTTGCAATATGTTTTCCAGGTTATGGAATGTCAACAATAATTTTTGTGGAAGCCACTCAAAAAACTTCTTTTTGAATTCTTCAGGAACGCGGCACTCTGTCAAAAACAGTGGCAGTATGCCCTCTTTTTTTGTTCCAAAATCAGTGCGTAAAAAGTAGGAAGGAAACCCCTTCATGTAGTACATCGAATGAACAGGTTTCACGTACACACGGACTTCCCACCACGGTCCAAGCAATGGAAAATGCCCCCTTACTTCAAATTTCTTTTGGCAAATTTGATCGTCTATTATAACTGTAAATATAAAAAGAAAATTATCTGCATGTATGCATGTGAGATTTCTTCAGCATGAACATAGTGAAAAGGCAGTGGAGCACTGTAAAGAGTCAAAGACAAGCATAAAGTCAACAAGTGATAGGAGAGGCTGTTGATTTGTGGATTGTAAATGCATTAAGATTTACTGTTCTTCAACTTCTTCTAAATTGGAGCAATGTTAAGGTCATTCTGATGGATACAGCAATGTTGTTCCAGATCCTGAATGCATAGATGGAAAAGGCCTGCTGCATTGTTTTTGGGTCAAGCCTACCTCTTGTTGCAGAATACCTATTGCTGGCTTACCTAAGCTTAACTAGGCTTGTAGCCCACTCATTCCTTACAATTGTTTGGTTTTATGGTCACTCTCACTTGCTTGCTTCTTATTTGTTGGCTTTCCTTGTTGAAGCTTGTCAGTCTTGTGTTTGTCCCTAGGGCGGAGAATACCCTCTTTACCATTGATCTGATTGGTTGGCTTTTATATCTTCCAGTGCTAACTTTAAGCAAACTACTTTTTCTCTAGCTTAAGTACTTCATGCAAGTGCATGTGTTTTCCAGCTGTCTCCCTCATGTGCTTCTCCCCCCAACCCATGTCTGTGTTCCTCTCTCTTTCCCGTGTGCTTCTCTGCCCAGCCCCAGCTCTCGGTGTTGCTTTCGCTCGTCTCTCGTCTTGTACTTCTCTCCCCCCACCCAACTTTGTTTGCCTTCACCCACGAATGTTTGTTTCCTGGTCTGTCCCCACAGTGTTGCTCTCTCTCGCCCAATTGCTTCTCCTTTTGCCCCGTGTTGTTCTCCAATGTGCCTCTACCCCGGCTGTGTTGCTTTTTTGCCCCTCCCACTGCATTGCTTTCCCCACCTGCTCCTCTGTTGAAAGCTAGAAAAATGGTGTTTGAGCTTTTGTTTTAAAAAAAACAAAAAACTGATCCCTCTCAGATTGGTAGATTAAACAAGCATTTAAAATGCAATAGGTCTCGCCTTTCATTAAGTTAAAGCCATTTGCTTTTCTAACGGTATTATATAGCAAAGCAAAATGGCTTTAACTTAATAAAAGGCGAGACCTATTGCATTTTTAATGCTTGTTAGTTTAGTTTTAAGTTTTATAGTATTAGCCCTAAAGTCAACTAACCAGTCTCAACAGGAATCACTAATTAAAAGTAAACCTAAAATAGTGTGCCATCCTTAATGACTAACCATTTCAAATCGGTGTGTTGAGCACTACCTAATAGTAACTTCAGTGGCAGAGTATATCTTGAGTTGTGAGCGAGTTTTGAACCTGGCGGTGGAGAACAGTAAACAATGAGCCATAGAACATGCCAGGATTTCTGGTAACCCACACTTGTTACTCTCTATTGGAGCGCATAATACTACCTCGTGCACATGAATGCCAACAAAACCCTCTGTACATGATCTCACAAAACAACACCCGGAAGTTACACCTGCAAGCAAACGTACTTTGTTTTACCACCGAGCTTTTAGGTCTAACTTTTTACTCTTCACAATAAAAAACACTTATCCGAAAAAGATTTGGCGAGACCATCCCTCTCAAGGCGAGGAACACATTCTACAATAGTCTTCACTCAATCGCTAGTACACCTGCGCCTTACAGGTAGAAGCGACCCCCTTTTTTTTTTTAAGCAGCGACATTTAGCAACCATTTTCCCCCATGGAGCATGCCCCGTTGGTTTAACCCAAAGCCATCCCTCACAAGATTCACCTCCATCCTCAGCAGTCCTAATCACGGTTGCCATGAAAACCCACGAGTGACTCACTCTGAAATTCCATGAACGCGAGATAAAAAATGTGCACGCACCCAAACATCAGCTAAACACAATTTAGCTTCACAGTTACAAGGGCAAGCGGATGGCGTGATAGCGATGGCAGCTAAACACACACAGCAGCTTTTCCCTTTCCAAATGAAAGCAGGACATACGATCCCAGGGAAGGGGGGGTGGATAATGGGCATGCATGCGCTTACCTTGCCCGGCTGTCCCGGTGCCACATAGCAGCAGCAAGAGCAGATAAAAAGAGAGCGGGGGTTCCCACGCCCTTCCATCCCCGCTGCGGTATGTCCCTCTCCTTTCCAGGCTTTGCTCGTAATCAGAATTCCGGTCTTTTTAACACTTTTTGCTATACCAGCTCTGAAATAAAGGTGAAGAACCCTTCAGCCCCAGCGCAGTGACTCCGGAAGACAGAGGGCCGCCTAATAAAACAAGCATTGGCATAGCCAATAGGTCTCGCCTTTGGAACCTTATAAGAATTTAGTAATGCAGCACAATATCCTTGGTGCAACAACATTAACTGTTGCATGGCTAAACACTTATAAGGTCCCAAAGGTGAGACCTATTGGCTATGCCAATGCTTGTTTGTCTCTTGATAGCAAGCATTATCTCCTTTAGTTAAAAGGGCTCTAGATGCTTGTACTCATGGTCTGAACTGTTGTGTCTAGAGTTTTGTGGTCCCCTACCTCTTCCTGTCACTGAGGCAAAAAATGTAGGGGTGATTTTTGACACTTTCCTTTGATAGTCAGACCAAGAGGACTGTGAGCTTCTGTTTCTATATCATCAAAATTTTTAAAAAGTTATTTCCTCTTATTCCAGCCAAGCTCATAGTTGCAGTGGTGATTGCGCTTGTTACATCGCGTCTTGAATATTCCAATGCTCTGTACTTAAATATTAATAAAGCCACCCTAAATAGAGACTTCAGAAATTCAGAATGCAGCTGCTCGACTAGTCCTAGGCGTTTCAAAACGTCTGTCGGTGATAAAGGGCATTTGGTCCCTTCATTGGTTGCCAGTCAGGGAGCGTGTGACCTTCAAAGGCCTCTGTGTAGTTCCCACTGCCCTCCATCGCCAGGGCCCGTTGCACCTGAGAAGGGCCTTCCACTGGCATAGTCCCAATAGACAGCGGAGGTTTGCCTCTCTTAGGAAGGTGGAAATACCTAGATTTCGAAAAGCCAAGTGGGGTGGCCTCACGTCTGGGGCCAAGTAGTGCACTCTGGCACTGGGTGCAGGGCAGTGTACATGCAATGGAGGCAACAGAAACTAGTAGGTCCTGACTGGGGGTTCTTCCTCTAGTCCAAACACAAATGAAGGACCCTCCCTGGGCCGTGATGGTCATACGACAGAAATGTATGTACTGCCAATCCTTTCTATGTGCTTTGGTATTTGTTGATATGACCCCTGAAATACAGTTGCAGTTCCTCAGGCACCACGCAGTCACATGTATTTGTTCTTGTTGCACAGAGATCACGGAATGCCAAAAGTCAGCTTCTGCACACACCACAGAGGCCACAGTGTCCAAGGCCTCACATAAGACCTGCAGTGACTGTCCTTACCTGTGTTACATCGGGTTGCGCGTTCTGCTCTTCCCACCTCATCTCCTCACATATCTTCCCTTGTGGTCTCCTTGGTACAAGAGCATTGCCATCACCTCCTCAGCTTGTCTGCTCTTGTCCACATGACAAGAATATCCCGGTTCCTGGTCTTGGGTCTTCCACAGTGGAATTGTCAGTCAGCGAGCTCAATCATGGAGCACCTAAGAGTTTCTTAGGCGCTACTGATGCGGGACCCCGGATTCTCTTTGAGAAATCTCAGCACATCAGTTGATAGTTTCAGCTCCATACTTATGCCAAGTTGGCTAGAAATGTGTGAATTCCAGAAGGTCAACGCTGAAAATAATTTGTGGCATTTCCTGAATTTTGCATATTCTTCCCAACTGGTCCAGCCACAATGTGTCAGAATGGTGGTACGGAGTTAGGAAACTCACGGAAGAGATTCCCAGAAAAAAGGCACAGAAAAGGAGAGGTTTTGGTTCATGAAATCAAAGTGATCCCGGGCTGCTACAGTCAAATGCTGGTACACTCGCTCCCTGCATGTCCTACTGCACAGGGAGTAACCCCACACGAGAGTGTCTCCCATGTCCGGCCTAGATGGCTTAAAAGACCAAATTACAGTGAACTCTCAGGGAAACTTACAGACAAGTTGGGTAGGAAGGCTTGTCCTGCCCATAAAATTTGCTACCAGCACTTCCAGTCTCAGAAAAGTGGGACACTCCACCACAGAGCCAAGCCCTGAGTCTCATTCTGAGTGCCACAGGGCACCAGCAGTGCACACGTGTTATTGTTGTGCGTGTTGAGGCATTAAAAAAAAACTCAGAAACTCGCTATGGGGCACGCAGGATAGCGGTGCTGTACACGCCCTTCCGAATTAACTTTTTGGTGTGATTTATCAAAATCAATTTTAAAAAAATGAAATCGGTATTATAGTTTTACTTTAGATAAACTTTCATCAGCGTGATTACGTCCTCCAGAGCAACATAGGGAAATGTTTGTGCGCAAAATTCCCAAAACAACCATGCAGCATTACGATGCTGAGGCAAATTACACACAATACTCGTTCAGTCCAGGTTCGTTTGCTATAGTAATAAAGAGAGTGAAACCCCACTGTTGGACCTGTGGCATTGTGTTGCCTTAATTTATCTCAGCCATTAATTACCGGTAACTAATCCTTGACGTGGCCCTGAAAAACAATCGTTTAATTCAAAACATTTCAATGGAAAGTCCCAGCTAATCCAGTTAAAAATCAAAACTTTAAAAAAAAAAACTGGTTTGTGGCAGGTGTTACAGTAGTTTAAGTTTGCTATGAGATTGATTCTGCCTTCTGAGCTTTACAAACACCGTTAAACATTGAGCTCGGCAAACAGTCATATTGAAACCGTAACCTAAGCATTATGGAAGTTCCTGCAAAGCGGATTTCTGGATCCAGCTTCGAAGACGGGCACTCGAAAGTACTTTCGCGGTAAGTTGCACGGGGAAAAACAGGTAAAATCCAGAGGGACCAGGGTTACTATTGATCTAGAGTTCCATGGAGTTGTAAAGTTCTTAACGAGAGCGCTGCAGCGTGGTGAACGCGCGAGGGGAGGGGGAAGTGAGCACAGCAGCGTGGATTAGCAAAGCACCGTCAGTTTCAGACAGGAGCTCTTACCTTAAATTGCATCATCGGGAATATTTTAAAGGGAGACCGAGAACCCCGTGCATAGCTAAACTGTGATTTTCAGAAGTATAGATTTGCCGCACGCACGGCGAGTCCTGCTGCAGTAGAGAGGGGCGGGGGGGGCGGAGTGAGCGCGGCAGCGTGATGAACGCGCTATTTAGAACAAAATGGGGTCGGTCTGTCCACAGTTCATACGGACACGCGCATGCTGTCTGCTTTGGACAGATGGCGAGAGCAGCCATCTTTGTCCTTGCAGACGCATGCATGTACCCACGGGGAGAATTGATTCCAAAAGGTCCTCTCCATGGCGAGTGCAAAGCATGCGCTGCTTTCGCCAGGCGAGACCTAAAAAAGATGCAGGCTTATAAAAGAAAAGTCGCTCTCCTGCATACGAGGAGCTCGAGTTGACAGGCTACTTTTATTCATGATACAGGAGATAAATCCATCCCGCAGCCCTTTTGAAAATGGTTTTAAATCTATAAGCACCATAGTTTTAACTACTCGTGATGTGCTCGTAGTTCAGTGGGGCATTTACTAATAAACAGTGAAGGCACCAGTAAACCTTGGGGTGCCTTGATACCTGCTCTCGGGCGTACTTTGAGCTTCAAGACTTATGTAAACTTTGCAGCGGGTCTCTGAAGTCGTGCTTTTCATGACTCAAACAGCTCGGTATCCCGCCCCCCCCCCCGTAAGACAACGTTTCACCATTTTATGTTTTGGACTTTGTAAAGTGACATCTCCCTCTCCTTCGATAACGCCAGTGTTTGTTTGCACGTTGTTGTACCTTCTTACCAGTTAGGGGTCAGGCATTAGCCATAACCGTCCAAGAGATGTTATTTCAATGTTAATAAAGACTTGTGATGAACCCTGAACCCCTCCCTGCTTTCACCTTCACAGAGATGCCTCCGAGTTACGGATGTGACAATAAATCGACTTTTTGGGTCGTGGGGTTGCTCGATAACAACAAACGCCTTCTCTTTCCTAAAAAGGACACCCGCCTCTCCCTCCTCAGGTTGCAGTTTCACTCATAACACGAGACATGTATCTGTCTGGAGAATGATACGGCGTTTCTGCCCCTTGCTCCGGCTGGAGGCGGTTCTCGGATAAACCGCTTGTTTGTGGCCGGTGTTGGTAAGGCTCACGCACAAATAGCAGCAGCTCTTTAGGGGAGTCATAGACATACCGCCAGGCACCATCGAAGCATGTTATAGCTGTATTTGTAAGACCCGTAGGGGGAGCACAAACCGACGTGGGAGCAGAGCTAGTTAGGTCATAGCTGTATTTGTAAGCTCCCCTCTGACGTAGGGGGAGCAAAAACCGACGGGGGAGCGCATCTAGTTAGAACACCGGCAGAGCCGCTCCAGTGCGCCCTCTTTGTCCCCCCATCTGAGCCCCCGTTTTCCCGATGGGAGTCTTGGGGTGGGTTCAATCGCGGCAGAGAGGGGAGTAGAGGGGTTTAACCCCCATACTGCAGTTTATAAAGGACACGCCTGCCTCGCACAGCAGAGCGGAGGATCCCTGGCAGCAGTTGCCGAGACCCGATCGGAGGGTGATGATGAGCCCAGAATAAACCGGAAATACAGCAAAATAGAATCCCAGTATACGCATCCACCTAACGTGCGCACTCGAGGAAGACAACTCAAAGCAATTTTTGATGGTCGCCTCCAAATTAAGTCACAAAACTCACAAAACACACTAAACACGTGCGTGGGCAGAAGCACACACACACACCGGCTAGCTTCAGACATGGGGGGGGGGGGAGGGGGCAGACAGCGTGCCAGGCACCAAAGAGGGGAGGGAGGGTCTAAAGGCAACATGGACAAAGCGTGCGTCTCGCTCCAGCCGGAATGACGAAAAAGTCCTCACCCTCTAATTAAAGGACATAGTAACACGTCACCAGTAACTGATCCAATCCGGGTGGGCGGGGCCAAAAGGAGACAAGGCGGCAACAAGGAAGGACTAAGAAGCCTCCTTTACAATCAGAAGCAAGCGTTTTGCAATGAAGATGACGCTGGCCAATTAAAAAGATGAGCGGGGCTTCAACTCCACCTCCGAGAGCTTCGGAATCTGTATTGATTCCAAGAAGCTATCGAATGCCGAGATTCCAAGAAGCTCCCGAATCCTGAGAGCAGCGCATGCGCTGCTTTCAACAGCCGAGACCTAAAAAGAGGGGCACTGCATCATGTTGGTCGAATGACCAAGACTGCAGCATTCACCGTTTTCTTTTTTTTTTTATTTAGTCATGCTGTTCAGCATCTGGAATGCTATACAGCAGTACCGAAAAAACATTTGAAAAGCCAATAGGTCCCAACGAGACCTATTGGCTTTTCTAATGCTCGTTTCTTTTTTCTTCGTTTTAGTCTGCACTCTGATGGTGTCCTGGGTGCAGATGTGCTGAGAACCAGTAAAGATGGTGAGCTTGTCTGCAAGATAAGTGAGTTGCTGGTTGGAGTGAAAGCTTTTTGAAGAGGCTTTATTTGTAATATCAATACAAGTGCCTTCTATCAAGCTCACCTTCTGTGTAAAACCAACTTACTACACACTAATGAAAACTAAAACAAGCACTGTGTTTGTTTCAACTAACAGGATACTTAACCCCTTCAGTGCCCGCCCCTTTCCCCGCCCTGTGCCAGCCGTTGTATTAGCGGGCGGGGTTTATGACGAGCTGGTCTCGTCATGGGCACAGCGCAACCGCGGCCCATGACGAGACCAGCTCGTCATGGGCATTGAAGAGGTTAAAGAATGCACAGTAAACAAAACAGAGAAGTAATTATGTGTTATACACCCTGCAGGCAACCTACCAAGCTCTAAGGGTTTCGTTTGGACACATCTAGACATGCCTTTGGAGGAAAGGGACAGGTAAAGAAGAAATAGATTAGTGTACTGCATAAAAATCCTGGGTTGATCAGTGATCATGAGTATTATCATAATACATGTGGTATGACATGTTATTTGTCTTGTGCTTCATGCCACCAAGTTTGCCTTAAAGTGCTAAAGGCAAGACAAGAAAGATGGGAAAGGGATCCTAGGCGAGACTAAAGGAGGGGAGCAAGATAGGGAAAGGATCCTTTAGGATGGTGTAGCCACCCCCAAATACTGGTGCATTTTGCCAGATGGCGATGTGGCTAGCCAGACTTGGTTTTCTGAGCTTCAAGAAATATAGAAGCAGATATGATAATTGGAAAAAGAAGCAAGAAAGGGTAGGAGGAAATAGGAGGCAAAAGGAGATCGATGTCAGGAGATTTAAAGGGTGACATTAAGAGGCATCAGGTCATGACAAGCTAAAGGCAAATAACAAAAACAATACTTTTATAGAGTGGTATGTGCTAGGCCTAAGGAATCTGAGATTACAAAGGGAGAGTTAGAAAGTGGGAACGTGAGTGAGTACAGTGTGTCTGATGGTGGAGACTTGGTGAAGATTATGGCAACAGTGAATATAGGAAAGAGCACAAATGATCATTTGAAAGCCAGTGTCCTGTTGCTAAAAAACCATTGAATTCAAGCCACATGTGCTTTGTTTGCTGAAATATCAGCCGCACCTGGAAACTTAAGAGTGCATATAATATTCACAGAGATTTAAGGGAACCCCTACACCACATTACAACCTCCTACAGTCTCCCCTTGCCCACTTAGGCTTTCAGTGTATTTTAAAGTTACAGAAACACATTAGCAATCCCTTGGTAGGGCACGTCAACTTGCATCCCTTTCGGTCCTTGGTGCTGACACTGCTCATTTAATTAAGACTTGAGACTTGCAAATGTATTTATTGTAACAACTTGTAAAGCGCAGAAATACCCGTAGGTGTCTTGGCACTATGTGCTGAAAAGGTAGGCATAGAGCTGTTAAAAAAGCCTATTGCTTGAAAATCCAAGTTTTTATTTGTTTTCTGAATGACAGTAGCGTGGGACTTGCCTTAATCTGCGAGGGAAGAGAATTCCACAGTTTGAATGTGGCAACTATGACGCTTCTGTCACCCCAGTTGGCTTTCTTGGTTCTAGGGACTACCAGAAGATTGGCTTCTGCTGAGCGAAGAGATCTGATGGGTGTGTAAGCCAGAAAGGCTTTCTTCAAGCATTCCGGTCCTGAATTGTGAATTGCCTTGTAGGCAATACAGAGGGCTTTAAATTTCGTTCTGCTTCTTATGGGCAGCCAATGGAGCTGCCGCACCACATTAGAGATGGGCTCGAACTTGGGAGTACCTGACAGTATCCTAGCGGCTGCATTCTGCACCAACTGCAGCTTACATTATAACCTTTTCATGGGCATTAATTAAAAGGTTATTGCAGTAGTCAGCCTTCGACATGACTAGAGCACAAATTAACATTCTCCCGGTACTAACCCGGACGAAAGGTAACAATTACTTTATCATTCTTAAAACAAAAAACGATGAGGAGACCACTGCGTTAGCATGATGTATAAAAGATAATCTATCGTCAAAAATGAAACCTACGTTCCTGACTTTTTTTTACAGGGATTGGGGGTAATCCCAAATGATCTGGCCACCAGCCCAGAGACCATCCTGGGGATAAGTTTCCAAAGACCATTACTTCTGTCTTGGCTGAATTTAATTTAAGGCAGTGACTTGACATTCAGTTACTGATGCCCAACATGCCATCGTGAAAGCTGGCCGAAACTGCGTCCCCATTTTTATGAACGGCAAGCACCAATTTGTGTGTCATCCACATATGGCGTGAGACCCATCCCAAACAATTTAATTACTCGTGCTAAATCAGTGACGTAGATATTAAATAAAGTCGGACTTAGTGAGGGTCCTTGCGGAACTCCACATGGGAGTGAAAAAACTCCCTTGAGATTTGTCAATCCATTACAATTTATGATGTTTAAGTGACAATCATAACCTAAAAATGATGCAATGGAGCATGCCTAGAGTAACTTCTACTGGGTCCACTACATTTAAACATTTCTATCACTTGCACTTGTACTAAGTGAGGAGCCTTAAATGGCATGGGTATGCTAAAATGGGGGCCCTGAGCTTGCTGTGCCATGGGCTTAAAGTTGCAAACCCTCAATGGTGCCCAACAAGGCTGAAAGATGCCTTCAGTTGCTTGTGAAAGTTCAGATGAGGCAAATCTTAAAAGGAGAGACTTGATTATCCCTTCTCCATTGAATTCCAAGATGAGGCTTAACCGCCTGCCCCCCACTGTGTGATCCAGAGGTCTAGCCTCTAGCTATGAGAAGCTTAGCACAGCGCAGACAGACATGTGCCTGTGAAAGCCAAGAGCATGGAGGAGCCACCGAACAGGAGCAGCACCCATGATTTGGAAAGAGCAAAAGAAAGAGACCTAGAACTCTCCTGCGGTTAGGTGTCGTGTAGCTGCGGCACACCTGAAAGTAAAACGAAATTATTATGAGTGGCTCTCACAAAATGTTTAGGACAACTTCGAATCTGTGGGACAGATGGTTGCATGCAAACTGTCACTGTATTGGAGGTACACAAATACTCTGCACGACTGCCTGCACTACCACTTTGCCATGTACATCCTTTCTTCAGTAATACCACGTCAGCAGAAGTTCTGTGTGCCTAACCTCCTGCGTTATCACGAACACCCCTTCCATTTGTTGGCCTGGATTTCAAAGTGAGGCCAATACACCACACCCTGACCCTGCCGCTGTAAAATCCTCAGGCCAGTAGCCACAAGAGTGAGAGCCCATGTGTCACATACGCAACTTCTTGCCTCCGAGATCCACAAACATGACTGCTATTTCTTCCCACAGGTACCGGATAATCAAGAAGGTGTTCCCCCACTTGCCATCCAAGACAATCCTAAACAGAACAATTCCTACACATGGCCAGAGAGAAGTTGAATGTCCCCATGAATTAAAAAGTCTAAAGAGGAGGTACTTCTCATTTCTATGAGCAGCAGAACCTGGTTATAGTTTTCCAGCAACAGTGGCAATGCTTACTATAAGAACTGCCTGACCTATGTGGCATCAAATAAGGCATTGAAAACTGACCTGAAAAGTATGGATAGCTCTCAACAGATGTCCGAATAACTAATCGGACCAAGCAAATACTGAATCTGCCCCGGAGACTCAGACATAGTCTACAACCTGACAGAAGGAAAATTAGCACTGAGACAAAACGTGCACATACTTTTGCCACCATCTCATCCCAATCCTGGCCATGGTGCTGTCAAATCAATGCATACTCTGACAGAGTGAACGCATAGCAGGAATAGTCAAGCCTAGGGGGTGGACAAAAATTTCTGGCAAATTTCCAAACAAGTGGAATGCACTGCTTTTTTCACCAGCAAAGCAGAACTGGGGCTGATCTGCTGTTTCGTGGATGGAAAAAAAAGCCAATGTACAGTTGCTTTTAGAATCACTGTCAGGGACCAGACAATGCATTACCCTTAAACCTAACTGCAGTTAAGTTGAATACATTGCCTGGAACCAGACAGTGCAATTTAAAGTAACTTCACCAGAAGACAGTGCTGGATGTCTAAAGAATTCTTCATTCCATGCATTCCTCACTGCGCAAAATGAGGAATTCCTATTCTGCAGAGCCTTTTGTTTTCATTCTACCTTTTGTTTCAATCCAAATCAGTCAGATGAGAAAAAAGCAGAAACAAATTAATTGCTTGTGGTTTCACTTTCACTCACCACAGATTGGAAAAATTGATTTTGCCCACTTCCAATCAAGAAAAGATTTTTCACCCTTTCCCTACACTAAGCAGTATAACTGTAGTAACCACTCCGTTCCTAACCGGCCTCAAAGTAGGATTGATCAATGCCAGTTCTGCAGTAGAAAATACTTTCAATACTCTAGACATCATTGAGGAACTCCACCTCGAACTGTTAGCCTTAACTGGACGAGGGTAAACCATTCTTTCCAAGAATAAATTTGCTAAAATAGAATTGTCTCAATCAAATAATCCCTCGGCTTGTAAATTATTTTAGAAGAGCTGGCTATATTTAAGCTATTGATCATGAAACACAAGGACAACAGCAATACCTCCTTCATCACAACTATCATTTAAAGGAATCTTCTCAAATAAATCCTGGATAATTTGTTGAACAAACTCCCAAAAGGTCTGGTCTCCAAGATATTCATAAAGGGTTTTCTGAGCACAAACAGTGGTAGGTAACTCTAGACCTACTTTTCTGCTTTAGTCGGCACATAGACATCATCATCACTCTCCACAACCCCCACAATTATGGTTGGAACACTCCTGAATAACTAGCAAACCTATAAATACAACCCACCAAGAGCCATCGGAGGCATTGTTTTTAGAACCTTTAAAATGTATCAAATGAAGTTTTCTGTAGCACCCTCCAGTACTGCCATCAGAAACCATCACACACGCCACCTCAAAATGAGATCCTCAACTGCTTCCATTCAGACCTCACGAGAACCCTGGAGATAGAGGACTCACTCAGTTTAAAAAAATAATATCTGAACGTAATACAGTAAAGAGATGGACTTGAAAACACACAGGACAGCCTTAGAAAGCTGATGGCAGACTTGATGACTCGAGGAAAAGGGCAAATTACCATGCATAATCTATTCTAAGGGATAGCAAAAAGATGTTACAGTCAAAATAAACAGCGCTACAACAGACACCATATTGTTGTGTTTATATGACACAAAATAAGTGATGCATACCACATAAAAGGATAAAAATGAAATGATAACAGAATACAGCTAGTAATCATCATGTTGATGTTATGCATTCTTTCGGGACTCTGCAAGTTTAAAAGATTCAACACGTTTTTACAAATTCTGTGTACTGGAGGGCACTAGGCTTCCAATTGTTATGGACATGAGTTAGGCCCATGTAGCAACGCTGCATATTTTCTTACATTGCCCTTTATCTGCGCAATAACATTTTACAATAATCTTTTGCACATATTTTCATGAGTGACAATGTTGGATTAGTTTATCTGAAACTGCTTTGGCTTACACATTTCGCTTTATCATGATGTCCCGAACACCGTGTACAAGGCCTTTATACACGTTGTACAATGTTGTTCTGTCTTCAACCACGGGGAGACACGGCTATCTGCAAACCCATAACAATGCCAATTTGTATATCCATTGCAAGGATGCATTTTATTATAAATAAATAAGCATTTCCGGGGGCTAGCCAGAGGAGACACTTATGCTGACATAGAGAGGTCCCTGCATGCTGATGCTTCGCCAAGCAGCTGCCTAACATCTCCGTGAGGGGTGTCCCGGTTGTGACCAAGACGGGGCCCTACATTCTGTTCCGCCAGATAATGGGGTTGGATCATCCCATGTGAAGGGGATTCTTGGCTAAATCCTCACGCACACATCCTAGACACACATAGGGTAGGGATTGCATAACCAGAATACGCCCGATTACTACACTGTTGTATGCCTGTATATATATATATTTTGAAAATTTCGCGAGGATTCGTCGACCGGCGCCAAAGTTATTCCAAATAGAATGTTGCGGATTTCCTATGGAAACAGGGTCCTAACTATAACTACCTACTGGCGACCGCCAGTAGGTAATATATATATATATATATATATATATATATATATATATATACACACTGTTCTTAGCACCATGGTGGAACTATACCTGCTATTTGCTATTTTGGTGCTTGTAATCACTTTCATATGCTTCTGTCTATTGATCATCACAACACATGTACTCTATACAACAATAACATCCTTTTGTGTATTCTCTATATACTTCTCTGAGAATTAGAGTGCACGAGTGACCGGGCGAAAGGGTTCTAGATCTGTTACCACGATTCCTGAGGGGTCAGGGTTGTCATGTTCAGTGGTTGCCAGAAACCATTCGCTCCTTGTATGGGTTAGGGGGCTTGTGGTGGGACCGGGAGCTAGCTGGACTCCAGGCCTACATATACTACGGAGGTGCATGCAATCAGTCTAGGTACATCACCCAAGGTTTATGTTGTCCCCAAATGAACAGCGCCTACTGATTAGAGGGAATTACACGACACAATGATTTGCGTGCATTTGGCCTATTAACTGTATTCCGTCTATCAAATTTGTTCTGCCTTGTAACTCTAAAATTACTTCACTAATGCCATGTGATTCCGCATTTTTACTTAGCAACTTTTGATATTCACGTCTTACCTTGTTTCATTAATATTTTTGAATTTGAATCAGAAACACGCCACACTTTTAATAACTGTTTCATACACTTGTATCATGCAGAGTAGACATCCAAGCTACTGAACTGTATTCTTTTGACAAACCACTGTATATAGCTCCAAGGGTTTCAGCTGAAAGGAAAGAGGTCATTTGATGCTAGTGGGTATTGCTTTGGAAGGAAAAGTGTATTTTCAATGACCTGAAGACCATCTTATCTACACAGGGTTTTCTTACCACATCAAGACATAGGATTGGTATAATATGAGGGTGCTGGATTTTGAAGTGTGCTTCTAAGAATTGACAGAAGGAGCAGTGTACAGTTCCATCACACCACTAAAATGTTAAGAATTTTGTTCATGTTTACTTTTCCCATAACTCCCTGTAGAACAGTGGCAACTGCATGGAATCCAAAGGGGTGGGCAGTGTGGGGGGATACAAAAATAATAAAAACAGACAAACAAAATAAATAAGAAATATAACAGTACTTACCAGCCGCTGCGGCCATAGCCTTGCTCCTCTCCTGATTCTTAACTACGGCAGTCCAGGGCTGGTGCAAACTGTGCAGGCTCCAGGAATGCCAATCCCAACGCTGCTCTCATGCTGGGAATACCATTAACCAGCATGAGAGAAGTGCTGGGACTGGTCTGAGCGGCCTGGTTTGCCACTCAGGCAGTGCCTGGGACTGTTCTCCACCCAGCTGTGCCGCACAGCTCAGGTTGAAGATATGCTAAGTGAGCATGTCGGTTTGGTCATCCTAAGATGGCTGGCCAAACAGACATGCGCACTTCACAGTGCCCATCACTCCTCCTCTCTACTGCAAGCTATTGTGGTCAGATTGGATGGCCCCACCCTATGTTTCAGCTCACCGTCAGCCTGCAGGTCAGGTGAATAAGCATTTACTATGCAATAGGTCTCGCATTCACGCGAGTTTAAGCTCTTGGCATTGTAAATGACAATGCCTATTATTTTTGTTTTGTTTTTTAAAACATAAATAAAAGGCATTGTCATTTACAATGCCAATAGCTTAAACCCAAGCCAGGCTTGCTTGAACCCAGTGGCAAAGTGAGCAAGGGACTCACGTCTGAGCATACCCTGCCAACTTATGGCGAACAAAGCGGTACAGAAGGGGGTGGTGATGGACGGAGCTGGCAGGGTATGCTCAGACGTGAGTCCCTTGCTCACTTTGCCACTGGATTCAAGCAAGCCAGGCTGAAGACGGCTGAAATGCCAGAAACCGGTCCTAGGAAGCTTGTTTCCGGTCCAGGGAAGGCATGGCTTGGCAGTTCGGGCTGGACTGTTCCCATGAGGCACAGGGTCAGACTGATTTGCATATGGCCATGTCTGAACTGGGGTGGCAGAGTGGGCTAAAGAACGGTGATGGATCAAACCCAGATCTCTTGACTGGGTGTGAGTGTTTGATTGGTTCTGATGCTCCGTCCATCACCACCCCCTTTTGTACCGCTTTGTTTGCCATAAGTTGGCAGGGTATGCTCAGACGTGAGTCCCTTGCTCACTTTGCCACTGGATTCAAGCAAGCCTGGCTGAAATGCCAGAAACCGGTCCTAGGAAGCTTGTTTCCGGTCCAGGGAAGGCATGACTTGGCAGTTCGGGCTGGACTGTTCCCATGAGGCACAGGGTCAGACTGATTTGCATATGGCCATATCTGAACTGGGGTGGCAGAGTGGGCTAAAGAACGGTGATGGATCAAACCCAGATCTGTTGACTGGGTGTGAGTGTTTGATTGGTTCTGATGCTCCGTCCATCACCACCTCCTTTTGTACCGAGAATACATATAGGTTGGTGGCGCTTATAATCTTTGCAAGGACGCTTTACGAAGGAAATGGAAACGAGTAATCCAAGTGTTGTGCACATTGGGGCCCAGTGAACATCAGAGGGGGCCCAATGCAGTTTCAGGACGTAGTGGGGCTTGGCTCGGTGCAATACTATAAAATAAGGGCACTCGGCAGACAAAATCAGAGGTGACGTTGCGTTTGGCGCACGCCAAGAGCATGAAGAACGTGCATTAAATGTGCCCCAACCCACCGAACAAGCGGTGTCCGTGGTGCCGACGGTTGGGGGGGGCGGGCGGAATGGAAAGTGTAAGTGCATGAGGCTGCTGAGGACGGAAGGGGGACAGGAGATGTGTACGCCGCGTGGCTGTACGTGCGCGTTCACAGGCTCCAATCGCCCCTGCGATTTTTTTACACACTAGACCAGTGCTTCCTAAACGTTTTGAACAACTGCTCAATTCTTAGAACGACAAACTTTTGTGGTCTCCCTAGCTTTATTGAACATGAGGCAGATTATTTGATGTAACTAATGCCTTGTGTGGTAGCACACTGTCATTTCAATAAAGATAGCACATTTTCCATTACCATTCACAATGCAATTTGAGGTCTCAGAATCATTCTCTTTCAGCAGTGCACAGGTTTACGTCAGTCTTGCAGAGGATGGTCCTTTTCAATGGCAACTGCCACTAAACGGAACTCTTTTACCCTTTAGTTGTGGCAGGATTCTGGTCTGCACAAGTTCAGGAAGACCTAAAGACATGGCTTTTTCGTAGCCCCAAGTTGAGTCAACCTTTGAGGAGACTGCTAATGCTTCAAAATGAACTGTCCTTTCATTTGAAAGGCACTGGACCTGATTAATTATTTCAGGAGTGAGAGAAATACAATAATAATCTTAATTTACTAAAAGTGAGCAGGACCTTGCAAATGAGATTAATTTAATGTAAAAGCTATGCACAGATTTTAATTCTTGCTTGTGTATTTGTCTTGTAATCACACGGTGCTACCAGCTGTTTGAATAAATACAACTAGCATCATTCCTTGGTCATTCCTGTATTGTATCATGAAGATGTGATCTGGCATCTTTGTTAGAGTCTATGAAACTGGTAAACTCGTGCTCTCCTTCTAGTTCCCCTCTGGATCAAAATTTGGTATCTTGTGAAAATCCTGTTACCTCCTTGTGTCTCTTTCAAAACATCAGTCATTACCTTAAAGTAATAGTGTACAGTGGGCACTATGCATAGTACCACCCGATTGCATTTGGATGAATATATACAGAGCCAACGGAATTATGCAGCAGGAGAGGCCCACATTATGTGCAGGGCTGAGTAAATTATGCATCAAGAAAAGTCAAATTATGAGGCATAATGTGGGACATTTTGTAATAGTATTACTTCACAATGTGATTATTTTTTTATTGGGAACACTGTCTGGGCATTGGGCATTGGTAATACCAGTCTAACACCAAAATATAGCAATAAGCAACCAAAAGGTGACCAGTCCAGCTTTGCAAAGGGCTTTTCACTGCACTGCAATACGTCATTGCATTTTTAGTAACTTTTGAACCGTCAGAGCTAGAAACAATTTTTGGGTTGTTTAAATCTGAAGATGATGTGTTAGATGATGGATTATGTGGCAAATGCATCAAATCTATAATCATGCAAAAATCACCACGGCTGCACAATCACATAATTCCAGTGGCCAGAATATACCATGGGAATGGACACTTCGCCAGTCCTACGGGTAATATCCAGTACATTTTTTTATCATATAAAAAGCTTTTACATTGATTCTGAATACTTTCAATCTTGCCAAAAAGAGAGAAAGGGAATAAGTTCAAAAAGTGATTGCCCAAGAACAGACAATTTAGGATGGTGGGGTAAAAACAGTATCTCCTAGTTTCACATTTCCTACTACTCACAATTGGGGAAGCAATTCTACTCCAATGGCAAGGTCTGGGGATGGCCCAGCCCAAGGAAACACCACTGTGTGGTAGCCCTTCTCCAGCTTTAAAATACAGTGTTCATTACCAGCACAGTTTGGTGAAGTGGTAAACTTAAGATTAGATGTAAAGTATACATCATTGGTATGTCAAAGCTATACCAGCGTTGTTGTTGTTCTTAACTAGTCTCTCTAAAGTGCTGACAGCCCAGCCTTATTCCCTACGCACCTGTGTGTCTCCGACAGTAAGCTGACTTCAGGGCTACTCCCCCTCCGCTCATCTCCTCTGCGTCGAGGAACTGCGGCTCTACTTCCTCCTCTTCGGGGCCGTCAGCGTCCTCTGACAACTCGTCGTCGCCTAGTTCGAGGTCCTTGCGGGGGAGCAGGGTGCCCCACAGCATCTTTAGTCCTGCCCGGCGTCCATTCCCACTTGCCCGGTTCCTTGGCGCTCTACCACCCGAGCTCTGATGCCTGATCACCCTCTGGCTGGACCCCTGGCTCAGTGGACGGCTTTGGCGCTGTGACTGACTGGGCAATTGGGCCATGCTGAGGCGTTGGGTGATGTGATATTACCCCTTCACCGGCCCCGGTTCAGCTGGAGCACTTCTAGACCTGCAGTACATCCCATCTGAACCCATTCCTGCCAACAACTGGAACTAGTGCTGAACACACTGGGTTGTTTCACTACGGAAGTCGCACGATGCTAATACGCCGACCATGTTGGAAATTAGCAAACAGTAATGGGAAGCAGGTAGAAGTCAATAATTAACTCTATTCCTAATATTATTGTTCTCTTTCTTATAATCATGATATTTAATAATTTAATTTAGGGCAGTTGCATTAAAATGAGTCGTAACGATTCTAAATAGCAGGCACACGTAAAAAAAATACCAATGGCATAGAAGCAAACCTATCGTGATAGCTTAGTTCTATTTTGTATTTCAGTACATACATACTAATAGAAAAACATTACTCCCCGATCCAAGATACTATAAATAATACATTTCAAAATGGTCGCTACGTAAACTAAGAGACACTCGGCATTTGCGAGTCTCTGACGTACGTGACCTCTGGCCCATAGACATAGAAGAAGAGTTGCATCGTTTATAAACACAAGCACGCCGTCAAGGAGGGGCTCGTCTTACTAAGAGGTTTTTTCGTGTGAATGACTTAGTTCAGAACAAGCATTGGCATAGCCAATAGGTCTCGCTTTTGGGATCTTCTATGTATTTAGTTATGCAGCACAATATCCTTGGTGCAACCACATCAACTGTTGCGTGGCTAAACACTTATAAGGTCCCAAAGGCGAGATCTATTGGCTATGCCAATGCTTGGTGTGTGGATGTGTGTGTGGTTGTGTGTGTGTGGTTTGTGTGTGTGGCTGTATGTGTGGTGTGGTTGTGTGGATGTGTGGTTGTGTGTGTGGTTGTGTGTTTGTAGTTGTGGGTGTGGGTGTGGTTGGTTGGTTGTGTGTGTGGTTGTGGTGTGGTGTGTGGTTGTGTGTGTGTGGTTGGGTGTGTGGTTGTGATTGTGTGTGTGTGTGTGGTTGTGTGTGTGTGTGGTTCTGAGTGTGGTGTGTGTGTGTGGTTTTGGGTGTGGTTGTGTGTGTGGTTGTTGTGTGGGTGGGGTTGTGTGTATGTGTGTGTGGTTGTGTGTGTGACAGTAATACTAAAAGCATATCAAAATAAAGGAACACAAACATCGAGTTCGTGGAAAGAGAAAGCACATTGTAAGTCTAACGGGCGCAGCAAAGCATTAACACAACAACATGTTCTTTGATGTTTGATGTTCTTTGAACAAGAACATCCAAAGGGCGCCACAAAAGTGATCGTGGGCAAAAGTGAAAGTGATCGCGGGCGCTTAATGAGCATGATGAGGTTTGCCATATGGTGCCTCTGCTCCTAAGCGCGCACATGCACTGTAGCTCTAGGCTGGCCATGGTAGCATTTTTTGAGCCCTCACTAAAAGTCTCGCCAGACCTAAAAAAAAAAAACTTTTACAGCCCAGCATTTGTTATGCAAAGACCTAGTTTGCGGACAACGATACCATAAAAAGTAGGATTGCTATAATAGGCAGTATACGAAACGAAATTATAGGATACACGCGGTTCTGTTCACGCAGAAACAAAATTCTAGAAGAACAAGCATTGGCATAGCCAAAAGGTCTCGCTTTCGGGACCTTATAAGTATTTAGTTATGCAGCACAATATTCTTGGTGCAACAACATCAACTGTTGCATGGCTAAACACTTATAAGGTACAAGGTTTAGCCATGCAACAGCTGATGTTGTTGCACCAAGGATATGGTGCTGCAAAACAAAATAATTATAAGGTCCCAAAAGCGAGACCTATTGGCTATGCCAATGCTTGTTCAATGTGTAAGCAGCTGAAAGGGTCAGCAAGTTGGTGACTGAGTAAGAGAGTAAATGATTAAGGGCAATGTATGTGTAGGGGCTACGGGAGAGAGGAGAAATAATGCTGGGCCTGCAGGCAAGAGAGGAGTATTTCACAGTAAAAAATAAATAACAACCTCCTCTGGTTTGTTTAAATGAAATAATGACAAAGACTCTTCAAAATTCGTCTGGTAAGAAGAGTGCTGAGGTAACACTGAGCTGGAGAGCATGCTTAGGGGTGCACCTGCCCGAAGATAAATCTCCCATGCAAAGACAAAGCAAACATTACAGGAGCATGCTGCTCAACAAAGGCAAACAGAGTGCCTGAGAAACGCAAAAGCTGATACTCACAGCAAACAGATCACAAGATACTAACAAGTCCATCAAAATGAAAACTTGTTTCAGAGAATATTTTCGCAGGTCCCAGGGGTGACCTTTACCCTGCTCTCCAGTGCCTTCCTCCACTGCTTCAAAGCAAACCAACACCTCTCTGCAAATATGTTTAAACGTTCAAGGTAAAAAACAGACTGAAAAGCATTTTGAAATCATTCTGCAGGTCAATAAAAAGGTTTGTAAATTTTAAGACCCAAGAAAGGTCACTTGTTTAAATTTTTGGAGTCAAGAATTTTCGATTTTACTAAGATCCATTTGTTTACATTGGTGAGGGTCTGGAAGCTTCCCCAACAATAAAGTTTTGCAAAATCCTTGACAGAACAAAATAAGCACCGACAAAGTGAAAAGGCCTGCGGCAAACACCTGAGTTGCTGGCAATGTTTGTATGACGCTTATTCCTCCTTGAATTTTAAATCGCCCACAAACGATAAGCATGAGACAAGCGCTGCATTAACCACAGTAGGCCTTGTAGCACTAAAACACTGGAAGTTTTCAGCTGGGATTTAAAGTGGGCTGATTTGCCAACTACGTGGAACTAGATTGTTCCCCATTTATCTTCAAGACTTTCAAACAATAGAATCATTGACTGGAAACACAAGCATTGGCATAGGCAAGCTTTGGAACAGTATAAGTGGTTAGTCATGCTGCACATTATCCTGGGTGCTCTGCTGCTGTGCAGAAATAGCAATCAGAGTCATGGTGTGGGACGGCAGATAGAGCAAAGGAAATGCAGGCAACGGGAGGGGTGTGGGAGCATGGTGAACATGGCGGGAAGGGGGGCGGGAGTAAAGTAGAAAACTGGAACTGAAAGTACAGCAGGAGGGGGGCGGGAGCAAATGCAGACAATGGGAGCAGATGCATGGAATGATTTCCTTTAAAATGCAAGACTAACCCCCAATTACCAAAGACTAACCATGAATCCTGGGGCTAGTGTAGCATGCTAATCGCCGCAAAGCGCTTCAAAGTCTCATCAGGGGTAGTAAGCGCTACATAAACGGATTTCAAAACAATATGTAAAAGATTTCACTAAACTTCTCACTTAAATTACCTAAGCCTTTCAAATGCATTCAACATTTGCATGCATAAACCACCTGACAAAAATGTAAATTGAAAATGCAGAGCTGCACGAACACGACCTGCCAGCTACCGGAATCGCATCGGAAAAGATTCTGACTAAACCTTTGCGGGAGACTCACCTGCATCACATCACTGCCAAGGAGTGGAATTGTCTGCCAGAGGAGACGAATTACACTCCCCAAATCTCCCTGCCTGGTCGGGAGCGAAGAAATGTTGAAATCGGAGCCGGAGGTGACATGGAGCGATGGGCGAAGGCCCTACTAAGGCCAACAGATCAGTGGGCCGCGAGAGCGCGAAAACGAAAGCAATGGCCAGCAAGGAGGCCGTGAATCTGGCGCTGCAGAGAGCACGGCTGAGACACCCCGGGAGTCTCAGCAGCCGAAGGACAACTGGGTTTTAAGGACGTGGCTTGTCGGGGCTGGGGATCCTGAGAAGCGATGTCGTTGCCGAAGAAGCAAGTCTGGTGCAGCCGAGGTGCGTGAATGGGACAGCGGAATCCGAGGCGATACTCCGGGGCCGGAGCTGCGGAACATTCACTCCTGGGCCAACAGCGGAACCTTAGGAGAAAGGGCCGGTGAAGCTGAGGCCGTGGAGGTGTTACACACATCAGGAAGACCCGAGAGATGCACAGCTGGACTGCGAGGTAAGAGACAGCGATGTTCCAAGCTGGGAGCGGGGGCCTTCAGAATCCCGTGGAAGGCTGACACAGGGACCTGCCTGGGGAAACCAGGACACATCAGCGGCGCAAGCGGAAGGGCGGCTGGGGCTGAATTTCCGGAAAAACGCACTCCCACTGAACGGAGTCAGAGATCCTAAGTGAGCAAAGACCTGAAGACCTGGGCGGCAAAGGTGAAAGTAATCGCGATCGCGCACGCGAGACCTGAAGACCTGGGCGGCAAAAGTGAAAGTAATAGCGATCGCGCACGCGAGTGGTGCGTGCGTGCACGCACGCGTAACCGCAAGCTTGAGGCCAGCGTCTGGTAGCACCTTGAAAACCCCAATAATTCAACTGTTTTAGTTAGCTGAGGTAACTATAACTCGTGCCCACGCAATGCACTGCTTATGACCTCATATATTACATCACTCATGACATGGTCAGTGACATCACTGAAGACATCTCAAATGACATGACATCATCCACTGACTGCAAATGTTTTTTAAACGTTTATGAGTGTTCATTATATATACCAAGGTGTATTGGTGATTCAGTGGGTTTATGAGTGACTGTATGGATGACTCAGTGGGTGTGTGACTGACTGTATAATTGAGTGATTAGGTGTCTCAGTGAACGTATGGGTGAGTGACTGGTAGTGTGAATGTGTGTATCTGTCTGTCAGTTAATGACTAAGTGGGTGTATGAGTGTGTTAGTGGGTGCGTGAATAAATATATGGGTGATTGATTGTTTGTCTGACTACATCTATGGTTGACTGGGTGTCTATGTATGAGGAGTTGTGTGACTGCCTGTATGGATGAGTGAGGGTGGTGAGTCAGTGGCTGTATGGGGTACTGTTGCGTGTGTGAAAAGTTGTATGAGTGAGGGAATGTCTGTATGGCTGTGTCGCTGATTGAGTACACGTGTCAGTATGGGTGAGTAACTGAGTATGTGAAAGGCAGTATACATGAGTGAAGGGGTATATGAGTGACTGTATGTGTGAGTGAGTGAATGTGAATGGCTATATAGATGAGTGCATGCTTCTGGAAGTGAATGTATAGCTGAGTGAGTATGTGTTCCTATTCCTTTGAGTAAGTGGGTGTGTGTGTGTAACTGTTTGGGTGAGTAAGTGGCTTTATGATTGACTGTATGGGTGAGTGTCTAGATGTGTGAGTAGTTCTATGGGTGACTCACTCAGTGTGTCAGCACCTGTACGAGTGGATATGTCAATTGCTGTATTAGTGACTGAGTGGGTCTGTGAGTGGCAGTATGGGTGAGTGAGTGGATGTGTGTATAGATCAAGGAATCAGTAAGTAGGTGTGTAAGTACTGGTATGGCTCTGTGAACGGGTTTGTGAATGGTGTGGGAGCGGCAGTGGGTGTATAAAAGATTCTACAGTGTTGTGAGTGGATGCATCAGAGATGCTGTGGATGATGTCATCACTGATGTCATCAGTGATGTAATTTGAGATGTCATCAGTGATGTCATGTGTGATGTCACTGACCATGTCATGAGGGATGTAATATATGAGGTCATAAGCTGTACATTGCGGTGGTGCGATTTATAGGCCATGCCCCCTTTCTCTACCACTCAGCAAACGCACCTCCTAGCACACTGCTGCTTGTGGGATAAAGCCCACTAGACAAAAGAGGACCTCATACCCCCCACCAGCAGTGCGCCAAGACGTGAGTTCGCAGAGTGTTGTAAAAAGGGGCGTGGCTTGCGACCACCTCTCAGCAATCCCACTGTGTGGGGCTTACTGGAGGTACCTGGTGGGCTAGTTGGCCCCTAAGGACCCTCAGCAGCGCCGGGGACTTCATCTCCCAACCAAGAGCACGCCAGCAGGTGCGTTTACAGAGTAGTGGAGAAAGGGGGCAGGGCCTCCAGCGAGTTGCTGGTTCGTATATTTGTTTTTCAATTTAGGAAAGGGGACTGTGTGGCTCCCCTTCCCTTGGCATTTTTAGGCCCCGGGGACCCTATCCCCCAGGGCATGACCCACTTATTATTTTTAATAAATTAAAACGGGCGGGCCCCCACGCATGTAAAAAAATAAATGAAGCCCCAGGTGAAGTGACAGTTCCCGGGGTTTGGGGGCCCATGTGGCCCCCCGCACCTAATGAATATATCACCAGGGAGGTGGCAGTCGCCAGGGCTGCAGGAAGCCCGCATGGCCTTCCCTATATTTAAAGAACATAGCCCCAGGGAGGTGGCAGCCCCTGGGGTTGCTGGGGCCCACATGGGCCCCCGCATCATTATTTGACATTGCCCCAGGACCTTGCCCACTCGGGGGCTTAAAGAAAACGGAGCGCGGGAGCCACCATTTCATTTGAAAAAATATTTTCGGCACGATTCGCGCACCCACTGTGACTCCTGCTGAAAATGAAAACAATAATGCTTTTTAGGGACCCCCTGAGCAGGCCTAGCGGATCAGGGTGTTTCTACCCTGCCCCCTTTTCTTGTTTTTATTCTTTTTTTACTTTTTTTCTTGTGACTCGGCTCAACTGAGTCACAAGATGGCTGCCAACACATCCTGGTTGGAACTGTTGGCAGCCAATCAGATAGCAGACTTGAGATAAATGGATATCTGAAAAGTGTTTGAATTTCTCAGCAACTACTGAACAGATTTACACCATTATACAAAAAGAGTGCTTTCTGGACTGAAAGCTACCTTTTTGCCAAATTTGGGGTAATTCCGTTTGGCAGTTCGGGCTGTAGCCGTGTCTAAAGTTTCCTATGGAAATTAACAAGGAGAAAACTCGTTTTGGGACCCCCCCCCCTCTTTCTCGGCCTCTGCTTGACGAATCACCCCAAAACGTTCGACACAGGAGCTGACTTGACCACCCCATTAGTTTTGAAAATGTCACAAAGATTCATCAAACAACGCCAAAGATATTGGCAAACGAAAAAACGCTTTTTGAATAGAAACAAGGTCCTAACTATATCTACCTAGTGGCGACCGCCAGTAGGTAATATTTTTTTAATATATATTTTATAGCATCTAATGTAATTAAAAGGAATTCAATGAAATTAAACTAAAATTCTTATTTCCTCTTAACCCTTTTAAATTACAAATTTATAACAATTTATAACAATGGAAATTCATCATCTTGCTCTGCACATAAAAATCTAATTAGATCTATAGATATACTCGTTTCCAATTAATCTATCAGCACTATAGTACAAATATGAGTTATTTATAGTAAGCCTGATGTTTTCATCATAGTTTTTATGCACATGGGTTGTATATATAGCAATTTTTATGGAATGTTTTATTGATGGATGAAATTTTATGATTGAGTTGTATTCAAGATATTGTATGTTTATTTATATATTTATATATATTTATATAATTACAACCATGGGAATCAATTGTAGAATCAATTTATCAATCCTGCCATTCAGTATTGCTCATTTGCACATGCGAACATTTGCACCCAATGACCATACCCATATTGATAATTTTCAAATACATTTGATACATATTGTGTCAACACAAATGGAATATATGGGTAAAGTGTTTAAGAAACTATGGGCCATATGTAGGAAGCCCAATACCGGTCGGTAACGGCCGATTTTCGGTAAAAATCCCGTTACCGACCGGTATTCAGGCTTTTGGTATGTAGGGGGCACATTTCAGGATTCGGTAATTTACCGAATCGGTAAAATTACCGAATCGGTAATTTTACCGATTCGGTAAATACCGAATCCTGAAATGAGATGTAGGGGGAGTGTGTGGGTGTTGTGTGGATTCGTTATTTACCACCAACTAAAAGTTGGTGGTAAATGACGAATGGCTTTGAAAAAGCATTTTTTTGCACTTAGAAGTGTGCAATGTGGCAGACATACATGCCCTTAGGGCATGTATGTGTGCCACATGTGCACACATGCAGGAATCAGGGGTGCAACAGGGTGTCACTGTGACACCCTGCCACCCTTGATTGTGCTCCCCCCATTACCGAATCGGTATTTACCGTTTCGGTAATGGTAACTGGCTTCCCATTGATTCCTATTGGCCTCCTGGCGGCCCATAGGAATCAATGGGAAGCCAGTTACCATTACCGAATCGGTAAATACCGACCCATTCCGAATCGGTAAATATTACCGATGGATTACCTACATAGCATTTACCACTTCAGAAATACCGAATCGGTAAAATTCGGTATTTATGAAGTGGTAAATGTTAGGCCACCTACATATGGCCCTATATGTTATAATGAGATTACAACTATATGCACTTCTATATATTGGGATACATTTGAGGTTTTTTCAATTTGCACAAACATTAGGAGAATTTTAGTTTCCATTTATGGTATTATGGTAATTTTACTTTAGATACACAATGGACTAGGAACATGCACATTTCAACAAATTGGTTTTTATTGCATTTATGCCATGAATCTCTAAGTGGAATTTAAGGGATAATTGTATGTTGTACAGAATGCTTTTAGGAAATTTATAAGCGTTTTTCTCTAAAAAATTGAATTTTTCAACGTTGTTGAAGCGTTTCCGAAGCACTTGACAACACGAGTGCTTCATGGGCAGAGGGGGCCTCAACTACAGGAATATATTGGCAGAGGGAAGGCGGATACTGATACTGCTTTCCACCCTACAGGGAACATTATTTTTAGCATGAGTTTTCAGCGGAGTCCACTTGGTTAAAGAACTTTGAGTCTTACATGAACTACTACGACCAGCATGCCATCTGGGTGACGCCCATTGGGGCGGGACTCTTACTTGAATAAATGAGTTGTTCTTACAATGCCGCTGTATTCCTCATTGCCGCCAGTGATCAAGAGCTGTAATAGCTCGAAACGCGTATGGCCTTGGAACGCTTGCAGCCTGCTGACCTGACTGCTGCCTGTGGTGTTTTGTGCGTATACCCCGATGCGTGTGGCATCTCCTAGAGGGCAACCTTTGTGTTTGAAACATTTTAAGCGGCTGGTCCGGTCGCGGAGATGCCCCGACGTTGTTGAAGCGTTTCCGAAGCACTTGACAACACAAGTGCTTCATGGGCAGAGGGGGCCTCAACTACAGGAATATATTGGCAGAGGGAAGGCGGATACTGATACTGCTTTCCACCCTACAGGGAACATTATTTTTAGCATGAGTTTTCAGCGGAGTCCACTTGGTTAAAGAACTTTGAGTCTTACATGAACTACTACGACCAGCATGCCATCTGGGTGACGCCCATTGGGGCGGGACTCTTACTTGAATAAATGAGTTGTTCTTACAATGCCGCTGTATTCCTCATTGCCGCCAGTGATCAAGAGCTGTAATAGCTCGAAACGCGTATGGCCTTGGAACGCTTGCAGCCTGCTGACCTGACTGCTGCCTGTGGTGTTTTGTGCGTATACCCCGATGCGTGTGGCATCTCCTAGAGGGCAACCTTTGTGTTTGAAACATTTTAAGCGGCTGATCCGGTCGCGGAGATGCCCCGACGTTGTTGAAGCGTTTCCGAAGCACTTGACAACATGAGTGCTTCATGGGCAGAGGGGGCCTCAACTACAGGAATATATTGGCAGAGGGAAGGTGGATACCGATACTGCTTTCCACCCTACAGGGAACATTATTTTTAGCATGAGTTTTCAGCGGAGTCCACTTGGTTAAAGAACTTTGAGTCTTACATGAACTACTACGACCAGCATGCCATCTGGGTGACGCCCATTGGGGCGGGACTCTTACTTGAATAAATGAGTTGTTCTTACAATGCCGCTGTATTCCTCATTGCCGCCAGTGATCAAGAGCTGTAATAGCTCGAAACGCGTATGGTCTTGGAACGCTTGCAGCCTGCTGACCTGACTGCTGCCTGTGGTGTTTTGTGCGTATACCCCGATGCGTGTGGCATCTCCTAGAGGGCAACCTTTGTGTTTGAAATATATATATATATATATATATATTCACTGAAAAAAACCATAGGTTTCACACACGTTATAGTTACGAATTAGCATTTAAAAAACCTTGCAAATTCACTTAAAAAACCATAGGTTTCACACATGTTATAGTTAGCTGGACATTTCACTCGTAAAAAACCAATGAAATTCCCCCGTTATAGTTAGTGCAGGCAACTATAACTCACGCGACCGCAATCCTCTGCTGATGACGTCAGATATTACATCACTGTATTTAGACACTTATTTACCCATGTCTTCTTCCATTAATCTTTAGCTATACATATATTACAAATATTTATTTTTCATAAAGACACATATGTCATCAGTGATGTAATATCTGACGTCATCAGCAGAGGATTGCGGTCGCGTGAGTTATAGTTGCCTGCACTAACTATAACGGGGGAATTTCATTGTTTTTTTACGAGTGAAATGTCCAGCTAACTATAACATGTGTGAAACCTATGGTTTTTTAAGTGAATTTGCAAGGTTTTTTAAATGCGAATTCGTAACTATAAGGTGTGTGAAACCTATGTTTTTTTCAGTGAATTTGTACGTTTTTTTAAATGCTAAGTTATGTATTTATTTATTTATTTATTTTTCAGGTTTTTCACCGTGCGCGCACCGTGCGCACACGATGGGCTTCGCACACCGTGCGCGCACTGTGGGCGCTCGGTGCGCTTCGCGCTCCGAGCACCCACAATTCGGCGTGCGCACAACGTGCGCGCACCTCGCGATTTTTTAAAAAAAAAATAATAGTTTTTTTCGCCCTTGGGGGTCCTTCTGTGACCCCCTGACCAAGGCTAGGGGGCCAGGAACTGTCCACTCTGCCCCCTTTTCAAGTTCTCCACCTTTTATTTTAAACCCCTCAGACTGCGAGAGGCAAAATGGCGGCCGACACTTCCTGGTTTCGATCGATTCGAATGTTTACCGACATCTAACAACCAATCAAATTGCGCATGGCAGGGTGCGCGCACAGTGCGCGCACCCTGCGCGCGTATAGATATTGATATGCTTTTAAATGCTATTTTCTCAGGATATACTGAACAGATTTACACCAGACCTGCAAAAGGCACTTCCTTGACCTTATGGCTACCTCTCTGCCAAATTTCACGTAATTCTGTTCAGCCGTTCGGGCTGTAGCTGCGACTAAAGGTCCTATGGAAAAATGCATGGGGAAAACGCGTTTTGGGACCCCCCCTTTTTCTCGGCCCCCGCTTGAAGAATCACCCCGAGACTTTCAGGGTACGAGCTGAATGGAGCGCCCCATTAGTTTTGAAAATTTCGTGAGGATTCGTCAACCGGCGCCAAAGTTATTCAAAATAGAATTTTGAGATTTCCTATGGAAACTAGGTTGTAACTATAACTATCTACTGGCGACCACCAGTAGATAATATATATGCAACACCATCTATACACTGCAAATGTAATCTAACTCCTTAGTTTTTTAAATATTTCTGCCAAACGTACTTGTCTTTGTGCTCTCTGCACAATCTCTCTGACTACCACCATCCACGACTTCACTTTCCAAACAAGTTGTATCTTAACACTCTCCTGACACCTCCTGCCTCTTCTCCTTGCTCATCTCAGCATCCCCTTCTTCTTGCACTTCTTAATTCACTTCTTGATTCATAACACTCTCCTCAACACCCCCATCAAAGACAGTATCAATCCACCAGTTCTTATCACAAATAGAGTTTGTTCCGTCTTGGTCCGGTTCATTCACACCATGCCCAAATTTCTCTAACCCTAGCCAGCCTACTCATGTGACAAATACTACCATCGTCCAATTCCACCATATTTTCCATTCCTTTCACAACCTTAACCGGAATGGCAAACCTACTTTGCCCGTTAGGCACCTTTCTAGCAGACTTCACTCCTACCCATTGTACCACCATAAAGTCAACACTACATACTCCATGTTTAGTATTGAAATATGTCTGTTTCTTTTCCTGGGATGCCAGAATATACTTTCTAACTTCCTCTGCATTCCATGACACCTTTGTACCTCTTTTCATCCACCCAGGATTAGCTTTAGAGTGTGGCCTGCGTCCTCTCATGATGCCAAAAGGACTTTCTCCAACCGACTCATGAATGGTGACTCTATGTGTCCACACCATTTTCCTTAATTCGTTCTCCCAATTTTTCCTTCCTTGACAAGCGAACGGCAGAATACATTTTATATATCTGTTGACCCTCTCCACAACAGCATTACCCCTAGAGTGATAAAGTGCTGTGAATTTCTGTGTAATGCCAGCAATTTCCATGAACATTTTCAATTTAAACTGGACACCATTGTCCATAAGCACAGATGAAGGGAAACCTTCTCTCAAAAATATTTCATGCAAGAACGTAATATCAGATTTTGTATCCACTTTTCAACCACTTCTACTTCAAGCCAATTGGATAACTAATCCATTAATACAAAAATATATTTTCTTGATCCATCTCTCCACACTATTTGACCCATGATATCCAATGCCACTTCCTCACATGGCAAATTGGGACACCCCAATGAACACAAAGGAAGGTTGAATGTCTTCAGAGACTTATCAGCCCTTTCACATTCCATGCAAGATCTTACAAATCTCTCTATTCCAGGATCATCCCCTGACCACCAATGCAATGCTTTAATGTTAAGTTTGGTACGCGTAATACCAACATGTCCTTCGTGGTACAATGTTTCTGATATTGCACGGGGTATAATTTTGTCACCCCTCTCCACAAACATATTTTCCAGCCCCAATGTCCGGGAGCTCTATCTTCACACAATCTCCCCAACCACTCACAATTTTATTCTTGACTAAATTCAACACATCATCCTCCTTGTACGCCGCTAAGAAATCTGCTGTAAAAATGTTTCCTTCCCGGAACATATTAGACTTTATACAAGAACTCATGTAACCTCATGGATAGTCTAGCGATAGGTGCAAAGGCTCTAGATAAACCCTCCATAGTGAACAACTTCATCAATGGCTTATGATCAGAGCGGACAATAAATTTTATACTCACAGTTACTAGGTTCCTAATAAGTGAAGTTTGTCTACTCAGCTCAGTTGAGTTCCACAGAGTCTGCCGGGAGCATTACTCTATTGCATGGGTACTCACAAACTTTTTCACAGGGGCCAAATTTACAGTGTGGTTAGTGGCCGAGAGACGCACAAGTGGGGGGGCGGGGTCAGTGGTGGGCAGGGTCAGTAGGGGTGGGGCTAGAGTAAAAAATAAATCACAACCATTTCAAAACATTACTAGACAGAGCTTTATTTCCAAAGCAGATGTAACTACAAGGAGCACATTTTTCTATTACATTTTTACTATCTGACAATAGCAATCTTAAGAGGGATTGCATGGCAATTTGCATTAACCGGATATTCAGCACAGGCCCATTGCAGCACAGGCTCCAGAGTCCAAAAAATAGGTATGTTATAGACAGAAACACTACAAACTTATTTTACATTTCAAGTCACCAATTTGTTTTCTGTAATCTGGTACTATGTCTGAAACGGCAAGCCTTAAGAGTTTCTGCAGATGTATGTCTGTAAGCTTATTTCTGAGTTTGCTCTTCAACAGTCCCATCGTGGAAAATGAACTTTCACAAACTTATGTTGACACAAACATACAAATTACCTTCTGGATCACTGTAAAAAGAAGAGGAAACTTGTCAGAAGGCACAATTTTCCAGAATTCTTCTGGTGCTTGCCTCAAAAAAGATGCTTTGAGGTCTGAATTGTGCTACATGTCAATCTGCTCTATTTCTGCTTGCGCCCTTTTCATGCCAATAAGGGCAACAACGTCAAGATCTCGTGCACTCACCATCCAGGGGTTTTCAACCAGCCTGAACAGAGAGGTGAGGGCTCTGAATTGAGAAAATCGGCGTTTGATAGCCCCAGATATTTCTTCAAGACATGCACCAAGGTCTAGCTTTGACAGAATTTCTTGTGCATCTGAAAATCTCTGCATCACAGCCAACAGTTTTGGGAAGTGGGTAAGGTCAGCATCATCCAGTTGTTCTTTGAATAGCACAAGCTTACTTTCAAATGCATAAATACCATTCATCGTGGAGCACTCAAGCTGTTGTTTGCCTTGCAGGGTCAAATTGAGAGCATTAAAATGTGTGAATAGATCTGAAAGAAAATGGTGCATATTAAACCATTTCACATCCTTTAGTTACGGGAATGATTGAACTCTACTGTTCACAAAGAGTTCAGTTTCAGGAAGCAATGTGATGAACCGCTCCAGAACCTTTCCTTTGCTTAACCAACGTACGCCAGTGTGCATCAAGAGGGCTGTATATTCAGCTTTGGATTTCTGCAACATTGCTTTAAAACGTCTATGGTTTAGAGCTTTGGCATGGATAAAATTAACAATTTTCACTGCAACTTTAGGACATTATTCAGTTCTCCATGCTTTAATTTTGCACACAATACTTCTTGGTGAATAATGCAGTGGTAGTCTATCGCAGTCTGTCCTATAAGCTTCTTTTTAAGCATAGATACAAAGCCTCTGTCATGGCTTACCATGGCAGGAGCACCATCTGTTGTGATGCTGACAGGAGTGTTCAGTGGAATATGATTTGTTTCAAAGTAGTTTCACATGCTGCCCAGTATATATTCTCCTCTTGTGTGCCCTTGCAGTGGTAGAAGGCTCAGGAGCTCTTCTTTGGGATGAAACGATTGGTCCAAATACCTCACCCAAACTAATAACTGGGCCACATCGACTTTGTGGACTTATCCATGGCAATGCTAAAGAAGGGTGACTCAATGACTGCTTTGATCACCTGATCCTGGATGTCTTGACCCATTGCCTCTATTCTGCGTGCACATGTGGAATCTGATAGCTGTAATGCACCGATTTCCTTTAAAATGCTGGCTTTATTAATGTCGTTTTCAAATAAAATTTCAGCAGCTGAAAGGAAACATTTCTTCACCAGCTCTGCCTCTGTGAATGGTTTCTTATGTTTGGCAAGCAAGTAGCATATTTGAACGATGCTTCTGTAACAGCCTAGGAGTCCTTCTTCTGGCAAAGGAAGATCTTCAGCTGGGAAAGAAGAACTTGCTTTAACGATGCCACTTTTATAGAACGCAGTTTTGAGTTCAATGGGAAGATCTCGGTGTATCTAGTGTGTCACCTTTTGTAGTGCCGTTCCAGGTTATACCTCTTAAGAACATTTACTTTCTCTTTGCAAAGCAAACAGGTGGCTTTCTCTTTAGGGCATTTAAAAAACAAGTACTCTTTTTCCCATACTGCCTGAAATGTCCTGTTTTCGCTCTGTATTGATCTGGGTTGTGTCCAAGGCTTGGAAACTGGACAGGACCTCTCCAGCTTGTTTGTTACTGTGCAATAAGTAACAAGGACCAGGAATCTGATTTTCCGCCTGACAACCGATGGACTAACACCACCTCACGACCTATGGACCGACACGCCCCACAACCGATGAACCGACATGCCTCACAACTGATGGATCGACATTGCGTCCCGCTACAGATCTGTGAGCAACACCAAAGTAATGTTTTGTTTAAACATACAAAGTAATGGGTAAAAATGCAAATGAAAAACAGGAGGTTTTCCTTAAGCCAGTGGTTTATGCAAGAAATGTGTCACTCAATAGGGATTTGAAATAAATGGCGTGCATAAGATGAGAGTCGGCTTGCATCACAAAACTGTTTTGCTGTGTATTGTAGGTTTAATGGGCTATCCAAAATATTACAATGAGAAAATGTAAACAGCTCTTGAAGTTTAAGGAAGTTGTGCACAATAACCAATGACATTTCCAGCAGCTATGAAAGGAGACACTGAAGAGGGCTGCTGGAGCATACATACTATTTACATTAGGAAATTAGAAGCATTATGCATAGGCAGTGCTAAGTCTTTCTTTGCTGAACAAGAATAGATACATCTGAAGGTGGGACTTGTAATTAATTAAAGGCTGGGCCTGGAATATACCAATTTAAAGGCATCTGGGCTGTGTCTTTCTGTTCTGACAGCATCCCATCCTCCCCAGAGAAGGAGGACTCTCAGGTGTTATAAATTTCCAAACTCAGTATGTGGACCCGGCAGACCCAGATTTCACAGGCACTTTTGTAAAAAGAGCCGCCTTTTTACAAAAATTCTGATTTTTTGATTGTTTTGCAAATCACGAAATCCAGGAGGCTTTTCTTATAATAGGATTTGCAAAACAAATAACTATCCACAGAGATTTTCAATGTAATATCACAACAACACGACTGACGCATGTCTAATGATGGAAGGGTGGGTACAAGACCGACCGGAAGTTGTGATACAGATACAGCTGATAATTCAGAAATGAACCAGCTACAGAGGAGCGGTGGGGTGTCACTGAGAAGCCTTTGTTTATCAAGATAGTATATAAGTATGTGTGTGTGTTTGTGTATATATATATATAGATATAGATATAAAAAATAGCTTCAATTATTGGGTCGTGAAAAATATATTTCTTTTCCCTTCTCTCCCTCTTTCTGTAAATTCATAGAGAGGTAACACACTCTAACATGATTACAGAGAGAATACGAAAGGAGGAGAGGGGAATAAGCGTAATGTACAATGTAAAAACATGTTAAAGGAATAGGAACGAACATGTTAAAAGATGGCGGCCAAAGTGCACTAAACAGAGCTGGTGATTTTATAAGTTGAGTCCCTCTTTGATGTTATTCACCAAGTGATGTGTATTTTATTGAGAAAAAAATGGTGCACAAACATCGTGAACAAGGCAGCGTGAGTCTGCTGAAACGCGTTGATGTTACACCTCGTTCATCAAAATAAAGACCGAGTGCCCAATCTTTACTTCGGAGTGCTGGATGTTTATTTCATAGAAGAAATACACCTATATTTGGATATATATATCACAGCCTGTGAACAAGGGCCGAGGTTGGCCCGAAACGCGTCAGGTATCGCAACTAATCTGGATTTACCGGCAAGCTGCACGCGTCAATAAAGAGCTCCTGTCCCAGCTACCTGTTGTTGTGCGCGTCCTCGATCCTTTGGACAAAACCTGCTTACATTATTACGGCTGTCCCGCCGTGAGGTACGCTGCCGCCACATGAAATTTTGAAATGGAGCTGCAGGGGCACCGAACTGTTCATTGCCCCACTGCAGCAACAACAGGGAAGCAGCTTGCTTGCTCTATCTGGAAGCCCACTGGTGGGTTTTGCACGAAGAATTTCCCCTGAAATGAATTCTTTGTAACTACACGAAATCAAGGACGCTTTTTGACTACACATCCCAGCATGCAGTGTATAAAACGGACTCACCTGTGAGAGCTCAACGAGGGCGCCAAAGTGAAATTTATGCTGGGGTGTTGGAGATTCTGAAGCTTTCTTTGTTTCCTGTCACAGCCTGTGAACAAGGGCCGAGGTTGGCCCGAAACGCGTCAGGCATCGCAACTAATCTGGATTTACCGGCAAGCTGCACGCGTCAATAAAGAGCTCCTGTCCCAGCTACCTGTTGTTGTGCGCGTCCTCGATCCTTTGGACAAAACCTGCTTACATATATATATATATATATATATATATATATAATATATAGTTTTCCACCATGCAAGCAAGCCTGCATGCGTGCACTCCATCCAAAATAAACACCAACTCCGGGAATTAGTCGAATGAATTGTTTAGTTTATAAACAGCCAAAAAAATGAATACACCCTACGCGTTTCGGCATGAACCGCCCTGCTCACGGGTACTTTGATAATACATCACATCCAACATATAAACACAATGAATAAAGTTACGTGCAAGGTAACGTGCATAAACATCAACGATGGACTAGCTTCCCAATACAAAAGGAGTAGGCCATCTTAAAATGGTTTCAGATAATCAATCTCTCATCCTCCTTCGTAATCAAAATTAATATAACAAAACGCCAATTCGTTATTTACAATTCACCTTCATATGACTTGTATCACATCAAATATTGTACATTCAGAGGATAATTGAAAAGAGAATTATGCCATATACTTTCCATACGCATAATTTCTATAACAGGTTCCCGCTCCATTTCCTTTTTAAAACACAATGAAATGGTTTTACAGATGATTCAATTCTGTCTAGAGAATAATTTTTTTATTTTCTATGAAACTTTTTACAGACAGAAGCAAGGCACAGTTATGGGTACCTGTTTTGCTCCTAGTTATGCCAATCTTTTTATGGGCAGCTGGGAGCATCAGGTGTCCAGGGCACAAGAGTTATACCGCAGCCATGTGAAATTATGGCTGCGGTATATAGATGATCTTTTCATTGTCTGGGATGGATCTGAGGACCAAGCTAATAGGTTCATCTCCGTTCTGAACGACAATAAGATGAATCTGAAATTTGAGGGCCAAATGAGTGGCCGGAGCATCGAATTTTTAGATCTACATATTGAGGTGGTAGAGAACAAATTGGTTTCCAAACTTTATCGGAAAACAACTGCAGGTAACACTCTGCTACATGCAGATAGTGGGCATCCTAAAAATTTAATTCGTAGTATACCTTTTGTTGAGTTTCTCCGGGCGCGGAGAAACTGCAGTACAGATGCAGATTTTTTTCTAGAATGTGCTTGCATGACTGAAAGATTTCAGGAGAGGGGCTATAAGCCCAGTGTCATCAAAGAAGCATACCTAAAAGCTAGTAAATACACACATAGTGAGTTACTGGTACCTAAAGAAAGAGCTGTTGAGGACAGTGATGAGGTGCTAAGATTTGTAACTACTTTTCATTCTAGCTCTTGGCAGATACGTAAGTGTCTGAATAAACATTGGAAAATTCTGGGGACAGAACCCACCTTGAAAGGTGTGGTGGGTTTGTTTCCAAACATTACCTTTAGGAGAGCTGATTCCCTTAAAGATAAACTCTGCAAGAACGAGATCTCATGTACCAAGAGCTCCAACCTAGATATTCGGGGCTTCTTCACCTGTATGTCATGCAAAGCATGCAAGTTCAGTTCTAACATTAAAAGTGTGTATTACCCAACCAGTGATACAGAGAGGAATATAGAGAAACATCTTACCTGTTTATCGGATTATTGCGTCTATGTTTTGATGTGCCCATGTGCTAAGAAATATGTGGGGAGCACAATGTTTACAGCTAAAAAACGTGTTCTTGAGCACATGCAGGCCATTCAAAACAGAGACAAATTATCTCCGGTGGCAAGACACTTCGAGGAATTACACAAGAGTAATCGCAATTTATTGCGATTTTTTGTAATTGATAGAGTTGCACCCACTATGAGAGGAGGTGACAGAATTCGAAAACTGCGTCAACTGGAATCTAGATATATTTTATATCTGGATACCAAAATTCCCGGAGGTTTACATTCTGAGGAAGAACTGTCCTGGTATTTGGGAGAGTAATGTCGCCCCTATATTACTGTGATGTGGGTTGTTTAAACCGTGAAATTGGGGAACTTATGACACTGTTGTGAAATGTAATCTGTGAGTCTTTTTTATCTTGTAGATTGTATATAAATAGAGAGAAGGGTATATAATGAAAATATGATAGAATGAACAATGATTTTCTGACCTGTCTCCTATGGACTATTTCTGTAGGTAAATGTTTTTAAAGATTTATTTCACGTTACACAAACAATGTTTTGCATTAAGAGTGCGGCTGCCTTTAGTCTTTTTCTAATGTATCTCTCCTTCCTCCTTTTTCTTTCTTTTGTTTCTATTCAGAGGTTGCCTTAACTGGATAAAAGACTTTCCTCCTAAAAATCTCTTTGAAATTTACGTAGAATACGTTAAAGAGAAGATTGATTGAATGCCCACATGGGCATAAATAATGAATTGGCATTTTCTGAAGTCATTTGACTGTTGTATTAAAAATCGAGAATGGTGCAGCATTATGGGCTCGGTATGAATTATAAGCGGAGCATTGACTTATAGAGCGGGTAATATTACTCCACTTGGGGATGTATTTACTCACATATATATATATTTTTAGAATATGTTGGTCTGTACCAAGTTAGAAATATCGATTTTTAAGAATGCCTGTTATAGAAATTATGCGTATGGATAGTATATGGCATAATTCTCTTTTCAATTATCCTCTGAATGTACAATATTTGATGTGATACACGTCATATGAAGGTGAATTGTAAATAACTAATTGGCGTTTTGTTATATTAATTTTGATTACGAAGGAGGATGACAGATTGATTATCTGAAACCATTTTAAGATGGCCGACTCCTTTTGTATTGGGAAGCTAGTCCATCGTTGATGTTTATGCACGTTACCTTGCACATAACTTTATTCATTGTGTTTATATGTTGGATGTGATGTATTATCAAAGTACCCGTGAGCAAGGCGGTTCACGCCGAAACGCGTAGGGTGTATTAATATTTTTGGCTGTTTATAAACTAAACAATTCATTCGACTAATTCCCGGAGTTGGTGTTTATTTTGGATGGAGTGCACGCATGCAGGCTTGCTTGCATGGTGGAAAACTTTATTGACTAAGGGGCGACCTTGGACCCTAAGTGCACCGCTGCTGAAAGTGTCCCGGTATCTCTGAGGAGGTGAGAGGAATATATATTAAATGTCTCTGCAAGTGGATCGGGACTGGGCAATAATGTTAACAGCAACAATGGCAATGGGGATGCTAAAACCCTACTCAGAAAATTGGAAAAATGCATGAAAAGTGAAGTTACCAAATTGGTGGGAAAGTAAATCGCTAACCAAGTACAAGGAAGTAGGTCGTGTACCTCGGGGTTTGAGAGTTTAGCGCCCAGTTTCGACAATCCTAATCCCCACATGTTAAAGGAGTGGGGAGAGAGCAATCTTGTGGCATCCATGAATCTCGTATGTATTCTCATTAAATATGCGGAAATAGATCGGCTTGAATTGGTTAAAGAAATCGACAACATTAACGAACAGATTGATAAATTAGAACAAAATGACTATATAACCAAAACACGCAAAGAAATAGATGAACGACTAAAGAAACAGGAAGATAAGATTAAATTCAGAAAAATACACAAGTTCGCACGTGATCAAGCCGACTATGAACATGGCCAAATATACACATTTGCCCGCAAATATGTCAATGCTAAAAAAATGAGACTGGATGCAAGAAAGAAACAAAGCACCGCTTTAATTGAAAAATGCCAAACAAATGGTGCAAAGGCCCCAATATCAGCAACAGATTCAGATTCACTGACCAGTGACACTGGTCCAGAAAGTGGGAGTCTGAACCAATCTAGCAGCACAACAGAAGCGATGCGCCTAAACTTGGGGGAAGAGGTCGATTTTTTAGCTCTAGAATGCCGCAATATGTTGAGACCACGAAAACAGATGAAAAAGTCAGTACACGACGAAATGTCAGACGAAGGGAAAGACGCAAAAAGACAAAATCAAAAGCCCAAAAGAAAATATTGGCGCAAATAGACAATATGGAGGACAACACCATTATTAACCTATCGACTGTGGAATTCACCAAATCAGAAAAACAAACATTGATGTTAGGTCTATCCTATTGTCCACCTGAAGACCTAAATTACGCACAAACAAGAGTGGATATGTTCTGTTTCATTAGAAAATTAAAACTTCAAAAAAATTTCGCCATCAAGAATGGATTGGCGGCAAACAGAAATGAACAAGACAGACCAAAAGTGACAAGTAATTTACAAGCGTCAGACATCTCGCCTCTACTGACAATACAGGAACTATATGATGATGTAGGTCAAGACAATGACAATCAGTCACCTAGAGTCTCAACCCAAAAAAATCTTCAAGATATGGGCATTACACAGCAAGGGGCAGGTAGCAGTCCCTTCAAGAAGAAATCGAAATTCATCCCAATGATGCCTAAAGATGCCATAGACATTTTCATGAGAGGGTCACAGATGATATTAAACAACTTTATCGCAAAGTGAAACAGAAAAAACAAAACAAAAAATACAAAGAAATTGAATATGTGAAATTGATGAAGAAACTCCAAAGTAATCAAGAAATAGTTGTGATGCAATCAGATAAAGGTGGTAATATTGTGATTTGGCCCAAAAATGATTACATAAAAGAAGCAAAAAGACAATTATCTGATCCCAACTGCTACGAAAAATCAACCATAAAGGAATACAACAAAGCAAAAGAAATTCTATCAAAGAAACTACATCAATATAAGAGAGATGGATTGATATCGATGGATGAATTCAAATATCTATGGATTGAATATCCCAAAATTCCATCAATATACTTTATCCCCAAGACTCACAAAAACACAAACCCCATTCCAGGACGTCCAATAATTTCTGCTATCAACAGCATGGGGGAACATGTATCTCAATATGTAGATTTCTTTTTGCAACCTATGGTTAAAACATTGTCTACATATGTTAAGGACACAGGAGATTTTTTAAACAAACTAAGTACCATCAAATGGACAAATGATATGTTATTGATGACCCTTGATATAGAGGCCTTCTATACATGTATTGAACATTGTTTGGGAATAGAGGCCATTCAACACTTTTTGGAGACCAGGCCACTTGAATGCCACAACCATAACAAAATCTTGATTGACTTGATCCTATGGTGTTTGAACAACAATTTTTTTTATGTATGGCAATGATGTGTACACACAGCTGAGGGGGGTGGCGATGGGAGCTTGCTTCTCTCCCAGCTATGCCAGTTTGATGGTTGGCTGGTGGGAGGAGCGGGCTCTCGGGTCTGCCCACTCAGACATGTATGACAAACATGTGAAACATTACTTCAGATACATCGATGATGTGTTCATTGTGTGGCAGGGGGATATGGATAGTGCAACCACCTTTGTCAATTATATGAATACTAATGATGTTAATCTTAAATTTACATCTCATATTGACAAAGAAAGCGTGGATTTTCTAGATGTAAAAGTATACATCAAGGATGGGGCTATAGCAACCACCTTACACAGGAAAAAGCTGGCAGGTAATTCCACACTTCATGCAGATAGCGCACATCCACATCACCTCATTAGAAGCATCCCCTATGGGGAATTTCTTCGCCTAAAAAGAATATGCAGCACCCAAGAAGATTTGCATGTGTGCATAAAGGACTCAGCAACTAGGTTCAGGAATAGGGGCTATAGTGAAACAATACTCACAGAAGCAATAGCTAAAACATCTGCTAGATCAAGGAACTCATTGCTGAAATCCGATACCCAAAAGAACGACGAGAGAATATCTGAAAACAGTACACCCAGATTGATCACAACATATAATCGTCAGGAAAGAAAAATACGATCAGTCGTTAAACAAAACTGGCCAATAATGCGCACAGACGCCGTATTGGCGCCTACATTAACAAAGGATCCAACCATAACTTTCAGAAAAGGAATGTCCATGAGAGCCCAAATAGTCAGGAGTAATCCAGAATCCAATTTGAAGAGAAAAATGTGGCTACAACCCAGACAAGGGTTTTTTAAATGTTCGACCTGTAGGGCGTGCAAATTTGGGGAAAATAATTCCAAATATAGCACTCCCTTTCAAGACAGCGAGATCACTATCAAAGGCACCTACAATTGTAGGCCAGAATATGCTGTTTATGTTTTGACATGCACCTGCGGCTTACAATATGTGGGAAGTACCAAGCTGCAGGTGCATGTCAGAATTTTGCAACATCTCAGAGCAATAGATAACAACGATACAGCTTATCCAGTTGCCAGACATTTTAAGGCATGCCATGACAACAATCTGAATTGCCTTAAGTACTTTGTGATCTCAGCAGTGCCACCTTTGCCTAAAGGAGGAAATAGGGAGAGACTCCTTCGTCAGCTGGAATCGCGCATGATTCTCGAACTTGACTGTAAGGCTCCAAATGGACTAAACAATACGGAAGACCTTCATAACTTCTCATAATAGTATTATAAGACGCATTCAATTTTCCATGTGTGAATTATCATGAAGATTTATTTGATATCCGAAAGACAATATAGGGTAAACAACAGGGAGAAGGAAGTTGAACATGCACGAAAAGTAATTATGCATGTCATGAATAGTACTTTCCTTCACACATTGCTATCAAACCTCAGGCAGCTATATTTATTTATCTATATTTATCCACATTTTAACCTCAAAATGAATATATACACTTATAGACATATGTATGACATATGACTTATTATTTCATGCACTAGCACTTTAACTTTATGCTAGGGACGGCTTGTCCTACCAAATGCACTAAAAAGAAAAAATAAAGAAAAGAAAAAAATGAAAGAAATGTAACATCAAATATAGTTTTCTCGTACATACATGCACTTTATCTTTGAACTATATAAACAACCGTAAATATACATCCCGTATGTCGGCAAACACTGTTCGATCATGAGGAATTGACCAATTCAGGGTATTTCATATTACAATTATATCCGTTGTTCGTTATCAGCATTAACGCAGTCATATAAATAGAATATATTGAGACGCAATGGATTAATACTTATCCCTATGAAACATCCTGATTTCAAACAAGTCAAGTTTGCATATGAATTTTATCAGATTTTAATGTATCTGATTTTATTGACTACAAAAATTAATGCACTAAAGCAGAAATAACAGTTACTATTTAATTGTGTTTTATAAATAATTTATTGTAAATAGAGATATCTATATATATATATATATATTTCCACGAATTCCCTCAAAAAGGATTGACGACGCCGTGTCTTGTGCTGCAAATTAGTTTTATTTGTCAGCTGCTGGACGCGTTTCGCCTGACCTGCAGGCTTGCTCACCAACATTTTAAATAAAGTTTTTTCACCAATTTAAATGTGCTCTAAACAATGCGGAAGTCACATGATGGACTACAAAAACAGTATAATGGAGAAAAGACTCGTAGTTTTTTTGCAATCTAAATAATTACACATTACTTTTCTCTGCACACTTGATATTTCAAACATGAATCATTTGTTTATGTTAGTACATTGTAAATATTTTAAATCTTTTAAATATTCTAATTTCGCCCCAGTGGGCTTTACAACTCGAAAGTTTCTGTGTTGAAACCAATCAACATAATTAGTACTGATCATGCCTGAAAATCAGCGTTTGGTGTATAACATTTGAAAAATTGCATTTCATCTACTGAACATGTGTTCTTTGCTTATTATGTTGTACTTAATAGAGCCCCAGTAGGCAAAAGTTAATGCACTTATCTACAGTCTCTTTATATACTTGCAATAGTATGTGACTTTCCTCTAATACAAATTAACCGTGCTCAAATAATAAAAAAATGGTTAAAAACGAAGAAAGGGAGTAGTGCATTTTCAATACCTATTCTATTTACAGATGTGTGTATAAATCTTCTTCCACATTCAAACCTGCGGGGGTTTTGCAGTTTAATTTTATTATGTACTTGGATTCCATTTTCCTCAACTGCTTCTCACGGTTTCCCCCTCTCTCATTTGGTTTAACAGCATCTATTACATAATAGGTTAGGCCCGTTATGTTTTTTTGGTGGTATCGTTCAAAGTGACGTGCCACAGGGTACGTTCTGTCTCCATTTTTGACTGCTCTTAGATGCTGCAACACTCTCTTATGGACTGGTAAGATCGTACTGCCCACGTACCTCAGTCCACACGGACACTGAAGCACGTAGACAGCATGGTCTGTCTTACAGGTATAATGACCTCTAATTTTGAATTCTTTGCTTGCTAAATTTGATGTATACTTAGTGGTGTTGATCCCATGGATGCAAGCTTTGCATTTTGTGCATTTGACAAAACCTTCTTTTTTGTTTAACCACATTTTGGATGATTTAATGGGCACCTTTTTCATTACATTACTAACTAACATTTCTTTGAAGCTTCTTGCTTTTCTGAATGTTAGTTGAGGCCTTCTCTGCATGATTTTACCCAGTACCGGATCATTTCTGATCAGATGCCAGTGCTTGGATAAAATGTTTCTCACCTGTGTGTGCTGTGTGTTAAACGTGGTTATCATCCTGCATACATTCACATCTAGAGTTTCTTTTTTCTTTTTCGTGTTGCTTGTCTTGAATAGAATATCTTCTCTGGTTCTTTTTTTAGCTTTCAGAATGGCTGAGTCTATACACTGATCTGGGTACCCTCTCGCCTGAAAACGTGTATGTAAAATTTTCAACTCTGCATCACAGTTATTTTTGTTGCTACAATTACGGATTGTTCTGAGGCTTTCCCCATAGGGAATACTATTAATTAAATTCTGGGGATGAAAGCTTTTGGCGTGTAGAAACGTGTTGCCTGCCGTAGGTTTACGGTACAACACTGTTTCTACTTTGCCCTTATCAATATAGACGGTAAGATCCAGAAAGTTGACTGTGGTGTCACTGATGTCACTAGTAAATTTTAAGTTCAGGTCATTGTTCTGTAACTGCGCAACAAAGTCTATTGCAGAGTTTCTGGAGCCTTTCCATACGATGAACAAATCATCAATGAATCTGCTCCAATGCATTACATTGTTTTGCCAAATTTCCGGGTACATTTTTTGGATCACCTGCTCCTCCCACCAGCCCATATGCAAATTAGCAAAGCTGGGGGCGAAGCAGGTACCCATCGCTGTGCCACATACCTGATGGTATAGTTCCCCATTAAAAAGAAAGTAATTATTCTTTAGGCAAAAAGCTGTCATTTCCATTAACATCTGGGTGTGTGCCCAGAATTTTACTGGTCGATTGCCCAAAAAATGTTTGACTGCATTTAAGCCATCTTCATGGCGAATGCTGGTGTATAAACTTGTCACGTCTATAGTTACCAATAAAAAATCACTTTCCCATGGCATGTCATATATTCGTTTCAAAAAATCCCCTGTGTCCTGGATATAAGATGAAAGACATTTTGTTAAGGGGCACAGAAAGGAATCTACAAACTTGGAAGTATTGGCTAGTGCACTACCAATATCCGAAATTATAGGACGGCCTGGAGGGTTCAATTGATCTTTGTGTATCTTCGGTATTAGATATAACACAGGTGTTACTGGATTACTAATTTTCAAAAAATTCATTTCCTCTTGCTTCAATAGACCCCTTGTGTACCAATCTGATAGCATACTATTATACAAAACATGACTATCCTGCATAATTGATTCAGATATTTTGACATAGTTCGAACGATTGTTCAATTGTTTGTTTGCTTCCAGTAAGTATTGCTGTTTGTCCCAAAGAACTACATTGCCGCCTTTGTCAGCATTCCTCACAATGCAGTTCGAATTCATTGCTAATTTGTTGACTAAGGCAAGGTATTCATGTTGTTGTTTTGATACAGTTTCTTGTTTAGACAATGTTTTAGTACATAGTTGTTTTAAGTCATTGACTACCAATTCACTGTAGATGTCAACTGCATCCTTTCCAGTCATTTGGATAAATTTGGAGGTAGGTTTGAAATACGTTGGATCATTGCTAATGATGTTAATGCCTTCACATTCTGCCAATGATACTGCTCGATCAATGTCCGCATTTGCATTTGTGGATGGTTGAGAAGAACATGGTTGTTCCTGCAAATTATACAAGTCTAACATTAAATTCATGTCCTCTACTGCTAATTCTGTGCTTGTTTCCAATGTGGCGGTGTCTTCATTTGGTATTGTCGTTTTAGCCTTGTCACTGAAATATTTTTTCAGTTTTAATGATCGAGTAAATTTGAAAACGTCGAGTCTTGTTTGAACGTAATTGAAGTCTTCTTTAGGGCAAAAAGAAAGGCCTAGTTTTAGAATTCTCTGTTCTTTTTCAGATAGTTGTATATTAGTCAGATTTACAATTGTTGCCTTGTCATCTTCTGTTATTTCCTTTTGTTCTTGGGCTGCTCTGCGCTTTCTGAATAATTTTGTGCCCTTCCTCCTCTGTTTCCTCTGCCTCTTCCTCTTGGAGGCTTTGTGTATTGGATGAATTGTCTTGGCCGAAGATTGAATCGTCTCTCTTGTTCTAAAAAACTAAATTCGTCCAATACCGAAGGGGTTGGAGCCGTCTGCCCATTGGTTACTTCCTCAGCATCCGTGTCAACTTCTGAACTTGGGACACTGCTTAACTCTGACTGCACTTGGCCTGTTATTTTGCCTCCTTCGTTTAGTTTTTGACGTCGTATGTTTTCAAATTTTTTTGCAAATGTGTAGATCTGACCTCGCTCATAATCCTGTTTGTCCCGTATAAATTTCTGTGCTTTCCTTTCTTTTATTGAATCTTCCAATTTACGCATTCTCTCCATCATCCCAATCTTAAACTTGTTGATAACTTCTTGATCTTTTTCTTTGTCCAAAAACTCAGTGATTTGTTGAATCTCTTCAATGATCTTTACTCTGTCTATTTCGGCATATTTTATCAGGATTGCTAACATTCTAGCCGATGACTCATGATTGTTTTCTGCCCACTCACGTAGCATGTTGGGATTCGGGTTTTCATACGTGGGGGCAACCAGGATACGTAGTCCTCTGGGGATTCGTTTGACTTCTAGATACCTAGTCAATGATTTAGTCTCCCACCACTTTGAAAGTTCTGCTCGCTTGAGCTTTTCCAGTCTTTTCAGCCGTACACTGACATCGTCTTTGTCGATACCTTTTGTTGCATATTTATTTTTAGGTTTGACTAATACATCGTCGAAGATGCATAGTGCCGCTTCCTCCCTTTCTTTAACTACCTCAGCCGACATGTTGTATTTGAAATTATAGGACGGCCGTCCTATAATTTCGGCTATTGGTAGTGCACTAGCCAATACTTCCAAGTTTGTAGATTCCTTTTTGTGCCCCTTAACAAAATGTCTTTCATCTTATATCCAGGACACAGGGGATTTTTTGAAACGAATATATGACATGCCATGGGAAAGTGATTTTTTATTGGTAACTATAGACGTGACAAGTTTATACACCAGCATTCGCCATGAAGATGGCTTAAATGCAGTCAAACATTTTTTGGGCAATCGACCAGTAAAATTCTGGGCACACACCCAGATGTTAATGGAAATGACAGCTTTTTGCCTAAAGAATAATTACTTTCTTTTTAATGGGGAACTATACCATCAGGTATGTGGCACAGCGATGGGCACCTGCTTCGCCCCCAGCTTTGCTAATTTGCATATGGGCTGGTGGGAGGAGCAGGTGATCCAAAAAATGTACCCGGAAATTTGGCAAAACAATGTAATGCATTGGAGCAGATTCATTGATGATTTGTTCATCGTATGGAAAGGCTCCAGAAACTCTGCAATAGACTTTGTTGCGCAGTTACAGAACAATGACCTGAACTTAAAATTTACTAGTGACATCAGTGACACCACAGTCAACTTTCTGGATCTTACCGTCTATATTGATAAGGGCAAAGTAGAAACAGTGTTGTACCGTAAACCTACGGCAGGCAACACGTTGCTACACGCCAAAAGCTTTCATCCCCAGAATTTAATTAATAGTATTCCCTATGGGGAAAGCCTCAGAACAATCCGTAATTGTAGCAACAAAAATAACTGTGATGCAGAGTTGAAAATTTTACATACACGTTTTCAGGCGAGAGGGTACCCAGATCAGTGTATAGACTCAGCCATTCTGAAAGCTAAAAAAAGAACCAGAGAAGATATTCTATTCAAGACAAGCAACACGAAAAAGAAAAAAGAAACTCTAGATGTGAATGTATGCAGGATGATAACCACGTTTAACACACAGCACACACAGGTGAGAAACATTTTATCCAAGCACTGGCATCTGATCAGAAATGATCCGGTACTGGGTAAAATCGTGCAGAGAAGGCTTCAACTAACATTCAGAAAAGCAAGAAGCTTCAAAGAAATGTTAGTTAGTAATGTAATGAAAAAGGTGCCCATTAAATCATCCAAAATGTGGTTAAACAAAAAAGAAGGTTTTGTCAAATGCACAAAATGCAAAGCTTGCATCCATGGGATCAACACCACTAAGTATACATCAAATTTAGCAAGCAAAGAATTCAAAATTAGAGGTCATTATACCTGTAAGACAGACCATGCTGTCTACGTGCTTCAGTGTCCGTGTGGACTGAGGTACGTGGGCAGTACGATCTTACCAGTCCATAAGAGAGTGTTGCAGCATCTAAGAGCAGTCAAAAATGGAGACAGAACGTACCCTGTGGCACGTCACTTTGAACGATACCACCAAAAAAACATAACAGGCCTAACCTATTATGTAATAGATGCTGTTAAACCAAATGAGAGAGGGGGAAACCGTGAGAAGCAGTTGAGGAAAATGGAATCCAAGTACATAATAAAATTAAACTGCAAAACCCCCGCAGGTTTGAATGTGGAAGAAGATTTATACACACATCTGTAAATAGAATAGGTATTGAAAATGCACTACTCCCTTTCTTCGTTTTTAACGATTTTTTTATTATTTGAGCACGGTTAATTTGTATTAGAGGAAAGTCACATACTATTGCAAGTATATAAAGAGACTGTAGATAAGTGCATTAACTTTTGCCCACTGGGGCTCTATTAAGTACAACATAATAAGCAAAGAACACATGTTCAGTAGATGAAATGCAATTTTTCAAATGTTATACACCAAACGCTGATTTTCAGGCATGATCAGTACTAATTATGTTGATTGGTTTCAACACAGAAACTTTCGAGTTGTAAAGCCCACTGGGGCGAAATTAGAATATTTAAAAGATTTAAAATATTTACAATGTACTAACATAAACAAATGATTCATATTTGAAATATCAAGTGTGCAGAGAAAAGTAATGTGTAATTATTTAGATTGCAAAAAAACTACGAGTCTTTTCTCCATTATACTGTTTTTGTAGTCCATCATGTGACTTCCGCATTGTTTAGAGCACATTTAAATTGGTGAAAAAACTTTATTTAAAATGTTGGTGAGCAAGCCTGCAGGTCAGGCGAAACGCGTCCAGCAGCTGACAAATAAAACTAATTTGCAGCACAAGACACGGCGTCGTCAATCCTTTTTGAGGGAATTCGTGGAAATTCATTACGGACCTTGCGGGGTTGGTCTGACAAGACGACGCGCCCTTTGATTTGGAGACGCGGCAGGATTAACCAAGCGGTTTTCGACAAGTTTATATATATATATATATACACATCTATCTATTTATTTATTTATTTATATATTTATTCAAACAAAATAGTTATATGATGGACATTGAAAATTTGGATGACATCGGTTGTTGTGAAAAAGAACATCAATACTGTGCATGATTATGACGATTTTTTCTATGTCTATGTATCACATGACGTATCACATGACTGGGGAGGTGGTATTAGAAAAATATGAAAAGTAATAGTGGACTATGTTTTCCGTATGTGAACAAGAGCACGGAGGTGCTCGAAACGCGTCATAACGGCTTGAAAAATAAATAACCTACTTTGCCACGCATTTTGGAGTCCGAGTCTCTCTCATCGCCGCAGTGGAGGTTGGGAGATTAAGCCCATTTTTCATATATATATATATTCACTGAAAAAACCATAGGTTTCACACATGTTATAGTTAGCTGGACATTTCACTCGTAAAAAACCATTGAAATTCCCCCGTTATAGTTAGTTCAGCTAACTATAACTCGCGCGACCGCAATCCACTGCCGATGACGTCACACATTACATCACTGTATTCACTAAGATACTGTTAATAAGTCAGTTATACAATTAATTTTACAAAAAAACCCATCCATTTAGACACTTATTTACCCATTTATTCTTCCATTAACCTTTAGATATACATATATAAAAAATATTTATTTTTCAGAAAGACACATATTCACTGGATGATGTCATCAGTGATGTCATTTGAGATGTCATCAGTGATGTCACTGACCATGTCATGAGTGATGTAATATGTCACGTCATCAGCAGTGGATTGCGGTTGCGCGAGTTATAGTTATTCTCGCGTGACCGCAGGCGTTCGGGGCTGTACCTTCGACTAAAGGTCCTATGGGAAAATGCATGGGGAAAACGCGTTTTGGGACCCCCCTTTTTTCTCAGCCCCCGCTTGATGAATCACCTCGAGACTTTCAGGGTAGGAGCTGAGTGGAGCGCCCCATTAGTTTTTAAAATTTCACGAAGATAAGTCAACCGGCGCCAAAGTTATTCAAAATAGAATTTTCTGATTTCCTATGGGAACTCGGTCCTAACTATAACTATCTACTGGCGACCGCCAGTAGATAATATATATATATATATATATATATACATATATTAACAAACACTTCCTCTCACAGCAGGAAAGCCGACGCCGTGTCTTTGCGCAAATTTTCTTTATTTGTCAGCTAAAACGTAACGTTTCAGCTGACAAATAAAGAAAATTTGCACAAAGACACGGCGTCGGCTTTCCTGCTGTGAGAGGAAATGTTTGTTAATTATAACGGACCGTGCTTGGGAGGTCCGTTCTGTCGACGCGCCCTCTGGTCTGGAGGTGGTGGGCATACTGAAGCAACCGGAGGAGCAATATATATATATATATATATATTATCTACTGGCGGTCGCCAGTAGATAGTTATAGTTAGGACCGTGTTTCCATAGGAAATCTGAAAATTCTATTTTGAATAACTTTGGCGCCGGTTGACGAATCCTCGTGAAATTTTCAAAACTAATGGGGCGCTCCGCTCAGCTCCTACCCTGAAAGTCTTGGGGTGATTCGTCAAGCGGGGGCCGAGAAAAAAGGGGGGTCCCAAAACGCGTTTTCCCCATGCATTTTTCCATAGGACCTTTAGTCAAAGGTACAGCCCGAACGGCTGAACAGAATTACTTGAAATTTGGCAGAGAGGTAGTCCTCAGGTCAGGGAAGTGCCTTTTGCAGGTCTGGTGTCAATCTGTTCAGTAGTTCCAGAGAAAATAGCATTTAAAAGCATATACATATCTATAGCCGCGCACCGTGCGAGCACCGTGCGAGCGTAAATCTGATTGGTGGTTACATGTTAGTCAACGTTCGAATCGGTCGAAATCAGGAAGTGTCGGCCGCCATTTTGTTTGTTTTCAGTGCGAGAGTGAAAAAGGAAGGTGGCGAACGTGAAAAGGGGCAGGGTAGAGAGTTCCTGACCCCCTAGCCTTTGTCAGGGGGTCCCTGAAGGACCCTGAAGGCAGAACATTTTTAAAAAAAATTATTTTTTTTTAAATCGCGGAAGTGCGCGCACCGTGCGCTCACGGTGAAAAACCAAAAAAAAGACATTTTTTAATACTTAGTTTATTGTAAAATAAATATCTAAAAAAAATAATAATACATACATAACTTAGCATTTAAAAAAACGTACATATTCACTGAAAAAAACATAGGTTTCACACACGTTATAGTTAGGAATTAGCATTTAAAAAACCTTGCAAATTCACTTAAAAAACCATAGGTTTCACACATGTTATAGTTAGGTGGACATTTCACTCGTAAAAAACCAATGAAATTCCCCCGTTATAGTTAGTTCAGATAACTATAACTCGCGCGACCGCCACTCTATCACAAGGATGATGTCATCAGTGATGTCATGAGTGATGCCACTGACCATGTCATGAGTGATGTAACGTCATGAGCAGTGGATTGCGGGAGCGCGAGTTATAGTTATCTGAACTAACTATAACGGGGGAATTTCATTGGTTTTTTACGAGTGAAATGTCCTATGGTTTTTTAAGTGAATATATATATATATATATATATATATATATATATATATATATATATGTATATTATCTACTGGCGGTCGCCAGTAGATAGTTATAGTTAGGACCGAGTTCCCATAGGAAATCTGAAAATTCTATTTTGCATAACTTTGGCGCCGGTTGACTTATCTTCGTGAAATTTTCAAAACTAATGGGGCGCTCCGCTCAGCTCCTACCCTGAAAGTCTCGGGGTGATTCGTCAAGCGGGGGCTGAGAAAAAAGGGGGGTCCCAAAACGCATTTTCCCCATGCATTTTCCCATAGGACCTTTAGTCGAAGGTACAGCCCGAACGGCTGAACAGAATTACTTGAAATTTGGCAAAGAGGTAGTCCTCAGGTCAGGCATGTGCCTTTTGCTTAAATGGTGTAAATCCGTTCAGTAGTTCCTGAGAAAATCAAAAGTAAAATCACATATATATCTGGGCAGAGCCTAACCACACATCTCATCGTTAGATCTGATTGGCTGTCAGCACTTCATCCAAGAAGTGTTGGCAGCCATCTTGGGACCATTATACATGATAGCACCTCATTAAAAAGCATTGCAGTTAATAGAAGGTTTTAAGACTTTAGTTACATTATAAATCATTTGTTGATGGTACCATACTCATTTTAGGAATTGTGGTGTGTTCTAAGGTGATTTTACCATGTGAAAAAGCCTTCTGCTGTGATATCATGAATCATGTTTGAGAGAAAACTATTTTCTCATGCTTTTCCCACAGAGGTTTGGAAGGTGATCTATAAGCTAACTGAGAGCATATTTTCTGTAAATTCACATTATCTTTCTCAGTCATGTGAGAGTGAAGTCTGACATTCTCAGTAAAACATGTACATTCAACAAGGGCAGAGACTGTCAGTTGATTCCTTTGTGTTCTACTGCAGCTTCCCAGAGTGTTCTAAAGAACAACTAGAGCGCTAACAGTCCTACTTATGACAAATGTAGGGCACACCTGTAGCCATCTTGGTTGGAATAAAGTGGTAATTCTTAAAACATTTAATTTAAAAAGGAACAAAATGAGGGGGTTCATTTTGCCATAGAAAGTATGATTAGTGCTGCAAAAAGAAAAATTAGGGCACATTTTGAGTGACTTCTCAAATCCTCTTCTATTTCATTAAAAAATTCTGACATGCAGACTGAAACATGCACTTTCAATACCAACAGCAGACTTCCCTGGTGAGCAGTAGCTTTACTACAGTGATCTAATAAGCAACTAGAGTGCTAACATTCTGAATTTATGGCAAATTTGTGACACATCTGAATGCCTTCTTGATGGAATCAAAGTAAAAAACTGAAAGTATTTCCTACTGAGGAGACTGTAATAAATGAGGAAATTAGGAAACATCATAACAAATAAATCTCCCAAAATGGCCACCAGAGACAAAAGAGCCCAAATGTAGCCCAAATATCACCCAGATGTAGCCCAAGTATAGCCCCATGACAGAATGTCCCAGAGTGTTCTAACGAACAACTAGAGCACTAACAGTCTTACTTATGACAAAAGTATGGCACACCTGAAGCCATCTTGATTGGAATAAAGTGATAACACTTAAAACATTTAATTTACAAAGGAACAAAATGAGGGGGTTCATTTTGCCATAGAAATTATGATTAGTTCTGCAGAAAGAAAAATTAGGGCACATTTTGACTTCTCAAATCCTCTTCTATTTCATAAACAAATTCTGACATGCAGACTGAAACATGCACTTTGAATACCAGCAGCAGACTTCCCTGGTGAGCAGTAGTTTTACTACAGTGATCTAATGAGCAACTAGAGTGCTAACATTCAGAATTTATGGCAAATGTGTGACACATCTGAATGCCTTCTTGATGGAACCAAAATAAAAAACTGAAAGTATTCCCACTGAGGAGACTGCAGTAAATGAGGAAATTAGGAAACTTCATAACAAATAAATCTCCCAAGATGGCCACCAGAGACAAAAGAGCCCAAATGTAGCCCAAATATCACCCAGATGTAGCCCAAGTATAGCCTAATGACAGAATGTCCCAGAGTGTTCTTAAGAACAACTAGAGCGCTTACTGTCTTACTTATGACAAAAGTATGGCACACCTGAAGCCATCTTTATTGGAATAAACTGGTAACACTTAAAACATTTAATTTAAAAAGGATACACAATGAGGGGGTTCATTTTGCCATAGATATTATGATTAGTGCTGAAGAAAGAAAAATTAGGGCACATTTTGAGTGACTTCTCAAATCCTCTTCTATTTCATTAAAAAATTCTGATATGCAGACTGAAACATGCACTTTTAATACCAGCAGCAGACTTCCGTGGTGAGCAGTAGCTTTACTACAGTGATCTAATGAGCAACTAGAGTGCTAACATTCAGAATTTATGGCAAATGTGTGACATATCTGAATACCTTCTTGATGGAATCAAAGTAAAAAACTGAAAGCATTTCCTACTGAGGAGACTGCAGTAAATGAGGAAATTAGGAAACCTCATAACAAATAAATCTCCCAAGATGGCCACCAGACACAAAAGAGCCTAAATGCAGCACAAATATCACCCAGATGTAGCCCACATGTAGCCAAATGACAGAAGTGTGCAAAACACTTATTATTTGTGTATTTGCAGTTTTATACAGTGCAGACTTGTCAGGTATTGGAATGCTTTACATGAGCATTGGTTACATCACACAAGATCAAATTCATTTTGGTTGTAGACATGGGGAGATTAAGTGATTTGACCACAATCACAGAATGTTGAGCTGAAGCAGAAACTCCAACCTGGTTCCCCAGTTGCAAAGTCTGCAGCTCTGGAAGTAACACCACATCCTCTCGCCAAGGTGCAACATTTAATCAAGTGGTCAACTGGATAAAAAAACATAAAGATTACAAGTAATTTAAAAGTTCTTTGTCGCTATTTGAAAACTCAGAAAATATGTCCTCATTTTAGTTTTTTAGAGCACTAACCATAATTTTGATGCAAATAAGACCCTCTCATATATATAATATCTAAAGGAAATACTCTAGGTATTACAGTTTTGATTACATCAAGATGACGTCAGGCGTTCCACACTTTTGTAATAAATATAGAATGTTAGCAATCTAGTTGTTCATTGGGATACTGTTGAGAGGCAGAGGCCAGGGGCACGGACTCTGAAAATTGAAGGCAGGTAGGAGAGTGCAGAGGCAACAATTTGACCACACTGGGCAGGCAGGAAGGGCAGTGGCAGCACAACAGACTATGGAGGGCAGTGGAAAGGGGGACAGGGGCAACAAACCAACAATACAGGACTGGCAAGAGAGGCTGTGGCAATATAATAGACCATTGTGGGCAGAAGGAAGAGGCAGTGGTAGTACAACCATACATGCCAACAGACCCGTTTCAGCCAGGAAACGCCCAATGTTTTTAAGCTCAAATGGGCTTTATTTGATCTGTCTCCTGTCTACAATCTCCTCTTTTTCAATATAACTCAAAGGGGAAAATCAAAACTCCAGTTTTTTTTCAAAATCTCCCTCATACCAAGTTCAAAATGTTCGCAAGTATGGTACATTGAATCATGGTAGGCAGGAGGAATTGGGGTAGGGACATGGACTCGGATAACAGAGGACAGGAGGGACATGGAGAGGTGCACCAAACTGACCCTACAGGGCAGGCATCAGGGTTTGCAGCAGCACAATACACCACACAGCGCATGCGGGACGGGAGTGCAGCACAACAATCCATAGAAAGCAATAGGGAGGGGACAGGACCATGCACATGGACAACAGTGAACAGATGGGAAAGAGGCAATGGTAGCTAGCTGACCATAATGGACATACAGGAGAGAAAGCTGCAGCATAACAGACCATAAAGGGCAAGAGGGACGGATCAGGGGCATTACAATGGAACAGACAAGCCAGGAGGGAGGGAATAGGGGGTCTGCACATGGAAACAGAGGGCTGGGGGCAAGGTGGCAGGGCAGGAGCAGCAAGATAACCATGGAGATCCGGCAGGATGGGCACTAGAAACAAGACACACCATGGAGAGCAACAATGAGACTATGGTGGCATACACACAGACCATGGAGGGAAGGTGGGAGGGGGTCAGGGGCAGCTAGCTGACCACACAGGGAAGGTGGGAGGAGCCATGGCAGCACAGAAGACCATGCATGGCAAGCGGGAGGGTTAGTGGCAGCACAATGGCTATGATGGGCAAGAAGGAGGGTGCAGGGGCATGCACAAAGGACCATGGAGGATAGAAGGGAGGGTCAGGACCTGGGCACAGACAAGAGAGTTCAGGGGAAGGGGCCTCACAACAGACCGCGCGGGGCAGGCAGAAGGAGCAGTTGCAGCACAACAGATCAGGGAGGGCAGAAGGGTGTGGCAGTAAAATGGACCATGGAGGACAGGAGGAAGGGGATAGGGGCATGGCATGTGGACAGGCAGGGTGGAGGTGGCAGGGACAGGTTACAGTCATCTGACAATGCTAGGCAGGTGGGAGGGGAGTGGCAGCTCAACAGAACACTCAGAGTAGATTGGAGTGGCAGGTCCATGGAACATAGTGGGCAAAAAGGATGGAGCAGGGGCATGCACAAAGACATCGGAGGGCAGGGGGAAGGAGGATAGGGGCAGCAAGCTAAGCACAGAGGCTAAGCAGGAGGTCAATGATGGGCCATAGAATTGGGCAATGGAGGGCAGGAGGAGTGGACTGGTACATCATGCTAAATGGAGGGCAGTGGCAGGAGGGAGGAGGCTAGTCCATGGATTCAGACAACAGAGGATAGGGAGGAGGTGGATGGAGCAGCAAGCTAACTGTTCAGAGAAGGTGGGTATTAGGAACTTTATTGTTTTTAAAATGTGTGTCTGTGCGAACTACTTAAAATATGAACAAGTATGCAGCATAATCTCACTTTTATTCAGGAAGAAGAGGACGTTTGTGACTGTGACTCCGGGCTCACTTGGCAGAAACACCCCCTGACCCTCCACCCCCATCGCAAAATGTAATGCCCGTGAAAAGGGTAGGTGGACGCAGTGTTATATAGAACATAGTCCTGAGAGCACGATTAAAAATGAAAACTAGATGTAGTATATGGTATAAACTATGCACCAAAAAGTGTGATATAAGATGAACCGGGGCGTGAAATATAATATGCAATACATTGTGCGCAATGACAGATTCATTGGAGAGCGCGAGATGGCACAGACACTAGCGCGTGCTATGCGATGTGCGCCTTGGAGTGTAATATGGACAGGGCAGTGTTGTGTAACATAACTAGTCTCTAAAGTTGTAATATAAAATATGTGCTGGGGAGTGTAACGTTGCATATGCACTGTGACAAAGATATGGATCCCAGATTGTAATATGTATGGCATAGCGCTGTGCGTTATAACATACACATCGAGGAAGGCACGTTAGATGTGGCAATATAACCTGTGCGAAGGCAAGTGTGGCATGACATATTCACGGGGTGGTGTTACAGTGCACATGGGCTAGAGAGTGTCATAGCATACGCACTAGCTGGTGGAATTCAACACAGAGGTGTGAGGCAATTGGCGGGCACTGGTGGGTGTAACACAGCATTGGGCTCAGCCAGGAGCACGCTGTGACTCTCAAGTGAGGTTCGTCTCCTTTCCAGAGAGTAAAATAAAAAGTATTACACATCCGGCGGTGGATGTGTTTTTTATTAACCGTGAGGGGGGTTTCTTTCATAGTTTGGTCGAATTTTTGTCGAATCCCCTTTGAATGGCTTGGTGTGCGTGTATATTAAATGTGCCCGTCAATAGCTACCCATGTTTGTATAAATAAACGACAAGGGTGTCTACTTGGAGAGTACCCACTGGCGGGGGCGCCGGGATTAGGCACGGTAGGGCGTCAGACACGTCAGAGCTTCACTAGCGGTGTAAATACATTCCATGTGGATTCATTCTATGCATAGTCGCCTTTTAATGAATATCACGCAAATCGTCATGGTGATAGGTACATACGGTTTGTCCAGCATGTCCTAGGTGTTTCTATAAATATATATATTTTTTAAATAATAAAAAACAAAGGCCATGACCCGGGGGTTGGGGTCCCCGGGGCCGATTAAGGCCTTGGGAGGGCCAAATTTTTTTTTTCAACAAAAAAAATTAGGGTGCAGGCCCCGGGGGATGGGGTCCCCAGGGCCAGTAAATTAGAAAAAGAAGGGGGGCCACACAGCCCTCTTAAAAAAATAAAAAAAATAAAAGACCGGCATCGCGCTGGAGGCCACGCCCCCTCCTTGCAGCACTCTGCAAACGCGCCCCCTGGCCAGTTGTAAGTTGGGGAATTAATTCCCCTTCAATACTGAGGGTCCCTGAGGGCCAACTAGCCCAACAGGTATCTCCAGTGTGCGCCAGGGAGCTGCGTTGCAGACAGGTGTTCTGAGGCCACGCCCCTTTTTACACCTCTATGCAACGCAGCTCTGTGGCGCTTACTGGAGGTACCTAGTGGGCTAGTTTGACCCTAGGGACCCTTAGGATTCAAGGGGACTTAATCTCTCAACTTAGAACGGCCACAGGGCGCGTTTACACAGTGATGAAGGGAGGGGACGGGGCCTGAGGTGACGTGTGCAAACACGCCCTGCGGCGCATTTTAAGTTGGGGAAATAATTCCCTTTCAATCCTGAGGGACCCTGGGGGCCAACTAGCCCACCAGGTGCTTCCAGTAAGTGCCACTGCTCTGCGTTGCAGAGAGGTGGTGCAGGCCGTGCACCTTTTTACACCTCTCTGCAATGGCACTTACTGGACGTACCTAGTGGGCTATTTTGCCCCTAGGGATCCTCAGGATTCAAGGGGACTTAATCTCCCAACTTAAAAAACGGCCACAGGGCATGTTTACACAGTGGGGAAGGAAGGGGACGGGGCCTGAGGTGACGTGTGCAAACACGCCCTATGGCGCGTTTTAAGTTGGGGAAATAATTCCCCTTCAATCCTGAGGGCCCCTGGGGGCTAACTAGCCCACCAGGTGCTTCCAGTAAGCGCCACTGAGCTGCGTTGCAGAGAGGTGGTCCAGGCCGTGCCACTTTTTACACCTCTCTGCAACGCAGCTCTGTGGCGCTTACTGGAGGCACCTAGTGGTCTAGTTGGACCCTAGGGACCCTCAGGATTCAAGGGGACTTAATCTCCCAACTTAAAACGGCCACAGGGCGTGTTTACACAGTGGGGAAGTGAGGGGACAGGGCCTGAGGTGACGTGTGCAAACACGCCCTGTGGCGCATTTTAAGAGGTAGTTTTAATCCCCTGCCCTATTATATACTAGGGGCTTACAGAGGAGGTCATGCTGATCACAGGGGGACCCCAACGCATAGTGTTCCCTAGTGTATGTAGGTGTTTTCACTGTATTCTGAGTGTCTTTTAACATAGCACTGGCTCTAGGACTGGTTAGTCAGACTCAGTTACCACCAGTATCCATCTGAAAAGGTTGAGAGTACAGGATGATTTTGCAACAAGGCTTCTTTCTGCTCTTCTGTTTGTTCTTTCTGCACGTTATCCTTCTTCCTGCACTTTTCTTCGTCTTTGAGGACTTCTGTTTCTTCTTTCTGCATTTCTTTTTTTTCTTTCTGTGCGTTTTTTCTTCTTTCTTCACATGTCCTATCTCTGTAGGCATAGTTAGAAATTAGCATTTAAAAAACCTTTGAAATTCACTGAAAAAAACATAGGTTTCAGGCACGTTATAGTTAGAAATTAGCATTTAAAAAACCTTAGAAATTCACTGAAAAAACCATAGGTTTCAGGGGCGTTATAGTTAGCTGGACTTTTCACTCGTACAAAACCATTGAAATTCCCCCGTTATAGTTAGTTCAGCTAACTATAACTCACTCATGACATGGTCAGTGACATCACTCATAACATCACTGATAACATCTCAAATGACATCACTAATTACATCACTGATGACATCATCCTTGTGATAGAGTGGCAGACCTCCTCTTCCCCTAATATAACCTTTGATACACACATTCAAAAATAGAAACTACAATGTTCAAAACAATGGACATACCAATACCAATTACAACAACCTATTCAGTAATTCTAGGATCCACATACACATCCACTCATTCACCAACAGTCCTATACAGTCACTCATACATGTACTCACTCATCATATGTACTCACACACCTATACATCCTGTTACACAACGCCACTCATCCATAGAGTTACTCACACACATAGTCACTCATGCTAATAAAGATTCAAACATCCATTTACTTGCATATACAGTTATACACACACCACCACACTTACTTCTACAGAAACTTACACATACTTAGTCTTTTAAACAATCACTTATAGAAACACATACTTATTCATACAGGAACTCTTTCAATCTCTCACTCTCACATATACTCACTTATATACACCAATAGTCACATATACTAGTTTAAAACATATGTAGTTACTCATAAAGACACTATTGAGACAGTCTATCACTCACTAACACACCCATGCACACACTCATCCACCCATACAGTCCTGCACACATGCTGTCTTCAACACATACAAACAGTGAGTCACTCATTCATGCATCTATGCACTACGTAATACCCCCCACCGAACCATACAGACACTCAGACACTCATACTGATACTCAAAAAACCAACTAATAACCTATATAGACACTCATGTAGCTACTCACCAACCCATGCAGCCACTTATACACAAAGTGAGAGACTGATACAGATAGTTACACATATAAATATTACTCACTAAGCCATGTATTCACTAAGTTACACTTAATCATTCAGTTATACAATCAATTTTTCAAAAACAAATCATCCATTTAGACACTTATATACCCATTTATTCTTCCATCGACTTCGAGATATACATATATAAAACATATGTAATTTTCAGAAAAACACACATTCACTGGATGATGTCATCAGTGATGTCATTTGAGATGTCATCAGTGATGTCATGAGTAATGTCACTGACCATGTCATGAGTGATGTAATATGTGACGTCATCAGCAGTGCATTGCGGGCGCGCGAGTTATAGTTAGCTGAACTAACTATAACGGGGGAATTTTAATGGTTTTGTACGAGTGAAAAGTCCAGCTAACTATAATGCTCCTGAAACCTATGGTTTCTTCAGTGAATTTCTAAGGTTTTTTAAATGCTAATTCCTAACTATAACGTGCCTGAAACCTATGGTTTTTTCAGTGAATATATATATATATACACATATATATGCCACGAAGAGATCCTTTTGCTTGAAAGAACAGGAGAGACACCATGGGTTACTTCAAACAGGAGATTTATTTCAAAGAGCATGGGCATGACGCGTTTCGGTCATTGCCTTTCTCAAATGCCCGTTCCTCCCCCGATCAACCACAGTTCCGATTAAATTCCTCCAGTCGTTCCGCCATTGATCGCTCTCCTGATAGGCCAGTTAAAAGTCACACACAGACCTGCAATCACAGTAGTAAACTGCAAGTCCCAGCAGGCTCTCTCACCGCATGCTAGGCAAGTGACTTCAGCCGGCAATGTCTGTAAAACAAAACCATCAGGATAACATTAAGAACGCTGTTCCGGGCTGTGGTAGTCGAAGCAGTTTAAAACACATTCTCCTCCTGAGTCCCCAAAATGCCTCAAACCACACTGATCCGGTCCTTGGGTGGCCTGGAAAACGTGGATACAGTGATCCGGATTCCTTCGTTGAGTCACGAACTTCAGTTAACAGCGGCACAGATACCGCGGGCAGGTGTGGTGGGTCAGAGCCTATCCATTACCATGAATACAAAGAAAGTGCCGAAGCTGCCCGGGATGACTCTGTCCTCTTGTTGAGACGGGTCTCCTCCAAGTGCGCCCAGGACTTGCACACAACATATCACATGAAGAGATCCTTTTGCTTGAAAGAACCGGAGGGACACCATGGGGTACTTCAAACAGGGGATTTATTTCAAAGAGCATGGGCATGACGCGTTTCGGACGTTGCCTTTCTCAAATGCCCGCTCCTCCCCCGATCAACCACAGTTCCGTTTAAATTCCTCCAGTCGTTCCGCCATTGGTGACTCTCCTGATAGGCCAGTTAAAAGTCACACACAGGCCTGCAATCCCAGTAGTAAACTGCAAGTCCCAGCAGGCTCTCTCACCGCATGCTAGTCAAGTGACTTCAGCCGGCAATGTCTGTAAAACAAAACCATCAGGATAACATTAAGAACGCTGTTCAAGGCTGTGGTAGTCGAAGCAGTTTAAAACAAATTCTCCTCCAGAGTCCCCAAAATGCCTCAAACCACACTGATCCACTCCATGGGTGGCCAGGAAAACGCGGATACAGTGATCCGGATTCCTTCGTGGAGTCACGAACTGCAGTTAACAGCGGCACAGATACCGCGGGCAGGTGTGGTGGGTCAGAGCCTATCCATTACCATGAATACAAAGAAAGTGCCGAAGCTAAACCCGGATGACACTGTCCTCTTGTTGAGACGGGTCTCCTCCATGTGTGCCCAGGACTTGCACACAACATATGCCATGAAGAGATCCTTTTGCTTGAAAGAACCGGAGGGACACCATGGGGTACTTCAAACAGGGGATTTATTTCAAAGAGCATGGGCATGACGCGTTTCGGACATTGCCTTTCTCAAATGCCCGCTCCCCCCCCCGATCAACCACAGTTCCGTTTAAATTCCTCCAGTCGTTCCCCCATTGGTGGCTCTCCTGATAGGCCAGTTAAAAGTCACACACAGACCTGCAATCCCAGTAGTAAACTGCATGTCCCAGCAGGCTCTCTCACCGCATAAATATATATATATATATATCTCTTCCCTTCCTCCCTGAAAGCCTCCAAGGACAGACGAAGACACATTCAAGTGGAATTTCTTTTTTTGTAATTTATTTTCTCACGGACCACACAAACGCGTTTTGGCTATTGCTAGCCTCTCAATGATGACGAAACGTCCTTCACTTTACATATTAAAAAAACTTGCCAGTTTCACGTGACCATAAACATTGTACAAATGCTAAACTATACACTTCATATGCTAAAAATCTAGCTCGCAGGAAAGACACCAGAAAGGGAAGAAATGATACCTATAATGTGTGGCCACAATGGCCGAATTCATTCCACTCATGAAAATAACATGAGATTTTTCTTATGAGGTTTTGCATAATCAATAGGAACTGTAAACATGAATACCGGCATACTTAATTACAATGCCAGTGGTTTTTGGATATGTCATAGGTATTCTGCATCATCCTTAAAAACATAAACAATTCTAGTCTTAAAATAAGCACCCCCCATGAAAAAATATTCTATTCAACCTGAATTGTTATCAAATTTTTATCAAATAGTTATCAGATTTTCATCAAGTTCTTACCAATGTTTTCATTTTTAGGTCTCGGCTAGCGATGGCTGCGCTTGCGCAGTCTCGCTCGCGAGACATAATGACTTGGGTGAAGAGGGGCTTGAACCCGCCCCTCTTCTTCCCTGTTCTCCATTGGCTGGCCTAGTAAATGCTGGCCAGCCATTGGAGAAGAGGTCCCGTCACTCCGATCCTGCCCCGTCCTTTTCGGATCGGGGGGCGTGTTTTTTGCGAGAAGTCTCCTTCTCTCCTCCAGCCAATGGCTGGAGGAGAGAAAAGACAAACACGCCCCCGATTCCGAAAACGACACTGCGTTTCTCCGAGGCATTTCTGCTTCGCCTCGGAGAAAGGCAGTTGTCTCTTTCTCTCTCTCTTTCTGTCATTTGTCTTCCTCTCCTTGACAGGCCCACAGGACCGTTCTACAGATGGTGAGCTTTGTGCAAACACATTTCGAGTCTTTGATCTCCAACAGCACGCAGTCTCGCTTTCCTCCGAGCCGCTGCGATGAGATCACCTCCTGCCCTGCTCCTCCCTCCCCCACCCACCCGAACTCTGCTGCCTCCCGGGCTCGGACTAAAACCGTTCGTATTCACCCGACCCTTTAAAACCCTCTCCTCAGCCCAGATCGTAGCTCCGCTGCGATGAGATCACCTCCTGCCCTGCTCCTCCCTCCCTCCCTCCCCCACCCACCCGAACTCTGCTGCCTCCCGGGCTCGGAACTAAAACCGTTCGTATTCACCCGACCCTTTAAAACCCTCTCCTCAGCCCAGATCGTAGCTCACACCGGGCCAGTGCTGTTTGGGAAAGGCGGACCCCGGGGTATATGCAGGAGCTCATTTGGCTTCCTCTCCTTGACAGGCCCCACAGGACCATTCTACAGATGGTGAGCTTTGTGCAAACACATTCCGAGTCTTTAATCTCCAACAGCACGCAGTCTCGCTTTCCTCCGAGCCACTGTGGTGAGATCACCTCCTGCCCTGCTCCTCCCTCCCCCCACCCACCCGAACTCTGCTGCCTCCCGTGCTCGGAACTAAAACCGTTCGTATTCACCCGACCCTTTAAAACCCTCTCCTCAGCCCAGATCGGGACATTCTCGTAGCTCACACCGGGCCAGTGCTGTTTGGGAAAGGCGGACCCCGGGGTATATGCAGGAGCTCATTTGTCTTCCTCTCCTTGACAGGCCCCACAGGACCGTTCTCTGTGCATTCTGCAATTGTAGCCTTAATTTTATAATGTAATGATAGGACTGCAATTCCCAGAGTGCACCGAAAAAACTGTTCTGAATGAGATATGCGCGCATGGACCTGAGAAAATCGAGAGATCTGCTGAGACGCCTTTGCATACCAGAAAATTTCGTTCCTCCGAATATTAAATGTCCCTCAGTACATAAATCGTTTCAGACGCGTTTGAAGTTAAAGAGAGCAGCCTCACACTAGGTTCTGGAAGGCACGAGCGCCCTCTACAGCCCCATTTTTACCGTGCAATTAATTAAAATGCTGTTTTCCTATCACTAAGAGCAAATTATTTGACTACATTGAGTACTTACCGGCCTGAGCAGCTGCTTATCTGCTGGGCAAAGTTGACGTTCTTGGGTGTTTTTATTATTTGAGAGCGATTTACGCCATTCTACAGTTGTCTCACAGCTCTACCCGAGAGTTTGAAAACTGTTGATACATCGCGATGAAACAGGAGCAGACTTTGCCATTAAGGAGAATGTAATCTTTTTAAAATAAGATTTGCGTTTTTATACAGCGCAGACAAGTCACTGTATATGTGAGAGAGGTGTACATATTGCATTTGCAATAAAAGCACTTAAATAGCAAAGTTGTGCAACTCAATATTTTTACATGACGATACGAAATTCCTCAGTACGCTTAACAATGCTGCTTGTAATGATTCCCAGCAGATGAGCTGTTCCTCCTGCGCTCTGTAGATTGAGATACAATGCCTGATAGAATTTAGTTAGTAAGAATGTATCAGTGTCCTCAAGATAATAATATAAATATAATAGAAATATTTAATGGATCAACAGTCTATGGGTGGACTTACAGGAGTCTACAGTTTGGCCATTGGGTACCATTGGTTGGCATTATTGTCACTCTCAATTGTTTGCTTCTTATTCAGTGGCTTTCCACGTCCCAGCTCGTCCATCCTCTGTATGTCCCTGCTCTGGAGAATAGTCTCTTTACCATCTCCCTGATTGTCTGCCTTCTATCCATCCCGTACTCACTTTTAGGGAGCAATTTATTTTTCTTTTTTTAAGTACTGCTTGAGAGTGCATGTGTTTTCCAGCTTTCTCCTTGTCTCCCTATGTGCTCCCCTCAAATGCCCACCCTCTCACTTCGTGTTCCTCTCATGTGTACATTTCCGTACATTTCACCATAATTTCCCTGTGATTCATGTTGTTCCTGCCCCATATGCTTCTGCCCCACCCCCCATGTTGCTGTCACTTTTACATGTTGCTCGTTCTCTTGTGTGTGTCCCCCGTGCCCTCCATGTTTTGCTCTCCTTCCCCGCACCCTGTATTTTTCTCTCCAGGTGTGCGTGCCACCCTGGCACCTGTATTGCTCTCTCCCTTTTCTGATGTTTTTTCCCTCCTTGCCCCACCCGCTCCGCCATTCGCTCCTCTGGTCTGTTGCCCTTCCATCCTGCTGTTTTTTACATGAGCTTTCTTGCTAAAATATTTTTAAATTGTTTTATTTACCAATCCAAATGTCGAACTCCATCCCCTGCCATTCCACTAGCAAGCATGCTTTCTGACTCACCCAAACACACACTTCATTACACATGCATGTTCCAGTGGAATGATGTGATTGACAGAAGTGGTCCAGTCATTGTGCACTATTTATTTATTTATCAGAGGATTCTGCGCAGCGTTGGGAAAAAAACAGTGCTGCAGAACATCACCAAAAGGCATTGGCAAAGCCAATATCCCACAAAAAGGCCAAACTCATGCTTGCTTAACTCTCTTTTATTATTATTATTAATATTATTATTATTTATAAAATGCCCCAGGTTAGCCCTGTAAAAATAGGAAAGAACAAGGACACCGTATTAGAAATTAAAAAATGTTTTTACATTATAGCATCCCTTAAAACAAGTAGCAATTCGGTTCTAAGAGTAAAATGTAGACTGCTGTGGATCTCAGCACTGGAGCACTGCCTGCACACAAATAGCTGTCAAGTTTTCGGTTTACCTATGTGGGACATTTTTTTGTTTTTAGTACACGTATGTGTGACATCTCAGTATCTTTTGAGTGGGACTTTGAGGGATTCTCTATAGTCAGGAGAACAAAGCAGTTATGATCATGTGATAAATATGAGAGATTACCCTTTTGCATTGCTGTTGTCTCACTACTGCCTTAAAACTGCTGGCACACCAGGTAGTTCACCTGTGCTTTTTCCTAACACAGCATGGGGCACCTCGGAACTGAGGCACTTCCCACTGTGCAGTGCTGGCCCGCATGCGGTGGAGATTGAACCAGGATGAAATAACCACAGCAACAGTCAGTGAGTGGATGTATGCATCCCCCGACCATCACTCATGGACCTTCAATGGCCGTTTGTGAGCAACTTGGCCAAGCGGCCGTAGGTGAACAAGGGAATGAAGGGACCATGTTGTGTATGTGGCAGAGGGCAGGCCTAGGGTCTTCAATAACATAGGGTAACAGTGGAAAACCCTACTTTCTGGGCAGGAAGTGCTACAACTGGGGCCATTATCCTCATCTTAGTATCAGTGTGTTGAAGGAAGTTCCACATATGGACTTCAGCTTTAGTATTCGCACAAGGAATTAGAGGATCCTATATTACCACTTATGTCTGAACCAGGCCTCATGACAACTGGACTACCAGGGAGCTTGATGTGCAGACCTGGAAACTTCACGACAGCCTCCCTCCATCCTCCTCCCTCTCCCTTTGGTATCTTCTTCCTCACCACCTCAGCACCTATCACCCCTTAGGGGTGATCAGTTCACGCTTTATAAATACCAGGTTATTATTATGCATACTGACCCCCAGTTAACCCTAGGTTACATAGCCAAGCAGGGAAGGCAGCACCGAAGTATGAGCGAGAACAGCTGGTGCAGCGCTGTGCTGCGTATAGCTATCTCTAGGGTCAGACTATCCTGGCAGTATTGCTGCCCCAATGTGGGATCAGGCAATAGCCCTGTGGCAGGATGGAAGAAGTGTCTTTTAAACGAGGTGCACCCAGGTACGGCATAGGAGGGACAAGGAGCGCTTGAAACAATATAGTGATCAACCCAGCACTACATGTCCTACTCATTGGAGGGAAGCACTTGTTCTTCTCTCCCCTTCATTCTGTCTTTTTCCCATGTTATGCACTCTCATCCTTACCAGTTTTTCCTTCTCTCTGTCGCCTCTCTCTTGCATTCCTTCCAACCGAGCCATCATGCCACATAACTCCTATCAGCATGATTTCATTCAGCGCCACACAGTTCCACGCAACACCATTCCATTCCACACTATACCATTCTACACCACACAATTCGACAACACACATAATTCAACTCAACAACACATATACACTACACATACATCCAATTCACGCCACAGAATACCACATAATCCTATCAAATTCAACAACACACCACGTAGTTAAACTCCACCATACCACTACACAACACAAATACCATTCCACATAATTCCACTCCGTAACACAGAATCCCAGGCAAGGTTTTAAAAACAAAACATAAACAAAAATAATGTCATGAGCAATGCCAATAGCTCTAACTTAAACAATGCCGAGACCATTGGAAACGTTATATAATTGATTTCGGATGCGTTTTTTTTTCTGTGTAACTGCACTCTGTTTGCTATTGAAAGGACATTCTGTTGGTCAGGTGACTGTTTAAGATCTTTATTTGTGGCTTTCAGTTAACAAGAACGTCTATTTACTGTTTAACATGCGATGCATAATTATCTGGACTGCATGCAACGTGTTGTGTTTTTTCGCCAGCCAAGTCTCTTGACATGTAGCTGGTCAAGGCTGTCTCGTGTTTTTAACTGTCCGACTTGTAACAAAACCTCATGGGGAACGTGTGCACCCCATCTGACAGGTGGTAACTATCTCCAGCATTGGTGCCCATTTTCCTCCGGTATTTGTGCCACACGAAAGTAGCTGTAAATGCGCCTTTTCTGTTTATGCCAATGGTGATCTGATGACGAAAGAGCAGTCTGTGATTGATAAGACTCCATCTTGGGGTTGTTTTTACAGGTAGCTCACATTAATACAATGGATGGGCTGTCAGTAAAGTTGTTGCTTCAGTTGAATGAGTCACTTCTGTGCAAGTACTTCAAGGACGCCTGGGCTTTCTGTAGCCATAGATGAATTGTGCGTGGCTGCAGAGGTCTATAATGGGGGTGGCTTGTCCACAGGGGAGACAGGGGCTCCGTACAAAAGCCAGTGCAGAGTGACCGATCCAATCCGGCACCTCCACCCCCATCCTCCATGCCACAGAGGGAGGGCGGGCGGGCTGGAGGGGCCGGTGGGAGCATGGAGGATGGGGGTGGAGGTACCGGAGGGAGGCATGAGGGGTGACAAATCGAAAGAAGAATGGCAAAGTAAATGAGTGTGGAAAGATTAGAGCGATACACACGTCGCACGGAGAATTCAGTGCTTGTGAGGCCTGCGTGTTCCACTTAGAGCGCCTCACTTCGGGGCAGACCCCCTCCCCCAACCAGGCGCGAGCTCAGATCTTGCATGAGCCGGAGGCCATGTCTGCGCCATCACTGAGTGCCAGGCTCTCCCGGCTCAGACACAGGGCCTCTCTGCTGCGCTACCTGGCCTCTCTGTAAGTGTGCGTCTCTGCTCTCCTCAGACCCTACCCCACCCCAGACATGCCAACCCTCCCGATTCAGGCGGGACACTGCCGATTTCAAGGCTAGTCTCCCACCTCCTGATTCCGGCAAGCAAAATCCCGATTCCTCGTGGTTTCAGCTGACCGGGCTTGGTATTGTGTAACGTGCTAATTCTTCCAGCAATAGTCAGAGTGGCGATGCAGGGGCTCTAGAAGGGGTGAAAAATCAACAAAGCCCCATTAACAAGCGAATGGTCTTTTAAAGACCTGTGAAGTACTTGGGGGCAGCTGTGTGTGTGCCTGGGCTGCCAAACAGGTGGGGGAGGGTTGGTATATGCACTGCCAGCAACCTGCCAGGCCAGTGAGTGCAGAACACTTGCATAACCCTCTCTCTGCCTGCCATCGCGCTCCATGCTTCTGAAAGGTAAGAAAACAAGCATTTACAATGCAACGGTCTCGGCATTGTTAAAGTTACAGCTATTGGCATTGCTCGTGACAAGGCCGTTTCTTTAAATGTTTTAAAAACAAAAAGATAAACAAAAATAATGTCATGAGCAATGCCAATAGCTCTAACTTTACCAATGCCGAGACCATTGCATTGTAAATGCTTGTTATTCATGTAGCCCTAGTGGGCACTGCTGTTCTTATGTTTCTCCACCTTCTTGGCAGCTGCCTCATGTTACTACTCAATCAGCATAAAGTGCTATGTCCGAAAAGTGCTATCCCTACATCTGTCATATATATTACCTACTGGCGGTCGCCAGTAGGTAGTTATAGTTAGGACCACGTTTCCATAGGAAATCCGCAACATTCTATTTTGAATAACTTTTGCGCCGGTCGACGAATCCTTGCGAATTTTTCAAAATAGGTGGGGCGCTACGTTCCGCTCCTACCCTGAAAGTCTCGGGGGGATTCGTCAAGCGGGGGCTGAGATAAAAGGGGGGTCCTAAAACGCGTTTTTCCCATGCATTTTTCCATAGGACCTTTAGACACAGCTACAGCCCGAACGGCTGAACAGAATTACTTGAAATTTGGCAGAGAGGTAGTCCTCAGGTCAAGGAAGTGCCTTTTGTAGGTTTGGTGTAAATCTGTTCAGTAGATTCTGAGAAAATAGCCTTTAAATCAATATATATATCTGAGCCAGCTTACGGTGCGCTTACGGTGCGCTTACCGTACGCGTACGGTGGCGTGCGCGAGCGCGATTCTGATTGGCTGTTAGATCTTAGTAAACATTCGACTCGGTCGAAACCAGGAAGCGGCGGCCGCCATTTTCTCTCTCGCACTCAGAGTGTGGATTAAAAAACAAAGGACAAAAACATGTAAAGGAGCTGTTTAGCCAGCTCCAAAGCACCTAGCCATGTTGAGGGAGTCCCCAAAGATCCCCCAAGGCCAAAAACGGAATTTTAATTTTTTCGCTAATTTTGCCGATTACGCTTACCGTACGCGTACGGTAAAAAATTATTGAAAAAAAAAAATTATCCACACCCTCCCCACCCCGTGTGCAAATGGTGCCCGAAGGGCACCATTTGTGCATGGCTTATCAACTCTTAAAAAAAAAAAAAATATAACCTTTCACAACGAAGCGCATCATAACTCACGCGACCGCAATCTTCTGCTGATGACATATGTGTCTTTATGAAAAAAAAATATTTGTAATATATGTATAGCTAAAAATTTATGGAAGAAGACATGGGCAAATAAGTGTCTAAATACAGTATTAGCATCAGCAGAGGATTGCGGTCGCGTGAGTTATAGTTTCCTGCACTAACTATAACGGGGGAATTTCATTGGTTTTTTATCAGTAAAATTTCCGCTAACTATAACATGTGTGAAACCTATGGTTTTTTCAGTGAATTTGCAAGGTTTTTTAAATGCTAATTCCTAACTATAACGTGTGTGAAACCTATGGTTTTTTCAGTGAATATATATATATATATATACACACACACATATATACACACACACACACACACACGTATATATACATATATGGGAGAAGACAATATCAGGAAGGTTCACACACCGCAGTTTCACTTTTCAAAAAAAGCTTAATTGGCAACGCATTTCACCTGATTCCCGGGCTTCCTCACGGCCACAACAATACAATCATGGCACCCTTTCGCCCTTAAAAAACAAACGCAGGGTGGACAGTCATCATAAATACAGAAGAAATTCTGCATCTTTTTTTATATGGCTCATACATTTAACACCCAATATTAAATTAATTCCTAACATTATTAGTAAAGCCTACATATAGTTGTTAACATCAGCATTTGGCTGCAGCATTAAACCACAGTATATTCAGTACAAAAAATAAAATTAAATAAGAGAAACATGGGGGGCGTGGCTTGATAAGCCAACATGGCGGATGTGTGCTGAGCCGGCTACGTCCAGCCCGCCACTTATCTGACAAATATCCTGACATCCCGGTACGTAAGTAGCGTGATTTAACGTTTCTGCAACACAGTGCTGGCTACACTATCGCCCGGTGCAATTTGGGAGCTGGGAACCGGCTGGGGTGGTGAGATCCTGCCGATGCGGGGAAAAGGCCTGGCTGAGTGCGGATCCTCAAGAGCCACACACAGCGCCGCCAACGGCGATCGAGGGTCGGGTGCGGAGATTGGCCCGTCCAGTGGGTGCACCCGGTGGCTGAGGGAGTTCCGGTCCTGCGGTAGAGACCCACTGGTTGACCCGAGAGTGGGGAGCTGCGATGCGGTCCTGCGACGCGGACAGCGGGGCCGCCAGAGTGGAAAGGAGAGATCCGGCGGCCCACCGGGCCGCAAAGGTGAGGCAGAGCACTTGCGGCAGGAGCGGCAGCCCGGAGTTGGACCCTTTGGCAGTGGAGGTGCCCGAGGGTGGAGGCGGCCGACGATAGGGGCGGCTTGCCTGATCCTAGTGGTGCCGTCCTTCTTTGGTGCCACAGCGGAGACCGGCGGCACAGTCGGGCCGCGCGGGGGGCTGCCTGGAGGCTGGTAGGCCGCCTTGCCCCCCCTCAACAGCACCTTGCATCTTCTGGGGTTTCAGCGCAGCAGCGGCGGTAGAGGTCCATCCCTCTGTGCCATAGCGGGGATCGGCCGCACGGCCGGGCCGCGTGGGGGGCTGCCGAGAGATCACTTGGCTGCCCTGCCCCCATTGTTGCGTCACTTAGGGCACTCTGGGGCTCCCGCGCTGCCACTCTGGTGACACCCCCCCTGTACCAGGTATCGCAAGGGGGATCTACGGCTTAGTCGGGCCGCGAGGCGGCGCCTCTAGACTATTTCCTCCATCAGCTCCCTGCCACCCCCTCCTGGAGTGATTCTGGTCGGCTGCTTCCATCGGCGGTCGACGGATCGAGCCGCGGGGGCATGGGATTGGCTGCTGAGGGTGCCTGCTGCGGCCTACGGTTGGGACGCCTGACAGAGTTGGTGAGTGGGTTTCGCCTGCTCCACTATCGCCCCGGCGGCTTGTCAAACTGCATCCACGTGTCTGCGTGCCTCAGGTGAGACGGGGTCCCTGAGGCGTCCGGAGGGCCCGAGTGTTGGGGCCCATTGCTGGCTGGTGCCCATTCAGAGATTGGGTCAGACCGCGGGAGCTGGCACTGTCTGTGTGTGTGCCCCACGTGGTTGGATCTGGGTCACCCTTGTAAGATCAAGACACAGTCATGACAAGGGATAAAGAAGGTGGCGGCTCGACATGCAGGGGCCAATAGACAAGTTTATCGGTCCGGGGGCGGCGGCTGGAGCCTCGGGGGGCCAGCCGGGAGCCGTGCCGAATAACGCGGCCGCTATCACCCAATCCAGAGACATGTTGGATGCAAAAATAGGGGCAGTTGGATCGGATGTTATGCTGCTGCGACAGGACCTGCGTAATGCGGTGTCCCGCATCACTGAGGCCGAGACCCGCATATCTGGAGTGGAAGATGACGTCACGGTTTTGAATCGGAAGGTGGCGGCGATGGAGACCATCCATAAGGGCCTCACGCTCAGAGCAGAAGATGCGGAAGGACGGGCCTGATGCAACAATCTCCGCTTCGTTGGGTTTCCGGAGGGCTGCGAGGAAGGTTACATGGAACGCTTTCTCACGACCGGTTGGAGGGCTGGCTCCCCCCTGAGGCTATGTCCAGATGCTTTGTTGTGGAGCGGGCCCATCAGGCACTTATGCAGAAGCCTCCGGTTGGGGCTCGCCCGCGGCCGGTTATAGCCAAATTATTAAACTACCTGGATAGAGACGCTATTTTGAAGCAGGCCCGAGCCAAAGAACCCTTGCTTTTCAACAATGTTCGTATTCTTATATTTCCCGATTACACGAGGCAGGTCCAGCAGCAGCGCCAATCTTTCATGGCAGCCAAGGCACATCTAAGAGAACTTAAGCTTCCATATGCCTTGCTGTTTCCTGCCCGCCTCCGGGTGGTCTTTCGTTCACACACTCATTTCTTCAACACTCCGGAAGAGGTCTTCAAGTGGACGAATGAAACTGTTCGGGTGAGGCCTTACACACCACCTGGAAGAGCGTCAGACTCATCCTCAAGTGATGCGGCTGGGGGGGCCCCCGTGGTCAGCGGCAGAGGGGCAACAGACGGTTACGATCCCGGCAGTGCTCACAGTCCTGTGGTGCATCCTCCCGAGGGGGGCCGGCCCCAGGGAGCCAAATATTGAAACCCTAGCAGAGGATGCCAGGGAGATGTTGCAGAACTACATTTTCTGATTCCCGGGACGTCTTGATATGTGCTTGTCTTACTGTCAGGATTGCCCTGGCTGGAGCTCTGCCAGGTGGTCATGGGTTGTGAGTTGGGGATCCTTTGGTTGGGGCAGTGCCCATCCCCCGTTGGGGAGTGGGGACCAGCCCTGCAGCGACTAATACTTCAGTGTTCTTGAGGTATGGGGTGGGGGGTTTGTTGGGAGGGGGTTGTTCATGTTTACAGGTCGCATTTCCACTACAGGTCCGCTTCAGGTTGCACGCACACCATCAAGGCTCACCATTAGTGTTGCACAACGATGCACCAAGGGGCACACTTATCTCTCAGCGGTCCACCAATCGTTTTCCAGACTGGATTATATCTTTGTCCCTCGGGTGATGGCTGGTAGAGTGGCGGCGGCGGAGATTATGCCTCAGGGTCTCTCAGACCACTCCCCAGTGTTCATAGAACTGTATACGGGCAGAGCGAGGCAACCGTTCCGGTGGCGCCTCTCGGTGTGCACCTTCAGAACGCAGAATATGCAACTCATATGGGCAAAACTATTGCCTAGTATCTGACGGCGAACGTGGGATGTTTCTAGTGCCGCCACCGTGTGGGAGGCTCTGAATCCCACTCTGCATGGATTGGACATCTCCTGGAGTGCGGCGGCACGTAGGCAGTGTAGGGAGGAACTGATTCGCGCTGAGGCGAACATAGAGATGCTCGAGCGTCAAAATCGTGAGACAGGGAGTGACCAAAGCATGCGGCGACCACTTTTGGCTCAACAGGAGTGTGCCGCCCTATTGATGGATGAGGCACGTCAAGTCTGGCTGGCGACGCCCAGCAGAGTGTACCAATGTGGTGACAAGTCCAGCAAGATGTTGCATCGCCTTTGCCAGGGCACGTTTCACTCCCAGGCCCTACCGGGAATTTTTGACCGTGCGGGAATCCCGATTACAGATCCCCCTGCCATTGCGGAGAGCTTTGCTGCATACTACGCGGATATCTATGCCCCCCGGGAATGTCTATCAGCTGCTACTATTGATAAGTTTATATCGGATTTGCCACCCAAGGCGCTGTCAGATGAGGTATGGGACCAGCTGGAGGTCCCCTTGTCGGACGAGGAGCTGGGAGCGGCCCTGGGAGAACTTAACCCTGGGAAAGCACCCGGGCCTAATGGGTTTCCGAGTGAGTTTTTTCGCCGGTATAATGTGCAATTGGCCCAGCATTTCCGGGCAGTGGTGGAGGAGACCCGGGACAAGGGAGTGCTCCCCCAGACTGGAGACACGCAGAAGTGGTGGTGTTTCATAAACTCGGGCGTCCCCCAGAACAGCATGCCTCTTACCGCCCCATCTCCCTCTTAAATGTGGAGGCCAAAATCCTGGCGAAGGCGCTGGCCAATCGCCTCTTGCCCCGTATTACTTCACTCGTGCACCCCGATCAGGCGGGGTTCATGCCCCAGCGGGCAACCAGGCACAACATCAGGAGAGCACAGGTGGCGGTTGTGGCGATTCAACGGATTGGGGAACCGGCGGCTCTACTCTTGGCAGATATGGACAGGGCATTTGACTCCCTGAGTTGGGTCTACCTGTTCGCATTGCTCCATAGACTCAATCTGGGCCCACGCTTCCATTCCTATGTGAAACTCCTATATACCGATCTGACGGCGTCGGTGCGGGTTGCGGGCGCCACCTCCTCCACTTTTTTTATTAAAAGGGGCACGCGGCAGGGATGTCCCCTGTCTCCATACCTATTCTCCCTGGCCATGGAGCCTTTGGCGGCCTGGGAGCGCATGGACGCTCAGGTACGGGGATTTGAATGGGCCACTGGCCTGTACGATAGAATTGCGTTGTATGCAGATGATGTTCTCTTCTTTCTTACGGCAGTAGACAAGACGGGGCCACGACTTCTGCGTATCATGCAGATCTTTAGGGAAACGTCAGGTCTGTACATGAGTCCCCGCAAATCCACGTTGTGGGTGCTGGGAGATCGGATGAAGGTGGGCTCATGGGCATCCTCGGTCAAGTTGGCCATAGACGGCTTGAAATATTTGGGGGTGGTCCTTTCGGACGTACCGGCCATTGCCTGGGAGTGTAACCTGACACCTGTGTGGGAACAGGTTTGTGCAGACCTTAAGTCCTGGTCCCACATGCCCCTGATACTGTTTGGCAGATCAGCTATCTTCAAAATGGTAGCACTCCCTCGACTTCTTTACCAGCTGCAGAATCACCCGTACCAGATCCCGCCTAGATGGTTCCAGCTGGTGAATTCTGTGCTTGGGCAGTTTCTGTGGGAGGGGGGGGAAGGTGCGCGTAGCTATACGTACATGTTTTTTATCCACTTATTGTGGAGGCCTGGCATCCACAGATCTCGTCTCATATTATCATGCATCACATCTACTAGTCCTCAATGAGTGGTGGTACGGTGATATGCGAGACCCGGCGTATGCACTGGAACGCTACCTTATGGGACACCACACATTGCATACACATTTGTACTCGGCGAGGCTGCGGAGTGCGCTGCCATCGGCCACGCGGGTGGTGTTTATGGTTTGGAGACAGGCACTGTGGGGCATGGGCTGGTGGAATGTCCTGACTCGAGAGACCCCATTGTGGAACAATGGACGTCTGCCCCACTTGGCGGCCCTTCCGGGATTTCGGGGATGGGACGTCATTGGTATCACCACCCTGGGGGACGTTCTGAGGGGCACGACACTAAAATCCTTCCGGGACCTCCAGAAGGAGTTTCATATGCCACAGACGCAATTCTAATGATATTTGCAGCTACGCCACGCACTGTCCCCCAGCCTGCAGGGACTAGAGTCCATACCCGAATTTAGTCCCATTGAAGCAAAAGTTTTTATGGGGGATCTACAGGAAAAGAAGATTTCTCGGATCTATCAGTCCCTAGTTACACACTGCTCCCCTACACTTCAGAAACTCAGAGGGGACAGGGAGGCGGATGTGGGCGGGCTGGAGGAGGAGGATTGGACGGAAGCCCTGGCAGCCCCGCGAGGGACGGCCATTGCGATACGGCTCCGCCTAGTCCAATTCAAATACCTCCATAGGGTCTACTTTACTAGGACACGGCTGTGGCGGGCGGGGTTGATTGCTTCCCCGGAGTGTCTTTGCTGTGGTCGGGATGAGGGTACGTTTATACACACAGTTTGGCAGTGCACATCAATAGATCGCTTCTGGAGGGGGGTATTCGCATGTCTCTCCGAGGTCCTGGGCTGGGAACTTACACGTACGCCGCAGCTGTCTTTGCTCCATGTCATGGAGGGGGTGGGTGGCAATGCCTATAAACGACATCTCATGCTCTTAGGCCTTACACTGGCAAAACGAGACATTTCTAAGGCGTGGAATGCGACGCGGGCCCCCTCGGTGGCCGTTTGGAAAAATGGTTTGGACTTTTGCATGGGGCTGGAGCAACCTATCTTTGTGGTCAAGGGGTGCCCGCGCAAACACTATAAGATATGGAAACGGTGGGCGGAATACCTGGGCCTCTGGCTGGAGCCTCCAGCGATGGTGGAGCCTTCGTTGCAGGATTAAGTTCTTGGGCCAGTTTAGATGGAGAGGAGGGTGTGGGGGGGGGGGGCGTACCTGGCTTAAGATTATTTGATTTCCTCTTAATGCTGCGGATGAGACTGTGTGGCCTCAGTGCGATCTTTGGTGGGGGGGGGATGCATCATCATTTAATGTTCTCATGCGCTGTATTGCCGATCCTGCAAAAAAGTTGATTGCTGTCACGGTTATATTTGGTTATATTTGGCAGATGACTCTAGAGTGCTGAGCCCTGCGCAATATATGCAATTTGACAAATAAAATATGTTTTTAAAAAAATAAGTAAGAGAAACCTAAATAAATATAGAAAGGCCAAGTGGCTTCAGTGCATATGCCTGCCAATTGGCAAAAAAATCATTAGTAATTTTTTTTTGCCATTTGGCAGGCATGCAGCGCATGGAATCACGCGGGGAATCTCATGAAATGTGAATATGCACTGAAGCCACTTGACCTTTCTATATTTATGGTTATCTTATTTAATTTTATTTTTTGTACTGAATGTACTTTGCTCACCTCAAATATGGTTTATTGTCAAATTTGATTTCTTCTACAGATACACAGAGAAGTACAGGTGACTGGGAGTAAAACAAAGGAATTTATAAATCGAAACTCCAGTCACTGTGTAGATTAGGTTGGATTGGTCCTGAAGAAAAGCAGCTAGATCATTCACATGACTGAATTAGGCTTGGAACACGTCGACCTACAGCTATCTTAGATAATCATTTCTAGTAGCTAACATCACATATTTTAACATAGGCAGAAGGACTCAATCATAAAAACAATTCTGAAGAGTACCCCTGTCCTATTTTGATCTCACTCTTTCACATATTCACTAAAAGACACCAATATACAATTTTACCCACACTTCACCATACGGCTTATAAAGAGATATCCGGTAAAGAGCCACAATCGAGAGTGCCCGTCGGGCATTGCAGCATCGTGGCAACGTGGAGCAAAAGCCCAATGATGAAGCATGACACCTATCTAGATGTGTGAGGGCATTTGTTCCTACAGAGTAAAGTTCCCGACAGACTCAGTGGAACTCAACTGCACTCAGCAGACAAATTTTATTTATTAGGAACTGCATACCCTGTTGACCATGATTAGTTATTTGTAGCATGTATGCTGGACCTTTATGCGCTCCGAGTCCCTCTCTCTTGATACATATAATACATTTTCTACCCCACAAGAATTTACAAAAATGTTCAAGTGTCAACACACAAGCCAATGTCTTTCTTTCTATCATGGAATACTTTTCCTCCATGGGTATCAAAGACTGTAGTGGAGACAGGGTTTTATGTGCAGACATTGCTATGTTAGCATAAGTGTCTTAGAAGCTAAACGCCATCTTGCTGCTTTTGCACACTACACTATAGGTAGATGTTATTACAAGTAAAACTGCTTGCTTGCTTTTAGTCACATGAGAACGGTCTGTTGTTCACATCCCTAGACGTGCACCGCGACCTTAGTCTGAACACTGTGTGCAGAAGCCGTCAAGGTCAAATAACAATGTATGCTGTTGAATTCAGGTTGATCAGCCCACGCTCTAGACACAACACACACTCAGCTGCAAAAATCTGAAACTCGGGTGCCTTTCATATATTGCATTTGCATGCATGATTCAGACACTTGGAGAAAACCTTTCCAGACACAGAGAGCAGAGCTGATCCTGTGATGTGATTCACCTAACCTGATCTTTGAGGTATGGGGCTCCCGATTAAAACCTAGAGACCTTCTATTAGTCTATAAAACTAGTTTACTAGCCAAGGGAGGGTGGTTGACAAAGTATTATAGGACTTGTTTTCCACTGTAATTTTTAATATGATTTCTCCCTTCATAGTCTATGGATTGTAACAATGCTGATGGTTTTATTTGTAATAATTTGTCTGCTTATGTTAGCCAAAGTACTGCACCTTAGAGCACGTAGTTAAAAATAAACATTTTAAACTTTTCCGTGTCTCTGATTACTCTCTGGACTGATATGAGAATAATAACGAAAAGGTGTTTCTGATTCCCACCATTCCTGAGAGTCCTCTAAGCTGCTTGTTCTGGGTTGTCTAATCATTGGTAGCTTTGAGATGATACGGAGAACGAATGAGACACTGATGGTAGTCGGATAGGGGTTCTGGGTATTGAGGTGAGTTTTTTGGTACACCACAATTCGCCGAGGTCCTGGTTTCCTGTGCATAGTTCTGTGCATGAGCAGAATCCCCGCAACAAGACCTAGACGTAATAGCAATAACAACTTCACATCCACTCTGTATTTTTTGAGTAAGTACACTTCCTAGCCCTTTCCCAATAGCATCCGTAGTGAAAGATCCAAGATTGAAAACCACTTGGTATTTCTAGTGAGAGATGACAATTCATCAATGCGTGGTAGCGGAAATGTATCCACAATTATGTTGTTCTCAAGCCTCCTTAGGTCCACACATAAACAAATTTTGCCATTAGCTCATCTAGCTACCACTAAGGGAGAAGTAAGCTGTGTGCTTTATGTATTTTAGGAATGGCATCACATTTCAATCCTATTTTATGTGCAAACCCCTTTAATTTTCCAGTTTTCCCACTGAACGCAGTTGGGAAACTTTACCCTACACCCATTTTCTAGTGTCCTCACACGCTAATAACACCTGCTCCGGTCTATTTAGATGTAGGATATTGCTAGGCGTACTCTGACCCTTCCATCCTAGCACAGATGGACCGTCTTTAGCCACATACAAATTACACATAGCATGTGTATTCTTAAATCTGAAGACTAACTGCCCCATGCCCAGCATATCAATCTTCTCTCCAGTATAACTTTCCGGATTAATATCCGCAAGTTCCAAATGTTCCCCAATAACTCTAATCAATTGGTTCTGCCACACACTTTCCACTACAATGGTATTCAGAGAACCTGAATCCACCACCACTTGTATCACTCTTCCTCCTAAAGAGATCCAACACAGGGTTTATTATCTCCATCCCCAGAGATTTTTAGCACCACTCTTTTTTTTTACTACTGTTAGACCTGGCACCATTGGCATGGTTCTCCTTTCCATTTTTTGCTGTTGCCTTCTGTGTTTTTGCTATGTTTTTGCTGGTTATGATGCTTTGGGCACTTTGCCACTGCTGTTCAGTGCCAAAGTGCAAGTGCTCCCTGTGTAACTTATTGTTATGGATTAGTGACTCCATGATTGGTTATTTGATTTACCTGTCAGACCCTAGTACAGTGCACCATGTGTGCCCAGGGCCTGTAAATCAAATGCTGCTGGTGGGCTTGCAGCACTGATTGTGCCACCAACAGAAGCAGCCCGAAAAATGTGACTCAGGCCTGCCATTGCAGAGCATGTGTGCAGTCTGGGACTGCCATGTCGACTTGGCAAGTGCACACACTTGCCAGCCCCTACACCTTCCCTTTTCTACATGTTAGTTACTCCTAAGGTAGGCCCAAGGTACCTCTGTGGGCAGGGTGCATTATATGTGAAAGGTAGGACATGCCCTGATGTGTGTGGCATGTCCTGATAGGGAAATACTGCCAATTTTGTTTTTCACTATTGCAAGGCCACCTGTTCCCATAAGCCAGAATGGGCAGTTAGATTATAACATCATATAAACCTAACTGGTCCTAGGAACAAGATAGTAAAATAAAGTTTAGTATGCCTGAACTCAGAATGTAAAAGTGCATCTTTCAGTGAGGGTGACTTTTACATTCTGTTTTTTTAAATACAATTTTTAGAAAGTGGGTATTTTCTTGCCTCACCATCCAGTATGCCTCTGCTAGATGTGTGTATTGCATATCTGGCTTGTGAGTGACAGGAGCTGGGAGAGGGCTGCGGCTCCGGCAGTCTGATGAATCAGGGCTGGGCTGAATGGGACCTGGGTTGAATTTACAGTACGGGGAGGAGATTTCCATTCACCTTCCTGGGCCAGGTCTGCTTTCAACAATGTTAAATCCACCTCCTGCCAGGAAGCTGTACCAGTGAGGACAGAACTGGTTTTGGCTGGGTACAGACACTTTCTGCCTTCTGAGAACAAAGGATTTTGGTGTATAAAAAGAGGGGCCCAGACCGCAGACTTTTAGATCACTTCTGGGAATCAAGAGGAACCTTTGCCAAGGAGAAGAGCTTGATAAGCTGGGGAGGAAAACTGCCCCTGTGCTGTTTGCTGTCTGGGGTTGGCCTGCAGTCGCTGCTCGCTGCCAAGGAAAGGAGAAAAAGGACTTTGCTGTTTGCTTTGTCACCTGCTTGAAGAAAAGATCTCCAAGGGTTTGAAAACTGAGCTTGCTTCCTGTTTTGAAGTCACAGGGACACAAAGACTTCACCACCAGCTCCCCTGAATTTCCTTGCTCGGAATTCTATCCTGCAAAGAGGTGCCTGCTGCCTTTTAGGACCTCTAGAGACTGTTTGTCCCTGGGAGCTGGAAGATCGATGCAACGAGAAGAAGCGCATCACATCCGTACCGATTCCCAGCGCATCACCGAGTCACGGGGAAGAAGCGTGCCACATCCGCACTAGGCTCCGACGCCTCGTCGAGCAACCAGGAAGAAGCGCGCCGCATCCACACCGGGTCCCGACGCATCGCCGCGAAGACCGTCGCAGCACCTGCCATGCGAATGCAAACGTGCACACATCGTACCGGACCGTCACATCCCATCAAGCCGCCATTTTGTCGCATCGCACCGGATCATCGCATCTCATCGAGGCGCCAGCTTGTCGCATCGTAACCGGAACACAGTAAGAAACCGACGCATCACCTCCTCTCTGGTAAGGAACCGACGCATCACCTACCCTGCGCTGCAGTAAGGAACTGACGAATCACCTTCTCTGCGACCCTTTTGTTTGTTTTGTGTGACGCATCTGAGGTACTTTGTTGGAAACGTGTCGCATTTACAACTTGCAATGAACTGAACTATTTCTACCATTTGAAAGTCTTATTTCTAATACTGTATTGTGGATTGTTGTCGTTTGGTCCTGTTTAGATAAAGTTACTTATTTTTCTAAACTGGTGTGGTGTCCATCTGTAGTGTTTTCACTGTGTTACTGTATGTGTTCACAAATGCTTTACACAGTGCCTCTGAGATAAGCCTGTCTGCTCGTGCCAAGTTACCAAGGGGGGAGCAGGGGTTATTTTAGGAGTGTATCCCCCTTTCCCTGACTAGAAGCAAGGGTCCCTATTTGGACAAAGGTGCAAACCATTGCCAACTAGAGACCCCCATGTCTAACATTGGCGGTCAGCAGTGAGGATCTGGACTTGCATTTGTGATTTACATACATGGATTGGTGTACACTACTAGTGAGTGCAGACCATTACGCAACCACATACATTTTGGTAGAATTTTTCCTTGGAATTTTTTGCATCTTGAGAACTGTCCATTTTCACCATGAGCAAACAAGGATCCATTGCATCTGTTGATATTGAATTTGAAGAAGAGAGGGTTGATACCTACACTGTGTCACAGCTTAAAACCCTCTGCAAAAAATGTAAAATCTCCATGAGAGGCCTCACCAAGAAGGAGGAGTTCCAAAAGGAGCTGAGGGCCTGGTTGGAAGCAAAGAATGCCGGTGGGCAGGCCGATGATCCTATGGTGGAGGAGGAGAATTTAGAAGGGTCGCAGGATGGGTTATTTGACCTAATTGGTGGGGGAGTGCCTCCCATGGAGGGCAGCAGTGTGTCTTCAAAGGGCCTGTCTCCAGAACAGTTGGAGTACAGGGAGAAAAGCAGAGTGCATGAGACGGAGCTTGCTAAGCTCAAACTGGGGAGCTAGAGTGACATAGAGAATAAGAAATTGGAGTTGGAGAGCAAGAGATTGGCCATGGAGGAAAAGAAGATGATTTTAGAGCATGAAAGAGTATTGAGGAAGCTAGATCTGAAGGCGAAGAGCTTTGAGATCAATCCCTCTGGTGGCAGCACACCATCAGTGCCTGTAGAGGGAAAAGTATATATTCCCAAGGATGTGATTAAGGATTTCCAGAAGCATGAGGACATTGGACAGTGGTTTACGGCTTATGAGGTAGCCATGATGTCCCATAGAATCCCTGAGAAGGATTGGGGAGCGGGTTGTGGGGCCTCTTCATGGGTGAAGGAAGGAAAAACCTGCTAGCATTACCCCCTCAGGATCAGGTGTCCTATGCCCCCATGAAGGAAGCCTTAGTAGTCAGGTTTGGGTTGACCCCAGAGCTTTATAGGCAGAAATTAAGAAATTGCAAGAAACTGGAGTCTAGCATCTGGGTGGAATATGTGTCTTTTTTTGCAGAGCATTGGATGGTTGGGTGAAAGGTAGCAAGTCAAATGACTTTCAGGCGCTCTATGATTTGATTGCATGGGAGCACTTGTCCAGTAGTTGTTCTCCTGTAGTTCGCCAACACCTGATTGATAGTAAGTTGACTGATCCCAGGAAGCTTGCTGTGGAGGCGGACCGCTGGGTCAGTACCCGGGTCCACAAGGGTCTTGTGGGAGACTCCGCCAAAGGTGCGCAGGGTCCCCAGCAGAAGAGTGGGGGGGACAAGGCTAAACAAAAAGAGTTCCAAAAAGGGCCCCAAAGTAATCCCTAAGGGAACCAAGGTAAGGGTTCCCAGCCTCCCGCTGACAAAAGACCATGGGTCCAGCCAGGTAAGTCAGTGCAGAAGGGCTCCAAAACTGTTTTAGCTGAGGTCAGGTGGGTCACTTCAGGGGAGATTCTAAGTGTCCCAAACCAGTGACCACTGCACCCACTGGTGCCCCGCCCCAGGAAATGGCTAGTGTAGCCTTGGGGGAGGAAGTGGGTGCCCAAGGTGGGTGGGGTCCCGTAGAGATGTCCCTGGTCTCTTTTGGAGACAGTGAGATGGTCCCTAGGCCTCATCTGCCTGATAACACTAAAAATGACAGGCAGTGGGTGACCATCAATGGCCATAGTGTGGAGGCTCTGAGAGACACCGGAGCCAGTGTGACAGCTGTCAGTTGTCGGCTGGTGTCTGAAAAGCAGGTGGTCCCCATCACATTCTACCCTATAGTTCCCGCTGACAACACAGAGTGCCTCTGCAAAGTGGCACAGGTTCCCTTTGAGTGGGGGGGTGGTCTCAGGTACATTGAAAGTAGCTGTGAGGCCAGCCATGCCTGTTGACTGTCTGCTAGGCAGTGATTTGAAGAGCTCCCCATGGGCGAAGGTGGAGCAGAGGTCTCATTTAGAGATGTTGGGTCTGCCTATGTGGGCATGTGTGACCACTCGGTCAATGGGCAGTCAGTAAGGGCATTCAAGAGGACCTGGAGCCTGAAAGAGTGGCCCAGGAGCCTGACTTAAAGAGAAGAGGCAGGGGGCATGGGAAACCGGCCCCCGAAGTTCCCACGGTCCAGAAGGAGGCAGACCTTAAGGGGGATGCCCTGGAGCCTACAAGAGAACATGCGGCTGAACTGGGGGACCTGCCTGAGTTGACCCATTGGCAACAGGAAGGAGGCGCCTCCAGAGAAGAGTTCTGCGAGGAGCAGAAGAAGTGCCCTTCTCTTGTGGGTTTGCGGCAACAGGCTGCAAACCAGGCTGCAGGTGATCAGTCTGGATCACATTGGATTTACTGGGAGAATGGTCTCCTGTATAGTGAGCCTAAGGTTGCTGAGCCTGGGTCAGCCTGTGTGCTGGTGATACCCCAGCGCTTCAGAACCTTCCTACTTGGTCTTGCTCATGATGTGCCTTTAGCAGGACATTTGGGGCAAGACAAGAACTTTGTAAGGCTTGTCACCCACTTTTACTGGCCCCAAATGCGCAAGAGTGCAGATACTCATTGCAGGACATGTCAGACTTGCTAGGCAAGTGGTAAGAGTGGGAGGAAGCACAAGGCTCCTCTCCAACCTTTCCCTGTGGTCAGCATCCCCTTTGAAAGGGTGGGCATTGACAGTGTGGGGCCTCTGGATCCCAAGACAGCCATGGGCAACAGGTTCATCCTGGTCTTGGTAGACCATGCCACCCGGTACCCAGAAGCCATCCCTCTCCGGACTGTGACGGCCCCCGTGGTGGGTCGTGCGTTGATGGGGTTTTATTCCTGTCTGGGGTTCCCCAGAGAGGTGGTGTCAGACCGTGATACCAACTTCATATCTAAGTATATGAATTCTCTATGGCAGGAGTGTAGTGTAACCTATAAGTTCACCACTCCTTACCACCCCCAAGGTAATGGGCTGGTTGAGAGATTCAACCGGACCCTGAAGGGCATGATTATGGGTCTTGAGGAACCCATGAGGCATAAGTGGGACGTCCTTTTGCCATGCCTTCTGTTTGCTTACAGAGAAGTGCCACAGATGTCCTTTGGGTTCAGTCCCTTTGAACTGCTGTACGGCCATCCTGTGAGAGGACCTCTGAGTTTGGTGAAAGAAGGCTGGGAGAAAGCTCCCAGTAAACCTCCCCAGGATGTATATAGCTACATGCTGGGCTTCAGAAACCAGACTAGGCGTTTCAGACAACTCGCTCAGGTGAATCTGGAAGCCAGCCAGGAAGAGATGAAACGGTGGTATGATCAGAATGCCACTGTGATCGAGTTTCAGCCTGGACAAAAGGTTTGGGTCATAGCCCCAGTGGAGCCCAGCGCGCTCCAGGATAAGTAGGCCGGACCATTTGAGGTGGTGGAGCGCAAGAGTGACGTCACCTACTTGGTGGACTTACAATCTCCCAAGAACCCCTTGCGGGTCCTGCATGTGAACCGCCTGAAGCCCCACTTGGAGAGGTCCAAAGTGGGCATGCTCCTAGCAACAGATGCTGGAATGGAAGAGGAGACTGAGCCTCTTCCTGACCTCCTGTCTGCAAAGGAGCAAGATGGGTCAGTGGACGGTGTGAACCTCTCTACCGCCCTGACCCCTGAGCAGCAGGATGACTGTCGCCAACTGTTGGGACAATTTTCTGACCTGTTCTCCCTGACCCCCGGTGTCACTCAGTGATGCGTCAATGATGTGGACACTGGGGACAGTCCTCCTGTAAAACATAAGATATACAGAGTGACTGACAGGATCAGAGCTTGCATCAAGGAGGAGGTCTCCAAGACGTTAGCGCTAGGGGTGATTGAGTCCTCAAACAGACCATGGGCCACCCGGTGCCACACCAGAACTCTGGTTCTGTGTGGACTACTGAGAACTCAATTCAGTCACCAGGACTTACGCGCACCCCATCCCCAGAGATGATGAGCTCATTGATCGGTTGGGGGCTGCCAGGTACCTCAGTACGTTTGACAGTGCCAAATCGGGCAGGGTTCTGTGGTGTACTTGGGACACCAGGTTGGGAGCCCCTACAGCCCAATATTGATACCATTCTGGCTTGCGAATGCCCCCAAGACCCAGACAGAGGTGAGAGCCTTTTTTTACTTTATTTCTTTTTTTTGTCCTCATTCTGCCAATTTACTTGTTGGCTATACTCCATTCCCATCTCTGGTATACCAGGCCGGGTTAGAGTCACTCCACTCAAGAGTAAAAAGTGGTTGCCACTTCCGCCCTTCACTGGTGTGCCCGTAACACAGAAGGGAAATAGGACCAACAGATGTTCATTGGCTTAATCATTGGACCCCAGGTTTTGCATCCAGTCCACCAACTTAATCCATACTTTTCCTCGACTGCTAGGGTCACATGCTAGGTCCTGTAAACTTATATTTACAACACTCTTTTTGCACTCCTGAAAGGTGGGTGGAACACTCAATTGCCATGATTTACAAATCTCCCGTCTTCCTAGGAGAATTACATAAAAAATGAATCTTGCATCCGACCTACTAACATAGGTAGTATCATCTAGGCATATACCAAACAATACAAGGAGGGGGCTTACCCTCACCGTAATGCCTGTAACTTCCGTTAAAAATTCACAGACCTCAAGCCAAAACTTAGTGATCTCAGGGCATGGTAAGAACATATGAAAATCATCCGCTGAGAGATCTCCACATCGTGGGCATGCATAGTGTGTTCCTGATCATTTTTCTAATCTCGCTGGGGACCAATATACCCTATAGACAGTAAAGAGATGATTGTGTTTCAGATAAGTGGGTTTATTTGTCTCTCTTAGCGTCGCTGAAGAACCCAACCAAATATCACTCATGTTTGAATTCAACTCTTCAATGCCCCAAAGTTTTTGAATGTCTTTATGCAAGTCGTCTTCTGCGTTTAGCAGGGTGTGGTACAACAAAGCAACCTCCTTCTTGACAGAACCAGTTTTTACTGCTTGGTCTAACCAAGAATAATCATTCACCTCATTCCAATCTTGAGTTGCCCACCATGCAGAGAGCTGGTAATACTTAAATCTAGTTAGTTGGCCCCCTGAAAGAAGACTCAACATCTCCCACCCGATTAAGTCGGTTCCCAACTGGAGATCTCCCCAGCGAGAAATTCCCGCGTTCAACAGTGGGAGGCTAAGTGCATCTTTCAAACACTCCGGAGTCCCAGGTGATTCCCATATCGGGGCCCTAGATGAGCAGTAAGATATACCTAACTTTTTCCAGAAAAACACCCATACTTTCAGAGCCTCAGATAAGATCTTGAGTCTTACTTTTTTTAAAACTTCGGGTCCCCAAATTTAAATAGAAATTGATCTTGCCCCTCTCTCAACTCACTAAGCATTGCCCCAAAAAGAATTCCTATTGCTATACACTTTATTTAAAAGCATCCAACAGTTCTTAAAAAGGAAAGCATGCCCATAGATCATTAAATCGGGTAGTGCCAGCCCACCCTTCTCCAACCTCCTCCTTAATCTTTTCCAAGATATGCGAGATCCCTTCGAAGCCCAGATTAAACTACCTATCCTTACTTTTAATTTAGCGATCTCCCTTTTATCAAACAATAATGACAAGGAATTAAAAAGATAAGTGATTTTTGGTAGAATAATCATTTTAATAAGGTTTACCCTTTAATACAAATTTAGAGGGAGGTTTGCCCACCTAGCCAACAATCTCCCTACCTCCTGACTGATCTTTTTCCAATTTCCCGTGGTTACTCCCGCTAGTTTCTGTGTAATTATAATACCAAGGTAAGGCATAAGCGATTTTGCCTGTAGGGTTTGCTTTGGTTGGTTCCATTCCATAATTTCTGTCTTATTTCTATTCACCTTATATCCGGATATCCTTCCGAACGCTTCTGCTTTTACCATCAAGGTAGGAATAGCCCTATCGGGGTTTAACATATAAAGTAAAAGATCATCAGCATCTAAGGCTAATTTTATCTCAAGAGTTCCATAAGTGAAAGGAACAAGGGTAGTGTCTTCTCTAATCCATGCTGCTAAAGGTTCAATATACAAGTTAAATAAAAGCGGGGACAGGGGGCACCCCTGTCTAGTTCCGCGCATTATGTTGAACCAGTCGGTTAACTCACCATTTACAAGCACCCTCGCTCTGACGGTACAGAAGTTGAACAGCTTTTATTATGTTACTTGGGAATCCGAATATCTTTAGAATCTCCCAAAGGTATGGCCAGTGAACCTGATCAAAAGCCTTGGCAGCGTCTACTGCCACGACGGTTACAGGTAAGTTATGCGTTTCTGCCAAGTCTATTCCTCCAAGCAATGAAAAGGTTAGCTCATTGAGCTGTCTCCCAGGTATAAATCCTCTCTGATCGCTATGTATAATACCTTTTATAAACTTAGCCACCCTGGCAGCCAAGATCCCTGCTAAAACCTTGTAGTCTGTGTTCAACAGTGATATTGGTCTGTATGAGTCTACTGCACGAGGGTCTTTGTTAGATTTCAGAATTAGCGTTACCGTTGCCTCAGCCCAACTTGGAGGAGGGTCTTCCCCTTCTATCAGTATTGCATTGAAAAGCTCTTTGAGCACTGGTACTATGATGTCAAGGAGACTAAGGTAAATCTCAGTTGAGAGGCAATCTGGCGCAGCCGCTTTGCCTCTAGCCATCTTCCTAAACTGCTGTTGAATCTCCTCTGTTATCTTGACCGCTAGAGTCCCCTTCTGGTCTTTGGTTAAATTCGGGAGTTCAATTTCCTTTAAAAATCCCTCAATAATATCTCTCCCAGGGGAAATATCCTCTTTATACAGTTGGCTCATATGTCTACAGACTTCCAAACCAATTTTTGTGCTAGTATCAACTATATCTCCTGTCGTAGACTCTCTAAGACTACTGATTTGATTGCGAGCTTTGCCTACTGTGGCTTTCCAAGCCAAGAGGGAACCACTCTCCTCGCCATATGCAAAATGGTGTAATTTACTGACCTTCCATCTATCTGACAGTATCTTTTCGAGGGCTCCTTGACATTCTGCTTGCAACTTTTCTAGTTGCTTAGTGAGCAAGGACACCATGCTAGGACTCTCTATTGAGGCCTTTTGTAATTCCTGCTCTTTCCTTTTATAGATTGTAGGAACATTTCCTCTTGGTGCCTCATACTACGTTCTTTACCCACCATAGTTGCGGTGCCTATAGCTCTTAGAAAGGCCTTGAAGGTGTCCCATATGATTTGAGCTTTAGCTGACCCATTATTAGCGGCGGAAAAGGCTGCTACCTCATCTTTCATCTTAGATAGAATCCCTTCATCTAACAAAATTGTCCTATCTAAGGTCGATCTTGTCATACCCCTCTTATCTTGAAGCTTTAATGAAAAGAAAACGGGCGAGTGGTCTGATAGTATAGCAGGTATATGTTTGATCGAGTCAACCCCCGATAATAACTCGCGATCTAATAAAAAGTAATCAATACGTGAGTGATGGCCATATTTTTTGCTAAAAAAAATAATATCCCTCTTGTCTCCCATCTTAAATCTCCAAATATCAACTAAATTTAATTCATTGATTACATTTTTAAGTACCGCCGTTGTTTTTGATAGGGTAACATATTTAACTTTGGAGGTTCTATCCAACTCCTTACTTAAAACTATATTAAAGTCCCCTCCAAGTATGATGGGGGCATTAGATGTCAATAAGCCTGATTCCAAATTAATTAGTGGATCTGGGTTATCCTCATTTGGGCCATAATAAGAAGCAACCACTGCGGACATTCCTTGGGCTTTTATCTTAGCTAATATCCACCTCCCAGAATAATCTGTCTGATAACTTTCCAGTATAATACCTGAATTACTTCTTATAAGAATAGCTACTCCCCCTCGTGTTACCACTATGGTCTGAGCAAGCGATATCCTGAACCCATGCCCATTTTTTAAATAAACTTTTACATTCATTTTTTATTAAATGGGTTTCTTGAAGTAAAATAACCTTAGCCTCAGTTTTCTTGAGAAATTCCATTATTCGGGCTAGCTTCTTCCGTGGATCTTAAGCCATTAACGTTCCAGGATATGAAGTGAACCATATTATTAATCATCTATCAATCGTTGGAACTCGCTTCCTACCTGACCCTACAAAATTAATCCTATTTAACGCCACCCTTTGTAAGCATAAAACAACTAACGAAGCACCACCTCCTATCAGGATCCACCAACTAGAAGACAGAGTAAGGACAATATTTTTTATTTCTTTTCTCCCACATGCTCCCAACCACCCGTGTCTCACCCCCAGTCCCCTGTTGGCTAGGGCCTTCAAGGTATCCCCGTGCAGATGACTGAGTAGATCTCTAAAACAACCTCAATATCAAACAAAACTTGTTACTATACATTATGTGCGCGTGTGTTACATGTGTTTGTGGCGAAAACTGATGCCTATCTCTAAATAGCTACCTAGATGCGCTCATTACACTCTTATATACATCTTCAGTGTGCATCTATATACATATATATCGGTGTTCAAATCTCTACTCTGGGCTTTCCATCGACTTTAGCAGGACGTCGACCTCTTCAGGGTCTCTGATATTCACAGGGTATTACAGGAGATTGGCGGGGCATGGCATCATTGTTGCACCCTTGACAGAGCTGACATCCAGGAAGCAGCCCAAGAAAGTGAACTGCTCTGATGCCTGCCAGAAAGCTTTTGGTGCCCCAAAATTGGCCATGTGCACGGCGCCCGTGCTTCAGGCGCCCAACTTCTCAAGGGAATTCATTGTGCAGACAGATGCTTCAGAGCATGGTGTGGGGGTTGTGCTTTCACAGTTGAATGAAGAGGGTCTAGACCAACCTGTAGCCTTCATTAGTAGGAGGTTACTTCCACGGGAACAGAGGCATTTGCTGTGGTCTGGGCACTGAAGAAGTTGAGACCATACTTGTTTGGGACTCACTTCCGGGTTCAGACAGAGCACAAGCCCCTCAGATGGTTGATGCAGATGAGTGGTGAGAATACAAAGTTGTTGAGGTTGTCCATTTCCCTACAGGGGATAGACTTCACTGTGGAACACCGCCCTGGTACAGAACACCCCAATGCTGATGGTCTGTCCAGAATTTTCCGCCTTAGGGAAGAGAACTCCCAAGTGAGTGGGTTGTTCTCCCCACAATTCAGCTGGAGGGGATACGTGTTAGACCTGGCACCATTGGCATGGGTCTCCCTTCCATGTTTTGCTGTTGCCTCCTGTGTTTTTGCTATGGTTTTGCTGCTCTAGATGCTTTGGGCACTTTGCCACTGCTGTTCAGTGCCAAAGTGCAAGTGTTCCCTGTGTAAGGTATTGTTATAGATTAGTGTATCCATGATTGGTTATTTGATTTACTTGTTAGTCCCTAATACAGAGCACCATGTGTGCCCAGGGCCTGTAATTCAAATGCTGCTGGTAGGCTTGCAGCACTCTTTGTGCCACCCACAGAAGCAGCCTGAAAATCTGACTTAGGCCTGCCATTGCAGAGCCTGTGTGCAGTCTGGGACTGGCATGTCGACTTGGCAAGTGCACACACTTGTCAGTCCCTAAACCTTCCCTTTTCTACATGTTGTTCACCCCTAAGGTAGGCCCAAGGTACCCCTGTGGGTAGGGTGCATTGTATGTGAAAAGTTGGACATGCCCTGATGTGTGTGGCATGTCCGGATAGTGAAATACTGCCAATTTCGTTTTCCACTATTGCAATGCTATCTGTTCCCATAGGCGAGAATAGGTAGTTACTTTATCTTAGCTTATAAACCTAACTGGCCCTAGGTACAAGATAAGAAAATAAAGTTTAATATGCCTGAACTCAGAATGTTGAAGTGCATCTTTTAGTGAGGATGATTTTTACATTCTGTGTTGGAAAATACCACTTTTAGAAAGTGGGTATTTTCTTGCCTAACCATCCAGTATGCCTCTGCTAGGTTTGTGTATTGCATGTCTGGCTTGTGAGTGACTGGAGCTGGGAGAGGGTTGAGGCTCCAGCAGTCTGATAAGTCAGGGCTGGGCTGAATGGGACCTACATTGAATTTAGAGTAGGGGGAGGAGATTTTCTTTCATCTTTCTGGGCTAGGTCTGCTTTCAACAATGCTGTCTCCACCTCCTGCCAGGAAGCTGCACCAGGGAGGACAGAATAGGTTTTGGCTGGGTACAGACCCTCTCTGCCTTCAGAGAACAAAGGATTTTGGTGTATAAAAAGAGGGGCCCAGACCCCAGACTATTAGATCATTTCTGAGAATCAAGAGGAACCTTTGCCAAGGAGAAGAGTCGGTTAACCTGAGGAGGACTACTGCCCCTGTGCTGTTTGCTGTCTGGGGTTGGCCTGCATTGGTTGCTTGCTGCCAAGGAAAGGAGAAAAAGGACTTTGCTGTTTGCTTTGTCACCTGCTTGAAGAAAAGATCGCCAAGGGCTTGAAACTGAGCTTGCCTCCTGTTGTGAAGTCTCAGGGACACAAAGACTTCACTACCAGCTCCCCTGAATTTCCATGCTGGGAATTCTATCCTGCATAGAGGTGTCTGCAGCTGTTTAGGAACTCTAGAGACCATTTGTCGCTGGGCGCTGAAAGATCGACGAAACAAGAAGAAGCGCGTCGCATCTGCACGATTCCAGGCGCATCATCGAGTCGGATTCGCACTTGGTTCCGACGCCTCGCCGAGCAACCAGGAAGAAGCGTGCCGCATCCACACCGGGTCCCGATGCATCGCCGAGAAGACCGTTGCAGCACCTGCAGTGCGGCTGCAAACGTGCACGCATCTTACCGGACCATCGCATCAAGCCGCCATTTTGTAGCATCACACCGGATCACCGCATCGCGGTGCCATCTTGTCACATCGTAACCGGAACGCAGTAAGAAACCGACGCATCACCTCCTCTCCGGTAAGGAACCGACGCATCACCTCCCCTGCGCCACAGTAAGGAACCGACGCATCACCTCCCCCGAAGCATGTAACCGACTCATCACCTTCCCTGCGACCCTTTTGTTTGTTTTGCATGACGCATCTGAGGTACTTTGTTGGAAAAGTGTCACATTTACAACTTGCATTGAACTGAACTATTTCTACCATTTGAAGGTCTTATTTCTAATACTGTATTGTGGATTTTTGTTTTTTGGTCTTGTTAACCCCTTCGCTGCTAGGCCTTTTCCCCTCCTGTGCTAAGCCTTTTTTGGGCTATTTGGGGTAGTGCGCGCTTAGGCCCCTGTAACTTTTTGACCACATTAGGTATCCACACCAAATTTGCGTCCTTTTCTTCCAACATCATGGGGATTCTAAAGGTACCCAGGGTTTGTGGATTCTCCTAGAGGGTTCCCAGAAATTAGTCAAAATACAGCAAAATTTTGTTTTTTTTGTGAAAAATGGGGAAAAGTGGCTGCAAATGAAAGCGTCTGGGTTTTTCTCTGCAAATGATATCAAAAAAGGGTTTGTGGGGCTGAAATCACCATTTCTCCAGATTTTAGGGAATGACAGATTTTTGTCAGAAATCCAACATTTTTTACACAGTTTTTACATTTTTCTGGGACATACCCTATTTTTGCTATTTTTTGTGCTTTCAACCTCCTTCCAGATAACGGTAGAAATGGGTAGAAAAGCAATAATGGATCCTGGACAGCTATACATTTTTGAAAAGTAGACAAAATTCTGAATTCAGCAAGGGGTCATTTGTGTAGATCCATCAAGGTTTCTTTATAGAAACTAACAGTTAAATATAGGAAAAATTAAAAATTTGTTCAAAAAAGCAGCCTTTTGAGTCAACGTTTTCACCTGTAACTTCTTCTAATTATGACATCTCTTTGAAAGCAATGTACCGTTACATCCGGTGGACCTTCCTGGTTGTGGGGATATATAGGACTTGTAGGTTCACCAAGAGCCCAACGAACCCAGAGTAAAAAACTGAGCAGCATTTTGTAATGGTTTTTTTTTTGTTCCGGGTATATAGCAATTATTGTGGGAAAATGTATACATGGAAAAATCGGTATGAAAGACACCTATGTATTTCTGAAATGGGAACAAATTACAGAGTTTAGAAACAGTGCATATTTGCACATTTTCGAAATTGGCAATACTCATACTTGCATGACAATTATTGGTCATTTTTCATAATGACTTTTTTTTTACACAATGTCTTTCATTTGGAAGGGAGAAATGCATCAAAAATCAATAGGTAATAACAGTTGCTTTTCAAATCTGAACTACCCTAAGTCTCCCGATAAAAATGGTACCTCACTTGTGTGGGTAGGCATAGTGCCCACGACAGGAAGTGGGTCAAAACCTAAGGTGAACACACCACATTTTCACACTGAAAATTTACACTTTTTTTGCGAAGAGTCTAGCTGTAGTTTTTGAACCCTAGCCCTGCCGGCACCTAGGAAAAACCTAGCAAACCTATACATTTTTGAAAACTAGACACCAGGGGGAATCCAGGATGGGGTGACTTGACTGCCTCCCACCATAGTCTGTTACCCAGAATCCCTTGCAAACGTAAAACATTGACAAAAAAAACACATTTTCCCCACATTTCTGTGATGGAAAGTTCTGGAATCTGCGTGGATCCACAAATTTCCACCCACCCCGCGTTCCACAAAGTCCTACAAGAAAAATGGTACCTCACTTGTGCAGGTCGGCCTAGTGCCCGCGACAGGAAACGGCGCAAAACACAACGTGGTCACACCTCAATTTTGCAGTGAAAAATGACCCCTTTTTGGCAAAGTGACTAGCTGTAGTTTTTGAACCCTAGCCCTGCCGGCACCAAGGGAAACCTAGCAAACCTATACATTTTTGAAAACTAGACACCCAGGGGAATCCAGGATGGGGTGACTTGACTGCCTCCCACCATGGTCTGTTACCCAGAATCCCTTGCAAACGTAAAAAAATTAACAAAAAAAACACATTTTCCCCACATTTCTGTGATGGAAAGTTCTGGAATCTGCGTGGATCCACAAATTTCCACCCACCCCGCGTTCCCCAAAGTCCTACGAGAAAAATGGTACCTCACTTGTGCGGGTTGGCCTAGTGCCCGCGACAGGAAACGGCGCAAAACGCAACGTGGTCACACCTCAATTTTGCAGTGAAAAATGACCCTTTTTTGGCAAAGTGACTAGCTGTAGTTTTTTAACCCTAGCCCTGCCGGCACCTAGGGAAACCTAGCAAACCTATACATTTTTGAAAACTAGACACCCAGGGGAATCCAGGATGGGGTGACTTGACTGCCTCCCACCATGGTCTGTTACCCAGAATCCCTTGCAAACGTAAAAAATTGACAAAAAAAACACATTTTCCCCACATTTCTGTGATGGAAAGTTCTGGAATCTGCGTGGATCCACAAATTTCCACTCACCCCGCGTTCCCCAAAGTCCTACAAGAAAAATGATACCTCACTTGTGCGGGTCGGCCTAGTGCCCGCGACAGGAAACGGCGCAAAACGCAACGTGGTCACACCTCAATTTTGCAGTGAAAAATGACCCCTTTTTGGCAAAGTGACTAGCTGTAGTTTTTGAACCCTAGCCCTGCCGGCACCTAGGGAAACCTAGCAAACCTATACATTTTTGAAAACTAGACACCCAGGGGAATCCAGGATGGGGTGACTTGACTGCCTCCCACCATGGTCTGTTACCCAGAATTCCTTGCAAACGTAAAAAATTGACAAAAAAAACACATTTTCCCCACATTTCTGTGATGGAAAGTTCTGGAATCTGCGTGGATCCACAAATTTCCACCCACCCCGCCGCGTTCCCCAAAGTCCTACGAGAAAAATGGTACCTCACTTGTGCGGGTCGGCCTAGTGCCCGCGACAGGAAACGGCGCAAAACGCAACGTGGTCACACCTCAATTTTGCAGTGAAAAATGACCCTTTTTTGGCAATGTGACGAGCTGTAGTTTTTGAACCCTAGCCCTGCCGACACCTAGGGAAACCTAGTAAACCTATACATTTTTGAAAACTAGACACCCAGGGGAATCCAGGATGGGGTGACTTGACTGCCTCCCACCATGGTCTGTTACCCAGAATCCCTTGCAAACGTAAAACATTGACAAAAAAAACACATTTTCCCCACATTTCTGTGATGGAAAGTTCTGGAATCTGCGTGGATCCATAAATTTCCACCCACCCCGCATTCCACAAAGTCCTACGAGAAAAATGGTACCTCACTTGTGCTGGTCGGCCTAGTGCCCGCGACAGGAAACGACGCAAAACGCAACGTGGTCACACCTCAATTTTGCAGTGAAAAATTGCCCTTTTTTGGCAAAGTGACTAGCTGTAGTTTTTGAACCCTAGCCCTGCCGGCACCTAGGGAAACCTAGCAAACCTATACATTTTTGAAAACTAGACACCCAGGGGAATCTAGGATGGGGTGACTTGACTGCCTCCCACCATGGTCTGTTACCCAGAATCCCTTGCAAACGTAAAAAATTGACAAAAAAAACACATTTTCCCCACATTTCTGTGTTGGAAAGTTCTGGAATCTGCGTGGATCCACAAATTTCCACCCACCCCGCCTTCCCCAAAGTCCTACGAGAAAAATGGTACCTCACTTGTGTGGGTCGGCCAAGTGCCCGCGACAGGAAACGGCGCAAAACGCAACGTGGTCACACCTCAATTTTGCAGTGAAAAATGACCCCTTTTTGGCAAAGTAACTAGCTGTAGTTTTTGAACCCTAGCCCTGCCGGCACCTAGGGAAACCTACCAAACCCACACATTTCTGAAAACTAGACACCCGGCGGCTTCCAGGGAGGTATGGCTTGTGTGGATCCCCCAACGTTTCCTTACCCAGAATCCCCTGCAAACCTCAATTTTAGCTGAAAAAATAACTTTTTTTCACACATTTTGGGGTGGGAAAGTTGTGGCATCACCGGGCTCACACAAATTTACCACCACCCAGCGTTCCCCCAGGTCTCCCGGTAAAAATGGTGCCTCACTTGTACCGCTTTGTTCGCCATAAGTTGGCAGGGTATGCTCAGACGTGAGTCCCTTGCTCACTTTGCCACTGGATTCAAGCAAGCCTGGCTGAAGACGGCTGAAATGCCAGAAACCGGTCCTAGGAAGCGTGTTTCCGGTCCAGGGAAGGCATGGCTTGGCAGTTCGGGCTGGACTGTTCCCATGAGGCACAGGGTCAGACTGATTTGCATATGGCCATGTCTGAACTGGGGTGGCAGAGTGGGCTAAAGAACGGTGATGGATCAAACCCGGATCTGTTGACTGGGTGTGAGTATTTGATTGGTTCTGATGCTCCGTCCATCACCACCCCCTTTTGTATCACTTGTGTGGGAGGCCCAAGTACCCGCGGCAGGCAAGGGCCCAAAAGGTAGTGAGGCGACATCAAAATGACCTATCGCAAAACCACCTGGTTTTGCAAGGGGGGTCACTTTGGTTTTTGGCCCGGTGCTCGGCGGCCATCTAGGGAAACCTACCAAACCCACACATTTCTGAAAACTAGACACCCGGCGGCTTCCAGGGAGGTATGGCTTGCGTGGATCCCCCAACGTTTCCTTACCCAGAATCCCCTGCAAATCTCAATTTTAGCTGAAAAAATCACTTTTTTCACACATTTTGGGGTGGGAAAGTTGTGGCATCACCGGGCTCACACAAATTTACCACCACCCAGCGTTCCCCCAGGTCTCCCGGTAAAAATGGTGCCTCACTTGTGTGGGAGGCCCAAGTACCCGCGGCAGGCAAGGGCCCAAAACGTAGTGAGGCGACATCAAAATGGCCTATCGCAAAACCACCTGGTTTTGTAAGGGGGGTCACTTTGGTTTTTGGCCCGGTGCTCGGCGGCCATCTAGGGAAACCTACCAAACCCACACATTTCTAAAAACTAGACACCCGGCGGCTTCCAGGGAGGTATGGCTTGCGTGGATCCCCCAAAGTTTCCTTACCCAGAATCCCCTGCAAACCTCAATTTTAGCTGAAAAAAATCACTTTTTCACACATTTTGGGGTGGAAAAGTTATAGCATCACCGGGCTCACACAAATTTACCACCACCCAGCGTTCCCCCAGGTCTCCCCGTAAAAATGGTGCCTCACTTGTGTGGGAGGCCCAAGTACCCGCGGCAGGCAAGGGCCCAAAACGCAAGCCATACCTCCCTGGAAGCCGCCGGGTGTCTAGTTTTCAGAAATGTGTGGGTTTGGTAGGTTTTCCTAGATGGCCGCCGAGCACCGGGCCAAAAACCAAAGTGACCCCCCTTACAAAACCAGGTGGTTTTGCGATAGGCCATTTTGATGTCGCCTCACTACGTTTTGGGCCCTTGCCTGCCGCGGGTACTTGGGCCTCCTACACAAGTGAGGCACCATTTTTACCGGGAGACCTGGGGGAACGCTGGGTGGTGGTAAATTTGTGTGAGCCCGGTGATGCCACAACTTTCCCACCCCAAAATGTGTGAAAAAAGTGATTTTTTCAGCTAAAATTGTGGTTTGCAGGGGATTCTGGGTAAGGAAACGTTGGGGGATCCACGCAAGCCATACATCCCTGGAAGTCGCCGGGTGTCTAGTTTTCAGAAATGTGTGGGTTTGGTAGGTTTCCCTAGATGGCCGCCGAGCACCGGGCCAAAAACCAAAGTGACCCCCCTTGCAAAACCAGGTGGTTTTGCGGTAGGCCATTTTGATGTCGCCTCACTACGTTTTGGGCCCTTGCCTGCCGGGGGTACTTGGGCCTCCCACACAAGTGAGGCACCATTTTTACCGGGAGACCTGGGGGAATGCTGGGTGGTGGTAAATTTGTGTGAGCCCGGTGATGCCACAACTTTCCCACCCCAAAATGTGTGAAAAAAGTGATTTTTTCAGCTAAAATTGTGGTTTGCAGGGGATTCTGGGTAAGGAAACGTTGGGGGATCCACGCAAGCCATACATCCCTGGAAGTCGCCGGGTGTCTAGTTTTCAGAAATGTGTGGGTTTGGTAGGTTTCCCTAGATGGCCGCCGAGCACCGGGCCAAAAACCTAAGTGACCCCCCTTGCAAAACCAGGTGGTTTTGCGGTAGGCCATTTTGATGTCGCCTCACTACGTTTTGGGACCTTGCCTGCCGGGGGTACTTGGGCCTCCCACACAAGTGAGGCACAATTTTTACCGGGAGACCTGGGGGAACGCTGGGTGGTGGTAAATTTGTGTGAGCCCGGTGATGCCACAACTTTCCCACCCCAAAATGTGTGAAAAAAGTGATTTTTTCAGCTAAAATTGAGGTTTGCAGGGGATTCTGGGCAAGGAAACGTTGGGGGATCCACGCAAGCCATACCTCCCTGGAAGCCGCCGGGTGTCTAGTTTTCAGAAATGTGTGGGTTTGGTAGGTTTCCCTAGATGGCCGCCGAGCACCGGGCCAAAAACAAAGTGACCCCCCTTGCAAAACCAGATTAACTATTGTTCCTACAGCCTGAGAATTTTGGAATAATATTGCAAAGAAAATGTGGCAGACATTTTGAGGTTTGCAGGACATTGGGGATAAAAAAACTTTTTGAATTCACAAGAGAGACATCACCATGAACTCCCATGGGTTTTCGACAATATCTACAGTTGGTGGGTTATTCTTGCATGGAAAGTGTACCTTGGCAGAGAAACTAAAGACAAAGATTCCTGCACAACCATCTATTCCTCAAACACACACACATACTGGTTGGATTTGGCACGAGGGCGAGTCATGGTTCAGTGTATTAAATTTTATTAACAAGAGATTTCACAAAAATGAAATGCACTGTCAATAATTAAATTCACAAAAAACCAAACCAATGACTCGCAGCTCGTGAGCTGTAAAGCCACGTCAAGGCACCAACCACTTTACAGGCCATTCACACACCTTTCATACGTGATATAAACAAGACCATTCGCACCACCAGGCACAAAAGCAACACATTTCAAAATTCACCAAAAAGGGACAAGGTACACCCTGCTTCAGAAAGACAAATATTACTGCACAGCCATCTAATCCGCATGCACACACACATACTGGTTGGATTTGGCACGAGGGTGAGTGATGGTTCAGTAGATACAATTGTATTAGCAAGTGATTTCACAGAAATGAAATGCACTGGTAATAATTGAAAGGGCGATAAACTGAACCATTGACTCACAGCTCGTGAGCTGTAAAGCCACGACAAGGCACCAACCTCTTTACAGGCCATTCATACACCTTTCATACGTGTGAGACATACAAAACCATTCACACCGCCAGCCGCGGGCCCATCACATAACAAAACTCACACCAGCACACAGCGCCATTCAAGGGCCCATCACTTTCACACGCCCACAATCCAGACACAGCAACTACACAGGCTGATGGATTGCGTGGAGTGGCACTCAGCTAGCAGTGTGTGTAGTGACCAGCAGAAAGTCACTACTCACACACAGCCAGCCGAGCACCAGTCCACACACACCGCTAGCAGAGCGCCAGTCCACGCACACCGCTAGCCAAACACCAGTCCACGCACACCGCTAGCCAAGCGCCAGTCCAGGCACACCGCCAGCCAATCGCCAGTCCAGGCACACCGGCAGCCAAACGCCAATCCACGCACACCGCCAGCCAAGCTCCAGTCCACGGACACCACCAGCCAAGCACCAGTCCGCACACACCATCAGTCCACGCACACCGCAAGCCAAGTACCAGTCCACGCACACCGGCAGCCAAGCACCATTCCACGCACACCGCCAGCCAAGCTCCAGTCCACGCACACCACCAGCCACGCACCAGTCCACGCACACCGCCAGTCCATGCACACCGCCAGTCCACGCACACCGCCAGCCAAGCACCATTCCACGCACACCACCAACCAAGTGCCAGTCCACACACACCAACAGCCAAGCGCAAGCCTACACACACCGCCATCACATTTAGGATTTTTTTAGAAAAAAATAAAAACACAAACAAATCGCAAATAGATACAAATCTTCTAACAGAAAATCAGCAACTAAATACATTGCACTAACACCAACCTTGAAACAGAATCAAATTATCCAAAGAATACAGACTAGGCAGTTCACTTTACCACTCATGAATGCTCCCAAAAATTCTTTCGCGTGTGGTACGCTCTAAAACAAGCAGGGACACACAGTGCAGGATGAGAAGGACAATCGGGGCAGTACAAACGACTCTCCTTCCGCGTACCTCTTCGCCAACAGACTCTACATCTCCTACTGGGAAAATCTTTTGAGGGTGTGGGAGGAATGTGATCTGGAAAGTGGCGATCTTTCAATCTAGCAACATCCTCCACCACTCCAACTCTAGGAACACTTGCCTGTTCCACTACAACAAGGCTGCCTATTACAGACTCCTGAAACTTAGCAAAAGTCATCTTTGACTCAGGGCAAGAATCCTGGAACATAACAAAAGCATTAAACATTGCCAAGTGGAAATGATGGATAGCCAACTTCTTGTACCAAATGTAAGCCTTACGAAGAGCAGTGTAAGGTTCCAACCTCTGATCTACTCTGTCAACACCACCCTTGTGCCTATTATAGTCTAAAATGCACACAGGTTTGCGCGCTTCAGCGACCTGACCCCAAACAGTCAAAGGTGCAGTGCTTTCATCATGGATGGTAGTCAGCATGTAGACATCTCTCCTGTCTGAAAACTTCACAGCAAGAAGCTCCTGGCAACGCAACGCACTGCACTGTCCCCGCACAAGCTTTTGACAAACAAGTTCTTTCGGGAAACCTTTACGGTTAGAGCGGATTGTGCCATAAGCAACAGTGTCCACTTTGGCCAATTCCCTGAACAACCGCACACCAGTGTAGAAGTTATCTACATATAAATGGTGGCCTTTGTTAAAAAATCCTCTACCAAGTTCCCAAACAATTTTCTCAGTCACTCCAAAAGTGGACGGACAACCAGGGAGGTTAATCCTAGATTCCTTACCGGTGTACACCCTGAAATTAGAGACATATCCAGTCCTACTGTCACACAGCATATGCAGCTTTATTCCATAGCGTGCCCTCTTACTAGGAATGTATTGCCTAAAAACCAAGCGGCCCTTGAACAACACCAAAGACTCATCCACTGCAATTTCTTTCCCAGGGGCATAAATCTCAGAAAATCGATCAACAAAGTGATCAAGGACAGGCCTAATCTTAAAAAGACGGTCACAGTCAGGGTGATCTCGTGTCAACGCTAAACCATTATCAACAAAATGCATCATCCGAAGCAGAAGCAAATACCTGTCACGACTCATGACTGCCGGAAAAATAGACGTTGCCATCAAGGGACTGTTAGACCAATATGAAGACATTGATGGCTTCCTTAGCAAGCCCATCAAAAAAGTTAAACCCAAGAACTTCTTCATCTCTTCAACATTTGTGGGAGTCCACCGGGTAGCTCTAGAGTGTGGCTTAAGACTGGCACTGTTGTCCCTCAAAAACTGTTCGGCATACAAATTAGTCTGCTCAACAATCTCTGCCAAAAACACATCATCCATAAACAACTGAAAAAAATTTACCGGCAAAAAGTTTTCAGTATTCACTCTAGACCCTGGAACACCAGTGAACTCTGGCAATGCCGGCTGCACCATGCCAGGGGCAACCCAGAGGTCATCACTTTCAAAGGGAAGCCTTGCAGCCCCAGTCTGCAGCCCAGATGCCTCTTGCCGCACTACACCAACGGGAAGCCTTGCAGCCGCAGGCTGCAGCCAAGAAGCCTCTTGCCGCACTACACCAACGGGAAGCCTTGCAGCCCCAGGCTGCAGCCCAGATGCCTCTTGCCGCACTATCGGCACATCAGTCTCCTCCTCTAACACAGGCACTTCATCCGCACTAAGAGTATCTTCATCATCCGATGACTCCATACGGAGAGAAAACTCACTGCCAGAATCGTCCCCTGCCTCCTCTCCCTCAGATGCAGAGTCAGTCTCTGAACCATGGTCAGAGGAAGACTCAAACAGCAAACCAACAACCTGCTGAGCAGTAATCCTGCGGCTAGCCATTATACTTACTAAGATAGAAGACTGCACAAACAAGTCAACAACAACCAACAATGTGCAAACCAAGTGAGTAAAGAAATGTGTACCTTTATCACAAAGATCAATGTACTCAAAAACTATACAATTCAATTACAAGAGACAGCTGCACTCACCAGAAACCAACTCTGCAGTGACACAGCAAAAACCAACGATATCCAACTAGAAAGAAGAAAAAAAAACAAATTACTCACAAGACAACAAAATACACATCGAGCACCAATGCAAAAAGTTTTTGACACTCAATAAACAAACATACTGTTATTATTACACCATTTGCAAAAAAAATTCATGCAGAGAAATCAAACACATTTACATTGTACAAAATAAAGTCTCTTACCAAACTACACAAACAGCAGAACCACCAGTAACAACACGGCAAACTGAAAAGAGCAAAAGCCTTCACCTAGAACAAATAAGTAAAAAAAAAAAACATTACAATTGCAATTCACAAAAAATATAACAATAAACATTATAACATGCTATGTTGCTACCCAAATGGTCAATCGGGTTGTGTGCCAGGTGGGGCAGAAAACAGCAGGAAAAAAAAAAGGCTACTCTGTCCCGGGGCGGGTGGGCCAAATACGTATTATAAAAATTGCACCCTGGAAGCGACACTTGCCAAAGGGGTCACTTCTATTTTTATTTACACTAATTCCCTGGTGTCTAGTAGGCTTTTCTGCCCCCCCCCCGGGGCCAGAAACGGCTACACAAAAAAACGATCTGCCCCTAGGGGGGGCAGAAAAGTCTTGAAAAATATTTGGGCCCCCAGGAAGCGACCCTTGCCCAAGGGGCCGCTTCCTTTACTCAAAAAAACATCCCTGGTGTCTAGTGGGCTTTTCTGCCCACCCTGGGAGCAGAAACGGCTACATAAACGACCGATCTGCCCCCAGAGGGGGCAGAAAAGTCTTTCAAAAAAAATGGGGGCCCAGGAAGCGACCCTTGCCCAAGGGGTCGCTTCCTACAACAACACACACATCCCTGGTGTCTAGTGGGCTTTTCTGACCCCCCTGGGAGCGGATACAGCATCAAAATGAAACCGATCTGCCCCCAGAGGGGGCAGAAAAGTCTCACCAAAAAAATGGGGGCCCAGGAAGCGACCCTTGCCCAAGGGGTCGCTTCCTAATACTAAAAAAGACATCCCTGGTGTCTAGTGGGCTTTTCTGCCCTCCCCTGGGAGCAGAAACGGCAAATTATAAGACCGATCTGCCCCAGGGGGGACAGAAAAGTCTTATAAAAAAATCACCCCCAGGAAGCGACCCTTGCCTAAGGGGTCGCTTCCTAATACTAAAAAAGACATCCCTGGTGTCTAGTGGGCTTTTCTTCCCCCCCCCTGGGAGCAGAAACGGCTAATTATAAGACCGATCTGCCCCCAGGGGGGGCAGAAAAGTCTCATAAAAATAAATCACCCCCAGGAAGCGACCCTCGCCTAAGGGGTCGCTTCCTAATACTAAAAAAACCCATCCCTGGTGTCTAGTGGGCTTTTCTGCCCCCCCTGGGAGCAGAAACGGCAAATTATAAGACCGATCTGCCCCCGGGGGGGGGGGCAGAAAAGTCTTATAAATAATTATCACCCCCAGGAAGCGACCCTTGCCTAAGGGGTCGCTTCCTAATCCTAAAAAAAAACACATCCCTGGTGTCTAGTGGGCTTTTCTGCCCCCCCTGGGAGCAGAAACGGCAAATTATAAGACCGATCTGCCCCCAGGGGGGGCAGAAAAGTCTTATAAATATTTATCACCCCCAGGAAGCGAACCTTGCCTAAGGGGTCGCTTCCTAAATAAAAAAAAACACATCCCTGGTGTCTAGTGGGGCATCCCTGCTCCACGATCGCGACGCTGTGCGCGATCGTGGAGCAGGAATGCCCTGTATTGAGACATCAGGGGAGAGGAAATACTCTTTCCTCTCCCCCGATGCCTCAATACTGAAGAAATCCCCCCCGCGGCCCCCACCGGAGAAGGAAACGTACCTCTGCTCCCTTGGACGCGCTGGAAGAAATGAATTCCAGCGCGTCCAACGCTTCCTGACGACGACGCCGCGCGCTGTGCGCGCTGACGTCATGAGGAAGCGTGGGTGGGCTCGGGGGTGGCAGCGGAAACTCTTCCGCTGCCATCCCCCTCTGTGGGGGCACGATCGATGCCCCAGGGGGGGAGCGCCAGCGCTTCCCCCAGGGGCTGTGCTCATGACGGAGCGGTTCCGTCATGAGCACAGCCCAACCGATGCTCATGACGGAACCGCTCCGTCATGAGCATCGAAGGGGTTAAGATAAAGTTATTTATTTTTCTAAACTGGTGTGTAGTGTTTTCACTCTGTTACTGTATGTGTTCACAAATGCTTTATACACTGCCTCTGAGATAATCCTGTCTGCTCATGCCAAGCTACCAAGGGGGTGAGCCGGGTTTTTTTTAGGAGTGTATCCCCCTTTCCCTGACTAGAAGCAAGGGTCCCTATTTGGACAAAGGTGCAAACCATTGCCAACTAGAGACCCCCATTTCTAACAACTGCTAATTGGAGCTGTTATCTTTAGCACTATCCTCTGTCCGATGTGGTATTTTCTTCATCGCTCTCCGTAACACATGCTACTTTACTCTTCTTTTTTTCTTTGCGTTTACACACCCTAGCAAAATGTCCTATCAAACCACATTCCATACATTTAGCTGACATAGCAGGACATTTCAAAAACCAAAGGAAATGATGGACGGAGTGTTGAACATTGCAAGCACTCACCCCCAGTCAACTGATCTGGGTTTAATCCATCACCGTTCTTTAGCCCACTCTGCCACCCCAGTTCAGACATGGCCATATGCAAATCAGTCTGACCCTGTGCCTCATGGGAACAGTCCAGCCCGAACTGCCAAGCCATGTCTTCCCTGGACCGGAAACAAGCTTCCTAGGACCGGTTTCTGGCATTTCAGCCGTCTTCAGCCAGATCAGTTGACTGGGGGTGAGTGCTTGCAATGTTCAACACTCCGTCAATCATTTCCTTTGGTTATAGCAGGACATTTGTCATACCTAGCAGAATGAGAACTTACCACACCTGTGGTACGCATAATTCGCATTCTTGAAGCCAGAAGACTGTCTTCTTTTTAGCTTTGTCTTTTTCCTTGCCAAATTGCCCTAGATTTTGGGCAAACCTATTTTTCCTATCAGATATTTTACCAACAGTGTCACCCCCACCTTTTTTATCCTGAGCTAATGTGACGCTTGCACACCTCTCAGACAACTCAGCTTTTTTCACAATAGGAATGATATCTTTCAGACAAGATTCTCCTTCAACCCACAATCTGCCCTGATTTGTTCTTTGCACACATAAAAATGTGGTCTCTTAATAAATCATTGTGTATATTGCCAAACCTACATGTAATAGCAAGTTTTTAAGTGCTGACACATAATCCTCAACTTACTCATGTTGTTTCTTGTTTTTTCTGAAAGAAAGCATGGCTCATAACAGCGACACATACTGTAGGCAAGAAGTGCTCATCCAAATCTAGTAAAGCTAGTTTGAAAATATCTAAATCCACAGAGATGCTTTCACGCTTCTGTAACCGGTTGTAAATTCTCAAACCCCCAGGTCTCAAACAATACATTACAATTCTTTTCTTCCTCTCCAGTGAACAAGTTTCACTACAATCTTCCAAATTGGCTATGTAATTCAGAAAATACTCCTTCCACTCATTCCACTGTATAGCTGGCTCTCCTGGGGAAGACAAGAACTCTTTAGGGGGACTTAAATGCAGACCAGGACTGGAAGGAAAGCAACCAGGCCCAGAGGGCCGGCTCCCCTGCTGACAGGGACTCCCTGTAAATACTGTGGTCCTGACGAACACCCCTGCCCAGCTCAGGCGTGCGCCTTGTGCAACTGTGGTAAGGTCAACTACTTCAGCAAAGTGTGTTGAGGTGGTCTGATAGGACTAGGGGCTTTCGGGAGACAGACACTGACAAAAGCTGTGAGGCAGCTGTTGCTGACTGATCTGGAGCCTCAGGGAGCAGCCAGGCACCCCCAGTGGATCAGGCGCCAGCTAGAAGATCTGCCATCAGAGGAAGAAGAGGACGTTTTCCTCATCTCGTATACAAGTGAGCTGAACAACACAGAAGGCCACAGCCCACATGTGTAGGCGAGATTGCTGGCTCGAAGGTCAAGGTCCTCATCGACACAGGTGCTTTGGTGAATGTGATGGGCATACAGTAATGTCGGCATCTCATATCTACATCCAAGGCCCACATTATCCCCGTTCCGCACCAAGATATACACATATGGGGGTCAGACTCCGCTACCCCTCAAAAGACTCATGACATTAAGGGCCAGATGTATGACCATATTTTGCGGTCGCAAACGGGCATTCTGCGGTCGCAAAACACTCGCAGTTTACCCCCCTTTTCAAAAGGGTGGTAAGCCACTCGCAAACGGGAAGGGGTCCTCAGGGGACCCCTTCCACTTTGTAAATGGGTTTGCAAATATTTTGTAAGAGCAAGCAGTGGTCCCAAGGACCACTGCCTGCCCTTAAAAAATGAAACTGAAAAATTTCATTTTTATTTTTTAGATGCGTCCAATTTTCCTTTAAGAAAAAGGGGCTGCATTAGAAAAAAAAACTGCTTTATTAAAAAATTTGTCACAGAAATGGTGGTCAGCAGGCCACCTTCCCTGGGAGTGCTAGCCATTCCCACTAGGGTTGCAAATTGCGACAGCCTCATTAATATTCATGAGGCATGCAATTTGCGACCCCACTGGGAACAGCAAACAGTGCCTGAGACACTGTTGTACATTACGTTTAGAGAGTAGCAAATTGCGAGTCACAATTTTGCGCAATTTGCAACTCGCTAAACTTAATGGTCGTACATCTGGCCCTAAGTGTACGATCCAATGATCGAGAAATCCTGACAGCGTTCCATGTAGTTGACAAAGAAGATGACACCTTACTAAGGTCTCACACTGGTGTTGTTTGCCTGGAATGGGAAAGCCTACCAACTCAACGAATTACTGAGCCAATTCCCAGAACTATTCAATGGCTTGGGAACGCTCGACCTCCATGGGCTTACATATCGATAAGTCGCTCAAGCCAGTAGCACTTCGCCATCGACGTGTGCCGTTCCACCCGAGGCCAAAGTTGAATGCCTGGGAGTGATCAAGAGAGTAACCAGCCCAAGGGTGGTAATAGCTGATCAGTAAAAATAGTCTGGCAAAGTGCATTTATGCATCAATATGCACCTCTCGAATAAAGCCATCAAGCAGGAGAGGCACATTACGCCTACAATGGATGATATTATAGCTGATTTGCATGGAGCCAGGTGGTACTCAAAATAAAACCCCAAAGCTGGATACCATCAACTTTAGCTATCAGTGGAAAGCAGATACTTAACAATGTTACCCACACTCCTTGGACTACGTAGACACAAACTGCTGAATTTCCTCAGCTGCTGAAGTGTTCCAGGATGCATAAGGGAGACACTGTCATGGTTGCAAGGGGTAATGAATGTGAGTGAGGACATTCTGATCTAATCTGAAACTGTGGAGGAACATCACAGGCGCCTGCAGGCCTACTCTGAAGTGCCTGTGTGAGCATGGTGTCATTCTTCACAGGGAGAAATGTTATTTCTTCCAAACATCGATAGAATTCTTTGGATTCCTCTTCACGCAGGAAAGAGTGCAGGTCGACCCTAGGAAATCGCAAGCCATCAAACAGCCTCCCGCACCTATTAATGCCATGGAGGTGGGCAGTTTCCGGAGTATGGCCACTTATTGCAAAAGATTTATCCTCAACTTGGTGACTATTACAGATCCCTTGAGGGCCCTAACAAAGGTGAACGCCTGCTAGGTGTGCGGCCCGAGTGAAGAAGTCTTCCAAAGGGGAAAGACAGACCTCCTGAGCAGAACAACAATGGTGTACTTTGATCCAAAGAAGAGGACTGAGTTGCTCGTTGATGCGAGGCCCCTAGGCCTGGGGCTGTGCTCACTCAGGAGATGGAACTGGGGAGATGGGCACAGCTGGTGTTTGCTAGTAAAGCACTCACGCCAGCTGAGGCAACGTATGCCCAAATCGAGGGAGAAGCCCTTGCCATCAATGGTCATGCAGACACTTTCACTTATACCTCTGTGGGAAGCCCTTTAGGATAGTCACAGCCACTAGTTTCAATGTCTTGGAGCACAACGCCTCATCCACCACCTCGCATTGACTGTGGGCCATCCAGTTGCAGCATTACTAATTCGAGGTGGTTTATGATAGGATAGGATAGGATATGTGCTTCTAGAGCGCTCGTATGCCGTGGCGTCTTGGCGCTAAGGTGAGTACCAGTATTACGGCCTGCATCAATCGCCTATGATATAGCAAACAGCCAGGTCTTCAATTCTCTCCTGAATGCTAATCTGTTAGATTGAAAACGCATGGTTGTAGGTAATGAGTTCCAGAGCTTTGCTGCGCAGTGGGAGAAAGCTCTCCCACCCCATCTTGCCTTCCTGATCCTGTCAATATGGAGAAGACCCAGAGTACTGGATCTTAATGAACGGGCAGGGGTATAGGGTCTGAACATTCTTTGAATGGCCTTAGCTCCTCCACCATAAAAGGCCTTGTGGACCAAACATAAGGCTTTAAATTCAACTCGACGCTGGATAGGAAGCCAATGTAGGCTCGGATTCCAGCGGAGGTGGATTTACCTCTTGGTATGTTTAGGAGTAATCTAGCGGCGGCGTTTTGTAATGATTGTAGCCTGCTCATTTGGGACTTATTAATTCCCAATAGCAGGCCATTACAATAGTCTAACTTGAATAGCAGAAGAGCTACTACCACTGACTTCTGCAATTCCTTCCCAATAAAAGGAAAAATCTTTTTCAAAGTTTTAATTAGAAAGAAGCATGAGGAGGTAAGGCTATTTACCTGGGCAGAACAAGTTAATTGACGGTCAAAAATAACTCCCAGATTTCTAACCCTAGGAGCCGGACTGGGACATTCCCCAGCTGTCGTTGGCCACCAAGAGGCGTCCCACCGGGGTAGCTCCTGGCCAAATTCAACGACATCTGTCTTATCTGTATTGATTTTTAGGAAGCTATGGTTTATCCAGATCATAATCTCCTCTAGGCAGGAATGACATCCTAACAGCTGTATTCTCAGGGTGTTTAGCCATGGAGATTATGAGCTGGGAATCATCTGCATATGATGTAAAAGCAAAACCATGCTTCCTGATCAGACTGGCCAGGGGTAGCATGTAAATATTAAAGATTGTAGGTGATAATGCTGAACACTGGGGGACCCCACAGGGCAGGTGAAAGCTTTCTGATTGCAAGCTCTCCCAATGCAGGCTCTGTACTCTCCCGTCCAAAAAAGAGGATAGGAGGGACAGAGCCGACCCTCCAATTCCCACATCCCGCAGCCGCTGAACCAACACCATGTGGTTCACGGTGTCAAAGGCCGCCGAGAGATCGAGCAGCACAAGGACTGCATTACCCCCTTGATCAATTGTTCTCCGGATCTCCTCAGCAGCTACGATCAAAGCCGATTCGGTTGAATGGTTGGATCGAAAACCATGCTGCGTTGGGTCCAGTATCTCATTGGTATCCAGATAGTCCGTCAATATTCTGTTCATTGACTTTTCCAAAATCTTGGCGGTTATGGGCAGACCGGCAATTGGCCAGTAGTTCTTAGGCACCATAGGATCGAAAGTGTTTTTTTTTTAGGAAAGGTCTGATCATGGCCTTTTTCCAGCATGCTGGATAGCTGCCTGACTCCAGGACTTGATGGATTAGTGGCGTCAACTCATCGCCAATTCTGCTAGCAAACGAGTGTAATACCATAGCAGGACAGGGGTCTTTAGGTGATCCAGATTTTATATAGAGGAGCAGTTTACAGACTTCCTCTTGACTAATCGCTGGAAATCTGGTTAACTCCATCTCAGGTGGTTCTGCTGTCGACTGTGATGAAAGTGATATATCTGAGAGCATTCGAGCTTCAGAAAGGTTATCATAGATAACTTGAACTTTATTTTGAAAGAATGTTGCTAACTTATCACACATAGTTTGATTGGGATGAAAGATAGTGCCGAGCTGTGATTTAGAAAGCAGATTTACTGTTTTAAAAAGCTCCCTGGAAGAATTACCAGCTTCCTCTATTTTAGTGGTGTAATACAGCTTTTTTGCCTCAATAATTGCCTCTTTATATTGTTTAAGGGCAAGATCATAATTTGTTTTCATGACCTTATCGTAGTCCTGCCGCCACTGTCGTTCGGCTGTTCGACATTTCACCTTTAGAATCTTCAGTTGAGGGTTATACCAAGGAGATGTAGGCTTAAATCTCCTAATAGTAGACCATTTTTCTGGGGCTACCTGGTCGGCTGCTGTCTGGAGCCAGTTGTTAAACTCAGAGGCTGCCTCATTGCTATTTTTGGCCAGCGACAAGTGACCTTAACCAAGAGCTATTAACAGGTCGTCTGCACTGACTTTATTCCACCGTCTAGACAATACCTTAGTAGGTTTTATTTGTTTTTCATGAGATGGCAGCGGGACCCTGATCTTCAAATGGACCGCATGATGATCAGTCCATGAAAGAGGTATGACTCTTGACACGAGTATTTTAGGGTGATTAGAGAAAATACCATCTAGAATGTGACCAGCCTGATGGGTGGGCTCTGAAACCAGCTGAGTAAATCCAAAAGTGGCTAGATTATCAAGTAGCCTTCTTGTATCTGAGTTGTCAGCAAGTTCCAGATAAAAATTAAATTCCCCAAGTATTATAAACGGGGCAGAGTCTGTTTGGGATTCTAAATGAGTCATTAAGGTCTGAGAAAATGTAGCCTTGAGTCCAGGGGGGCAATAGAGCAATAAACCCTGAAGATTCAGAGTATTGTTAATATTAATGACAAAGTGCAGGGCTTTTGCCGGGAGATCCCTGATGGTGGCTACACGTAATTGTAGATATTCCCTATGAATAATGGCTATGCCCCCCCCCCTCTTCCCCCCTCCCTATCCTGTGAGGTGACTGCATAGCCCTTTGGCAAGGCTATGTTCCAATCAGGGCATGAGGTGTTGTCTGTCCATGTCTCAGTGAGAAAAAATATGTCAATATTCATACTTTGGATCATGTCCTCGATCTGGTATTTATGCTTGCCTAGCGATCGAATATTAAGTAAAACACATTGCAGATTTTCCTCATGGGCTGATTTGTAGTTACTAACCACATTATGCCTGGACAGAGAGCCGGTTTGGGTATCCATGACTCCACCCTCCCACCCCCCTACCCTTTCAATGGTTGGACATCCCAGACGATAAGAGCAGTTAGAACACTTGGTATTACCAGAAGAGGTTAAATCATGTGGCTTACATGAATCTAGATCCAAAAGTAACAGCTGTTCCCTGCTATATTCTCCGAAGCTCAACTGACCAGGGGTTATGGCGCTGGTCGCGTTCTGGGCGTTGATGGGCACAGACGGGCTTGCCGTTTGCGCGCCTTAGGCGCGCCAGCGACACGCCTGCTGCGCGCGTCTGCTGCGCGTACACCCCAGCGCGTTAATGTAGCTTCCGGTAGTGGAAAGACTAGCGCGTCAACTCTTGTGCAGTGCGGACCCGCTAACATCCGGGTTCCGCCAGGGTCGAGCGCGAAATGAGGAGCGGATAGGCAGGGAAGAAAGGTAAGAGCTAGAGCCAGAGAATCAATCAGTAGTTTAAAATCTTCGTATTTTTAAAAGCAGAGCAAGCGACAATAAAGTGCCAGGTGCAATGAGAAGTGTTCAGCGAAGTTAAAATAAAGTTATGATGGCAGGTAGCAGCAAATTCACAAATAGCAGCAGTCTAAGGCTTCTAACAGCAGGTACTCACACCCGCTGCGCGTCCACCCCAGCGCGTTAATGTAGCTTCCGGTAGTGGAAAGACTAGCGCGTCAACCCTTGTGCAGTGCGGACCCGCTAACATCCGGGTTCCGCCAGGGTCGAGCGCAAAATGAGGAGCGGATAGGCAGGGAAGAAAGGTAAGAGCTAGAGCCAGAGAATCAATCAGAAGTTTAAAATCTTTGTATTTTTAAAAGCAGAGCAAGCGACAATAAAGTGCCAGGTGCAATGAGAAGTGTTCAGCGAAGTTAAAATAAAGTTATGATGGCAGGTAGCAGAAAATTCACAAATAGCAGCAGTCTAAGGCTTCTAACAGCAGGTACTCACACCTGCTGCGCGTCCGCCCCAGCGCGTTAATGTAGCTTCCGGTAGTGGAAAGACTAGCGCGTCAACCCGTGTGCAGTGCGGACCCGCTAACATCCGGCTTCCGCCAGGGTCGAGCGCGAAAAGAGGAGCGGATAGGCAGGGAAGAAAGGGAAGAGCTAGAGCCAGAGAATCAATCAGTAGTTTAAAATCTTCATATTTTTAAAAGCAGAGCAAGCGACAATAAAGTGCCAGGTGCAATGAGAAGTGTTCAGCGAAGTTAAAATAAAGTTATGATGGCAGGTAGCAGCAAATTCACAAATAGCAGCAGTCTAAGGCTTCTAACAGCAGGTACTCACACCCGCTGCACGTCCGCCCCAGCGCGTTAATGTAGCTTCCGGTAGTGGAAAGACTAGCGCGTAAACCCTTGTGTAGTGCGGACCCGCTAACATCCAGGTTCCGCCGGGGTCGAGCGCGAAATGAGGAGCGGATAGGCAGGGAAGAAAGGTAAGAGCTAGAGCCAGACAATCAATCAGTAGTTTAAAATCTTCGTATTTTTAAAAGCAGAGCAAGCGACAATAAAGTGCCAGGTGCAATGAGAAGTGTTCAGCGAAGTTAAAATAAAGTTATGATGGCAGGTAGCAGCAAATTCACAAATAGCAGCAGTCTAAGGCTTCTAACAGCAGGTACTCACAGGCAAAGGTCCAAAAACCCGGCAGACTTTCTCGCACACCACCCTTCCCAGCACCAGGTAGTGATGTTAGCACATAGAAGGCATTAGGGAATGGCAAAGATGAAGTATTGGATGGGAGAGAAATGTGGTTCCCAGTACTCGAAGAGGTAGTGGATGACTTGGTGCGACAATACTCTGCATGTCAAATTACCAGCATTCCTGAAACTCGAGCACCAGTTATTACTGAGGAACTGTGCATTACCCCTTTGTCCAAGGAGAGAATGGACTTTGGGAGCTTCCTGGAGGATAGGGTTACACTGGCCTTCATGGACAGTCATTCAAAACACCAAGTGGTCGAAGTGATTGAACTGACAGTGTTCACCAATGTAGCTTCGGTGCTGGAGAAGGTCTTTGCTTTGTTCTGCTGCAGAGGGAAATTAAAACAGACAATGGGCCATCTTTTCTGGGGTCCGAGTTTAGAAATCTACTTGAACGCCTAGGAATCAAACATCGCCGTATCACACTGGCCGAAAGCAAACGGGGAGGTTGAACGCTTCATGCAGACCCCGAACAGGTCTCTCAGGATCGCCACAGTTGAAAAGATTAACCCAGAAGTCAGCCTTCAGAGGTTCCTACATGAGTACTGTGGAACGCCACATGCCCACCTTGGTCTCTAATGGTAAATAGGCCCAGGAGAGATATGATCCATGTTCACCCAGATTGGGCTCCACCAGCATATGACCCAGGGAGTGCCCAGTCACGAGTGAACCTTAAGAGGCGTGCAACCTTGTGACAAGTAATGCTGGGTGACAAAGTGATTATCAGAAACTGAAGACCAGGGTGGAAGTTTAGAACACCTTTCGAACCCGGAGTTAGAACATGCTCAGGGTGGAAGGTACCATCGTAACAGCCCAAAAGAGTGGAGCAACTGTCAGTAGGATCATTTTGTGGTTTCGGAAAGTGAGAATGCCGAGTCAGTAGAGACTTGAAGAAGAGGAGATTACCGAAGTTGATGTTCCATCCATGGATCGGGGACACCACAGACAAACTATGAACGAAGGAGAGCCAGGGAGGACAGGAGCCGGAGAGAGAAATGGTAAGTACGGTCATGGTGACCGGAACACAGAAGAGGGTCCTGACCGTTCAAGTCATCAGCGGTACAAACTCAGGCCAAACCCAGAGCCAAACCAAAGGTTCAGGGACTTTGTGAGCCAGGTCCAAGAATAGAGTTCAATGCTAAGTTGGGAAGGGATGTAGTGAGCTGCTGGGACACATCCACGGTAGAGCACTGCCCCAGATGTTGTTGCTTTTACATCCTCTGGACAGGCGTGGCCGGAGGCTATAAAATAAAGGAGTGGTAGACCACACAGGGTCATTTTGCCCACACTGTTGCACTGCATGGTTCACTGATGTCAGTGTGTGATTGTAGTGATCTAGTAGCTGCTACTAGGTCACCACAGCATTACTAGCAATGGCAAATATGGACTTTGTGATCCCTGACAGGATCTGTCACTTCTGTAAACTCAGTCAAGTTTAGTAGCAAGCGACAAACATTCATATAAAGAAAGGCAGACAAGGTTTGTAGATTCAAAGCTTTATTTAAAGAGCTATAGGCAGGTTACGGAATATGTGTCATTAGGGGATTTAGAAGCAAATCATGTAAGTCATAAGTACAAAGAACTTGGAACAGCTCTAAACGGAATCCTGCATAGATTTGCCCTCTAAGAGTGGGGAAAAGGATCTCCTCCACATAGAATCTATGTGTTCTTTTATACGACTTTAAACAAAGACAGTCATACATTCTGCATGAGTTCGCATTTCTCAGGACATGCACCAATAGAGAACAAACAATAAGACACATTTTACTACACAATACATTTGAAGATTCTCTCATGGTAGCACAACATTAAATGTGTGGACAATCTAGCAGTTTGACAGTCCAATGGATACATTGTATGCCCATAGCCTGGGATAGTTGAAGTGTCCTTGGTCCTGGGAACAGTTTTCAGTTTATTAGTGAGTCTTGCAAATCTTTATTTGGAAAACATGACTGACAACAATAGCACATGATCTTGGTGATGTGGGTACAAGATGGAGGACATTGTAAACACAACTTAAGTTAGCGTAAGCCCAAGTTGCGATGCATTTAACATGAAAGAAGATCAGCTCCCACCCCCCGGTTATTTCAAAATCATCACTTCTATTCTTTATTACAGAATGTCATTCATTAATTTTGGGTTCTTCTTGTTGGATTCGCCCAAGTCCTTCAAGGTGTCATAAAGATGAATATGCATTTCTACAACCTTTACTTCAAGCCTCTTCCTCAATTTTCCTCTCTGTGCTGATAGCTTCTAATACCCACAATCCATAACCTTTTGTGTTTAAATTCCTTTGCAAATTTTCGAAGAAAACAAGCACACATGTAATGCCAAGCAGTATAAGCAAAAGAGGGATTAGAAGCAATTTCAATATTCTTCCCCCTACACTACCAAGCCATTGCCCTATCATGGCTAATCCCTTTCCAATATCTCAAAATATTGATCCAAATACATTCCAGGCATCTGATTCCTCCAGCTCAGTTAGTTAATTTGTTATATTCGTAATGTTAGTAAATTTAGCTGTCAAGCTGCTTATCTACGTGCGGAATGTATGCTCAGATTTCCAAATTCAGCAAATTCTGCCTCCCTTGGTGAGGAGCAAGTCCAATGCAAGGTGATTTTGCTTATTATAACTTTCATCGCAAGCATCTCCTTATTTATTACAGCCAATGCACCTACTGAGTTAGTGGCAAGCCGGTGAACTAAGGTGTATAATTTTCTACGCTTTACATCATTTAATGCCACTCCTGTTGATGGAATGAGTGCTTCAAAGGTGTCACTAAGAATCTGTTTAAAGCTACAATTCCCTTTCCTCATATAGCGTTCAAGAAAACGTCTAACTCATTAGTGTGATATATTGTAGGGAAAACTAAAGCTGGGTAACCAGGGCCGGCTCTAGGGCAGTGTGATTGGTGCCATCGCACCAGGCACTGACTTGTGGGGAGGGCGTTAGTTTTGCAAGTATATTATCATTTTAGAAGCACCTGCTGCCACGTTCCTGGCCTCCAGCAATTTTCAGGCATCAATTAAAATGTCAAGATAACTCTGGTGATTAATCGTCTTCCTGGGAAGAGAGCAGAGGTTTGTCTAGTGGAAGTTTTGACTCATCCTAAGGTAGCGCAGCCTGCTGCTAAGAACGTGCACTATGCAGATAACAAAGTGCATATAATGTAAATAGATCAGAAGGTTACTGCTTCTGTAAGAGAGCTCCTTTTGTAACTTGTCTATTATAAGTCAAAATCCTACTATAGAATATTGAGCTATTAACTGTCATCAAAGAGCTGCATGCAAACTGCAAGGTAAGAGGTATATTTTTTTTTTGCCCAGTCTGTCACCATCCTAATCTTGTTAAAAGAATTTATTTGGGTAGAAAACAAATATTATTATTAAAGAGAACCCCTAGCAATGATATTACATTTGAAATTCAGAATTTGTGCTTTTCCAGAATAAGTACTCTTAAACTATATTGTCTACCAGTATCGATGAGATGTAACTCCTACACTACACCTAGTAGTCTTGTCTGATGTAACATTTCCTATACACTGATTTACACAAGCATGATTGATTGTCTCTATGTAATGTGTCTATGATAAAAGGTGCTCTGACACCTTACACTGGTATGAGTGGCACTATAAAAGTAAATTAATCTGAGAGACAGTGGTTATGGAGACTTGAGGGGCACTGTGAAAGGCTTCTAGTGAGGGAATCCGTGGAAGCGGTGGTCATGGGGGTTAAACAGACATTGTCGCACAGGGCGCCACCAGTGTTAAAGCGTCCCTGTGCGTCACAACTACCTATCCAGTTAAGTGTTAGCTGGAAATAAGCTGACTTTCCACAAACATTATAGATCCCTTTTATACTTGTATCTATTTGAGAAGGACTTCTCTTTTACCAAGTTGCTTTGTTCGCATTCACTCGATCCTTATTTCTCGACAGTCTCAGTCTCCTCTGGATGCTGTATGATTCACAAGGATCCCTTCTCAGTAACCTCAACATCCATTCTAGGGGATAATTCCTTTTAGTGTCTCTTTGCCTTTTCCAAAAATATGTTATGCACTAATCTTTCCCTCCCCTCTTTCTTCATCTACTCTTATCCTCTAATTCGATTCACCTATGAACACCCTCTCATCTTGGTTATTTTTGCAGGTTATGTCATGTATGTTGTGGTTAGTACCGCTCATGTTAGTTACGGTGGTAAAAAATGTCATCACATACTCACGCTGACCCATTGATTTAATCAGGGATTCTGCTCTGGAACAAAACTATGATTGGAACCATAGAACATCAATATGTAGGGATAGAGTCATCATACAAACTTCAGTGTCCATGAGTCTGAGTCTAACTAGCTATAGTGCCTCACTTGCCCTCCTAACCTTACCAGAGTAACAAGTGAATTGGCACCCCAGAACACAACCCTCTCTACCTTCTCAGGGATTGCAGTGACAGGACACACCCTTTTGCTCTCTGACTCGTACTTGTCCACAATGGCATGGTTAACAAACGGTATACCATGAAAAACCCTGTCATTTTATAGGACAGGGTAGTCATTCAGAGGCATAAGCTTGTTGAACCTCGTCAGGGACAAGGTGCGAGAAGGAAGGGAGAATAACATCCTCACCTTGGGGGCATGCAAGAACAAAAGGTGGGGGCCAAATGACCTCCGCCAAGAGATTGTCATAATACTTAGTTAAATTCCCCTCCCCTGCTACTGAAGCTAAATGATTATATATAACAAATCTCTGGGATTACTGACAGACCCCGTACCTTAACATACACAGATAGATGTTCTACATTTCAGCAGGTGCAGTGCTCTTGCCCCGAAATCTCATTCCATGTGTCTGTTTTAAGCTCATGTGCTCATCTATATGACAAGACATGTGTGCACATAAACAACAGCTGCATTCTTGTGTTATGTCCAGGTGCTAGTGCCTGGCCCTAAAGAATAACAAAGGACATTGTTGTTTGACCTTGTCTGTGGTGTTCAGACTAAATCCCATGACAAAGAATAGAACACAAAAACATATGCAGGTTCTGTGATTGGGATAATACAGGGATCTTTACCCTTGGGGATTTGATGTGAGGTACGGTCCTTAAGTCCTTCCAACAGCTCCAGCAAGATTTCCAGATGCCTAAGACTCAATTCTATACATTTCTTCAGTTTAGACATGCCATCCTCCCCAGTGTCACCAGCCTGGAGTCCCTTCCAGACTTTAAGCCCCATCAAAGCCAAATTGTTCATGGGGGACCTACAAGATTATACAATTTCCCAGATTTAACAATCTCTAGTAACAAATACCCCCACTGCGCTGGATAAACTCAGGGAAGCATGGGAGGAGGACCGTGGCCCATTGGAGGGAGAGGACAGGACGGAGGCACTGGCCTCCCCCTGGGAGGCCGCAATCGCAGTGTGCCTCTGGTTAATCCACTTCAACTATTTACACCGAGTATATTATACTCGAGTCAGATTATGGAGGGCTGGCCTGGTGGCATCCTCACTTTTCCTGCGATGTGGTCAGGAGGATGGTATCCTCTTTCACACAGTATGGCAGTGTAGTGTGATTGCGAGGTTCTGGCGGGTGTAGTGGCTTGTCTGGCAGAGGTCTTGGGTTGGGAGCTCCCCCACTCACCTAAATTAGGACTGTTGCATATAATGGATGGTGTGGGGGAAACATCTATAAGCGCCACCTGATGTTATTGGGATTTACATTAGCCAAACGAGACATTGCACGGAAGTGGAAGGCTGAAGTGCCACCTTCATTACCAGCATGGAAGAATGGGCTGGACTTTAACATGGGACTGGAGCTCCCTACCTTTAAGGCACTGGGGTGCCCGCAAAAGCATGTAAAGATCTGGAAGAGGTGGGCAGATTATAGAGGCCTTCCCCTGGAGCCTGTCTCTACTGGCGACATGGCGATCCGGGGATAAGGGAGCGGGTCTGCGGGGCAGGAAATCAGTGGTGCAGAAGGATTTGTTACTGATGTGGTGGGAGTAGAGGTGATGCATAAGATATGGTGCAATGACAGTGCATTGGGGGGGTTTCTTGTTGCTTATTGTTATGTTCTTTTTCAAATTATATATATTAAAAGACAGCACAATTTTTGTACTGTACAATGTAGCAGTTGGCTTCTGGGTTACAGAGCTCTGCATGATATTTGTTGATTGATGCAATACAAATTGTTTTAAAAAAATGCAAACATATGCAGGTTCTGTGTCAAAGTACAATGTGGCACAAAAGAAATCGTGTTTATATAGTAATGTGTACAGAGATCAAATAAGGCCTATAATGTGCACATTTAGGCTAACATAGGGAAAACTACAATGCACACACAACACCCTCCCCTTGGTCTGGACAATAGCACTAAACAGGATAATAGATATGATAAATGTAATCAGAAAGTAAGCATACTGAAAGCATTGTTTCAGACATGTGAATGACCAAAAACTAAAAGTAGAAAGAAATGTAAATTTGGAGAAAAAAAATCAAATTAAGGTGCTTTTGAGGAATCTATCTTTTTGGAAGGTTATATAAAGCTTGTTGAACCCCATGTAGATGGTTCAACCAACCAAATCCCGTATCAAATACCCTAGTTAAGGACTGCTTTAAGTTATGTTCATTCTCGCCACAACAGAATTACCCTTGGGTCTATACAGAGAAGAAAAATGCACTTGCTCACCCAGGGACTTCATCAAATCACAGTACGCTTTGATAGCAAAAGCCGGACCTTGGTCCAAGTGGAATGTGCAACAGGCATAAGGCCCGAGGAAGACGTACAAGTCTTTAATAACAGTTCAAGTATCAGCTGAGCACTGTGGCCAAACCCAGAGGAATCTGGAGCAAGAATCAACTGCAAGAAAATTAAATTTGAACACAGTATCTGAAATTAGAGAACCACAATGATCCAAGTAAATGCAGCAAAAAGGCTGATTGGAAATAAATAGATGTGTCTTTGGTGGGTGAGACTCAGTGGAAGTTTTGATTTGTTGGCAGATGTCACAGGTTAAAACACATTTTCTGGTTGTTGGTATAAACTCTGCCACCAATTGTGTTGCTGTAAAAGCGAAATAGTGACAGCCACTCCGGAATGAGCGGAAGCCACACCTTCATGTGCGGCCACAAATAATGTCTGCGGTCTGTGTTGGGAATCACATGATCATCAACTCCAAGAATAGTTACATAAGGAACTTTTTGATCATTTAAATGATAAGAGTATTTGGAAGGAAAGCCCTTCGATAAAGGTGTGCTGCATTTAAATGCATTCACGGCAGCCAAGATATGGTTATCAATAAGAGTTATAAAGTGTGTTACTGCTGCTATTTTAGCTGTGGCTACTGCAGATTTGACCGGTTCATCAGCCAAAGAATTCCCTACGGTCTGTGTTAGCCACTTCAACCCAAAGCAGTTTGTGCTGTGCTTTATTGTTCTGACCTTGGAATCCTTAAAATCAGTTTGTTTCCAAAAATGTAAGTTATCATTAAAGGACTGTACACAGTAATATGAATCACACACTATAATGATGGGAAATTCAGGATCCGTAGTTTAGAATGCAAAAGTAAAGCCATCAATTCAGCCAACCGCGCAGTAGTCTCCGAGAGACTGTATGCGAACAGTTTGTGGGTGAAAAATGTCATTTGACATAAAACCAATAACAATGGCGCATGAGGCAGAATTTTGCTGCTTAGAACCTATAGCAGGTTGAGCAGAACCATCAGTATAAATGACAGATTGATATCGATCAAGAGGCAGAATCGAAGAAGGCAAAGGATAAAAATGTTCATATTGCAAACATTCTTGTGTTTGCAAAGAAGAGTCAAAGACGACATCTACATCTACGGATGTCAAGGACGTAGCCCACTGTATCCACTGGACATGGAGGGCATTCGCATTAGGGACGCTAGCTTTTGTGACCGCCTCTAAGGCAGGCAGAAAAGAGACGACAATAATGCGTTTCGGTGAGCAAGTGGCAGTTCCTTAAGGATGGCCATCTGTACAACAGTCAGAATCTTTTCAGGTAAAGCAAAGCACATTTCCACAGGTGAATATAGATGCAATTTATATGCTATGGGTACTGTTTCACCTTCATTTAGGGTTACGTAGGTAAATTCAATTTCACTCGGCAAAACACGCATAATTAGGTTAGTAGTATTAACACGTTGTATGCAGGCTGTGTGTTTCAAGTAAATCAGACTGTAAAGATCTGAGTGTGAAAGTGTGTTCCGACATCTAGTCAGAAGCTGAAAAATCAGGGGGTATTACAGCATAAAGCGGTTTAATACGTTGGGCATAATCAGGTATGTATGTCCTGCCACAATTTTGAAATCCCTGCAGAGACTGCAATTTTTCAAGAGTACTTGGAGGCTGTAACTGAGCACATTTTTCCAGAAGATGAGGGGCAAGACTTTTACCCTCATTAGTAAGTTCCCATACCAAGAATAGGACACTGAGAAAACTTTTTGAAGTTAAACTTTTGAGTAAGTTCAGCAATTGGCAAAATTATGCGAACTACTCTTGCCAAATGGGGGTTTAATTCATCATCTGGTAGATATGATCAACATAGGATATCACATCAGGGTCGATCTCATGAAGAATTGACAATGCATGCCACAAAGACTCCTGGGCTGTACTTATAGCCCATAGGAAGTTGGGTGTAACGCTTCTGAAAACCGTGGGTGCTAAACGCGGACCGGTCGCGTCTCTCTGGAGCCAAAGTATGACTGGAAAAAATGTTAGAAATGTCCATAGTGGTTTTATATTTTTTACAGATGATATTATTAATCAGTGCCATACTATGGGTATTCTACACCACACATGTGTGAATATGACTATTCAAATGTCTGTATTCTAAGAAAATGCAATAGGAATAATCAGGTTTCAGAACCGTAAAAAGAAGACTATTAATTTGAAAGACACAGGGTTCAATTACTCCCTGGTACTTCAGTTGGGAAAGAATTTCTTTAACAGAAGCTTTGCATCCTGTTCAATAGGATACTGTGTTTGTACCCGAGGTGAGGACCGAATAGAAATAACATGGTAAGGAGAATCCTTATCCCAACCAGTATGGTTACGATAAAGTGCGGGGGCCAATGCAAGGGCTCATTCAGAGGCATAAGCTTGTTGAACCTCATCAGGGACAAGGCGCATGAATGAAGGGAGAATAACATCCTCACCTTGGGAGCATGCAAGAACAAAAGGTGGGGGGCAATCAACCTCCGCCAAGAAAATATCATAATACTTAGTTAAATTAGCCCAAATCCTGCTTTAATGGTGCGTTTGACATCACTGTCAATTTGAATATCCAAATGATATAGCCTATCCTGTGGGGCTACGCGGGTGTCCGTGGTATCGACTGTAATGAATGTATCAGTTGCTCTTTTTACCAGAAATTGGTGGAGATTCTGGAGTACTATGGTGATTTCTGCTATGCTATCGAGGAAAGTCACTACCCAACTCCCGTTCAGGAAGAGGGTTCTCACTGTCTGTGCCATACTTTGCAGCTGATGCAGCAACTTTATTTTTTCTCAAAAGGAGGTTTATATGGAGGAGGCCTATCATCCTTCTTTATCTTCAAGTCAGACGAGTGTTGTGTATGCCGTTTCGGTTGAATGTACTCTCCTCTCTTGTACTGCTGGTCAGACGATTCTTAAAACGAATGAGGAGAACGTGTATCAGAAGACTGATACCTGTCAAGAGTCCTAATTCTGATGTGATCACGAAGGCCATAATGTCATTCAGAGAACTCCGGGGGTGGAGAACCTCCACGTTGTCTAGTTGTTTGTTGTTGTTTAGATTTAGCCCATGTTTTTTTAGGAAACTCACAGGCAGGTCTGGCATCCTTCTCAGAATAAGGCTTGCCAAGAGGTGGTACAGAAAGTCAGCTCCCCAAACTATTACATTCTGGAGACGTGTATACATTAGCAATAATGACAGGTAACTCACGCTTGCTGTCAACTACTGCCACCGCTGCAAGCTGCTGGCGTATGGCCGAAGATGCTGCTTCACCTTTAACATTAGAGAGAATAATTCCAGAGACGATCAGGGCATTTCCCATAAGTTTCATCCCCAAATTGAGTGCAGGACCTGCCCCATGCTCATTCACTATCTGTTTGAGGACGTTTGGTAGAGCAGCCATTGAGAGAGTGCCATGACAACAAGTGTATACTGTGGCAAAAATAGTCCCCCAGGTGTTGCAGTCAGGTAGACTGAAGACCAGTCTAGTTGATAAGCACATAATCAAAATTCTGTGCTTGTCCTGTGGTCCCGTAAGGGGAAGAACAGCCTAAAGTTGGTCAATTTTTTGGGTGAGCCAAAATGGTATTTCTTCATGATTTGTGGGTCCTTTGCCCTAAACTGAATGAACAATTACAGGACTCATCACAGGCCCTACTGGTTGTTGGGCCTGTCCTTGTATGCCAAGTCTAGCTGGGCCAGCTAGCAAAGCACAGGAAATATATTGCGTAAGACATCGATATAGTACGACTAGAGTATTATGCAAAGCCTGTGTCTCTACTAAATTAAAATTCACCATATTAGGATATGGAGTAAAGCCAGCCAAAGCTGGTCATGTGACCCCTTCAATACTTAAGGGGCCCATTCTAACAGTCTCAAGGACAGGGGAGGGCGTCATTAAACCATGTCCGGTGTTCGCAGGTGGTAAGAGGAATCTCAAGAAGCGCAAACGGACGATATGCATTAGGTGCATGCAGCACTGTGTATTCAGGAAAAGTATTATCATTAGCATTGACAGCCGGAAAAGTGACCCATGAATAAAAAGCATCAAAGCGGTACACTGTGTCTGCCTCTACAACCAAAGTCACAGCAGCACCTGCATTAGGGACACCTTGTAATAAGTGCTGAGTAACTGCCAGATGGCAATTAACAGTAATAACAATTCACTGTGCCATAATCAATCTATGAAGGATTCAAAACGTAGCAGTGAGGGCTATAAAAACTTTTAATATTCAAGCTTGAAAAACCAAATAGAACTAGGTACTCCCTAATAAGTCTGGATGAGAAATCCCCAGCACCACGGACGTATCGGAGAAAAGGTGCAAGGGTATTGTAGACAAGTACAAGCACTAATCAGGGTTCCTGCAAGTAAGTACCAGACCAAATGTTGGCTGTGCCATGTTGCAGAGATTCTGCTCTGAAACAGAACTATGCTTGAAATCATAGAATGTCAGTATATAGGGACTGAGTCACCATACCACCTCAGTATACATGAGTCCGAGTCCGACTAGCTATAGTGCCTCACTTGCCCTCCAAACCTTACCAGAGAAACAAGTGAATTGGCACCCCAGCACACAACACTCTCGATCCTCTGAGGGATCATGGTAACAGGACACACTTATTCGCTCTCTCACTTGTACTTTTCCACAATAAGATAACCAGGAGACATGGACGAAGTTCAGAATATTTATTTAAATTATCGTCCTTGAAATGCAGTATATGTGTCACAATTAGAAAACAAATGCACACTAAAAATGCTGTTAGCATGGTTAATAATCTGATTATATATCAAAGATCTCTGGGATTACCGGTAGAACCCATACCTTAGCATTCACAGATTTACGTTCTACATCTCAGCTGATGCTGTGCTCTTGTCTGAGAACTCTCTTTCATGTGTGTGTTTTTGGCTCATGGACTCATCCATATGATATGATATGTGTGCACATAAACAACAGCTGCATATCTCTGTTATGTTTAGGTGCTAGTGCCTGGCCAGAAATAATAACAAGGGACATCATTGCTTGGCCTTTCCTATGGTGTTCAGAATAAATCCCAGGAAAAGAACAGAACACAAAAACATATACAGATTCCGTATGAAAATACAATGTGGCACAAAAGCAAGCGTGTTTATAGAAACATGTGCAAAGGAAAATGAGGCCTACAACGTGCACAGTTAGGCTAAGGTAGGGAAAACTACAAACAACACACAACAAAACCTTTGAAAAGAGCGGAAAAATAGGTGTCGTAATCCACAAATACAAGTTTTCACCATTATCAATCGGTACCACCTCCAATGGATCATCGAAGTCAGAATAAAACAGTTTGATTGAACTCTGGCTATAGAAAATATTCACGAACACACGGCAAGAGAAGGAATAAGAAAGTATGCTGCTCCTTTGGCTGAAGAGGCTGGAAGATAGGAGCAGACATAGTAATCCCCCAACTCTATAACCTTCAGATACAAGGGTAACATTTGATGATACACATTATAACTATACACTGCCTCGTGCTGGGTAAGGTGAGTCACTCTACTCTGAGGGGAAGGTCTAGCTATAGGTTTAAAAGTAGAGTTGATTGATGTATAAGAGATTTCCTCTCCCAACAAATAGACATTCAGCAGCCATCGAAGCACAAAAACGGCAACTACCATACTTATTAACAAAATTTTGCACTGTGGCTGTGCCATGTTAATCCAAATCAGATCAAGAAAATGTCAGGTGAAGCAGTTAATTCTATCAGTCATATCCTATAGTCTTTACCCAATCTCAGAAACTTCTGGGACTTTTATTATGCTTCAACCGGGGTCCTCTAACCGGAGTCCTCTGACTGATACTATGACTCACTATCCATCCTTTCAACGGCTGTCAATACTAAGCATGAACAGGTTCTTGCCATAGCATCCTTTCATCTCAGGGAGGTTCATCAACATCAGCCAGGCAGTCATCAGCGGCAAACCTGATTTTATGTCCAGTCTGGCACTAAGTACTTCCGATTGACTTTTCTTTCTCATTTCAGTCACTAGGTGCAGGTCTAGGTTTTTGCTTTCATTTACAATGTCAGTCTGTTTTTGTTCATATACCTACTGTCTTCCCTAATCATCCTTTTAGTCTCTTCTTGGGTGTCAATAGTCTCTTCCGAGTTGCTGTCATCTTTGGCCATCCGTCTTCAGCTGTGTCATGACCCTTTGAGTTGCTTGAGATCTCTGGCTCTGATGAGGCAGACTCACTCTCCGTGGTGGAGCTTCCTTGTGCTACCCCATGTCAGGCATGGTCCAGTCATGGCGTCCTGGCAGATCGGCCTCTTTAATGGGTGGAGCGCGCAGCCCTTGAGACTGCACGCTGCACCGCAAATGAATCCTTGTCGTTCTGGATTCCTGTTTCCTTAACCGCATCTTGTCATCCTGCGACTCAGCATCTGTTCCTGCTGTTTCCTACTTCTTTGACTTTTTGCGTCCTTGCTGAAATCTGTGAAAACGTCAGGTTCATACTTGTGCATCGGGCCTGCCGTGCTTCGATCCCCTTTCCTTGTTTTTTTGGAATCCTGCTGCTGACCCTACAAAGATGACAGCAGAAGAGAAAAAGATTTAAAAGCGGAAGACTCTTCATTGGGGTAACACGCTGCCGGCACTTAAAATATTGTACTTATAAAACTCATCTGAGTTGCCAGTATACTCTGGACATAACTTGTTAGATGTGAAATGACTGTGCAACATATTAAAACAAGCATTGGCATAGCCAAAAGGTCTCGCTTTTGGGACCTCATAAGTATTTAGTTATGCAGCACAATATTCTTGGTGCAACAACATTAACTGTTGCATGGTTAAACACTTATAAGGCCCCAAAGGCGAGACCTATTGGCTATGCCAATGCTTGTTGACAAATGTGTAGTGTTAAGACATCAATGCTTTTTTAGGTCTCGCCTGGCTATCGCGTAAGCGATCGCCAGGCGAGACTTATGTAGGGGCTTCTGAAAATGCTCCCAAAGGCTTCCCAGGTGGATCGGGTGGCGGTTACGCGCACAACCACGTGCATTCGATTTGCCACCAGCTATTTCCTGCGCGTGCACGCATTCAGAGAGATTTAGTAAGGGGCACAAGACCTTAGGAATGCGGTTTATGGCCAGTGCATGTGAGGCATTCAAGCGCGAAGCTGGCATCTGGCATCAGACTTGAAAGCAGCAGACTGCTTTCGCCAGCACGCGCTCGGCCTCACTTCCTGCATCCCCTCTTACAACAATCAACTTTCATTATAACTCACACCCCATATGCTCGTTCCCTCCCACCCTTCCTTTGATGTCCGCTTTTCTTGTTGTTTACAAACCACGCCACACACTGCTGCACGCCACACACTGCTGCACGCCGCACACTGCTGCACGCCGCACACTGCTGCACGCCGCACACTACCGCACGCCACACACTGCTGCGCACACTGCTGCATTACACACTGCTGCATGCCGCACACTGCTGCCCGTCGCACACTGCTGCATGCCTCACACTGCTAAACGAAACACTGCTGCACGCCTCACACTGCTGCACGCCTCTCACTGCTGCACGCCTCACACTGCTGCACGCCTCACACGGCTGCATGCCTCACACTGCTGCACGCCTCACACTGCTGCACGCCACACACTGCTGCACGCCACACACTGCTGCACGCCACACACTGCTGCACGCCGCACACTACCGCATGCCACACACTGCTGCGCACACTGCTGCATTACACACTGCTGCATTACACACTTCTGCACGCCACACACTGCTGCACGCCGCACACTGCTGCACGCCTCACACTGCTTCACGAAACACTGCTGCACGCCACACACTGCTGCACGCCTCACACTGCTGCACGCCGCACACTGCTGCACGCCACACACTGCTGCACGCCGCACACTGCTGCACGCCGCACACTGCTGCTCACCGCACACTGCTGCACGCCGCACACTGCTTTTATGCGAGTTTATGCTACTGACATTGTAAATGACAATGCCTTTTATTTTTATTAAAACCAAAACATAAATAAAAGGCATTGTAATTTTACAATGCCAATAGCTCAAACTCTTATAAATGCGAGACCTATTGCATTGCAAATACTTGTCTTTTTTAATCTTCTTATTTCTGGTATATGTCCTTTCAAAAACACATGTAGTAACCACCTCATCTACGTGAGGCATTCATAGTGCCTAGAGAGTGGGGGAGAAGCTGCACCCGCCTTACCTTCCTCCTGCCACTCCCCGCCCCTTTGTAGGTGAGTATGGGGCATATGTATCAAGCGATTTTGTATTTGCAAACGCTGCGATTCGCAAGAAAACAGCGTTTGCGAATACAAAATCGCAAAATGCGATGTATGAGCCTTTTTCCCATCGCACTAATAAGGAATCGCTAATTTTGCGATTCCTTAATTTTGCGTAAGCATTTAAGGAATCGCAAATTGCGATTCCTTAATTGCTATGTAACAAGCACCCAAGTTGTGTGATTTCTCCTTAAGAAATCGCAAATTACCACCAACTTCAAGTTGGTGGTATTTTGCGAATTCTTTCAAAAATGCACTTTTTGGCCTTTTTCTAGGTGCCATGTGGCGCACATTCATGCCCTTATGGCATGTATGTGCGCTATATGCGCACACATGCTCATTTCAGGGATGCATCAGGGTGTCATCATGACACCCTTGCTCCTTTGAAATTATTCTGAATTTGTGAGTAGCAAATTGCGAATCGCAATTTGAGAATGACTTCCCATTCATTCCTATGGGCCTCCTGGCCCATAGGAATGAATGGGAAGGTATTCTTTAATTGCGATTTCGCAGTTTGCTAATCGCAATTAAGGAATATTAAGAATTCGCAAAATGTGTGAATTTTTAAATACATCCCGTTTTGCAATTCTCAAATAGCGATTCTCAAAAAATCGCAATTTGAGAATCACAAATACGGTTTTTGATACATATGCCCCTATGTCTAGTGTGAGAGGGGTTTTGGGTCAGTGAATAAAGGCCATGCATGACAGAGAATGAATGTGACTGACAGTGTGCAAGAGAGTGAATGACAACGTGTGACCTGAGACAGCGAGTCTACTAGTGTGTGAAGCAGTGAGAGTGTATTGGAGGCAGTGAGTGTGAGAGAGCCAGTAAGAAAGTAAGAAGCAGTGTTTGACTTGCTGAAGAAGTGTGTGTGAGACTGTGTGAGGGCGAGAGTGTCTCTGTATGTCTGTGTTACATTGATCGATAGTGTGGGAAGACAGTGCGTGAGAGTGTGGGACTCCCCGAGTGGGTGGGGGATGGAAGGGACAGTGCACATGAGAGTGTGCTTGTGAAAGAGAATGACCCACAGGCACCTCTCACAGGAAATCAGCATTATTCCCGTCCTGTTAAATACACCATTTGCCAGTAGACTGCCTATGAACGTGGCAACTGAGGGAACACCCGCCTCCTGGATCCTGTGACGTTTGACTGCTATGACTGTCCCACAGGTCTCTGCACATTGCCCTTTACACTCAACACATTAAAACACATTGTATTTGTTGGACACACCAGCCACCTGGGACTGACATCCCTGTGCACGCTGGGACTCGGGGCCACAGTTATAACGAGAGAAGTGTCACTGAAAGCTGAAGAGTGCACAGGGATGTGGTCTGGCAGAAGGTGCCACGACCCAGGCGCGTGGCCACACCGATTAGTTTTGTTCCCGGCCGGGGAGGTTTGTCTTTGAAAGTTAGATCCGTTGTCTTTCCCGCTACGCAAATTAATGAAGCCATTCATGTAAAATGTACTATTGATGTCGTCGGCCTGTCCACACACACCATACCGTTGTTCCATTCTGTCCTTGTTTGAGTTGAGCTGCATTATTTTGCAGTGATAAAACTAAAATGTGGCGTTATGTATGTTTACGTCTATTTGGTGCTTTCAAAAATATTGTGTGCCTGTGTTGTTCCAGGGTAATAAATAGTATCTTGCTTGACAAATAAAATCACTTTGTCATGCTGTCTTTTTAATTTTTGCCACTAGATGTCTCTGGGGGGGGGGATTCACGCACTTTAAGGCTTAATGAGCCATTACAAAAAGCCAGATGGCCTATGCACGTCCACGCATTTTTGTTCTTAAGAATGTGCAAAGTACCTGACTTCAATAGATTTACGTGTTTTTAAATATTTTTAGTTTGTTTGAACTTCCAGCAACAAATGTCACCAACAATTATGTAAAAGACTTAGGGGCATATGTATCAAATGATTTTTTAATTCGCAAACGCTGCGATTCGCAAAAAAACAGCGTTTGCGAATACAAAATCGCAAAATGAGATGTATGAGCCATTTTAGCATCGCATTATTAAGGAATCCCTAATTTTGCGATCTTAATTTTGCGTAAGCATTTAAGGAACCGCAAATTGCGATTCCTTAAATGCTATGTAACACGCACCCAAGTTGTGCGATTTCTCCTTAAGAAATCGCAAATTACCACCAACTTCAAGTTGGTGGTAATTTGCGATTTCTTTGAAAAATGCACTTTTTGGCATTTTTCAAAGTGCCATGTGGCGCACACATGCTAATTTCAGGGGTGCATCAGGGTGTCATCATGACACCCTTGCACCTTTGAAATTATTCTCAATTTGCGATCAGCAAATTGCAATTCGCAATTTGAGAATGACTTCCCATTCAGTGCTATGGGCCTCCTGGCCCATAGGAATGAATGGGAAGGTATTCCTTAATTGCGATTTCGCAATTTGCTAATCGCAATTAAGGAATATTAAGAATTCGCAAAATATGTGCGAATTTTTAAATACATCCCGTTTTGCAATTCTCAAATACCGATTCTCAAAAAATCGCTATTTGAGATTCGCAAATGGAGATTTTGATACATATGCCCCCTAATCTTGCTTGTCCAGTGTTTCCAATGTTTTTGGAAGAACCTTAATGATTTTAGAAGAAGAAGTTGTTATGAGAGAAATAAGCCTCATGTAAAATGGTTTATTTATTTATTTGGTGAGTTTTATAAAGCGCTGGCTAGACCCTGAGATATCAGAGCGCTTTACATGAGGATCTGTGTGTTACAAGGTTACAAATTACATACGTTAGAAAAAGTATAGTAAAGCATAAGAAAAAAAGAGGCAGTTATGGGAGTTCGTCAGGGGCAGAGGGGGAGGGGACACAGCATGGAGAAGGGGAGAACATTGCCCAATGTCCGACTGGGTAGGTGAAGGCCAAGGGGGTGAACCAGGGCAGATCTCCTCTATAGCTGTCTAAGCAGCTCCACCCTGCATCGGCCATAATTACTCGGTCTCCAATGTCGGGGTAAGGAAAGCGGAAATTCCTAAAATGTCGAGATCAAATGGGGGAGTTGGTGCGATGAGAAAAAGCAGTCAAAACTAAACCAAAGGTGTGGGAGGGGGTCCACGAAGGTGGGGTAGCTTCTAGGGGATTAAGGTCTAGAAGGTAGTCCCAAGCTAAGGGGCTTTTGGTCAGAGTTAATCCTCTGTCAGACATCTTGAGGACGTCCATTAATGAGAAACGTTGCGGGGAGCACCGCTGTGAGTGTCGCATTCAAGGCGCCAAGATCACGGGTGGGGCCCAGAAGCCCCCCAAGTCCAGCCCGACCAGGGCGTCTCACACAGCCCTGCAGGCCATCCCAGGTCAGGGGCCCACACTGAGGGCCACCGCCGTCTCCCCACGTCATTCGACTCCCCCCAGGAAGCCCAGGTAGCCACTGGTCCAGCAGGGTGCGTCACCGCAGCTCCTCGGAACAGCTCCGGTCAGGCGTCCCACCAGCAGAATCACACTCCTTTCCTCGTGCACAGATCTCACATACCGTTGAACGTCCTTCGCTCAGGTAGGCCACCAGAACTGTCTCTTCAATAATTCTTCGGTTCGATGAATTCCTCGATGACCAGCTAAGGGACTGTCATGACAATCGAACAACGCTTGCTGTTGGAGTTCCCAAGTTGGTAAATACAAGGCTTTTGCATGAAAGGGCAATTGCTGACGAACTTATCTCAAGGAATCTTTTTCTGCCCACTCTTCCATCTCCTCTAGTGTCATTTCTTTTCTGATTGCTTCCTCAATTGATTCCTCATCGATGGCCTCAATTATCTTACTTTCCGGAATGATTTTCTGATCATCCACCAATGTCTTCTTACAATCAGTGTCTATTCTGGACAATGCATCTGCTTTTCCATTATGTTTGCCTGGTTGGTATGTGAAGGTAAATCTTTTCCTTAGAGACTGAAAGGCCTCATCAGCTTCTTTTGTCCACATAAATGGAGTTCCTTTTTTTAGGAGTTTGGTTATAAGTATGATCTTTTGAGAGAAATCTTTAATGAACCTCCGATAGAAGTTTGCAAAGCCTATAAAGCTTTGTATCTCCTTTACTGTTGACGGTGGAGGCCAGTCAAGCATTGCGTCAATTTTCTTCTTACCCATGGTTAAACCCTCTGGAGCGATGATAAATCCTAAGAAGTCTACTGACTTAACTCCAATGGCACATTTTTCCAAATTTGCACACAGATGATTTTCTCTTAATCATTGTAAAATTCTTTTGACTTGCAACTGATGTTCCTATTCTGTGGCTGAGTAGATTAAAATATCATCAATGTACACTATAGCACACTGGTCAATGAATTATTTTAATACATAGTTGATAAAGTATTGGAAAGCCACTGGGGTATTACAGAGCCCGTAGGGCATCACTTGATATTCGTATAATCCATATTTGGTTCTGAAAGCAGTTTTCCACTCATCTCCTTTGGGCACTCTGATTAAATGATAGGCTCCCCGCAAATCCAATTTCGTAAAAATCTTTGCACCCTTCAATTGATCAAGTAGGATCCTTCAATTGATCAAGGGTAGGGGGTAACGGTTCTTGGTGGTTATCTTGTTCAAAGCTCTATAATCTATACAAGTCCTCAACTCGCCATCCTGTTTAGGAATGAAGAAGAGTGTTGAGGAGATAGGAAACTGGGAGGGTCGAATAAATCAGTTTTCTAGATATTTATGCAAATAATCATTCAAATACTGATTCTCCATTTCAGTGAGGGCGTAGATTCGACTACATGGTAGACTTGCTCCTGGTTCCAGATCAATTTTACAATCATAAAATCGATGTGATGGTAGCTTCTCTGACTCAGTTTCGTTAAACACATGAGCAAATTCTTGATATTCATCTGGGAATTCCACAGTTTGAATTACATATACCATCATATTGTTTTCACACAACTGAGAGGCTTGATTCTCACTCTTGCTCTCCTATCGTTATGAAAGCAATGCTCGGTGCAATAACTGGAGTCCAACACCACTGTTCTCACACTCCAATTTATAGTAGGGTTCTGTTCTGTTCACCAAGGCAACCCCAGGATAAGTTGGAATTGGGGGGTGTCAATAAGGTTAAACTGTATCTCTTCACGATGGCCCTCAACTGTAATTACTTCTACTGGCTCAGTGTGGCTGACGATAGGGCCAGATGATAAATTAGTACAATCTACACCTCTTACAGCTTCACTTTTGGCCTTTGGAATTGCTTCTAAGCCCACTTTGACTGCAAACTTAAGGTCGCACAAATTTCCGGTGGCTCCCGAATCCAACATGACAGCCACACCTTGAAGAGTCTTGTTCCTGAATTTCATTGTCATTGTTAAAATCAAATGCGGAGCTGAAGATTGCAAGGTAGTCGTGACTTGATGACTTTTTGGAGATGTTTCGTCTTTGGCATCCATCAGCCCAACTCCTCCTACTGGTGGTGCTGCAAGTTTTCCTTCTTGAAAAGATTAGGTTTCTTAGGACACCCTTTTACGAAATGTTCACTGATTCCACAATAAAGACAAAGATTATTTTGCCTTCTTTTCTCTTTCTCTACTTTAGAAAGGGGGCCTCTTATTGCACCAATCTGCATCGGTTTGACTCCTGACGCCTTTTCCGACGACTTCATGACATCTGTTCTCACTCGATCAAATCTGGGAATACTTGGACGAAATTCTCTTTGTTTTTCTCCTCTTCTCTCTGTTTGCCGATAATCTATTTCTAAGACTAAGTCAATTAAGGTTGACACCTCTGTGGGACGATTAAGAATTTGCGCTAACGCGTCGTTCAGATCATCCTTTAACCCTCAATAAAATAAGGCTGCTCTCTTGCTTTCAGGCCACTCGGTCTCAACCACCAACTTGTTGAATTGCGCCGAATAGGTTAACAACTCTCAGTTTCCGAGCCTTAACTCTAACAGCTCATTATAAGTTGCTTGGGTTACTTTTCTTCAGTCAAATATTCGTCAAAATTATTTTTTAAACTCTGCAAAATTGAACAAAATTGGATCATCCTGCGTGACCAAGGGCATTGACTATGAAGCAGCGTCCCCACTTAAATAAGATAGGATAAAGGCAATTCGAGACTGTGCATCTGGAAAGACGGTTGGACGACACATAAAGTGTAGGGAACACTGTGTAAGAAATATCTGAGCCTTGTGAGGATCCCCACTAAATCGTTCTGGTGGGGCTAGGGGAATTACGGTTGCCAGAGAATGCACTACTTGTGTGGTACTTCCTAGACTAAGAACTGCACTTGAACCTGAAGCAACGTTAGAAGGGGGTGGATTAAATTTGACTCCTGAACTCTCACTTTTAATCTTGACCACCAACTCTAAGATTTCTCGCCTAGAAGCCTCCATCTCTGAGTTCAGAGCCTTGTTCTCTTATCGAACAGCCATTAATTCTTGCTGCATAACTTTTAAAATCTTGCCTAAGCTTTTCAAGTCGTAACCCTCCGCCATTCTGCTCAGGTGAGTTTGTTAAACGTGGGCACTTCACTCTGTCATGGCTCCACTTAATACTCACAAACTTTCTAAGCACTCACAGGAGCAGAATGCTAAATTTTCCCCAGTCCTCCAACAGGCCTTCACCGAGCTCTCAACATACAAGAGCTCTGATGAACCCCACCGGGGGAAAGGGGATTGGGACAGAGAAGAGACACCCTCGCTTCTTGTGGTTCACTAGTATAGGCGTTTCTCTGGTACTGCCTCTGTGTGGTTTTCTTAGTGAAGTGTAATTCAAAAACAACATACCATTACTAAACACTATGTATTTCCCTACTCTCACTCTATAACATTTTTATTATCGTTATGCTTTTCCTTTCTCTCACTTACCCTGTTTTTAGCTTGGCATTGCCCCTCTTCTATTCTCTTTTAGTGTTTTTTTATACTTCTGTATCAATGTACTTGTTTGCTAATTAATTAGTCAATTATTCATTATACCAGAGATTCAATTATTAAACAATTCTTTCTTTTCAGGAATACTTGGGGTTTGGCAGATGAAGAAAGGTACTTCTTATTCACTAAATCTTCGAGAGGAAGTTCAAGAGGTAAGTGAAGTTTAGTTTCTTTCTTTATGTGTTTTCTTAATTGCTTGAGAAGGAAATTCTCTATTTATTCTTAAAATTTATGCCAAATTCTGGTCGCTGCCTAACTAACTATCCGACGCTTGAGCGAAACTAAACTACCCTGTTCTACAACTTCGCATTCTCTGGGAAACAAATCGTACACTAACTCCTGACTAAACTATAGCGCAAGTGTGAACGATACACACTCTTGTAGATACGTTGCTGAAGTATGTGTCTCAGAACGCTGCCTACGCACTCCACAGCTGAGTCTGTCCTCGCGCCTTCGATGGCTTGCGGGAGACTAGACCGGCAACCTGAAGATTCTTTCTGTGCCACCCGCCAAGGATTTCTAAAGGCTGGAAGCTAGCGGACGCCTCACGGGACGTCTGACACTCCAACGTTTGTCCCCCACTTCGGCTGCGGGAATATAACTGCCACACAGTGTGCAAGGTGGGTGACGGGTGGGGGAATCCTGACAGCAGCTGACATAAAAAGTGCTCACCGTGACCACAACTGACCAAAAATGTGCATAACTACAAATCCATACTGGCTGTTAGTGTAAATAGTGACTTGCGAGGCTTCTGATGTGCAGCAGACTTGGGTATGGGCAATTACTTCAGCCACTGGTGCAGAGGTTACATGGCACAAGTAAGATGCTTCCACAACGCCGCTCAATGTACACACAGCATAAGCGGCCTTTAAAACACTGCCTTAGACAAGACCCAGAAACAAAGAGGATATGGTCAGACTCATTAAGGGGGACATCCAGTATGTCAGGTCTTGGTTTTGTGCACAGTTCGGTGACACTGAAGCAATCATGGTCGAACTTGCCCTCATCATCTTCCTCTTGGTTTGGTAATAGAGAAGCAGGGTTTAGTGCGTTACATTTCTGGATGGAAACATTTTCCACTGCTAAAATGAGTCTCTCAAAGCATGTTAGGCGGCTATTTGTCATACGCTGGGTCCTGGTGCAGCTCATCAGGATTTCAATGGAGTGGGGGACCATAACAATTAAACGGTAGCCCATCACAATTCCTTCAGTCTGCTGTAGAACAAGGCCCACTGCTGCAACCTCCTTGAGATAACCAGGTAATGCTGCAGCCACCGGACCGATAGCAGCTGAGAAGTAACCAATGGGGCACTTAGTCTCCCCATGGGCTTGTGTTATACAGACAAAGCACACCCATCGCTTTTGTGACAAAAGAGCACAAATTTTTTGAATAGTCTGGCATTTCAAAAGCGGGTGCGCTACAGAGTGGGTTTTTGAGCTCCTGGAAGACTTCTATGCTCTTGTGATCCTTTGGTACCAGGTCGTCGACATCAGTGTGCGTGAGCCTTATCAAAGGTTTAGCCTCAAAGGAAAAGTGTGGATCCATTGTTGGCAGTAGCCAACTATGCCCAAAAACATCCTCACCTCTCTCTGAGTGGTTGGGAGCTTTATCTTAATGACTGTCTCTGTGCGCTCATGGTACACTCCCCTTGCTCTCTTCTCTATCTGATGCCCCAAGTAAATGACCTCTCTCTGACAGTATTGTAATTTCTCAGGTGAAACCTTACGCCCGTTCTCTGCCAAATGATTGAGTACAATAATCATCTCTTGTTTGCAAGCAATTGTGTCTTGTTTGCAAGCGTTCTCAGTCATTGAGGCACTCAGGAGATCGTCAATATATTGAATTAATGTTGAACTAAATGGTAACTTCTGAGACTCTGATTGAAATAGGATGGACTTTTCAGTATACATTTGATTTGTGAGGCGCAACAGCTCCCAAGTGTCTTCTCTTGGAACCGAAACGCGAAAAGAAACTTTCTCTCTTCATGTAATGGGACCGAGAAGGCGGATTGGTAAAAGTCAATATATGTGAACCACTCAGCCTACAGAGGAATTTGGAACAAGATTACGGCAGGGTTCGGTACCACAAGATTACATGTAACAACAATTTTGGTTGATCTTTCGGAGGTCTTGTAGGATCCTCCACTTTTTCTTGGATTTCTGTAAGGTCGTGACTGGGGTGACATCGACTCCCAATAACTTTCCTCAAGATGCCCTGTTCTATCATACTCTCAATGAAGTGGGTGATCCCTGCAATAGCCTCTGGGGTAATTTTATAAGGGCGGTGGAAAAACAAAATTATGCCAGCAAGTGATTTTAAGGGGCTTGGCACTTTAATCAGCCCGATCTCTCTTCCAGTAAAATTCCATAGTTCCTCAATACTGTCTCTATTACTTCTACTGGCAAATCCTCTGTTGTAATGATTGAGTATAACCTGACAACAGTCTCTGGGGACTGCAACTTAAACTCGGCGTCAGCTGCCTGTGTATCAAATCCAACCCCATCCTGGGTGCAATAAATGACGCACTTGAGTTTACAAATAAGATCTTGTACTAGCTGGTTTACCGAACTAGAATCACAGATTACAAACTGACACTGCTCTCTAATAGCTCCTATTTTCAATGGAACAGGGGCAGTGATTTGATTGGTGCACTGTTAATTTGTAATGCTTAAAACTTGAACTTCCTTTTTAGAGAGGGGTAGATTAGGGACCTCAACTGTTCTAACCGTTGTACAAGTAGTTCCAGTGTCTATCAGGAAAGATACGGGATACCAGTTAACCTTGCATCCATGTGTAGCTCACTCAGGTCCACTTCTAGGACTGCACCAATAGGTACTGCTCCTCCCCCCTCAGGCGTCGTCATTGGCTCTGATGGAAATCTAGGGAAGTCTAGAACATCACAGGAACCGAACCTCTTTGGGTCATCATCACGTTCTGGGGTACCCTGTGGTCGGGTTCAGGATAGTAGAATTCCAGATTTTGGAACCTTCAGGCTTCCATGGGATATCTAGGTACTGGAGGAAGCTCTCCCTGTCCTACTGACCTAATTTCTTGGGAATCTGCCACAATACGGTCGGGGTTGTGAGGGAACTCCCGCTTCCAATGCCCTACCCTGCTGCTAATGTGACAATGTGTAACTGTCACATATACTGGTTCCTGTCAAATTTCCCTGTCCTCTACCCATTCCTGGGACAGTCACACTATAATTCAAAGAAACTCCCTGCACCACTGCTCCAAAACTGGCGTCTAACTCGAGTCCTTAGAATTGAACCTTAAACCCCTTACCCCTCCATTCTGAGCTAATTGGGCTATCATATACATCTCTTTACCTAGATTAGAAAATCCATTCCCACACTTCACTATTTCTTCAAACAACATTTTCAAGTGTGCCAGATTTATTCACTGTGAGGGCTGCCCAGTGCCTGGCAAATTACCTTATAGGTCTGTGCAAGTAGTTTGGCTTCCCATCCTGCCACTGACTAGGTTATCCCTTGTAGAGGAACTAATGTCATCCCTCCAGGCCACAGTGGTGAGTCCTGAGGTATACTTGGGATCGGTTGATTTGGGATGGTACTAACAGATACCCTAGCGTGGGAATGGTCAGGGCACTTAACGAAGGCAGAGTGCTTATTGCGACAGACACAGGGAGTCTGAGCAACAGGCAAAACAGCAGCTTCTGACTAACTTGGAGGTGCATGGGTCTCTGTTGAGGGTTCCGCAACTGTCCCTGTTTCGGTCGACTCCTTCTTGGGTTTTTCCCTTTCATCTCTTCATTTTCTAGCACGGGGTAGGCCCTGACAGTCTCTATAACTTCCTTTCTCCATTTGCTCTGCCTTTCCTCAGCCTAAACATTCCCCCAGGAATGAGCCCTACTGCGGATTTTAAGTTCAAATCTCTTTCTTTTCTTTTCACTTGTAACCTGTTCCCAAAGGTTTGAGGCTTCAAATTGTGAAGGGTTTAGGCTGTGGTTTCAAATCATACATTCTTCTTCTCAAGTTCTCTATTCGAGGGATGTGGAAAGTACCACTCAATGGGAATCGGAGTTCCCCATTTTTGGATATATATCCGTGCCGTCAGTTAGGCCACATGCACGTGTGTAACCGTTTCTTTGCTGCCATTTTCTTGGCTGGAGTGCCTTTGGGACGAGATATTTCTCTATTTTTGTCATTCTCCCTCTTTGATAAGGGATTCCCCATTCAAACAATTTTTCACTCACTCCAACAAGCCCAGTCAGTCCATCAATACCAGCGCATCTCTGTCAAAGGTCATCCTATCACAGCGTCTGCTAGCCAACCACTGCACAGCACCTTAGTGATGCAAAGCTCCGATACTGCCAGACCGCTTCTGAAACCTTTTTTACAACTTTTTTAACATTTACCTTCTTCAACTACACAAAAGTTTCTAAAACAAGAATGCTACCTACTTCCGTGCACTAGTGTGCCCTCGACCAGCGAAAGTCACTATACTCGGCGCGTCCACTCCTTGTGCACTAGTAAACAAACCACCAAGCAGCTCGGTTAGTATACCCATAAAAGAAAATATTACGTCTCTAAATTGATTTATCTGATAGCGACTCACAGTACACCTCACCTAGCATGCAAGTTCAACAGTTCAATGTTTAACTTCAGGAACCTCTTCAAAAGTACAAAACTATCATCAGAAACACAATAACTATTACTCCAAGAAGTCCAACAATCAAAGCCACTTAATAATTGCTCTCAAAATTTGTCCACTGCATTCCAATGGTATGCACCTACTACCACTCCCAACATACACTGATCCACGACTATTTCATTTTTGCGATTCGCATGCATTCCCTATCCTATTCCATTGTCTTTCAGGATCCAGGATCGAGTTGGGGCTGGGTCAATTTAGCTCTCAGTGATACCGCCTACACTTTAGGTACTCACAATCATATTCACAGGGGCCAAAAAGTTCAGTCTGTGATGTCACTCAGGGCTTCCAGCCAGCAGGGTGGCTGTCAGGGATCAGGAGGTGGAGGTTGAGGGGTGAGGTGAGATGAGGGTTTGGAGGTAAGGTGGGTGTAGGGAAAACGAAAAATATACTTCCAGTGGCTGAATTGCTAAATCTGAAACCAAAAAACCATGGATGAAACCCAGCCTCCCCACTTAACCAAATTAGGTGATCCTAACTAATTATTTGATTTAACTTTCCCTTTTTTCTCTCTTCATAATCGCATAGGAGGACCTTGAAATTCATGACTTCAGGATATGGACTGTTTTTGATTTAATAAACTATATTTTCTCATGTATAATAGGAATCCAGGCCACCCATAAGAATGCACATAACAACTGACTTGCCGCTTATTTCATTCAGTATTGACATTTTTGTATAAAAAAAAAAATACTTCTCAATGCACTGATAATCTTATGTACTAAGGTGAAACGGTTCTGCATGTTAATGAAATACACTTTTTTAATGCTGAAGATACTTTATCATAATTTACACTTTTGCTGCAAGAGGTATTTAAAAATTAAGAAGTTCCTAAAGTTAAGCACTGAAGGACATCCTAGTTACTTCCTTTCTTTAACGTCAGTTAACCTTTAAATGCTTGGCTGTTTCTTTAACATCTTTTTGATGTTTTGATGTTAGTGCTGACTTGATTAAACAGCACAGTGCTGCTGTTGGCCAGTGGGCTGCATGTAAAGGTTAGAAGGGCCGCATGCGGCACCCAGGCCGTCCTTTCAGTAGCATTGGCCCACAACATGAAGGCGCACAACAGTTCTATGGCCCAAATTATTTGTCATTTGGGTCCGCTCCAGTCGGAACCATCGCCTCTGCTACCAGATCTGCCGGTGCAGAACACTCTACCTTAAATTCCATTCATAAGGATCAGGAGCGGTATAGTCCTGATACAGACTTCTGGTGCTCCCCGACTGGAACCGTTACTTTGGTTAACTCAATTAAGTTTAGTGGCAATGGATAAGGGTTGTAGTTTCAGAGCTTTATATAACAAGCATTTGCAATGCAATAGGTCTCGCGTTTACGTGAGTTAAAGTAAGCTATTTGCATTGTAAACGACAATGCCTATTATTTAGGTTTTTTAAAACATAAATAAAAGGCATTGTCATTTACAATGCCAATAGCTTAAACTCACGTAAATGTGAGACCTATTGCATTGCAAATGCTTGTTTAAGTTAAAAACTGAGTGCGGTGCAGCTTTAAGGACGCTCGGTTTATTATTAAAAAAATGTACTTTAACACTGAGCGCGGTGTCCTTGAAGTGAGCGCCACGCTCAGGAGTGAAGTTAAAAAAAAAAGAATAAAACGAGTGTGGTGTCCTTGAAGTGGCGCCGCGCTCAGTTTTAAAGTAAAAAAACTGGGGGCTTGGCCAAGATGGCAGCGAGATAGGTCGTGGATTCCTGTCCCTCCGGCGCTGCCAGCCAAAAGCTTTTTAATATCGTTTACCTCGGAGGCCATCCACGGGCCCATGCAGGCGGGGAGACATTCGCAGGCGATCCTGTGCCTGTGACTTGCTTCTGTTTGGCAGCAGTCTCCTGTGTGTGGCGTTCTGCCTCGTTGCCGGAGCACGGCCAATCGGGCCTAGAGTGGCGCGCAGCCCAGCCGGGATTTCATCTGCGGCCGGCTTTGGGAGCTGTCCAGCGACTGGGAGTGGCAGCACGAGTCGTGGCAGCGCCCTTCTACGCAGAGTCCGGGCAAAAGGAGGAGCCAAGCCTGCTGGTGTGGTTGCGGTGGTGTGGAGTCCGGCCCGGCGCCATTTCGGGGCTCCCCTGCTGAGGCCTGGTGTAGTGGCGGGAGTGTCCTGCTGATCTGCGGGGCTCGGGCCGGACGGTGCAGCGAGGTTGTCCAGGCCCGGTCCATCATCCGAGACTCATGCACGGACCCTGGTGTGCCTGAGGCCGGTAGTGGTGCAGTGTCCCGTGAGATGAGGAGCAGGGGGGCCTGAATTGTGAGGCGCGGCCTGGCGGGAGCGCCCCCCCGGTCCGCAGATCGGCGGACGTCGCGAGCAGAGGGCTGGGCCTACCCCCTCTCCCTGCGGGCAGTAGCGAAAGCGGAGCACCCCCGGTGAGGCCTTCCAGCTGCGTTTGGGGTATTGGAGGGCCGTGAAGTGCTGGGCATGCTGACACCTGGGGGTATGATCTACGCCCACCCCCGCCTGGTGGACTATCTGCGCATTGGCTGGGTTGATAGCACTTTGAGGCGCGGCGGCAGTGCTTGACTTTCCTGAGGGCCCATGTGGTGTTTAGCCCTAGTGCCCCCCTTGCGTGCTGATAGTGTGCCTCCCAGAGCAGCGTTTTGAGGGCCTGCATTCTGCATGGTGGGACAGGAGCGTCTTGAGGTCCGGTGCTGTGTACGCCCTGCTGGGACCCTTGACAGGAGGCAGTGCTGAGGGAGATTTTGCAGCGCGGGGGGTGCCGATGGTGGTCCAGATCGGTTTACGGGTCGGCGGACGGCGCGGGTCGGGGCTGTGTCCCGCTGGTGGTGGTAGCCTGGTGTGAGGTGCATGGTGGCCTCAGCCCTCGAGGATCTTGGTGCTGCCTGGACCCTGGACGGCGCGTAGGGCCAGCTGCATGGCAGGTGGTGGTGCTTGCCTGGAGGAGGCGGTGGCGGCCTTAACGGATGCCCAAGGGGGCTGCTCCACCGCTGGGGCCTAGGGAGGCGGCCAGACCTGAGGAGCCCCCCGGCGCTGAGAGCTCAACCTGGCTAGGGCCCGCAGGGAGAAGTCACTGAAGGAGCTCCTCCAGAAACAGCCTGGCCCATTGCCCTCTCAAAGTGGGAAGAGCGCTGAGCAATTGGAAGGCGGTGATGCTCCAGCGACCAAAGCGTTTATGGTGGGGCTTTTCACAGCTATCACGGAGAACATTCAGGAGCTCAGATCCAAATTAGCTGCCGATCTCAAAGAGGTTAGACGCGATGTGGACGACATCGGCGAGAGGGTGGCGACCTTGGAGGAGCATGATGTCGGCAGAGAAGAAGATCTCCATCACCTGCAACAGGAGTGGCTGCGCCTCCGCGACCAGAACCTCGACCTTTAGGCCCAAGCAGAGGATCTGGAGAACCGTTCCAGAGGGAAGAGGAGTCAGCCATCCAAATGGACCGGGTTCATCGGGTGGGCTTTCCTCGCGGTAACAAAGCCACCCCTCCCGATATCCTCGTATGTGTTCACGACTTTCAAACAAAGGAACGTATCCTCCGGAGGGCCCAAGAGCAGCAACCCGTGCAGTTCCACGACCATCGCCCAGCTCTTTTTCAGGACTTAGCGGTTTTCACTCTTGAAAAGCGCAGGGCGTTTAAACCTGTCACAAATTACCTGCGGGACAAGAGCATTCCTTACTCCTGGGGTCACCCATTCCGCCTGATATTCAAACACCAGGGGAAGCTCTTACAGCTTAGATCACTTGAGGAGGTGCTGAAGACCTTGGGTATTGACGCTACCCCGTCTGCGGATGGAGTGGACCGACCGGACCCCCGGCGTCGCCCCCGTACTTTAGAGTGACGGCGGGTCGGCAAGATTTCACCAAGCCCGAAGCCTGACCAGACTGCAAGCATCCAGGAGAGGGAGGCGGTCCTCGCCTCGCTGTTGCAGGTTACGGATCGACCCGTCACTCCGTGACATTCCTTGCTGATGGCTTCCGAAGGTACTTAATGCTGGTCGCTGGAGGGGCGGAATGGACCGCTTGACTTGGATTGTTGCCTTTCTCCCGGCAGCGCAGAGGGTGAGAGAGACCTACCCTTCTGAGTGGACGGAATTCCCACCACGTCCGCCTTAACGTGAACTGCTGGGACATACTTTAGTCATGTTTACGGCCTCGGCTTTGGTCATGTTCTTCCTGTTACACTCTGACAGACTTTCATCATGTTATTTCACTACTTTCTTTTTCATTTGTTTGGTTTAGGTGGGTTTTCTCCTCAGTGAGCTCTTTTACTGCTGTTGCACCCACTGCTTGTGCGCTTGGGCCCTCATATCCCTTCCTCTTCCAGCACCCGGCGTGTGCCCCTGCTTCACTTCCTGGTGTTCCACTTTTCCCTCTGGATCTTAAAATAGTCAGCCTCAACGTCCGGGGCCTTAACAACCCAGTTAAGCGGAGAGCAGTTCTGCCCTTACTGGAACACTCGGGGGCGACGTATGCCTTATTCAGGAGACTCAGCTCTTGCAAGCAGACACCCTCCGTATGAGGCGTGATTCCCTGCTCCGTTCCCGGGGTGTGGTCGCGGATATCAGGCGGTGTCTTACGGACTACATAGCCAATAACGAGGGTGTAGGTGTCCCGCTTTCTTCATGTGTGGGAAGCGCTGAAACTGGTAGTGCGTTGTGCCCTCATTGCTAAAGCTGCATATGACAACAAAACTAGATGGGCGAAGCGTGCGGAACTTGAAGCAGTCATGCTGGAATTGGAATCAAAACCATAAGCGGATGGGTGCACATCTCATCCGGCGGCAGCTGGAGAAAGCGCGCCTCCAATTACGTCAGGTGGACCTTGATCGAGCTGAGCATGCTGTAATTCACATCAAACACAAATATTTAGTTGGTTCCAACAAAGGGGGCCGCATGTTGGCGCACTGCCTCCGCAGCCAACAGGAAGCACACGTGGTGAAAGCGGTTAGGGATGAGGCTGGTTGTCTCTCCACGGACGACGCTCGGATAGTCTCGTCCTTCCGTTCCTTCTATCGTACATTGTATGAGGCTGATCCCTCCTTGAGTTCTGACCCTTTCGAGTATATGGGCGAGGTGGCGATAACGCCTTTACCTGAGGCTGAGCCATGGCTTTGGACTCGCCTGTACGCGTTGAGGAAGTCGTCTCCGCGATCTCTAGGTTGAAGTTGCAGAAGGCACCAGGGCCAGATGGCTTCGGCGCTCTTCTTTTACAAAACCTTTTGTGCCGAACTCGCCCCCCTGCTCACTCATCTTTTTAACTCATTTTCAGACTCGGGATCCCTCACCCTCTCCATGCTACAAGCGACTGTTTCCGTTATTCTCAAACTGGGCAAAGACCCGGAATCCTGCAGCTCTTACCAGTCGATTTTCTTGCTGAATATTGACGCCAAGCTGTTCTCTAGTATCGTAGCACACCGACTAAATCCCCATATGCCGGGCTTGGTTGACCCGGACCAGTCCGGCTTTATCCCGAGGCGGCAATGTGGAGATAATACTAAACGCCTTTGTCACCTGATTGACAAGGTCCAACGCTCTAAAGAGGAAGCCCTGTTGTTGGCAATTGACGCGGAAAAGGCCTTCGATCGCGTGCATTGGCCATATCTCTTTGCCGCTCTGGAACGTTTCGGATTGGGGACGCAATTTCGAAGCTGGATAACGAGTATATACAACGCCCCACAAGCCGCGGTGTGAGTCAACGGTATGCTCTCTGAGTACTTTGAAGTAGAGCGGGGGATGAGACAGGGGTGACCCCTGTCCCCCCTGCTTTTCCCGTTACATATGGAGCCCCTGGTCCAGCGTCTCCGGGACAACCCTCTTGCATGGGGAATTCCTTTTGGTCGGGATCACCATCTCATTAGTCTGTACGCTGATGACATTAGTTTTACAATCGCTCATCCCCTAACCACACTGCCAGCTATTATGCAGGATCTGCAGACGTTCAGTCGTTTTTCAGGCTTTAAAATGAACACGCAAAAATCCCAGGTTCTCAACGTCACTGTCAGCCAACACACGGCGGAGGCCCTTCGGGTTCGTTTCCCTTTTGAGTGGGTGTCCGCGGGACTTCCCTACCTGGGCCTGACCCTCCACAAGAGTCTGTCGAAAACGGCAGAGGTGAACTACTCAAGTCTGCTCTCCCGAATCCACGCGGATCTTAAACGGTGGCGTCGCCTGCCCCTGACGTGGTTCGGACAGTTAGCCGCGATTAAAATGGATGTTCTGCCGCACGCGCTCTTCCTGTTCCAGACCCTGCCGTTGGTGCCCCCGCCGACTGTCCTTTGTCAAATACAGAAGGCGATTGAGGGCTTTGTTTGGTGCCCGATCTCCCCGCGACTGTCACACACCCAACTTGGCGGCGAAATACTGGGTTTTCATGGACCAAACTGGGGCTGGCCACCATTTTTGGCACAACGTCTGGCTGCCGAGGTCAGCCCGCGCTTGGGGGCTTTACTCCTCTCCGGTCACACGATCCACGGTGCTAGAATGGGACAGAGTCTCAAGGAGAGCGGACTTGACCTCTTTCCCCTCTCCCCTGACTCCGCTTTTCTCCAACCCGGCTTTTCCACCGGGGATGAGCAGTAAGGCGGCGACACGTTGGGTGACGGAAGGTTGTAAATGCATTGGCCATTTATACGATATTAAGGGCTTCATTCCCTTCAAGGAATAACAGAAAGACTACAACCTGCCTGACTCAGACATTTATTTGCACTCCTGGATGATCCGTTGGATCACGGCACCCGAGACGCATCCCCTAGCTCATCGGCCCATGAAACCATTTGAGAAGTGGTTACTAACTAAGAAGAACGATAAGAGCATTATCTCTGATCTCTACTCCTTCCTTAACGCTGCAACCCCGAGGGCGCGTACGGGCAGCCAGAAGCGCTGGGAGGTGGAGCTGGGGCGCGCATTGTTGGACAAAGAATAGGAAGACATTTTCTATCGTGCGCACCACACAACATACTCCTCCAGCCACACCAAGACAGCTTTTAAAATCGCTACTTACTGGTACTACACCGTTGAACGGCTTTCCAGGTGGCAGTCCCAGTGCATGGGCCTCTGCTGGCGCGGGTGTGGGTCGCTGGTTCACTTACTCTGACACTGCCCCAAACTGACACGGTACTGAGAACGCATCTTGGATGACATTGACTCAGCTTTTAACACATCCATACCCCGGCTCCGCGCGTACACGCTACTAGGCCTTCCTAATGCGCTTACATTCCCCCTGCGCTCGCTTAGGGGGCTGCAGATGGCCTTGGCTTTGAACGCTGCGCACAGAGTGATCTTAGCACGGTGGAAAACCGATAAAGTCCCCGACCACACACATTGGCTCCATCAACTGTGGAATTTGTTGGCGATGGAGAGACTCTCCATGGTTGCGATGAGGAATGACAAGGATTATCCTAAACTCTGGGCGCCTTTCTTGACTCTTCTCTCCACGGAATTCCGCGAATTGACATGCCCACAATATCTCCGCCTCCTGAAGTTGATACCCGATACCACTGTACTCAACACATAAGATAAGGTCCTGTCAGTTTTGGTCCCTTCCCAGTAGAAGGCCCTCCTCCAGCACAGTCACTCAGGGATTACCGCATGTACAACTCCTTATATCAACGCTCACCGAGGGGAAGGGGTGGAGGGAGGTTGTTGTTTTTTTCTGTTTGGTTCCCTTGGTTCTTGTTGTTCTTCAGTTTATTGTCTTAAATATGGAGCACATCTCGCAGCCTACGGACCGTAGTGGGCCCCTCTCCCAAGGACTAGGCTTTCCATATCCAGCCTGTTCGCCTACCTGCCCCTGCCTCGTGTCACAGTTCACATCCCAGCCTTCTCCTTTTTTAGATTCGGCTGGCCTGACTGGGTTGTATGCGGCTTGCTGTGTTAAATGGCTATATCCGCACTGCTGTTGGTCTAGTGTCACTATTCTGTTATATCTATTATGCACCACGCCGGCCCACTGGGTTGTAGGTTTTTGGTGGTTGTATCCTTGCTGTTGCTCCTCAATAAATACAGATTTAATACTAAAGTTAAAAATAAAAATAAAAAAAACAGAGTGCGGTGAGCACCGCGCTCATATTGAAGGTTAAAAAAAAACACACAAAAAACAGAGCGCGAGGTCCCAGAAGTGGACGTCGCGCTCAACATGAAAGTTAAATATAAATAAATAAATAAACTGAGCGCGGTGTACCTAAAGCGGGCGCGGCGCTCAGGATACAAATATACAAAAAAATAGCATCCGCCATTGTTCCCATAGGTGCCCATAAACAAAATAGTGCTGCCCCTAAAAAAAGCTGACAATGTAACAAGCCAAGTAAAAGGTCCAGTCATTATGGGACGACAAGGCGGTAACAAGGAGGGACTAACAAGCCTCATAATAAATCAGAAGCCAGCATTTACCAAGGACAATGACACCAGCCAATGAAAAGTATGGGTGGAGAGTGGACGAGGCTTACACAGCATACTCTACTACTGCATGCCTCGCAGAGTGAGCAGTGCATGCGCGCTGCCGCTAGGCTCGACCTAAAAAGTTATAGGCAGGTTACAGAATATGTGTCATTAGGGAATTAGGGAATAGAGTAGAAATTTAGTAGCAAAGCATATAAGTCATGAGTACAATGCACTCAGTACAGCTATAAGTGAAATCCGGCATAGATTTTCCTTCTAAAAGGGGGGAAAGGGATCTTCTCGCGATAGAAATCTACTGTCATATTGTGATAAAGACACGAGTACCCTGCAGGACCTGATTCCCCAGGACACTAAAAATCACTTCCTGTCACAGCAGCTAGGCAGGGTGTGTGGGGAGGGATCAAGGCACAGGGTATTCAACATAGCGCATCACAGGGAAAGCATGGGTGAAGGTAAGCTTCCCCAGTAATAGGGAGCATGAAATAGCAAGGCCAAGTATAATAAACCTTAACTAGTACTATACCAGTGCCTGCGTGATCTGTTACTTGGGACACCAAATCTATGTGTTTTTTTTAGGATTTTAAACACAGACAGTCATACATTCTACATGAGTCAGCGTTTCTCAGGACATGCACTAAAAGGGAACAAGCAATAAGAAACATTTTACTATAGAATACATTCAAAAATTCTCTCATGGTAGCACAACATTGAATGTGTTGACATTCTCACAGTTTGTTCCGCAGTCCATTGTATTCCCATAGCCTGGGGCAGTTGAAGTGTCCTTGGTACACAGCAAAGAAGTCTCTGGGAAGTTTTCAGCTTATTAACGCGAGTCTTGCAATTCTTTATTTGGAATGAAAGAACCACATAAATAACACATCATTGTTGTGTCTTTGGTCTAACATCGAGGACATTGTAAACACACTTAAGTTAGCGAAATCCCAAGTTGCGATGCATTTAAGGTGAAAGAAGCTCAGCTCCCACAGTAACAAATGTAAGCTAAGCAGAAGTGTTGGAGTACAAATCGGTATCTCCTTAACTTGCCCAGTGAGCTCCAATGGCTTGGACAGGGAGCAGTGTTGTCCCAATGTGGACTTTGGTGCTCCCCAATGGACCTGTCTCTGTGTCAAATTCATAAGTACAATTTAATAAAGCTGTAAACATTCTCAATAAGAACGACAGACTAGGACTAAAGTTTAAAACTTTACTCAAAGAATATAAGCTGGACCATCGATCCATTAGGCATATAAGCATTTAATAAGCAACACGATGGAGAACTCAGTAAAGTTCCATAGAATATCCAGCATAGATTTGCAATCTAAGAAAGGGAAAAGGTGAGCCACACAACAGAGAAAGGCAGGTTCTGTTATAGGACTTTAGACAAAGGATTTCATACATTTACTACACAAGTACGTGGTGGTGAGGATATGCACTGATGGGAATCGTGCAAGTAAAAACATTTACTACAGAATACATTCAAGTATTATGTCACAATTCTACTACATTAGACTTGGGCATTCCCAGAGCCTATTCATGGGACATAACTCATTACGTAGTATGTTACTTGCTCTAAGACAGTTAGGTTGTCTTTAAATAGGTATATCACATTCAGTGTGACTGGGAAGATCTCAGTTTCTCAGTGTAAAACCCACAATTCTTTATTACAGAGGGAAACAACAACAGTGATCGTGTGACGTGTTATGATGTAACATCCAAAATGGAGGGAAAGTGCAAAGTTTTCTTAAGTTAGCATGAGCTTAATTTCTCATATGTTAAACACTACAAATCAAAAAAGAGATCCCACAGAAGGCACTTTAAAATGTGTGCTAAAGCTGCCATAATGAACCATGACTGCTACTTAAAGTAAAGATAGTAATGTCAAGTTGAAAAACGAATACAGACGATTTATTTAGCCTTAAATATAATGTCTGAGCATCCCTGCCAGGTTTCCCAGGACCATGCACGATTTGATGCTCTAGTTCAGATTTTTCTTTGGGACTTGTGGTCTAATTTGTTCCATTATAAAACAGAACTACAGGTCCGAGAATTCAAGGAAAAAAACTGGACTGGTACACGACCTCCTGCATGGACCTGGGAAAATTAGTGGACATGTCTGGGCCTCTGCAAAATCTTAAAACGTGAACATACTACCAGCATTTTACTGGGAAAGGCAGTAACCCTAGCTGCAACTGATCTTTTCTTTCTTTTTTATGTCTTATCTGTTGCAAGACATATTGTTAGGTTAGATTAGGCTTAGAGTACCCCTTCATATCCACCTCATTGTTTACCACAGGTTGGCGTTATTGTCACTCAAATTTGTTTGTTTCTTATTTGTCAGCATCCTTGGGTTTTCCTTCCTCTTCTGTTGTACCCCCCTCCTTGCAGCATTGATTCATTACTTGTGATGTAGCGTTTTTTGTCTGGTCTCTAAATATAGTGCGCAAGTGATGAACCAGGAATGGTGTTAATCCCCTTAGGACTTTGGTGCTACACAACTGAACTTGGTCAACATATAAATTTAATATCAAAGGACATTTTAGAATTACATGTATAGCATATTAGGCTTCACAATAAAGACTGACAAGAATTACAATTAATGCTCACATTTCTACTTATTTTTACAGGTAAATACAGACAGAAAACAATGTGTTTTCTGCCTACATTTCTTTTGAAAAGTGGAAAAATACAGACCATTGGGCTAATTTTAAGTGACTCTCTGTGCATAGACAGAAAAAACAGACATTACTGATTTGGGCAGGCGATTTTAATATCTCTAAATTTTTGCACAAAGGTGACCGTACATGTGGTTTTAGCAATGTTGAGGGGGACAACACTGCCCACATAAGCACTTTCAAATTATGGAGAAGATCTTAATCAGTTGATTTTATCACACAACTTTTCATCAGATATTTGGGAAAATGATGGAAAACATCCACCCACTTTTGTAGGAAGGGGTAAGGGTAGTACCATTGATTTAGTTCTTATCTCAAGGGACTTGGTATGCAACCTTAGTCATTATGAGGTACATCTACTCCCACACAGCGAGCATAACCCTATAATAGTACGTTTTCGTGCATCCTCTTGTTATGACACACACGGTAGGACCATACTCGCAGTTAGTTATCAGCCATACAAGGGGGTTTGTCTAAACTGGAGCTCAATAGATCCAAATAGCTTTTTTAACACCTTGATGACGGAAGCCTCCAATGAGATCACCAGTTGTCTATCCACAGTGGAGGACCTGTCCAAAATTCAAGATAGCTTTACAAAGATCTGTGAATTTATAGTCTGCAGACGTGCATCGAACAAACCCCTAAATTAGAGAGCCATGCATCCATGGTTCAGTTCTGAATGCACTAGAGCACTCAAAGCCATAAAACAGGCCACTAATAAAATACAACGAGATACTACTGCCATAAGGGAGGCACAACATAAATATAAGCTAGCCCTACAAGAAAGGAAACAGGTTATTTGAGCTAAAGCCTGGGAGGATCTAAATAAAGCAGCTGATCTGAAAGATACTAGACTCTTCTGGGATGTAGTCAACCAACCTTTTTTGTCGGACAACCGAACCTCTAGCATCGAATGCCATGTCCCGGAGGCCGACTGGATCGCTCACTTTTCCAGATAACAAAGTCGGTTGGTCCCTAAATGAAAATATGCCCGATCATCAACCTATTATTGAGGAGTGGCTGCAGTCAAAAAAAGCTATTATGAGTGCTGCAAATGGCAAAGCCCCTGGCCCAGACGGGCCCCAATTGATCTTTTCTTTTTTTTTTCAACAGATTTTATTCATCAAATGACACGTATACAGCAGGGCTCTGTAACCCAGAGACATCTGCACAATAAATGCAAAGCATCCTGACTTTGATATTTCAATAATAAGATGCAGAAGAAATGGAAAGCAACTCAGATGAAGAAAAAAAAACATATGCACCCCCACCCAACAACCCCCTACAGCCTCACACATAAAACCTTGCTGTGCCCCTGCACCACCACCACACATTCCTAGAGATGAAGATGAAAGAATCTACTGCTTGCACCTGTAGGGAAACATTAAACAATATGTAAGGGGCCTGATGCATCATCCGATTCCAGAAACAGGCCCTGGTAGTCTGCCCACCGCTTCCAAACCTTAGTGTTTCTGTGGGCAACCTCTTGCGGTGAATATTGGACGTTCGAAGCCCATACAGAAGTCCATGCCCTTCTTCCAGACTGACACTGAGGGCCACACCGGTGCCTTCCATGCCCTAGCAATATCTCTCTTCGCCAGAGTAAACCCCAGCAGCGTGAGATGGCGTTTATAAATGTTACCCCCAATACCCTCCATAACATGCAACAGCACCAATTTTGGTGAGTGAGGCAGATCCCAGCCCAACACCTCAGAAAGGCAGGTGAGTACCCCCCTCCAGAACCGTGACAGGTAGAGACAATGCCTAATCGTGTGCATCAGGGTCCCCTCCTCCCGCTCACACCTAAGACATATAGGGAAGGCCATCAGACCCGCCCTACATAGCCAGAACCGCGTGAAATAGACCCTGTGGAGATATTTGAACTGGACAAGGTGCAGACGAGTCGCTATGGCCGCCCCCCTCGGGGAGGCCAGGGCCTCCGTCCAGTCCTTCTCATCCAGTGTACCAACATCCCCCTCCCAGGCCCCTTTTAGCTTTTGCAGTGTTGCTGAACTATGTGTGACTAGGGACTTAAATCTTAGAGATTTTATGATCCTGAAGATCCCCCATAAATATCTTCACTTCTATTGGGCTGAACTCCGCCAGGGACTCCAATCCCACCAGACTGGGACTGAGGGCATGTCGAAACTGGAGATATTTGTAGAATTGGCTTCTCTGCATTTGAAAATCTTTCTGCAAATCTTGAAAGGACTTCAGGATCGGCCCCCTCATGACATTCCCCAGAGTAGAGATACCAATACTGTCCCAGCCATGAAACTCTGCCAGAATAGCTAATTGTGGCAGGCGGCCATTATTTCATAGGGGGGTCTCCTGTGTCAACCTATTCTACCACCCCGTCCTCCGCAGCGCCTGTCGCCAAATTTGGAAAACCACTTGAGTCACGGGCGGTAGGGATCTACGTACTGGTGCTAAATATAGAATCGTGTAAGGAGAGGTCCCCCCATAAGACGCCGCTCCACAGCATAAGCAGGGTCATTTCTGTCCCCATACCACCACTCATTTAAGACCAATAAATGGGAGGCCATGTAATATGCCAGTATATCAGATGTCGCCAGTCCTCCACAGTATGTCGAGAGAAAGCATGTCCGTAAGGCAACCCTCACAGCCCCTCCCGCCCACAGAAATTGACCCAACGCTGCATTAACCTGCCTAAACCATCTAGAAGGGATCAGATATGGGTGATTCTGCAGTTGACACAGTAAATGGGGAAGAGAGACCATCTTAAAAATGGCCAACCACCCATAGATCGACAACGGCATATGAGACCATGTCTTAAGATACTCCCGGACGCGCTTTCAGACTGGAGCCAAATTCCTTTTCCACGCCACCGTGAGTCCGATAAAAACACCCTAAGGTACTTCATCCCGCCGAACCGACGAGGCCCAGGTGCTTAGTCTCAATGCATCCCCCAGGGACCACAGAGTAGACTTACTGGGGTTCATGTATAGGCTCGATGATTCCCCACAGAGCTGCATAATCCGAAGAAGCCGTGGCCCCGTCCGGTCCACCTCCGTGAGAAAGAATAAAACATCATCGTGTAGAGCGCAATACGATCTGACAGTCCATGCGCCCATTCGAAGCCAGACACCTGCGCGTCCATTCCGACCCAGGCTGCCAAAGTTTCCATCGCCAGGGCAAACAAATATGGAGAGAGCAGACAGTCTGTCTGGTGCCCCGTAGAAGAGAAAAGGTGGAGGAAATAGAGCCCGCAATACGTACCAACGCCGTAAGATCAGTGTAGAGTAGGGACAGGTAGGACAGAAAGCGCGGTCCAAGATTCAATCTGCGTGAAGAGATAGACCCAACTAAGGGAATCAAATGCCCTGTTCATATCAGCCAATAATAGCAGAAAAGTAGAAATGTGGGACCGCAAGCGGTTAGCTAACTCCTTGGCCAAACTTTTTGCTTCTACATTTAGGAGTGGAATAGGACAATAGGAAGCATGCTGGTCTGGAGGTCTGCCTGGTTTGTGAAACACTACAACCTCTGCATGTCACCAATCACGAGGAAGACACCCCCGCTCACGGGACTCCTCGACCACTCTGCGGTAATGGGAACCAAGCTGTAAAAAAAATTATTTCAAAATTCACACGGGAACCCATTTGGCCCTGGGGCCTTCCCCGAATTAAGATCCCCCAGGGCTGCACCCAATTCCTCCTTTGTAAGTGGGAGATCCAATTCAGCACTCGCCTCATCGGACATGGCCCGAGGTGGGAGGTCATCCAAAAGCCGGCTGACCACATCCTAATGGAGACACTCTCTGGGGGCATAAAGCTCATCAAAATAGGTAGAGAAGCTCTCAGCAATATCCCTGGAGTCCGGGAGGGGCCTACCATCCAGGCCCACTATACCAGGAAGGGGCTGGGAATGGAACATCCCCTGACACAACCGATGTAACATCTTGCTAGATTTATCTCCCCATTGATAGACCCTACTTCGCGTTACCGGACAGGAAAGGCGAGCCTCATCCAGAAGAGCTGCATAGTTCTGTTGCGCCAGCAACAACTGCTGCCGTGCATGGCGACTGCCCACCCCTCTACTACGAAGGTAAAGATCCGCAATAATAGTCTCCGCTTGAAGCAGAGCCTCCTTCCGCGTCCTACGGGCTGCCGCGAAGAATGATATATCTACGCCCCACATTGTGGGCTTCAGCGCTTCTCACAGAGATTCAGCCCCCGAGACCGACCCCACATTGAGCCTCAAGTGTTGATCCAGCGCAGTCTCCAGACACTCCCTGTATTCTGCCTTCTGAAGGTTCCACGTCGAGAGGCACCAACGGAAGGGCTATTTCGCCCATCCCATCTGAATTGTTAGAGTAGTCGATGAATGATTAGAGAGCCCCCGTGGAAGGATCTCCGCCCACAACACCCTGTCAGCCGCCGCCCGAGACACAAACAGATAGTCGAGCTGAGAGAAGGAGTTGTGAACCGCAAAGAGATACGTGTATCCCTGAGTGGTTCCATGCATTCGGCGCCAGGGGTCCACCCAATCAAGCCCAGTCACCAACGAGGAGAGCTTCGTAGTCTGGCGTGCAGTCACACTCTCCCCGGGTCTCCAGCGGTCCCAGGACACATCCATCACATCATTCAAATCGCCCCCAATCACGGACAGACCCTTCGGCATATCAGCCCACAATGACATAAGCCGTTCCACCAGGCTCCAGGTAGGCATGGGAGGTGCATAAAGACAACCCAATACTATTGGTTCCTCTCTGATCATGCCCTGCAGGAACAGGTACCGTCCCTGGGAGTCCGACCAAGTCTTAACATGCGTGTAGTGGACCCGGCGGTGAACCAGAATCGGCACCCCCCGGGACCTCCGTGCAAACCCCGAGTGGAACACCTGGGTGTATCCATAACACTGAAGGCACTACGAACCCATAAGATGCATTTCCTGTAGCATTAGTATATCTGCATGAGCCCTCTTAGCCTGCTGGAGAACCCCCCACCTCACTTAATCCTATCCAATATTCCCCTGACATTCCAGCCCACTATTTGAAGAGTACCAGGAGGAACCCGGGTACTACTAGATAGATCAGCCATTAAGAACCCTTAAGAGATATGGTGGTGCAATTAAAAGTATGTAGTGTGTGTACAAAGGCCCAACAGTTCCATAGCAAAGTACAACTTGTTGACAGAACCTTAAAAACCCCAACAAACCCCCCACCCTATACTTCAAAACCGATGAAGCATCTGTTATGGCGGGTGCTGCCTGCTGCCCCCAACGGTGAGACCCCACGCACCTCGACCAATAGATCCCCAAGTTACAGCCCAATATTGGCAGGCATCCTCTCCATGGAAAGAACCACCAGAAAAGCTGGCCTACACTTAGGCCCCTCCGATCCAGGCAACAATGTCAAAGATATATAGAAGTGCGAACTCTCCCTTTAATTAGGAGGCCAAAGTAGACTGGAGGTAGAGCCAGCCCGGGAGGACACACTGCAGGAGCGGAATCGACGCTTGGATCTGGAGCATCTGCGATCCTTGATCTTCATTGGAGGCTGCTTACGAGCCACCTCACTGTATGAGGAGTCGGAGTCACGCCGATGCAGTGTATGGGGACGCAACCTCACCATCTCATCTGTCCACTGAAACACTTCCTCTGGCGAATCAAAGAAATGCGTCCGGGATTGGTACACCACCCGGAGTTGGGCCAGATACAGCAGGGCATATGGAAGCTTAACCTCGCAGAGTCGAGCCTTGGCCATCAAACAGGATTGTCTCCGTTGCTGGGCCAATTTCGTTTTAGTCCGGAAAAATCAGGATACGAGCATTCTCGAATAGCAAAGCTTCCTTGGCCCCAGCCTGTTTTAAGATGACGTCCCTGTCGTGATAGTTCAGCAGCTTTGCAATAACCGGCCTCGGACGGGCTCCAATCGGGGGCTTCTGCATGAGGGCTATATGTGCACGCTCAGCGGGACAGGGACCCCAGGGGGAGCCAGCTCTCCAGCCACCCAGTAAGGAACTGCTCCATTTCTCCTCCTTCGCACCCCTCCGGGAAGCCCACAAAGGGCAGATTGTTACGCCTGGCCCGCCCCTACGCATCCTCCATGCGTGTCGCAAGGCCCCACTGAGTCGTCTTGAGGGTGGCCACCCGCTTCTGCAGAGTGGAACTTCATCCTCCACCCCAGAGATCCGCGTTTCCGTCTCCGTGATGCGGGCCACTGCGTTCCAGAGGTTCTGGCAGAGGACCATGACATCGGAGCCAACCGCTCCGATCTTGGCATCCAGGGCATCTCTGGACTGCGTGATGGTGGTCATAAGCACAGCATTGTACGGCATGTCCGGCACAGCCCCCTGTGCCACGCCAGGCGCCGCAGTGGCAGCCCCAGGGCAGGTATATTTATCCAGAGTGCTTTGCTTGGGCGAGCCCCCACTCGTCTTGTCCTTCGTCATCGCGCGTCAAGCCTCCCCACTCCCAGCACACTCTGCACCAGATCTCTCGGTAGCCGCACTCGTGGAGCACTCCTCCGTCTGGACAAAGGATAAAGCGTTCTGCCTCTGGGAGCGTGGCTGACCGGGGCAGCCCCCCAGGAGCAGAGGTCCGCCAAGTGGAGGGGAGCCCCCAAGCCACGAATCAGGGCCCCGCGCGGCCCGACCCGGCCGACGAACACCGGCAGGTCAGAGCAGGGAAGCAGCGTGCAGGGGGGACCCCTCAAGCACCAACTAGAGTACAGCAACTCCAGGGCTGCTGCCCGCTGAAGAGGGACGCCCCACCTCCTCCAGGCCTCCCTGCTGACCCGACAAGAGATATAGCCACCTCCAGCAAGGCACAGAGTTCGGGTATCAGTGGGTCCCTAGCATATACCCCAGGGCCTCCTGCGGCGCTCCTATGTGCCTCTGAGGAGCCCAGCCGTAGCTCAGGACCACCAAGAACTCCCGCGATTCTCCGGGCCTTCCTCGATCACCTGCACGACCCGAAATGGCCGCCGGTGCAAGTGCAAAGTAGCCCCAACACTAGGCGAGGCAACCGGCGGCACCCACAACCTCTCCTGACTCTGGGGCAAGGGTCCACCTCGACCCCACGGCAGTACGGAGGCCAATTGATCTTTTTAAAAACAATGTGGAATTCTGGGGTCCCCTAGTCACAAATGTATTGAGGGCTGCAGTGAAAGGCAACCCTTTAGATTCATGGAGTAAAGCTATAATTGTAGGCATCTATAAGAAAGGGGATGGCAACTGCCCTGAATGTTATCACCCAATCTCGTTGATTGATTGCATTATAAAACTCCTGGGGAGGGTAATCCTGGGCAAATTGGAGGACTGGGTAGAGGCTAGCTCTTTTTTCTCTCCTGCCCAGTATGGCTACCGACAAGGTCTAGGAACTGTAGAACAAGCCCTTTACCTAACTCTCATCATAGGAAAATATACCAAAGCCTGGAGAGGGGCCATACATATGGCATTTATGGACCTCTCCTGTGCTTTTGACTTTGTAGATATTATGGGACCTGATGGAGAAGGCTGGTATTGATCCCCATCTAGTGGTTCTGGTAAACGCTTGCATTGGGATTCCACGAGTGTGTGCTTTACAAGGAATGGGGATTGTACACCCCAAATAAATGTGACTAGAGGGGTGAGACAGGGTTGCATATTAGCGCCTTTCCTTTTTTTTATTATACATCAATTCCCTGGACACCGCTTTAAGGGCTTGCTGTGACTATGTTCCTAGGATTGGCATGCAGGCAGTCCCTGTGCTGCTCTATGCGGATGATGCAGTTCTTTTAGGTCTGACCGCAAATGCCCTCTAAAAGCTTCTGAACAAGTTTAGTGATTTTATGCTGAGATTAAAACTTAAGGTAAATCAGTCAAAATCATTTATCGTGACCTGTGGTCCAAAAATAACCAATCCAATTTGGGGGACACAAAATTGAAAAAGTTCCTTTTTTCAACTACCTTGTTATTTTATTGGAGGCAAATGGATCCTGGGACAGGTTACTTATCCAAAGTGCTCAAAGATTTGCAAAAAGATTAGGCCACAAGCCGGTATAAAAAATGGTCCAACTTTATAAAAGCAAGTACCTATAGGTGGGCACTTATGGAGCAGGAGTCTGGGGCTGTACAGCCTGCACAAAACGTCAAGTAAACGAAAATAGGCTTTTGTACAGGCTTCTGGACATTCCTATATCCTCCTCAAACCTTAATCCACATTTGGAATTGGGTATAGGGTTCATGGAACACTGACTCTCCATGGCACCCCTTCTATTATGGATAAAGCTTTGGAGCTCCCCGAATGCAGACTTCTCGCAGAAGGTTTTACTTGATTGTTTAAAATTAGATAACATGACTGCTATCCCATGGTTGGCTTATGTGTGAAACACCTTCTATAGCCTGCAGTATAGTCATCTCTTAGAGTCACCGCGAAGTATAACACATGATCTTAAAATGGAAGTCAAGGAGAGCTATGAAACTTACAAAGATGGAATTAGACTAGGAAAATCCCTTAATGCGCAAGTTACTTACCTTCGGTGAAGATATATCTGTAAGAAAAATTAGTTAGTGATAGATTCCTTACCGTAGAATTACCCCCAGGCGTCAGACTGGATCCGGAAAGTTTTCGTCAGCAGTACGCCTGCGCGTCGGAAGGTGGCGTCTGTCTGCTCCGCGCCCGCATCCGTCAGGATGACGTCGCGGCAGGTACTTAGACGCCGCCATTGCGCGCTGACGTCAATTCTTTCTTTTTCCGCGCCAGCAAGCGCAGATCCGGGAAGAACAAGTACCCCCAATCACTTTTTGACTGTGTTTTTGAGATTTTTTGTCTCCATTTTTCGAGTCTATCAACTCCTGGTGCCGAGTAGGGATGCCCTGTTTTAAGTCCTGTGGTGCCTGTCGCTGCATGATGTCGGTGACCGACCCCCACGACGTGTGTCTCTACTGCCTGGAGCACAACCATGACCTCAGGTCGTACTCTGACTGTCGGGACATGATGCCGAAGACTTTGCGGGAACGGTCCCGAAAGTTGCTGGAAGCCCGGCAGTCAGCTCCGCGCCCTTCAAGGTCCCGGTCGAGAAGGAAGTCGAGGGATCAGTCATGGAGCCACGATCACCATTCTTCCGGTTCCAAGTCCTCGCACTTGGGGACAGGTATGTCGAGGTACTGGAAGAAGAAGTCAAAGAAGTGTCATCGCTCTCCAACTTCCCCTCGTGCGACGCGGCTAAGGATGCGGCCCCCCGGCTCTGGCGGAGCCTGTGTAGTCGACCTCGGCCTACCCAGCGTTTCCGGGTCCGGGAGCGACTCCGGCCCAGGTGCAAGACTTTCTTGCATCCATGGCTGCCCTTTTTAGGCCATCGGCCCCCGTGGGCCCGACTGGGGGTCCTTGCCCTGTGCTGCTGGCGGCTTCGGCCTCGGTAACGCCGCCGACTTCGGTCCCGGCATTGCAGGACCCCCTTGGATCCAGGCCTGGATCCCGGTCGGCGCCGGTTGACCTTACGACTCCTCCGCTGGCGTCGACTCCCCCGGCACTGCCTGTGATGTCGTCCGGTCACTCGGACGATGTCGGCCCAGGTTTCAGCCCCGAACTGAACACGGCGCCGGTCTGGCTTCGTTCGACACCGATTCCGCCGCCGATGGGGGATTTCTATCTCTATCTTCAGCCTCCATCTTTTTGACCAGTTTCTCAGGCCATGGAGTAAGGGGAGGACTGGTTGGGGTCTGAGGACCCTCTCACACAGCAGTGTGAATTGGATCAGGACTGGGCAGAAGAGTTAGGGGATGCCAGTGGTCTTGACCAATCGCCTGACCTTGGCTTCCTGTCTCCTCCTGTGGCTTCGGAGGAGGGAGCGACCTATTGTGTGGTTTTGCGTAGGGCAGCAGAGGCCCTTGTGTCAGGAATTGCAAGTACGCTGGCGTTCGCCGCACCGGGGAAGTTATGCGAGTCGTTAGGGAGGTGGTGGGTATGAAAACTACAATACCCATCACCCCTAGCGAACGCGCGACGCACTTCCTGAGGCGGTACAAAAGCCTCGCACACGGAAGAATCAGGGCTTGTCAATCAAGTCCCTTCCTGCGTACCGCGGTGTAACGGACCGCGCTAGAACTATTCCAAAGTATGCCCTGCTGAAGGAGCCGTGGCCCGGCTCCCACCTACGAATCCCGACCAACCACCTTTTCACGCTCGTAGGAGCCTCGCCTGCCCTCGAGAAAGCGTGAGTCCTGTTTGGGTGTGCACAGCCTCTGGAATACCCGGCACCCTTCTGCCCCTGCCCTCTAAGCGCCTGGAGACCTGGCTAGTGTCTCTCCGCTTCGAGACTTTCGTTTACTGAACCTGTTCTCACCCTTGCTTGGAGCCGACTGAAAGGCTCGGAGAGCTCTTGGACGACGCTACTGAAACCGGCGTGGAGGCCATTCCTGCGCTTGGAGCTGACTGAAAGGCTCGGAGAGCGTTTGTTCCTCATCTCCGCGGCCTGCGGTGTCGTGAGTACTTTGAGCTGAGTGTGACTACCTGCGCTAACCTGGGAACTACTTGTGTGAGTGTTCAGGGGAGGTCACCCTGTTCTGTTACTTTTGTTTGTCCTTGCTGGGTGGGTAAGGGGTCCGGTGGCTCATCCTTGTTCCTTCTCTCTCTCACAGGAGTGGGGTTCCGGAGTGCAGGTCCCGTCCCAAGTCGCCACAGCCCTTCCCGAGTTATCCCCCTTCCCCGGGGGTGGTGTTGCCTCTGGAGGGGTTATAGCATCCTCTTGGGTAATACTGTTCTCGGGGAGAGAGGACTCTAGCGTTGTGGATCGCCCCTGCTGTATCCGGCTTATAAGGTTAGTGAGCCCGAGTGCCCGCTGACAGATTGACAAGCCCACGGATTACTACAGCCCGGGCGATGGATACTGCTACCGTCCTGGCCACTATGATGGACACCTTGAACGCGCTTAGGGTGGAGGTGAACGCCTTTAGAGTAGAGAATCAGGAGATGAAGAATGAGATGCGCACCATGAGAAGAGAGGTAGCCTGTCTGTCCCGTCACCCTCCCGCTGGAACCAAAGGGGGTTCTTATATTCGAGACTGGACCCTGCCGCCCCCAGTGACAACCCAGATGCACGTAGCGGAAGGGGGTACACCAGCTGCAGGCGGGGGGTCACCAAGCCCTGGGGGTTTCCCACATCGCTCTTTCTCTACGCCCCTCCCTTCCGGCTCTCCCCCGGTGCAGTTTATTCAACCCATGCAGCTGCCCCTGGCCCCTCCTGAAAGGTTCTTTGGGGACCCAAAGAAGTATGGCATTTTCATGGGTCAATGTAAGCTCCACTTCTTGTGCAAACCAACAGTCTTCCCAACGGACCAGGCAAAAACGGCTTTTGTAATGTCGTATTTAGGAGGCAATGCGGCTAGTTGGTCCTTCCCGTTGATCGAACGAGATGATCCGGTTCTGTACGATTTCTCCGCCTTTTGTGTGGAAATGAGACGGCTGTTCGACCGCAAGGCGCACCAGTTGTCATTAGATAAAGAACTCCTTACGTTGAAACAAGGTGCACAGGACTTGCTGACCTACATCACCTCCTTCAACAGACTCATGGTAGAAACGGACTGGCCCATGGAAAAAAGAACTTCCCTATTCTATCAAGGGTTAAGGAGCGAACTCAAGGATGTTCTGGCCCAAGTGGTACATATGCCGACCACTTGTGAGGACTTAATTGATTTAACCGTCCAATTGGATCACCGGCTTCTAGAGCGAAAAGGGGACAAGAACCGCAGCGACACCCGGTTCCTTCCCAGTCGGCCCCGAGCCGTTCCCGAGGAAAAGCCTTCTCCGGGGGATGGGACCGAGCCCATGCAAATTGGAGGCATTCGAGGCCCCTTGAGTTCTGCAGAAAAAGAAAAACGGAGAACGCAGAAACTCTGCTTGTATTGTGGCAAGCCGGGCCACTTTATCAAAGAGTGCAGGAGCCGACCCCCGAATACCACTACAAGAAGCCTTGGACCGAAGAATGTGTCTGTAGTGGATTACACGACTGAGGACCAGGGAAACTAAAGAGCCCAAATAAGACGGGGACCGCTTGTTTGAGGCCCAGACAAAATGAGGTCTTCCCTGCTGTAGCCAACACTATACAGCCCTCCGTCGCTCACATGAATGTGTGCGTCTTGTTGAACTTGCCTCATGACATCTCCGTGGTGGTCCATGCCCTGCTGGATTCCGGGGCAACCGGTAATTTTATGGACCAACGATATGCCAAGGAGTTAAGTCTCCCTTTGGATCAAAAGGATACACCTGAGAAGGTGAAGGCAGTGGATGGCTCGGCTCTAACCTCGGGTCCAGTGTGTTACCACACAAGGCCCATAGTAATGCAAATAGGGGTGAATCACTTCGAACGGATCTGTTTCGACCTGATCGATGCCCCCCATTTCAAACTTATACTAGGAATGCCTTGGCTGACTCTCCACGATCCCTTAGTAAGATGGGCAGCACGCACTGTGACTTTAAATTCATCTTTTTGCCAAGAACACTGTAACAAGGAACAAGTCAACGCTTCGTCCCTGAAGGATAGTCCAGCGGGGTTCCTTGCCAGCACTAGCAGCCCGCAACCGTCAAGTCCCGTCACCGAGTTACCCAGCGTATACAAGAGGTTTAGAACGGTCTTTGACACACAAGAAGCCAAAAGATTACCCCCACATAGGGACTATGATTGTGTCATAGAGCTAGAAGCTGGAGCCAGTATCCCCTGTAGCCGGATTTACGCCCTTACTGAAGCGGAAACCAGGTATCTCCGGACATACCTTGACGACATGCTTTCCACTGGTTTCATACGTCCGTCGACCTCGCCTGCCTCCTCTCCGATCTTTTTTATCCCAAAGAAGGAAGGCGGCTTAAGGGCCTGCATTGACTACAGGGCGATCAACAAAATCACCATAAAGAACAGGTATCCCCTGCCTTTGATCCCTGTTCTTTTAGACCAACTGAAGACGGCGAAGGTGTTTACCAAACTGGACCTCCGGGGAGCCTATCATCTGGTGCGGGTACGACGCGGCGATGAGTGGAAGACAGCCTTCCGGACCAAATTCGGCTTATTCGAATACACGGTCATGCCCTATGGCCTGCGTAACGCTCCCGCCGCGTTCCAATATTTCATGGACGAGGTACTGAGGGGCCTCCTAGACGTATCATGCATCGCGTACATCGATGATATCTTGGTGTACTCAGCCTCCCTGGAAGAACATGTGAAGCACGTGGCGGCGGTGCTGGAGCGCCTACACACTTATGAGCTGTACGCCAAACTAGAGAAGTGCTTATTCCATGTTTCGGAGGTAGAATTTTTGGGTTACATCATCGGTCCCGACGGATTGGTGATGGACAATAAGAAAACGCAGGCTATCACCCAGTGGGAATCACCTACCAACGTGAAATCCCTACAAAGCTTCTTGGGCTTCGCAAATTTCTATCGCCGTTTTATAAAGAACTTTTCCGGTATTATCCAACCATTAACACTTCTCCTGAGGAAAGGAGCCTCCTTCGACTGGACCTCTGCTGCGGAACGAGCCTTTCAGACCTTAAAGAACTGTTTCATGACAGCCCCTGTGCTGCGCCATCCGGACGCCACTCGTCCGTTTGTGGTAGAAACCGACGCCTCCCAATATGCATCGGGTGGCATACTGTCACAAAGACACCCGGACACGGGACAGTTACATCCCGTTGCATTCTTTTCCAAGAAATTGACTCCCTGTGAAGTCAACTACAGCATCATGGATAAAGAGCTTCTGGCCATAAAAAGAGGGTGTGAAGAGTGGCGACATCATTTACTCGGAGCCAGACACACCGTAGAGATCTATACGGATCATCGGAATCTCTTATTCCTCAAAACCGCCAGAGCCCTGACCCCGAGACAACTACGTTGGTCGTTGTTTTTCTCCGATTACGACTTTGTAATCAAATATCGTCCGGGGCCTCAAAATGGAAAGGCCGATGCGCTATCCCGGCCCCAACCACCTGTCCTTACGAGCCCTGTACCCGTGGAGGACCTCCCCTTGATTCTAGGATCTGCATCATTCCCTGATGAATTGACGGCAGCTGCCACTACCCCCGACTTCATAGAAGAAGTACGAAACCAAACCTCAGAGACTGAGGAAGGAGATTGGATAGCTAAAGACCCTCTACACCGGTCCTCCAGGCAGCGTCTGTTATTCCAGGATAAACGCTTGTATCTACCGACCTCTTCCCTACAACAACAAGCCTTGAGATGGATTGACGATTCCACCTTGGGTGGACACCTGGGAGTACTGAAAACCACTACAGCCATGAAGCGCCATTTCTGGTGGCCTACATTAAACCCGGATACAGCTGCCTACATCGCAGGATGTGCCATTTGCACGCAAGGGAAGTCACAGCACAACCGACCATGTGGACTGCTCCGCCCTATTCCCATCCCTCCAGCTCCGTGGCACACTCTGTCTATGGATTTTATAGTGGAAATGCCCTCTAGTAAAGGAATGACTACCATCCTGGTGGTCATAGACCACTTGACGAAAATGGGCCATTTTGTTGCCATGGAGAAACTCCCGTCCGCAGCGGGCCTAACCCAGCAGTTTCTACAGCATGTCGTAAGGAGTCATGGAATCCCAGCGGTCCTCATTACAGACAGAGGCACGCAGTTCACTTCGCGATTTTGGAAGGCTTTGTGTCAAGTCATGAAGGTGGATGCACGTCTCTCCACCAGCTACCACCCTCAAACAGATGGCAAGACGGAAAGACTGAACCAGACGTTAGAGCAATATCTCAGATGCTTTACATTGCTCTATGAAGAAGAATGGAGTACGCTCCTATGGATGGCTGAATTCGCCTACAATAATGCTGAACACTCATCTCTGGGATGCTCCCCCTTCTTCTGTTTAACTGGATTCCATCCCAACATGTTGCCCTTTGAGTGGCCTGCACAAACCAAACACCCTTCGATCCAAGAACACCACGCGCACCTGAAAAAGGTATTACAAGCAGCAAAGAAACAACTGGAAACTGCTCAAGACAGAGACAAACGCTACGCAGACAAAAGAAGAACACCTGAACCGGCCTACAAGATAGGAGACAAAGTGTGGTTAGACACAAGACATCTACGCTTAAAGGGGAACACGCGCCTGAAACCCAAATACGTGGGCCCATACCCCATTATCAAAGTGGTGAACTCTGTAGCTATGAAATTGTCTCTCCCGCCCACGTGGCACATTCACCCAGTGTTTCACATCTCTCTGCTGCGGCCCTGTCTCCCTCGCACTAGACTCCCCCCAAACCCTCAGCCACTTCTTGTAGATAGTGGGGACGAGTACGAAGTCAAAGGGATACTAGATTCTAGATATATCAGGGGCAGGCTACACTACTTAATTGATTGGAAGGGGTTTGGTCCCGAGGAAAGGTCCTGGGAACCTCTGGCCAATTTGCATTGCCCTGACCTGCTTCGCCGCTTCCACGCGGCGCATCCTACGAAACCCAAGGGTCCGTCGGGACGCCGGCCCTAGTAGGGGGGTTCTGTCAGGAATTGCAAGTACACTGGCGTTCGCCGCACCGGGGAAGTTATGCGAGTCGTTAGGGAGGTGGTGGGTATGAAAACTACAATACCCATCACCCCTAGCGAATGCGCGACGCACTTCCTGAGGCGGTACAAAAGCCTCGCACACGGAAGAATCAGGGCTTGTCAATCAAGTCCCTTCCTGCGTACCGCGGTGTAACGGACCGCGCTAGAACTATTCCAAAGTATGCCCTGCTGAAGGAGCCGTGGCCCGGCTCCCACCTACGAATCCCGACCAACCACCTTTTCACGCTCGTAGGAGCCTCGCCTGCCCTCGAGAAAGCGTGAGTCCTGTTTGGGTGTGCACAGCCTCTGGAATACCCGGCACCCTTCTGCCCCTGCCCTCTAAGCGCCTGGAGACCTGGCTAGTGTCTCTCCTCTTCGAGACTTTCGTTTACTGAACCTGTTCTCACCCTTGCTTGGAGCCGACTGAAAGGCTCGGAGAGCTCTTGGACGACGCTACTGAAACCGCCGTGGAGGCCATTCCTGCGCTTGGAGCTGACTGAAAGGCTCGGAGAGCGTTCGTTCCTCATCTCCGCGGCCTGCGGTGTCGTGAGTACTTTGAGCTGAGTGTGACTACCTGCGCTAACCTGGGAACTACTTGTGTGAGTGTTCAGGGGAGGTCACCCTGTTCTGTTACTTTTGTTTGTCCTTGCTGGGTGGGTAAGGGGTCCGGTGGCTCATCCTTGTTCCTTCTCTCTCTCACAGGAGTGGGGTTCCGGAGTGCAGGTCCCGTCCCAAGTCGCCACAGCCCTTCCCGAGTTATCCCCCTTCCCCGGGGGTGGTGTTTCCTCTGGAGGGGTTATAGCATCCTCTTGGGTAATACTGTTCTCGGGGAGAGAGGACTCTAGCGTCGTGGATCGCCCCTGCTGTATCCGGCTTATAAGGTTAGTGAGCCCGAGTGCCCGCTGACACCTTGACCTTGAACTCCCTAAGGTGGCCCTGAGGACTAAACTCCTCACTGAGGTGTTTCAGCCAGCAGTAATTCTCTTCGGAGCCTCTGGTGCCGTTCAATGAAGCACTGACTGACGGTCTTATAGGCACTTGGTCCAGGCCTACCACAGGGATAGGAATGTCACCCCCCGGCTCTGGGCGACCCTGCTTTTCTGTCCACCCACCTCACCCCCGACAGTCTGGTTATCCAGGCCTCTACTTCCCAGAGCGCATTCCCTACCAACCCTCCGGATAGGGAATCCAAGAAGCTGGAGCAGTTTGGTAAGAAACTGTTTTCATCTGCCAGCTTAGCGCTGCGGCCGGTGAACACCCCATGCCTCATGGGCCGTTATTCCCACTCTGTGTGGGATACGGTTGCGCGAGTGCTGCCTCAGTGTCCGGAGGAGGCCCGGACAGTGCCCTCCCAGGCTGTTGCTGAGGGGAGGGATGGATACTGCGGACTCGCTAGGCAGAGCGATTTCCACGACGGTGGCGCTCCGTCGCCACGCCTGGCTGCGGTCCACTGGCTTTTTGGGGGATGTCATTCTCTCCTCTATCTTTCTTGTGTCAGGTGTCTCCCTTCTTCACCTTTTCCTTACTACTGTGTCCATGCGCAGCTCCTCTCCTAGCCTTGTCAAGTGCCACACATCTTAAGTTACAATACCACATTTTAGAAAACTTTCCCCATTACTGCATGACTGGTCATTTGTCACACGTCAGCTGTGAGGTGAACGTAGGTTCTTAAATATTTTACACAGTCCAAGGGTCTAAGAAACTGTGCCTGTCCCATGGTTTCATGTAACAAATAGGAAGACAGATCACAGGTGTCACTCTGAACTAATTACATTAATCGGTAGTAGTGACTCTAACTGCCTCTCCTGGCACTGGATGGGAAATGTGCTTTTCAGTCTCTGCAGGATGGCTCACACACAGGGAAATCTGACAGTGTGATCCCTGTGCAGGCTGTTGTCATGCAGAGGTGAGTTCATATGTTTGCTTAATAGTAATCATGTATTTCTGCACCCTCCTGAGAGATATCCTTGACCCTAGTTGACCTCTCCTCACATCCCGTCCTCAGCCGCAGAATGTAACTATTAATTAACCCCACAGAGTATGTGTGGGCAACATTTGTGCCAAACCAGATATATCACCGTTTAGGAAATTATTAAAGAGTCATCTTTTTAATAAGTAGATAATTGCCTAATCTAGAATCAATTCTGATGTCTTAGCAGCCAATGAGCTTCGATGTAGATCAGGTTGTAATATTTTATCTCCAAAGACCTCAGACCATGAACTGGACATAAACCCACTATCCTTGCATCTCATTAGGAGACAAACAGGGGCAATGGCATCTGGGATGTTATAATATGTTACTGTGTTTTTATATAACACAACGCACTTGGTTAGTGCAATAGAGCTCTCTTGTGCACTGGTGCTGGTTTGTTGGAATTCAGCTTTCATGTGCCCGCCAGGCAGAGATAATTGTCTATGTGGATATGAAGAGACAGCAGTGAACCCAAACCCTACTGGGGCTACCTGAGAAGCCTGTGAGCTTCAGTACACTGAAAGCTCAACATCAGCAGAGCATTTAAAAAAATCCACTCTCAAGGTAATCCATGTCAGCTATGTATTCTAGGAGTCTCTATTTGCATTTGACGTTTCAAGGTTGTTTCTGTATATTTCACTGCAACACATGACTTGCATAGTGGGCACCATGAACTGAAGGGCCTATAGATTTCTCTTCAAATTAATGGGTGGGGGTGCATGACTGGGAATGATTAAAAAAAATCTGGCGTTAAGGCTGAAGCTAGTAAGGATTTCTCACACTGCCTGCTAGTGGGGCAGAGTATATGCTTATCCAGTCCTCGGCCTCGCTGCAGTGTGCACCGAGCAATGGTAAACCCTTAAAGTAATCGATGTCAGTGATGCAGTCCCTGTTTACATTTCACCTTTTACTTCATCTTGCATTCCCTAGGAGTATATGCATTATCAAGACATTATGTTTTTGTAGTTTTTTTCCGTATGCAACATGACTCTTGTATGTTACGTACTGGGACCTAAGTTGCCTCTAGGTGTATGGTTAAGTTTAGGTTATGGTTGGGTGTGCAAGACTGGCGACAATTCAGAGCCCTGGGGTGAAGGCTGAAGACGAGAGCTACTCAAAGAATCTATCTGTGGATCAGTAACATGTTCAGACTGCATGATCATCCAATCCTTGGCATCTCTTCAGATGGTATGGAGGGATGGTTACATATGTATCAAATATATACCACAGCTGTCAAAATATTGACCGAGTCAAAGGAAAAGAATGTATTTTTACAGGTGAGGATTAAGAGAGAATGGGTGGGTGTATTGTAAAAAGGGGACAACACAAGAAAGTACATGCAGGACAGACTGGAAAGACGGTGATGAGGAGCAAGGAGATGATGTGTGAGGTATGCATATGGAAGATTTCAGAAAGATGTAGGGAGAAAAAAAGCCTTAAGTGGCTACCTGTGGGGGAGTGCAGAGGAAAGTGGTCAGAAGGGTGAGAAGTGATTGAGACACTCTGAAGATGAATATCCTTCCACAGACCTCACAGTCGAATGTTTTCAGAATTGAGACATGCTCAATTCTAATCATTTGCAAACAAATTATTATTACTTATTCATCTGATACTGCTAACAAGCATTGGCAATGCCAAGAGGTCTTGCTTCTATTTGGTGAAAAGTTCATTGTTGTATGATATCTGGAAGCAATAACAAAAAAACTCAAGAGACATCCAAATACTGATCACTGCTTTGATTTGCTCCTGAGAAAGTTTTATTCGAAGTGTCATACATTTGACAGTAGAGTGTTACTCATTTGCACACTGAAACCTATGTGTAATGCCACACTTAAGCAATCTGAAAACTTCCCAACAGTACTCCCCGCCAACCACATAGATAAACCCTCAGTTCTCGCTCATTAAAATCAGTTAGGGTGCAGTACTGTGATGCAGTACTGTGATGTAATTCTTTTCACGCCGTGCACATCCTATTCACAGTGTATGCAACTGAATATCCCTCATTCTCGCAGAGAACAACAGGGGTGGATTCCTGCACAGTTAGGTCAGTTACTATAGGAATCCGAGCCGGCTGGTCGCTGCCTCTCATGGGCATTGTTTGTAGAGTTAAAAAAACACAGCCTCCTCCTACAGTTCCTGGTTGGTGTCTACTAACCACATCTTGGAGATGAGGATGGGATGATGTGTGTGTTGCTTCAGTTGCTGCTGTGCATCAGTGTGATGCCATGCCATGCTTAAAGTGGATGACTCGTTGGATGCCTGTCAACATGAAGATGTCTTGAAGAAAGTTAGCCAGTACATTGTACAGGGTTGGTCTAAAGCAGTGCTTTAAATGGGAAAAAACAAGTGCAGGTACTCATTAATATGAGCTAGAGGTGTGGCAAGTGGGAGTGGCTAGAGGCCGAGATAAGGGCAAGATATGATGATACATACTGACTTCTGTAGCAGTTGCAGCATATATCAAAACACATGAGAAATGCGTTTATGTAAACAAAACAGGTGAACTCATTACACAAAATGAAAGCCAAACAGGATGATATGTTAACAGATCCTTGTTTTGTAATATTTGCTGCTTCTTAATGCCATAATGATTTTTTTTGTTGTTTGGCACAATACTATACACTCTCAAGCGCACACACACACAGAAACAAGCAGACATGTACACACAAGCATTCCACATATTCCCTTTAAAATATTTCCTGAGAGTGTCCTGATTCTCGTCCTCTTTTTCTCACTTTTCTCATACACAAAAACAGGCATACAAAAGTTGGCAAGCACACAGACATAAGCAAACACTCACACAAAGTCTCAGGTGAGATTAAAGCCATTTTAAACTTCTTGCCTCCTATGGCTTTCTAAATTGCCACTGTCCATGTGCTGCCTCCATACCTGTGTTTGCCCAAATGCACACAATAGTGTGAATGCGATTAACAGCATAGGGCCTAAAGGGCCCTCCACTGTCAAACACAGTGTGATGGTGAACACAGGGACATCATTTAAACACCTGATGGAGAGAGGCGGGGAGCAGGCTAAAGCACTTTCAGCTGAAGTGAATGGTCGTTGTGCCCCTGATCGACGGAGCAGGGTCTGTCTAGACCCCGCAATGTTAATCACAGCATGACGCAAGGCAAGTCCTCTCAGACCCCTGCAGTCTTAGGGCATTCAAATGGATGCTGCTGGAATCTCCAGCAGGGACTCTGCAAAAGGCTACTGTGCTTACAAGCTTATGAGCAGCAGGGCATCTCCCCTGTGCTAGAAGAGATACCTAACCAGTGGCGGCTGGTGAAATTGTTGTTTGTGTTAAAGTACACAGAGCAGGCAGGGCATGAAGCAGGTGCATCACTAGCGCCAAGGTATGCCTGCCAGAGGACAGGCCAGGCTTGAGCAGGAGCTTGGACCTATTTGAAATTAAAAACAAGCGTGGCTGAAAAACAGTGCACAAACACTTTTAGTTATACACGTTTTCTTAACAACACTATGTGATTAGGAAAACAGTGATACCGTGTTTTTCAGTCATTAAATAGACACCACAACACAGCACAATTTAATAAAAAGAATAATAAGGGAGACTCGCACTTTTTCTTAACGTGTAGCTGTCATCACAACATGTAAATAGTAATTAACATGCTGTGATTGCTGCTGCAGTCGTAGATAGTTTTCTTTACTTAAAACGAGCAAATTGAAGGTATGTATGAAGCTAGTAGACGCAGAGTTTCCATGAACCAGGTAAAAAGAGCACTTGTGAGCCAGTCCAGCCAACAGACGACGAGCAGTACCTGCGACAGCAACAGAACATGTGCATTGCAGCACTCCCTGTCTTCAGAATCGTGAGAAGTTAAAAGTGAAATGGGACGCACTTGGCCCCTCAGGACTCAAAAAACCACATAAACAGTGCCTGCATTTTCAAGGTAGACACCAACTCTTAACATCGTTCCCCTGTGTCTGCCCCTCCCTTCTCCATTAGATGAATGAAGCTCTGCGGACCCAGCCTTGAGCCAGAGCAGTAAATGCCCTAAATGAAGCATATGCCTCACCAATAAAACCGGTCACGCCTACCACCGTGATGTCACTGCCCGGTGTGTGCCTTCAAGGCGAAAATCGTACTCGTTCAGCACATGCGCAAATACAGGCCCACTCTTCAACTACACAGAAAAAAATCCTTCATCCCAACACAGCTATTGTCTTTTGAAGTAGAGCTGCTCATTCGTTCCCATCCCCTCCCAGCAGCGGTGCGTCCATTGGGGCGCAGGGGCGTTGCCCCACTGCGCACGCGGTGCGTGCTTGCAGCAGCAATGAATATTTGAATTGGTAGCTAAGTGTAGCGGCCGCCGGCCGGGAGTCGGGACATGAAGGGGGTGGGGCCGGGGGGCGAGCACTAAGAAGGTTGAGTGACAGTTCAGTTGTTTCACCCATGCACTGACTGACTGACAGCGGCTCGCAATTTGCGCATGCTCGAGTTTGGCTCATGACCAGCAAGAGCATGCGCATTCGCCACACTGTCTGTCAGCCAGCTAGGCACTACTTGTACTGAGAGGGAGGGGGCCGAGAGGCCGAGGGTTGCCTCATGCAGCAGCCCCCGTCTCTCGGTATGGGCGAGCCCTATCCGTGCTCTTTAGCCAATCCAGGGCAGGCGCTGCTAATGCAGCGTCTCTGGATTGGCTGAGAGCCTGAGACAGTCTCAGACACCGTGCGGCAGCCTACGAAGAAACTGCATTGGGTGCCGCGCAACTATGGCCAACCACTGTGGCTTATGTCTGAACACAGTGAACAGTGATTGGCCATGAGGTGCGCAGCGCACTCTGCAGTCCGTCGCGTCATCACGCACGGTGCCACTGTCTGCCATACACACCTCGTGGCGGCGGTGACTACAGTGTACTGCTGTACGTGTACTGTACATACAGTGTGTCAGCTCTCCCGGACCCGTCGTGTCGACTCGTGTGGTGGTGACTGACGTGACTACTATCGTTGTCCACAGCAATTGTTGTTGTGTTGTCCCTGACTCCCGTGACTACGTCGGTCTACGGTTGTCCATTGGTGAGTAGTACAGGCCCTGAAACATCTCGCTGCCCTGTCGCAAAATGTCACCACATCATTCATCAGAGGAACAATCTAGTATGTATCTTTAATATTCATCTGTTTTTCTTTCATATTGTAAACTCAACTGCAAATAGTAAATAGATTTATATCGCGGTTACGACCCCTAGCGAGTCGCTAGGGGTCGTATTCGTAACCGCGATATAAATCTATTTACTATATTGCAGTTGAGTTTACAATATGAAAGAAAAGCGAGGCACTGGGAGACGTGGACTTGGACTGGCCTGTGGGAGTTCATCTCCAAATGGCCCTTGAAGGGAGCTCGTTTTTGGCGGGACCTAGAAAGGAGAACGCTGTAGTGAGGCAGCCAGGTAGATCACTTGATCCCTAGATTCACCCAGGGGGAAGCTGGGGAGAGACCTTGTATGACGGGAACGATGCTTAGGAAGAAGACATGGGAACGACAGAGCTAGGAGGGAGCTCACATTTGAAGGGAACTAGGAAAGAGTCCATTTTAAGAGAGAGGAGTATTTCACCTTAGAAGGGAGTTTGGGAGGTTCTTAGCTTGAAAAAGGGCACATTTGCGACGAGGCAATAGGCAGACCGGTGTCGTCGAGGGCGACAGTTAAACCCAGGTGTGTTCCTCTGAGGTGAGAGAGGGAACTCCTGGAAGGTAGGAGGGAGACAGCACAAAAAGGTTGCTAAGCAGGAGTTCTTCCTACGTGGGGTTTATAGATTGAACTACTTTCTGGAAGGAGCTCCGAGCAGCCTTATGTTAGGAGGCCACGGTAGGGGGTGCACGTTATCCCCTTAGCAGGGAGTTTGGAAGGAGCTGAAAACCTACTCTTATACCAAGAAGACTGAAACACACTTTCAAGAACACAGACGTTCACTGACACGTGCTCTCTCTCATTCACACGTATACACATACACGTTGCACACAATCATGCACACACTGATTTAAACAAAGTGCCCATAAACGCCCATGCTCACAATCACATAAACACCTTAAAGAGAAGCACAACGCGATGCATAGCAACATACATAGATACCCTCTATTGCACACCATCCATCCATACCATTATACACATCTGCAGCCAGGCGCCCTCGCGCACGAATACTCAACACACAGACAGCCACCGTCATTTCACAAACACGCGTACGGACACATGCATTATTCTTTGCTCAACATGCCCAGCCCCGCGCTCTGGTGACAGAGAGAGAAAGAATATGTGCGTGTGAGAGTTTCAAGGGCGATAGATGGATTGAAAGAACGAGAGAGATGTCAGTTCTCTCACACAGTTCTTCACGGGGCACATGGAGACCTTTATTTAGAACAGAACTGCTCCCTACGCCAGCCCCCTTCTTCTGGCCCGAGGTGAGGGTTCAGAGGTTAAAGAAGGGCGGTAAAATGTTTTCTCCGGGCTTCACGACAACAACACGCTGGAATGCGAGATCCAAGCCGCTTTAGCAGGACATACTGATGCCTCGGAGTGCATTGCCTCGGCAGGGCTGGGGAGGAGGCCCCTTCAGCCTGCACGCGCTAGGCTGCTGTCTGCCTTCACAGGAGCTCTCCTATAACACCACTGAAGAGCCTTTTTGGGGTGTAGGCCACCCCCTACTCTGGAACCCGCCATTAGTAGTTAAGCCAGTATGCGTGAAACTTTTAGGTTAAAAGTTTCACGCATAGTGGCTGGCTTCTAGAAGGAGGCAGTAAGATTGTATTTGCAATTGCAATTGCAAGTAGTAGAGGAGTCGGCCTAACGGCTAGGGTGGTGGTGGACCTCGAATCTGGAGAACTGGGTTCGAGTCTCACTCTCGGGCTCTCGGCATTCGGCAATGACGCTGAACCTCCCTGTGCCGAACAAAAATGAATGTGTCCTCATGTAACACAACTGGTGCTACGTAAAGCGCTCTGATACCCGATTCGGGTCAAGTTATATAAAACTCAATTTTAAACAAGCATTTACAATGCAATGGTCTCGGCAATATTATAGGTAGAGCTATTGGTATTGCTCAATATTTTTTTATCATTTTTGTTTCCCTAAATAAATGGCATTGTCATTTCTATTGGCATTAGCTTTTCTTTTGCATATGTGATACCTATTGCATTAGCAGAGAGAGAGTGAGGTAGTGAGATAGAGAGAGAGAGTGAGGTATTGAAATAGAGAGTGAGGTAGTGAGAGAGAGTGAGGTAGATAGAGAGTGAGGTAGTGAGATAGAGAGAGTGAGGTAGATAGAGAGTGAGTTAGTGAGATAGAGAGAGTGAGGTAGTGAAAGAGTGAGGTAGTGAGGGAGAGGGATGTTGTGAGGTAGTGATATATAAGCATAGAGTGATGTTGTGATGTAGTGAGATAGAGAGAGAGGTAGTGAAAGAGAGAGTGAAAGTGAGTTAGTGAGATAGAAAGAGTGGGGCAGTGAGATAGAGAGTGATTGAGGTAGTGAGTGAGAGAGAGTGAAGTTGTGAGCTTCTAATTCTGAACTCTGCATCTTATTAATTTTCGGTCAATGCATATACGCTGTTCTCTTAAACCTACTCTGCACATTTCTTTGAAACCTCGCTGGTTTAAGGTCGTTCTGTGTAACACAATACATTCATAACATAAATTAAGCAGTGTGTCCTGCTAAGGAGATCACGTCCGAAGGCCTCACTTGGAGCAGTTTGTTCTGCTCTGTAGTGTTTATCAGCAGCATTGCCTTGTGGTGTTTTTTTCGGATGCCCATCTGAAATACTAGCAGTTGGTAAAGCCGGTGACCATATAAAGCCTGTGCGTCGCAAGGCTGCAGAGAAATTAGCCAATTGTCTTTCTTTTTTGGTTTCATGCTGCCGTGGCTTGCGTGCTATTGTTTTTACTGCACTGACATTTTCAGAATTCTGCACATTTCTTTATCGATCTGAAAGGTGGGCCCTGCCACCCTTCAGAGTCGCTGGGGTGCTTAACTTGCTAAAATAGTGCAAAGGTCTAAAGTTGTTCTTAGGAGCCCGCCGCTGCCGAATGCCAGGGCTGCAGACTAGTACTATTCATGCCAGTTCTTGATTCTTTCTTCCCTAAACCCACACGTCCTATCTTTTTAGTTCACTCTTGCATGTTCTTTTCCCCCTGCTTTCTCCCCACGTAGCTGATTTATGTTATCATTATCTGCGTCCTTCTTTCAAACTCTCTTCCTACGCTCCTCAATTTTGCTTTAGCTTGGAGTCGGATACTGTAAAACAAACCCGCTCCCCAAAACTGCTCACCGCCTGTCCAACGTGAGCACCGGACAGACCGGGCACGTTTCGTCATTTCTGCCCCAGCGCGCGGCGTTGCAGTGTCCTATTGTCCTCACTATCAGCCCTTAATAGAAGACTCCGGCCTGCAGCTTTTTGATGCCGTGCGGAGAGCAATCCACTTCGAGCGGGACAAAGGCCGCAAAGATGGCAGATTAGATGGGTCTGGCTGTGTTTGAAGGGCTCGCAGGCTTCATTTGAATACAATGAGCTCCCAGGTCTCTTTAAGTGTTAATGAATGTATCGCCCTGGACTCTGGCCAGGCATGGGGGGCGAAGGGGGGGCATTCAGCCTGTGAAAATGACCGGGCTGTGTTTTTGTTTTTAAAACATTTAAAGAAACGGCATTGTTATTTACAATGTCAATAGCTTAATCACTCACTGTTCGCTCTGTTGCATATCTCTCAATATGTAGAGCACACGCAACAACAGTACCAACTCGCCTCACACGCAGAACAAATGTATTGCACCCAGAAGCAGTGACACTTCCCACGCACACGTGACAGTGGCAGCCGTTGCACCAGATTCTTCCAAAACACAGACAAGCTTCCCTCCCGCACAACAGACTAAAGTGGGCAACAGAAGCAACGCAAGCATCATTCATGGGGTAAGCGCAGCATGGTCACCCGCACACAGCACACGGACCAAGCAGATATTTTAAGTCCGTATATGTTAAGTTCCTGCGTTGCGTAGAGTTTTGTTAATTGTCAAGTTTTGTCATCTGCAGACTCAACACATTTTCAATCGAAACCCCAGTTGAAGCCAAGTTAATCCCGTCAGGCTCGATTCCTCTGCGGCTTGTCTTTGTTTTCTGCTACGGCCAGCAGTCACTTCCGAAACGAACTTCGCCGCCGCTTTCCTGCTGCGGCGTTGCAAGAGCAGTCTCCCGCCTGACGTTTTCCGTGGGAGTGGATTTGGGGCGGGGGAGAGAGCCGCTGTCTAACTCACTCCCAGGCTCACCTCTTCTCAGGTGTTCTTTCGAATGGGGTCCAAGTTTGCGCCTGCGCTGCCCGGGGCCACCAGCTCTACAAAAAAAAAGTGACTAACTGGCGGCAAATAGATACTATGGAAAGGAGTGGAGGAGGAGGAGGAACCCGAGGAGGACGCACGAGCGGATAGGGTAAATGAGAGAGTTGGTGATGAAGGAGGTGGGAGAGCAGAAACAAGCACGTACCCAATGAGAAGATCGCGACCTGGCTGGAGGACTGCAGGTAAGCCCCGACTTTGGAAGCTTTTTGCTGCGCAACTCTTACGCGTCAGTGTGTGGGGGCATTACGTCCAAGACATCCTTCCATCAGCAAACAAGCACACCACAGCCTTTCTCCGAGGCGAAGCAGAAATGCCTCGGAGAAACGCAGCGGCGTTTCAGATTCGGGGGCGTGTTTTTCTTTTCTCTCCTCTTGCCATTGGCTGGAGGAGAGAAAAACACGCCTAAAAAAGGGCGTGGCTAAAAAGTGGAAAGAACAGCAAGGAACACGCCCCCGAATCTGAAAAAGACGGAGCCTATTTGGAGGGACGGCTCTCTCCTCCAATGGCTGGCCTCCGTTTAGGAAGCCAGCCAATGGAGGAGAGGCAAAAAGAGAGGCGGGCTAAGGAGCCACTCTCAGAAACATTAAATCTCCGACTTCCGGTTCTGCCTTCGGCAGACCGGACGGTCCTCGACCTAAAAAGTAGTGGTCATGTCATGTGTAATCAGAGTGCACTGTGTTGTCGATAAACACTCACGCCACACAGCATGAGTCCTGTTTAGAAAAGATGGTGCTTGAAGCCTGCCTCCTGCCTAATGAAGTGAGTTCTTACAGGAAGCAATAAAAAAGCGGTGCAGGGAAATTATTAAACTTTTTTTTTAAATTGGAAAAACTATTACATAGAGTGGAAGCAACCATCATCTTCCAGATTAAAGAAGGCACCCAAAATAAGACGAAGCTGGGGCGATACACCCTGCCCCCGCCAGACTCCATAACACCCCTAAGCAAAGCCCACGACTGTTTGCTTTCATAATAACGACTTTTTTTTACTAAATAATGGCACACCCAAAAAAAATAGAAATTCCACGATGATATCTATTCATATTAGCATTAACGTATGCATTTATTCATTTATAACTCCAAGATTTTCAAGTACTTGCCAACAGGCTGGCTGTGATTACAGCAAATGTACCATAGATGTTTTTTAAGGATTTGTCAGTTTTTTAAGTTGTGTCTTTTAGATTTAGAGGGAGTTTGTCCTATCCGTTGGAACTCAGAAAGCTTCTGCAGTTTTCTCCATTAACATTCCTGTTGATTTCAAGAACTGTGTGGGTTGAAAAACATTTTTAAGGTATAATGTTTATGTTTTTGTAGCTGCTGTTTCAAATATAGATGCACGTCAACCACGTTAAAGCCACTTGGCTTTTCTTCCTTTAGTCTGTTCAGTTCTCTGCTCTAAATCCCACATCAACGTACTCTGTAACTCAAAGAAAGAAATTGTCAAGTACCAGGAAGAAGCTTAACACATCCATCACATATAATAATACATTGTTTCTATTTTTATTTTCAGCACCTTCTAAAGCTTGACAACCATTACCAAATTTTTGGTCATTTTTCCGGCGAAGAACAAGTCCTCCTTTGCTGCTCTTTCACCCCGGCTACGACCCAGCAAACACCAGAGTTAAAGGTAAGGAAACTGAATCCCGGACTTTAACATTAAAGTTATTGAGAAGTTTGCTGCTCTTAAAGAGAGACGTGCTGATTTCATTTACAAAAAGTAAACAATGTTGAATGCTGCTACTTTGCAACCAGTTTAGTTTGTTAAATAAAAAACATCTGTGAGTGAGGTACTCAGAAATGCATTGTATCTCGAAGTCTGTTATGAAGCTCTGTGGTTATACTGAATAAGCAGCTACCTATGTTATATGACATCTCTTTATTAATGTTATAACTGCACTTTCACAATTGCTTTATTAACCTTCCTGCTTTCTCAAATTTGCTTGAAAATGCACCATTTTTCTTCTCTTTTTTCAAAATTTTCCCTGGGGGAGAATCCCCCCGAACCCTCCTTATGGGGGTTCCGGCTCGCTACGCTCGCTCGCAACGGTGCAGTATACCAATCATCTTACGTCGACCACTTTCAAATCTCACCAGCCGCCCCTGCCGGTACTCTCCCTGGCTAAAGAGAAGTGACGGTACTGGCGGCCAGAAAATTCGGAAGTGCCGGTACTCAGTACCGGCCCATTTAAAGCACTGGTCTAAAGTCAGGTGTTTGCAGGGTGATTTGAAAACTTTTGCGGACGTTGCAAGTGAACAGTCGGTTGTCAATGTATTTGTGTTAAAAATCGATTTACACATACCTCCAGTTAAAATGTGCAATCTTATCACTTCCAAAGCACATCAGTGACATTTGGGTGCAATCATGATGTCCATGCGCATAAAACAACACTATTGGTGGCCTGCCATAGATGTGCATGTTAAACAGGTAATTGATAAATGTCCTGAATGTCTCCTGTCAAATAAGCATTTTAAACTGAGTAAAACACCTTTACATCCTACACCATTTCCTGGCGTAGCCTGGGAGAAGTTAGGCCTTGATTTTTCAGTACCACATATTGCTTGCAGTCCTTCCTCTTACTTCACTGCTGTCAATTAAGTCCCTCATTCCACTCACAACTCTTTTGGGGTTAAGGTGTTTTGGGGGATTAAAAGCATTAATAGCCTTTAACTGTGTTGGTAATTTACTTTATTGTAGTTGCTAGAGCAGATTATCATAGTATCTTTGTGTGTGCACTCACATGAGATTGATGATACATGCAGCAGGTTACGCCCGAGCTCGTCCTTTTGATACATTGCGGGTCTGCTAGGAGAGCTGTTTCACGCCGTTTACGGCCTGTTGGACGTGTCGCGTTCTGTGAGGCAGCACGCTGTGATTCAGAATCGCTCCCCAGACTAGCGATGTGTTCTAGGGAGTATCAGTGGGTGTTTCCATGGCCGGATCGCTGCCTGGGGCCCCCTCTCTACCAACCCTTCCAAGACGCTGAAAGTATTGCCTATAGGCTGCCTGGAAATCTTAGATCAGGGATTCTTTTCTTCATAAGAGCTCTTGCGAGGGGTCTACCCTTGATATTTTTACGGGGCTATTTGATTGACTTAGTGCACGCACCCTCTACACATATAGATTCTTTCAGGGATCATGATTATTCGCCTGATCTAGCCTGTGAAGAGGAATGGCCCCCACAGCACCACCTTCCTGTAGAGGTGGACATGCTGCTTTCGCAGGCAATTTCTAAGACATTGGCACCCCTGCAGGAAAATGTGGACAAACTGACGTCCCAGGTTTCTGGGGGTTTCGGAATCTTTGGGGACACTGGGGCAGGTTCTAGCAGGCTATCCATATCTAGCTCTCTAAAGGCTGATAAACGTAGCCCGGGACACCTGAAAGGTAGCGACCTCTTAATGCATGACTTCCGTAAGAGTGCGTGCACGTTAAAGAATGCACCCTACAGGGTGGAAGACTGGCCTGGGAATACTGGTAGCGCTGTCCCACCTAATTCTGATCCTGATGATGAGTTCTCCGATCTGGGGGGAGGGTGGTACGAATGAGGATGGATCCTCAGGCGAGGAGTACCCTGAAAGGCCTTGGTGTCCCGGTTCGACTGCCTCTGGCTCCTTTGAAGGGGACTCCACCTCGGCCGACATGTTTGAGCCAGAGGGCATATACTATCTGAGATCCTCAATGTGGCTCCTGGACCAGTAGGTGGCAGAGTATGTTGCCCAAAAAATACACCAACCCCTGGACAAGGAAGTCCGCACCCGCCTTCCGGGGGAGTGCCCTAGACCATCCTTAGAGGGGAAGGTGGCGGCCACCACTGACATTGATCCTAAGTTGTGCACATTCTTTGCTAAGTACATGAAGGACCCCAAGAAGGGCATTGATCACTCTTGGAGGGTGTGTCAGGATAAATTGCTTGACGTGGTGGGCCCACTAATGAAAATTATTGAGCTGGCCGAAAGCTCCAGACAGCCAGGGAAACCCTTGCCCACAGATATTGTGGCCGGTGGGCCCTATGGGAGATGTGCCTTTACGGCAATGCCAATTGTGCCCTGTCTGCAGAAAGAAGATGCTCCATTCTTCTGAAAATCAGGAACTCTTCTCATCTGAGGCTGGGGCCGTAGCAAAGGGCAATTTGTTTAGTGAGCCTTTCGTTAAGGAGCTGGGTAAATTTGTGGCCACCTTTTCAGCACTTGATAACGTGCAGACCTCCATCAAAAGGTTTTTGCCGGAGCCTGAATAGGCAGGGGTCGCTCCTCCAGCCACTCTTTCAAGTCAGGCCCCAACAGAGGTCAAGCCCGATGCAACAACTGTTGGAATGATGGCAGACAAGGCACCTTCTATCCTCTCCGGGGAACTGGAAAGGGCAGAACCAACCGTGCCAGAGGTGGGGCTAACACTCCTGGAGGATTTAACGGTAAGCAGTATCCTTTCTTTCCCTCACAAACTGGGGGGAGACTGAAATTGTTTTCACATAGGTGGGAAAAGATCATGATGAGCGCGTGGGCCCTGGAAACTGTAAGGGGCTTCCACACAGAGTTCTATGAGTTCATAGAGGTGCAGGAGCTACTCTTTAAGGGAACGATTCGGAGGTTGGTCCTGCACCCACAGGGTTAACTCAGCAAACTCATTATGGTAGAAAAGAAAGACAAAGGCTTCCTCCCGGTTATATATTGAAGGGGCTTCAACGAATGGTTGATGTATCGCCACTTCAAAATGGAGGGCATCCACCTCCTGAGAGACCTATTTCTACAGAAGGAATGGATGGTGCATTTGGATCTAAAGGACACCTATCTGACGGTCCCCATCTTTCCATCTCACCACTGGTTCCTGCAGTTTTCTTGGAGGGACCAGGTGTTTGAGTTTCAGTCTCTACTGTTTGGCCTACCCTCAGCACCGTGGTGCTTCATTAAGCTCCGCAAACCAGTGGTGGAGGTTCTCAGAACGAAGGGCATATCATCCATCTCAACGATATCCTCCTGATGGACTGATCGCGCACCCAGCTGGTGGCTCACCTGAACATGACCATTACACTCCTGCAGGAGTTGGGGTTTGTGACCAATGTTCAGAATTCATAGTTGACCCCGTCACAGAACATGGTATTCCTGGTATTTCTCATTGATTCCACTTCAGCCACTCTCAGCCTCCCGAAGAAGAAGATATTGAAGATCAAGAAGGAGTTGAACAAGGTCTTGTGAAGAAACTGAAGCTCCCTCAGACAACTGGCTAGAATTGTCGGCTTATTGTCTTCTTCAATCCAAGCCATCTTCCCGGGCCCGCTCACCTACCAAGCATTACAGAGATTGAAAGCACTGCATCTTCGGAAGTGTCTCCAGTACTAGGAACTGATTTCTCTGACAAACGAGGCCAGGATAGAACTGCAGTGGGGGACGGACCACATGGAAGCTTGGAATGGGAGGGTGAACTTCTGATCCATCCAGGACCTGGTTACAGAGTCAGATGCCAGCTGTCAGGGCTGGGGAGCCAGATGTGGAGCTGTCTCCATGGGGGGGGACGATGGACGGAGGAGGAACTGAGCTTGCACATGAACTGCCTGGAGCTCGGGATCCTTTGTGATCAGTTCATCAACGAGGGACAGAGTCTCCTGCTGTGTTCTACTGAGGATGGGCAACACGACTGAGGTACAGAACATCAATCGACTGGGAGGTACCAGATCAAGAGCGCTAGCGGGGATGGGCAAAATCTTCTGACACTACTACCTTCAATGTCAGATTTCGGCGACAGCAGAATACCTTCCAGGGTCCCTGAATTCAGTGGCAGACTGGAATTCCACGCATTTCACAAACTCCAGTGACTGGCAGTTTGATCCTGTGATTTTCTGGGCACTGACGGACCGGTGGGGTCCCTGTTCCGCAGACCTGTTTGCTTCCAGATTGAACGCACAGATCCCTTGGTACATCAGCTGGAGGCCAGACCCGGAATCCTCGGGGTGGACCCTTTCCTGCAGGATTGGACGACGGGTCAGGCTTATGCGTTCCCTCCATTTCTTCTAATTCCCAGAGTGGCGGCTCAAGGCCGACATCATAGGGCGTCTTTAATTCAGGTGACACCAGTCTGGAAATCCCAGGCTTGGTTCCTCTACCTTCTGGAACTTTCATTGATGGACCCACAGCGACTTCCACCATTTCCCGGGATCCTTGGGGACCCCAGTGGCCGTCTACATCTTATGGTATTACAAGGTCACCTGCAGCTCATGGTGTGGAGGATTTCAGGCAATGTTGGCAAGACGGCAGACTTTTGGATGAGGCAAAAAGACTCATCCAACGGGCAAGGGCACCGAGGACCACCAGGCAGTACAGATCAGCTTGGACAAAATGGGTTTGTTGTTGCATGGAGAGACACCTGGATCCCGTTGGGGCGCAATTTACAGATATCTTGAAATTTCTTGCAGAACTGGTAGGCTTGGGCCTAGCTTATTGCACTGTAAATTCATTCCACTCCGCAATTTTGGCAGGACACATGCCCATTAATAATAACTTGTTGGGGGAGCATCCATGGACGTGTAAATTACCAAAGGATATCCAAATGTCTCGAACCCCAAGGCCTAGATATTCGGGCTTGGGGGATGTAAAACTGGGCTGCATCTTGTAGCAGGTTGGCAGGATAACCAGTTTCCAGCTAGGAAAGAGATTTCCACAAACTGGCCATACTACTCTGCCTCATTTCAAGTAAAAGAGCAACTGATGTAAGAGCACTTGACATCATGGCGTGCGTCTTTACCCCGGAGGGAGTGACATTCACCATTTCTAGGAGGACCAAGACTAATAGCAGGTCGGTAACTTACCCTTCTTTTGAGGCAGCCTTTAAACTCTGTGTGGTACGATGCCTAAAGGTTTTACGAGGAGATGATAGCAGAGGTGAGACATCCGGGTGATAAACAACTGCAGTTTGCTCTCAGGAATTTGTTGATGGCCGTCTCTTCTCCCTCCATTGCCAGGTGGGTAAGATGGATTATGGCAGAGGCCAGAATAGACATTCATCGCTTTGGAGCTCTCTCGGCTACGGAGGCGATGGCCTCCAAAGGTGCTTAAGTGGGCTGTAGATTAGAGGACATTATGAATGCGGCAGATTGGTCCTCAAAATCCACCTTTAGAAGGTTTTACTTTAAAGCAATTTATGAATCTGCATCCTTGGTGGTAATTAAGCCTTATACATGCATAATCCTCATCTCCGGTCCGGACATAGAATGAGAAATTTCTTAACTACAGTGAAGGAAACTTTTAATTCTATTAAGGACGCAGAGGCGAGGATTATCTCACCCTGATCATATTGGGAATAATGTACCCTCCTTCTGGACTGGACTACAGGAGGTATACATATTTTTCTTTCCTAACTATTATAGGTGGGATCCTACCAACTATGATTAACAGGAAGTATCTGGTTTTGATGAGGTTTTCCTCTGTTTGTGTTCTTGCATGGATTTTACAAATTGATATGCCCTCAGATGGAATAGATTGCAGTTCCTGCTTGCTCTGATCATCAATTTCTTGGTTAGATAGTTGATTCCTCTTTCATGCATGAAAATTAGTCTGCTTGATATAAAAACTTGTTCCAGGGGGTAAATGTACTTAATGGGTTTGTTTAATCGTAGGCTATGATTCCAAAGTGGAGTGAAGCAGAGTGACTTAACTTCCTACAGAAAAGAAGAGGAGGGACTGCAGGCAACAGAGATATGTATGTATTGACATAATATACTGCTATTGGTTAATGGTTGTCAAACACTTTCCAAGTACTCATGGGAGTTCTAGTGTGACACTGTTTTTTTTACTTTGAGAAACGGCTGTTAATAGAAAGTGAAGAAGGTTATGCATGATCCTCGCCTCTGTAGTGAGCCATCCGGCCAGTACAACATAATGTAGCAACATGCATCCGAGGGGATGGGCGTGGACCCGAGGATATAAATAAACGTGGGAGGATCACTCATGGTCTGGACACAGATCCACGAGTACTGTGTTTGTCTGAGTGCTGTCTGCTGTATAAGATAGGCCTAAAGCAAGAACGGTATCCTGGGGGTTTTCGACCACCACATTAATGACAAGGTGGACTTGCGCAGCTGCAAGCTTCCTGTGTGCCACGCTGCCAAGATTTGGAGCTGGTCCGGCGACGCAGTGAGGGTGCGGCCTGGTAGCTAGGCATCTGGTGCTCCGTGTGTCGGAGGGAGGTGCTCGAGCTGAGGTGAACAGAGCAGAACTGCATCTCGCAGGAAGAGGTGCAGTTGTGTGAAGCGCCACAGCTGTGAGACCGGCTGAGAAGGGCTGTGTGCCACAAGAGGTGCAGTTGTGTGAAATGCCGCCGCTGTGTACCACCTGGTGAGGAGCGGTGTAGTCGAGTGCTGCTGTTTAGGGAACAGCTATACGGAAGACAAAGAACCAACGGCAGCGCCGAGAATAGTGGGCGGGATCAAGGCCCAGGAGTGCCCAGAGGTGACCTGGCAGAGGCTGGCTGCAGCGGAAAGAGCGAGAGTGAGGTCACGTGGATCAGTCTTGGTAGGCCTGTGCTGCTGAAGGCCTCAGGTGCGTGGCAGAGACCCAGGAGGAGGGCAGACAGGAGCTGGAGATGCCACATGAGAACGAAGGGTGCAAGGGAGAAAGACAGACTGCACCACGTGGCCACGACCAAAGAGAAGTGACTTCGGTGGGGAGGAAGAATACCCAGTAGATCTAGGCCCAAGAGGGTGAAGAGCCCAACCAAAAATATTTTTACAAAAGAAAAAATCCAGGTGGGACATGCAGACAGCAAAACATGCCAGGGGGGTGAAGGCAAGAGAAAAATAAAGGAAATTCATGGAGAAAGAACAGTAGTGAGAGGCTGTGGTGATGGAAGTTTTGAGCAATGTTGTAATGATGTTTTATTTTCTTATTTTATTGTATGTTTCTGTGGTATCTCGAGTGCTAAACTCCATGTGTGTGTTTCTCATGCGCGATGGGTTTCTTATGTGCCGCCGGTTTGTTATTATTTGAAGTAGTCACGAGTAACACATCTGGTCGCTCGGGATTCTATGTCAGGACCGGAGGCTTCTGATTATGCTTTCTCTATTTCTTTACTGAACTCAGCAGCCAATGAGAAATAAACTACAATAAGTAAAAACATCACAACCCATGAGGCTTTGAACCACGCCTCCTCATAACAGCCAATGGCAATCAGGCAAAGTATACAAAACAGAGAGACACTTCCTTGTCTTCCTCTTTCTTTGCTGCTCCGCAGTCAAGATAGTCTCTCTCTTTTGTATTCTTTGAATCTGTAACTCTTTGTAAGGAATCTGTTTCGATTATTTATTCAAGCCTTTTTGATCGTGCTTTAATGTATGTTGTACCTCTATGCTTTGCGAGTGCTTGTTCTCGAGGTGCGGTGTCCGCTTGCCGCCTCGTTTGCGCGCTGCGCTCTAGGCGTGTTGGTGTTGTCGGTGTCGGTTTTCTCTGATAGGGTCCAGCGCGTGTTGCGCTGTGTGCACTCTTGTCCCGGGTTTCGCCCCCACTGTCCCCGCGCTGCCGCCGGCGCTGCCGGCTGTCTTGGATCGCGGTTCGCGATCGGAGGGATTTGGCCCCCCCCCCCCTCCATGGAGCGAGTCGCACGCCGAGGCCAGAACGGCTTCCGGCGTGCGTCTCGGGAGCACGCACGCGCGCAGACGTGCGCCCGCCTCCCTGAAAGTGCCGGTTGAGACGCCCTGCCCCGGGCTGAATTGGGGATTGACGCAGCAGGCAAAACGGGAGCGGAGTACCGGCCGGTGAAGTTAATTAGGCATATTTGTGCAGCGCTTGGATTTTGGCTGTTGTGTGGACAGTAACCTTTTCAGTAACTGGCCTGGTGGCCTTAAAAACAATTTTTGGAACCTCTTGCTCACCCAGGCAGGGGGGTGCACTCCCCCCCCATTAGCCCTGTGTTGTGCAGCTTTATATTGCAATCCCTGTGGGGATCTTATGTGCTCTCTGGCTCCTGTTTGCCCCGGCATTGCTCCCAACTGACACCCTGACTTGTTGAGGTTGGGGTTGGATAATTGAGCTTCCCTCTGGGGATTTTCTGATTGAATACAAGTTATTTGCCTGAGGCATGGCAGACTGCGAGTTCTACCAGGAGGAGGTGGCTGCGTGTGAGGACCAGTGTGATGATGAGTACTATTACGACGATTCCATGGAGGATTTAATTGACAAAAAATTGGATGCTAAACTAGATAAGGCGCTCTCCTTCGCCTTGTTACCTATTGCTCAGAAGCTAGATCGTCTGGTTACCCCAAACCCTTCTCCTGCTGGCACTGGTCCTGCTCCGACCCCCCTCCCTCCTTCCGAGTCCCTGGGTACCCCCTGGCCGCATGCACACTCTTATTCTAAACTTTATAAGTCCAATGAGCAGGCCCACGCGGACGCCCCGGCTCCCCCGCCTAAGCCTTCCTCTCCTATTCCAGTAGTGGACACCACTTCAGGTCCGGATACTGACACCGACTCTTCTCTGGAGTCAAAGCCCTGTAAACGCGTGAAAAAGCGCAAACATTCTTCGTCCCCTGTTCAACCCTCTCCCTTCCTGTTCGACCCTTCAGATATTGTCCATCCTCGCTCGGCAGACTGGGTCCCACCATCAGCGGTGGCCAAGTACATGCAGACCCACTTAAGAAAGAGCTTTGATAAGGAGGTGAGAGCACGCCTAAAGTCTGAATGCCCGCGCCCCGATCTACCACATAAGGTAGCTATTACTCCTGACATAGATTCATCCATGACCACTTTCCTTAAAAAATACAAAAAGGATCCCAAGAAGGGAATCGATCGCGCCCTTTGGGCGTGTCAAGATAAGGTTCTTGACCTTGCGGGCCCCTTAGCAAAAATCCTCGAGTTAGCCCTACAGGCGCAAGAAACAGGGGCGGCCATCCACCCTGAGGTGTTGGCGGGATGGGCTCAACGAGCAATATGTATGCTGGGCAATACCAACTGCGCCTTAGCTTCTGAGCGACGCAAGTCTGTCCTGTTAAGGATTGATCCACAGCTGGTGGAATTGGCCACGGCAGAACCGGGCCCTCTGGCGGAAGGTCAGCTCTTTGGTGACAAATTCGTAAAGGACATTGCTAAATTCGTGAACACTTTTGCCTCACTCGACAAGTCCCAGTCATCTTTGAAGAGAGTGTTTCATCAGGTCTCTGGTAGGGCCGGGCGTGGTAGAGGACGCTCGACCGGCCACTACTCCAACCCCAGTCCTCAGAGAGGTTTTCGCGCCCAGATGCTGGGGTTACACCCAAGAGCCTGAACAGGCTGGTTTCTATCCCTCCAGATCGCGTGGATACAGGGGCCGCTTCAATCGAGGTGTCAACCGCGGCTACAAAAACTTTGAGTCTCAGGCTTCTGGTAAGTCCTGTGTACCCTACGATTCCCCTGGTGGGCAGATTGTTGCATTTTGTTGTAAATTGGGCTCACTTCACCACAGATGTTTGGATCTTGCAGACAGTTCAGGGTTACCAGATAGAACTTCTGGACCCACCTGGTCAACTGTTTCCTCCTCGACCTCTCCTTTTTTCCCTTCTAGAACAGAATTTTATAGACTCCGAACTTCAAAAGCTTTTGGACAAACAGGCTATTGCCGTAGGACCTTTCATTCCCGGAGGGTTTTGCAGCAACGTCTTTTTGGTGCAAAAGAAAGGAGGAGGTCAGAGACTTGTGTTGAACCTCAGAGATTTCAACCCCTTTGTCGTCTACAGGCACTTCAAGATGGAGGGCATCCATCTTCTCAGGGACCTATTACTGGAAAAGGACTGGATGGTCCGGTTGGACTTGAAGGATGCCTACCTCACGGTCCCAATTTGTCCCTCTCATCAGAAATTCCCTCAATTTCAATGGAAAGGGCAATGGTACCGGTATCGTACCCTTCCCTTTGGTCTATCGTCAGCCCCTTGGGTTTTCACGAAACTCCTGAAACCGGTGGTCTCCCGACTGCGAGAAATGGGGGTGCGCATGATTGTCTATCTCGACGACATGTTGCTCCTGGCCCAAGATCGGAATCTACTGCTCACGCACTTGGGGTGGACAATGTCCCTTCTACAAGATCTGGGGTTCGTCATCAACCTCAAGAAGTCAATGATGATTCCGAACCAACAGATGGAATTCTTGGGTTTCCAGATAAATTCAGTCTCTGCACAACTTCTCCTCCCTCTGCCCAAGATCAGGTCTATCAAACGGGAAATCAGATCCACCTTGTCCAAGCAGATGATTTCCTTGCGAATTTTGGCGAGGATCGTGGGCCTACTGGCCTCCTCCATTCAGGCCATCTTCCCGGGTCCCCTACATTATCGGGCCCTTCAGCGGCTAAAGATACACTACATCCAGAGGAAGTTTCATTACGACCATCTCAGTCCTTTTTCCCCAGACGCTCGAGAGGAGCTTCTGTGGTGGCTGGAACACATGTCGGCCTGGAACGGAAGGGCGATTTTCGGCGCCGCTCCAGATGTAATTATCGAATCCGACGCCAGTCGCTGGGGCTGGGGTGCTCGGTGTGGAGACTTTGCCACAGACGGACGGTGGTCTGCCGACGAGTTAAGGCTGCACATCAACTGCCACGAGTTGTTAGCGGGTTCGTTTGCGATACAATCGATATCTCCCCTGAAGAGCAATTGTTGCATCCTTCTCCGGATGGACAATGTGTCAGCGGTGAGATATATCAATCGGTTGGGAGGGACGCGGTCCCAAATGTTGGTCAACATCGTCAAGGAGTTCTGACATTTCTGTCTCAATCACAAGATCACGGTCATAGCGGAGTATCTCCCGGGCAAGCTCAACCAGGTAGCGGATTGGAACTCCAGGTTCCTGCGCGATTACAGCGACTGGAAGCTTCACCCCACGCTGTTTGCGGAGATCATGAGTATGCGAGGCCCCTGCAAGATAGACCTTTTTGCCTCTCGCCTCAACGCCCAGCTCCCGTTGTTCTTCAGTTGGAGGCCGGACCCGATGGCGATGGGAACGGATGCGTTCCTTCAGCATTGGGGACCACAGAGGAATTACGCCTTCCCTCCGTTTGCCCTGATCCCGAGAGTGGCTGCCTTTGTCCGTTGTCAGACGGCCTCAATAGTGTTGGTGACGCCGTTGTGGAAGACTCAGTCGTGGTTTCCCACACTACTTGAGTTGTCTGTGGATCTTCCATTTCAGCTCCCGACTTTCCCGACGATTCTCCAGGATCCAGTGGGAGAGTGCCACCCGCTGATCCTGCGGAACCAACTTCCTCTCATGGTGTGGACGCTCTCGGGAGACACGAGAGCATTGCAGGCCTTTCACAGGCAGCTGCCGGCTTTATACGACAAGCTTGGGCTCCGTCCACCCGGAAACGATATTCAGCTTCCTGGAAGCGATGGGTGCGTTGGTGCCTTCAACGGCAGGTGCATCCCGTGGGATCAGATGTGACAGATTTTGAATTTCCTGTCGGAGTGCGCAGAATCAGGGCTGGCTTACAGGTCAGTTAATAACTTCAGATCAGCTATCTCGGCAGGTCATGACTCTATTGATGGTAAGCCGGTAGGGATGCACCCCCTGGTGTGTAAGCTACTTAAAGGGGTTAGAGTAGCCAATCCCCCTCGTCCCAGGTATTCGACCTTATGGGACGTTTCTAAGGTACTCTCTTTATTGGAGTCTTGGCCGGACAGTCCTGAACTTTCCTTAAAACAATTATCGGCCAAGCTCACTATGCTATTATGTCTGATTTCCTGCCGTAGAGTCTCGGATGTTCGAGCTCTGGATCTGGCGGGCAGAATGTTTTCTCCACAGGGCGTCTCTTTTATCATCACGAGGCGGACAAAGACAATGTCACGTTCGGTAGAGTATCATGCTTTCCCTCACAATAATAAGTTATGTGTTTTGCATTGCCTGAAAACTTATGAGGAACGCACACTTGCCCACAGGGCTGAGCCTTTGGGGCAGTTGTTAATTGCTATTCAAAAACCTTATAGGCCTGTATCGGCTGCCACCTTGGCCAAGTGGGTTAGGTGGGTGATGTCTGAAGCGGGCATTGATGTCTCTGTCTATGGTGCTCATTCCGCTAGAGGCGCTATGGCCTCTAAAGCGTATATGTTAGGATCTCGGTTAGAGGATATCCTGAGAGCGGCTGATTGGTCTACAGATTCTATGTTCAAAATATTTATTACAAGCCTATATCACATGTTTCTTCTGTTGTTATTGACGAGCTTTGAACCAGCATAATCAGAAGCCTCCGGTCCTGACATAGAATACAAAATTTTCCAGCTATCGCAACAAGATATTTAGATTCTATTAAGGACACGGAGGCGAGGATTATCCCACCCGTTGGGACAGTAGTATCAACTGTTAAGTTGTATTGTTGTTATATGCATAACAGACTATTGCCCACCCTTAAGGAATTAGGTTGTGGGTTCCCCTCTTTTCAACCTTGTTTCTATTTCCAGGAAATGACTCTAACAAGAATTGACGGGGTACTCCGGCTGGAGATGACTTTTCCCGTGTGCGAAGAGGTTGATCTCAGAACTGCGAAAGGGCTATGACAAGACCTGCAGCATTGCTCCGACGTGAGGCGGATCCCTCTTTTGAGAAGATGGTTTTTCTATGGACTGGGTGACTATATCCTCTGTTGAGAATCCTAAAGACATTGTTTCTTTCTCTCCGTTGAAAGCTGAAGTTCCTGTGATGTTTTTCGTTCGGACTTATAGATTGATTTTCGCAAAGAAAGAGGAAGACAAGGAAGTGTCTCTCTGTTTTGTATACTTTGTCTGATTGCCATTGGCTGTTAGGAGGGGTGGTTCAAAGCCTCATGGGTTGTGATGTTTTTACTTATTGTAGTTTATTTCTCATTGGCTGCTGAGTTCAGTAAAGAAATAGAGAAAGCATAATCCTCGCCTCCGTGTCCTTAATAGTATCTAAAATTCTTGTTGCGATAGCTGGAAAATTTTGTACTATTCCATATGTGGCGGCACTGAGTTTGTAAACGGGTTTCTCTCGTGAGGATGTTGGTATTTGAATCGGGGTGGGAGATTAATTACTGGTTGGAAATGTTCCGTTGATTCATTTCTGTACTGGACATTCGAAGCACTGAACGTATGCTGTATGAAATAAAGCTTACCTAATTTTGAAGAAGGATTCTTTGCAGCATTTATTCATCTAACACTCCCTACACTGGCAACGAGCGGGAGTGTATCCACGTACGGATTTGTCACTATGGAACCTTGTATTTTTTAACATGATCGTCATTGGAGGAACATCCTTTCTTTTATGTCAATTTGATTGCTTGCAGTATGGAACAGGCTCGTCATTGGAGGAGCAACGCAGGAACAAAGTATTGTTTCTTACATAAATTATGATTGGTGGCTGCATACAGTACTCATTGGCAAGTATTCGGCCATGCCCTTCAGCACCGGGGAAGGATATTTTATTCTCTGTGTTTCTAGTTCTCTATTTGACAGCGTTTTCGGCTCTGTTTTTTTTAACTTTATTTAGTACAAGAGCCGAGCAGTGCAAGTTATACGCTTTTCAGTTACTTCTTTGGATTTCATCGTTCTCAATTCTGCTGGAGTGCCCGAGAACAAGGTGTGGTGTATGTCAATTTAAGGCACTGTACTGTTTTATTGCACCTCTGACTACACTTTGTTTGTTCTGGATTTGTCACAGTTGGGTTTTGCTCTCATTCTCACCATTATGGCTGGAATTATTCCTCCACCATCCTTTTTTAATGCCCCAGGGGAACCACCCTTGGATTGGGAAACGTGGGAAGCAATGTTCTTAGAATATGTGGAGGTATTAGAAGGCGAGGAGTGAGAACCTGAAAGGAAACTTGCATTACTCAAACATTGTTTAGGTGGAATTGAGTTGAAAAATTCAAGAATTTACCTGCGTTAGTCAATCCTGGTAATAATGTTTATCAATATGCTTCTAAGCAACTCTGTGTAAGATATGGAAAAAACAACAACATCATTATGGAAAGATTTATATTTTATTCCAGGAGACAACGTGCTGATTGTGGACAAGTACTGACATGTCGCTCAATGCTGCCATTGAAATCGCTAAAGCAATTGAACATTCTGAGAAGTTAGTACAAGAGATAAAAGGTGTAGAAAAGAAGGATATACACGCGACACATAAAGATAAACCTAAAATGAAGAATGGTATTGTTAAAAAAAGGATAGACCACAATCTAATGACTTGAGACCCAAATGGCAAAGGCAAGATGGGAAAAAGAATATTCCTTTATGCTATAGGTGTGGTAGTGATTCTCATTTAGGTAATGCAAGAGTATGTCCTTCTATGGATAAAATATGTGCAAAATGTGGTAAAAAAAGGCATTTTAGTAGAGTGTGTAGCTCTGCTCCTAGGAAAGTCAACATAATACAAGGTTATGAAGGATGTGATAGTTCTGACAGCAGTGAACCTGAAATTAATACTGTGTGGACTATAAACGGGGGAACGTGTACTTCAAAGTTTCCCTCATGTGAGATTAATATTGATAGTGTTGGACTATATGTTCTTGTAGATTCTTGTGCGTGGTACACCATCATTTCACAAATGGTGTTTAAAAAACACTTGCCTAATAAGGAGCTTATACCTCCTGATGTTTCCCCTGGTGGGTATACTGGTCATAAAATTGATTTGTTGGGTTATTTTTGCGCAAAAATTTAATTTTCTGACCGGCACACTATTGGGAAAGTTTATGTGGCCAAACAGGGGCAGTCCTTACTGGGCTGGCCACACCAAAAGAAAATGGGTATCAAATTGGATCCTACTGCTGTTCCTCCAGTATATGTAATCACTAACAAGGTTACAGGGAGTAACAATGCTACCATTCTTGAGAATAAACAAAAATTCCCAAGGGTTTTTAGTGATACTTTAGGTGAATACCATGGATTCAAACACTGTATTAAGCAGTGATTATTTTGTAAAATATGAAGTGCCAGGGCTCTGACCAGGAGGCCACTGCAGCTTGCACCACCCATCACCTGTGTCATTGCTGCCAAAACAACTACTAACCATCTTTCTTGCATGTAAATGTGACAGTTCAGATTATTCCAGGTCCCCAAAGCTAAAGGAATGGCTGGGGAGGCAGGTATTAGCAATTTTAATGTAGATTGTATTCCCAAACAACCGTTGTTCTGTTCATCTCTAGATTAGATGAGCAGCGCCACCATGTGGTAGACTTTTCTAAGTAAGGTGTTGACAATTAGGTGCCTGTGCCGAGCACTGGAAACCAATTAAGTTCCGGTGCTGAGCACCGGAAGGCACCAGCTCAAATTAAGCACTGAAATTAAGTTATCCGAGAATGCAGTACCAGTTCGCCATAAAGTACGAAATGTCCCTTTATCATATAGGGGTAAGCTTAAATAAATTCTATATGATTTATGTTTAAAGTAAATTATAGAGCCTATTGAATCTTCTCAAATAGTTATTTCGGTCAAACCTTCTGGCGAATTGAGACTTTGCACTGACTTACGCAGCATTCACAACGCTATTTGGGTAGATGCTCATCCATTACCCAATTTACATGATATGGTGACTACTCTAGCTGGTGCAAAAGTTTTCTCTTCTCTTGACTTGGCAAGTGCATATCACCAAGTTGTGTTGGAGGAGGAATCAAGAGATTTAACGGCTTTCGTAAGTCCAGAAGGTTTGTTTTGCTTCTGCTGCATGACTTTTGGACTTGCCAGTGCCGCTGCTGTTTTTCAAAGGCTTATGAAAGAAACTTTAGAAGGATTAATGGGTGCAGTTGTGTTTCAGGACGACATACTCGTTTTTGGCAAAGATGCCAATGAACATGATCACAATTTGGAGAAAGTCTTAACAGCCTTAGCAGATAACGGTCTTACACTACGTTCTGACAAATGCAAATTTAAGCAAACTGAAGTTGAGTACCATGGACACTTAATTAGTAGCTCTGGCATTAAACCCAAGCAGAACCATGTTGAGAACATCATTAAGGCTCAGTTTCCTATGCCAAGGGAACAATTGGTTGCCTTTTTAGGACTTACGGACTTTTACTCCAAGTTCATTCTCAATTATGCTGACAATTCAAACCATTCAGATGTTTGTTAAAAAAAAGTGCAATTCATATGAACTGATGCCACGTCTACTACATTTCAAAAATTGAAAGAATTTATTGTTAATGCACCTTGCTTGCAACCTTTTGTCGCTGGTAAACAGTGTGTCATTATGGTTGATAGCAGTAGTTGTGGTTTGGGAGGAGTTCTGATGCCAAGAGATTGTGGTAAAGAATGGGTTGTAGCGTATGCCTCCAGAACATTAAGAGAGGCAGAGAACAATTACTCTGTGATTGAGAGAGAATTGCTGTTGGGTGTGTGGGGGGCAGAACATTTTAGAAGCTTCTTGTGGGGTACTAAGTTTATTATCAAGACTGACCACAAACCCTTGATTTACATGATGGCACCTGGGGGAGGTCGCTCCATGTCTGCAAGATTAGCAAGGTTAGCATCCAGATTACACAATTTCCAGTACCAATTAGAATTTGTACATGGGAAACGCAATGTGCATGCTGATTGTATGTCCTGGTTGCCCATTGATGAAAGTCAAGATCACTGTGGAGTGACAGATAAAGAAGACTGTGAGGTTGCTTTTACATTGGAAGATGTTAATTTCTCAGGATCTGAACCTTCCATTATTTTAGAGTCTAAGTGGGCAGAAGAGATGGTTAAGGATAATTAACTTAATAAAGTTAAAGAATGGATTCTGCGTGGATGGCCAGAGGAAAGGAATATCACTGGTGACATCATGGGATATTCCAAGGTCCGTGATGCGTTAGCTATTGAAAATAATATCATTGTACGTGGGGATAAATGCATTCCTCCATTTGCCTTAAGAAAAATGATTGTGGATATAGCACATGAAGGACATTTGGCCATATCTTATACCAGGAGATGAGTTAAGGACAGTATGTGGTGGCCTGGAGTGGACACATTAGTTGAGCACCAAGTTAGATCATGAAGACAATGCATTTCTAGTGATGAGTCAGCAAAACCGTTGTGTACTGAACTACAACCGGTTGAGTTGCCCCAGGGTCCTTGGTGCAAGTTGGGTTTAGACATCATTGGGCCGTTTGCTGTGCTACCCAGGCACCAAGCTTTTGGATTGGTGCTCATTGATTATTACTCCAAGTATCCTGAAGTTAAAATGGTGAAGGAAGTCACATCACAGATGGTCATGGAGTTTTTAGATGCAATCTTTTGTAGAGAGGGCATTCTTCATGACCTAGTGACTGACAATGGGCCTCAATTTAGTAGTACCCTTATGGAGCAATTCCTGAGAAAGTGTGGCGTGATCATAGAAGGATTTCTGTGTTCCATCCGGAGGCCAGTGGTAAGGTGGAACGGTTTAAACGAGTAATTAAGGAAGCTATCAAATTAGCAGTAAAGGGGGGCCTTGACTGGAGGAGTGCATTGCAATCAATGTTAAGTTACAGAACTTCACCTAATTGTGACTGGAGGAAAATCCATTTGAGTTGCTGAGAGGACGTAAGCCTGGCACCAAGCTTGTTCCTTGGTGGTTGCAAAATAAACGTTGTGATATAAGGGAAGCAGCTGAGGTAGATTTCAAGGCTGTAAGGCAAAGAGTAGAAGAATACAAAAAGAGAATGAAACAAGATTTAGAAAGGAGGAAGGGGCCTGCAAGCAAGCAAGTTATCAGAATAGGTGGTTGGGTGTGTGTGAAGAAAGGAAGAACTGATGGAAAATGATGCGCTATATGGTAAGATCCTGCTCAGATCCTGTCGAGGTTATTGAGGTGTTTACGAATGCAGTGCGGATTGATGGTGGGAGTGTCTGGAATTTTAACAGGATTTCTCCATTCAAACAGAAAATCGACACACTAAATTCATATGGAAGCAATGTTTTTCTAGACATGAAGGAACACGTGGATGATACAAAATGTAGCTCTAGTGTGGATAACAATGTCAAGAACACAGGCAAAAGCGTCCGGTCTCAGTGTCTTCCCAGGAGGTTACATGATTATATTGTGGGACAATTTTCATTTAATAATAAGAGGAGGGAGGTGTGTGGTATCTTGCGTGGTACTCTTCATGCGTGCAGCGTTGCTTATCAAGTGCTGCCGGCTTGTTATTATTTGAAGTAGTCACGTGTAATACATCGGGTCGATCGTGACTATTTCATATGTGGCGGCACCGAGTTTGTAAATGGGTTTCTCTCGTGGGGATGTTGGTATTTGAATCGGGGTGGGAGATTACTTACTGGTGGGAAATGTTCAGTTGATTCATTTCTGTACTGGACATTCGAAGCACTGAACGTACGCTGTATGAAATAAAGCTTAACTATTTTTGAAGAAGGATTCTTTGCAGCATTTATTCATCTACCACTTCGTACAGTTTCGTTATTTTGCGTTTGCAAAGGTTAGGAGGGATGGAGGGATGTAGTGAGCCATCCGGCCACTACGATTTAATATAGCAACATGCATCCGAGGGGCCGGCCGCGGACCTGAGGATGTATATTAAACGTGGGAAGGATCGCCCCTGGTCCGAACACAGATCCACAAGTACCGTGTATGTCTGCGTGCTGTCTGTTGTATAAATTAGGCCTAACGCAGGAACGGTATCCTGGGGGTTCGCTACCACCACAGCCTCCACGTCCTTAATAGAATAAAACAAGCATTTGCAATGCAACATGTTTCGCAGTTGCAAGTGTTTAAGCTATTGGCATTGTTAATGACAATGCCTTTTATTTATGTTACAAAAAAAAATACATAAATAAAAGGCATTGTCATTTACAATGCTAATAGGTCAAACTCTCACAAATGTGAGACCTAGTGCATTGCAAATGCTTGTTACTAATTAGGATGAATAGTCATAGTCTAACACGCATATCACAGTGTCGTGCGTGTTTATTAAGAGGGGCTCCATGCTGCCTCTCAGCCTCCCGGCCGTAGGTTGCGCGCCCTGCGGCTCATGCTGACCCTCCTCGCGCCGCCACCGAGCTCTACGAAGTTGTCATGCAGCACATTATCCTGGGTGCTCCAACATCTACTGCTGTTTAACATTGACGTTTTGACACTAATAGACACATTATAGCACTGCATTGAGAAGTATTTATTTAAAGTGTTATTTCTGTAAAACTGGTAGTCTGAACTTGTGATTGATTGATTGATTGATTGATTGAATGATGCTTGTGATTTTTGCAACATTATTATTGGAACACCTTCCTTAATGTTTATTAATTGATCCAGTGAACACCAAAGGTTAAAGCATTCAACTTGAAGCCAGACAGTTGCTGGCGGGGGGTGGGGTGCTGGTGTTCTACTTGTGATAATGCATGACGCATCGTTTTAAGAGAAGAAAGCCTCTACCTAGTCCTTATAAATAAAAATGAAAACCTGGCAGAGACAGGATACACATTAAAAGAACAATAATTCACTGTGAACATCTGATGTCTAAAACAAATTCTCCTACAACACAATGCAGAATACTCTGGTCGTAAAATGTGATACATCTGCAGCTACTGTAGAAATCCATCTTAAGAAAGAGAAACATTTCACACTGTGCTGGGTTACAGGGTGGGTGTTTTTTCAGACTCGTTTAATTGATGGTACATCATGCTGCATCGTTTTCGCAGCAATTTCTCAAGAAGCATTTTGTGTATCCCTAATAAGTGATAAAGTTTGAGACTGACCATCAAACTGCACAATTATTCGGCCTTACACAATGCCCTGTATGTGAAACCCAATTTTAAGGTGTTAAAATGGCTTATAAGGGTAGTATATAAATACAATAATAAAATGCCACGTTCCAAGCGGCATAGGCTATTTATTATGTGAACATGCAAAGGTGCAGGAAGTTAGCTCATGATGTGAAAGACTGGCATTGTAAATGACAAAACCTTTTATGTTTTAATAATGAAAACAAAAAGAAAGGGAGTGTAATTTGCAATGTCAATAGCTCAAACTCGGGTAAATGTGAGACCTATTGCATTGCAAATGCTTGTTTAGGTAAAAGTGCCTGCCTTCCACCACAACAGAACCAAGCCTCGCGTGACGTGCCTGGCTCTAGCCCCGCACGTGCCACTCATGCAGAAGAAAACAGCAAATTAATTAAATAACCAAGTGTGGTTGCTAAAGAGAGCAGAACGTGCTGTAAATTAGACTAAATAAACAAGCGTGGCCACAAAAGTGAAAGCGGACCGCGCTGCAAACAAAAACAAAATAGTGCTGTTACCATGATCAAGCACACTGTGTAGTATGACCAGTAAAAGGTCCAGTTTCTATGGGCGGTAACAAATGGAGACAAGGCTGTACCAAGGAGGGACGAAAAAAAACTATTTACCAAATAGAAGCCAGCATTTAAGAAGGACAATGACACAAAGCCAATTAGAAATATGGGCGGAGAGTGGACGAGGCTTCCACAGTATGCGTCGTAGAGGATACGCGCTGCCGCTAGGCTCGACCTAAAAAAGGAACAGAAAACGAGCAAAGGAGACACTAACTGAAGACAGCACAGAGACTACGGACAAGCTGGACAGGAGATCTGTTGCAGGGGGAGCTGGCACGAGGACCTGCTCAATGGGGTCGCCTTGTGGCTTCCATTAAGTAGGCCCTGGGTGGCGAGGGCAACAGTGGGAATAGGGCTGCGGTGGGCAGAAATAGGCAAAATATAGGTCAGAAGCAAGCAGAAAGAGGCAAAATAAAGGTCATAAGTGGGCAGAAAAAAAGGCAGAAAGCGATCAGAGGATGCACAAACCGAAGGCAGCAGAGGGTAGTGGACTGAAGGCAAGCTGGACAGGAGAACTGTTGCAGGGGGGAGCAGGCACAAGGAAATCCTCAATGGGATTGCCCTGTGGCCTACATTAAGTAGGTCCTGGGAGGAGGAGGGGGCGCTGGGTGGCAGGAGGAGGGAAGAAACTAGCAGAGAGGCAGAATAAAGAACAGAAAAAGGCAAAATAGAAGTCAGCAAAATAAAGGTCAGAAATGAGCATTAAGGGCAACATAAAATGAGGCCAAAAAAAGGGCAGAATAGAAGGCAGCAAAACGAGCAGAAGAGGCACATACTGAAGGTAGCAGAGGGTAGTGGACTGTGGGCAAGCTGAACAGGATAAAATTATATACACACACATCCCCCTCGTTCCAGCTAACACCGAGGAAAATATAAATCATATTAAAGGAATGAGTCACCAGGTTCTTTCACTATGTTGCAGTGACGAACTTGTTGCAGAACATCTGAGCAGAGCACTCAGTTCACAACAAAGAAAAGCAAATGATGCCAAGGGCACGAATATTGCAGAGTGAGGAATAATTCAATATCATCTTTGGTAAAAGTGGCTTGGCCATGCACCCTCCTCTTTAGACCTACATTGGTAAAATGTACATTTTGTGGGGAGCGTACCATTTTCACACGAGGCCTTGTCAAAAAGTCCCAGTAACCTTATGAAGGCTAACACAAGGCTTAACTTGTTCAAACCAATGAGTATCAGGGAACGTGTAAGAGAACCCGCACTTCTTCAGATACGATCTATGTTCCTCTGCAGAGAACTGGTGTGATTAAAGCAATAAATGACAGAGGACGGTTTCAACTTTCATACAACCTTATTCCAGGAGACATTTTCTACAGATGGAGGCAACAACAAACCGGAAGATGTAGTAAGTGTTAGGATGCCAGTTATCTCCACAATGACTCACCTTTTCAACCTTCAGCCCAATAGGAGGGATTATACATTAAAGAGATAAAGGCGTCAGGAAGTTTCACACTACCCGCAGGATAATCGATAGGGACCTAAGTTTTGAATTATTTTTAAAGGTGGAATAAAGTTTGCAGAAGATAGAACCAATATGTGTTCATAATAAGCATGAAGAATACTTACCAACATCTTGCGCATGCCCATGTGCTGTCCAGGCCCAAGCTGATGCAGATGCCGTGAGAGTGCACATCGGCTGTCCGGGCGCGCACATGGTTTGTCTCCCTTCGCTAGCAAAACCGACAACAAGCATTTGCAATGCAATAGGTCTCGCATTTGCGAGAGTTTGAGCTATTGGCATTGTAAATGACAATGCTTTTAATTAGGTGTTTTGAAAACGTGCAAGCGGTGCTAATAGTCCTTGCTTACGAGAAGCTAGGCTGGCAGTAACTGCGCCTCTTTTACTGCCAGCCTTGCTTCTATAAGTACAAATGGCGTATTTACACACTGTTTGCAAGTTTTCAAAACACATAAATAAAAGGCATTGTCATTTACAATGCCAATAGCTCAAACTCTCGCAAATGCGAGACCTATTGCATTGCAAATGCTTGTTAGTTGTGTTTCCGCAGGTTGACCTGGAATTTACCCTGCATGTAAAAATGTGTGAGGTACACTTTTGGCAGTCCTTGATGCTTGTATCCTCGGTGTTATAGTGTAAGTCAAGACAGGGGTTGGGGCTGTAGTCAATATGAAAACTCACTTGGTATGCTGTAAACAATCGCAAGGCAGACATCTGGGTTTCCCTTGGCAGACTTGGTTAGCTAATGACAAAGCAGTGACGGTGGCACTTGAAGACGGACAGAGTCCGTTCCTTCCAGCCCTAGAACAATGTCGTTTTACTCTGTATTACATCAGCAAATCTTTCATATTGCCTGAACTACTTTCATTTTTTCTTGCACCAATGCTTCACGATCTTCAGAAGCCTTGCAGACTCTTAAAAGCACAGCCCACCCATCAGAGGTGAAGGTGTGCAATAAAGAACTGCTTTATGCTGGCTCAGTGGGAATAAATAAATATGAGATGTATTTGGTTCTTTGAAAGTGAGAAGAGTCAACGGTGTCATGTGTAACTAGCAAACAATGGGGGTATTATTTTACACTGCCAGGTTATTGATGAGCGCTCTCTTATGAACGTACTTATCTCAAGCTGAAAATGAATCAGACACGGTGCAACAGAAGAGGGAAAAACAACCCCTAAACCCTCTACAAGTGGGCCTGAGCCCGCTATACAAACGTAAAACAAGACTGTGCACACGTTAATTTCACAGTATTTAGGTGTGTTACCAATATGTATCAAACACTATTCATGCAATATAATTTCTCGGATAATGAGGGATCGCAGGACGAACAAGTAGATTCAGTTTCCGTTTTTATGGTAAAATTCAGAACAATCCAGCCAGCCAACACGTGTTTCGTCATGGGGTACACACACCCCCCGACTTCTTCAGGGCTTATCGTAGTATGGCCAATGAGTATGACCTTACACCTGGTGATAATTCCGACCCAGGGGGTCATATATTTCCAAACACAACCTGTGCGATTAGGCGTTATCCGCATTTGTTACCATCCAAACAAATCTGTGACTAATGGCAGTGTTCCAATTCCGACAATCAGGCTCCGTAGACGAGTGCGTCTATCCGTAGGTGCTGGTGTTCTCCGCGTGTATTTGCGTTTTTGACACGTGTTGGCTGGCTGGATTGTTCTGAATTTTACCATAAAAACGGAAACTGAATCTACTTGTTCGTCCGGTGTCATGTGTAACGTCCTTGTTTTTTCCAGTGCTCTTGTGTGTCAAATGCGCCCTGGGCTCTCTGATTTTCTGTGAGAATAGGAGCTTACCCATAAGACTACCCTCAGTACTTTTCGCAAATGTGGAGAAACATTTTTTAACAAAGTAGGTAAACTGCATTCCAAAGGAAAGAAAAACTAGTGGGATGAGTCAAACTTTCCACTACTGAAACCTCCGGTCTGTTTCTAGGAAGCCGATTAATGACGGGGCTTCTCTTGACATTTTAATTGATGTCTGGAAGTTGCTGGAGGGCAGGAACGAAACTGAAAGCAAGTTGGGAGCGCACGAGACGCCGTGAGCGTGCACATCGGCTGTCCCGGCGCAAGCTGAGGATCGCCAGTGAAGACATGCCGTCTATCCGCGCTGAGGCTCCGAGTCTGAGTCCAAGGCCGAAGTGTCCTTGAGCGGCCGCCTGGGCAGAGAGGGACACCGAGCACCCTGTGAGCTCTGGGGACACGCTGCAAGGCATTGCAGGGAGTAGCTGTATGGAGGGGGCGTCAGGGGCTGAAAGGTTCTGCAGCAATGCCTTCGTCCTGGCAGGGGTAGGAAACGAAGTCTGTAGTCCTGGAAGAATATGGTGGGGGTCGGCAGATGGCGCAGGACTGGCTGACACTGGAGGGGGTGCAGGGACAGCTGGGGATTGGAGAGGAGCGACCTGGTGAGATACGCAGGAGGGTATGTGGCAGCAGGAGGAAGCACTCGCCTGTTTGTAGAGTGTGTTTGCAAGCAAGAGCAAGATGGAAGGGAGAGAGTGTTTGTAAAATATGAGATTTTGCATAATTAACCTGGTAAGATAAGACGAAAATTTTCCGTCACCCCTGTTCACGTGTTTTTGGAGAGTTGTCCGCCAGCCATACCTTCACTCTAACCACAGAAGTAGGCGTCTGCTTTGGCTTGGGGGGAGGGGGGAAGACTACTTAGTGCACGATGATCGGGAATCACTCAAGTCAGTGCCTAATTGTACCATGGGGTACTTCTGAGTACACACTCAATCGGAGCATACAAATGCTTTTTGAAGCATGTCAAAAATTGCAATGACAACGAAGTCTAAATCCGTTTTCCAAGCAAATAATTATCTAAACACCACTTTTTTATTTTTAAAAACTAAAAGCTACCTTTTCCAGCCACAAAACAAAATAACCCCACGAATCCTGTTGTACATGAAGAGTGTGTGTGCAAGTGGCAGTTTTGAAAACAAGGGAGTTTACCACTGCTGTTCAGGAAGGCGGCATGACATAAGCAGCGCTCGTAAAGGAATTTAAAAAAACTGGTGGAAAGCAACGTTAAGAATAAAAAAAAAAAGCTGTGCGCTTGTAACGGAATAATGAAAAAAAAACGTGAAGCTGCAACAGGGGGAAAGTGACGGACAGAAAAGAAACGGGTGGAAAGCAACGTTAAGCCATTAGTTCGGGCTTGTTGTAGGTGTAATGTTATTTGTTGTGTAATATATCTGGATGAATGGATAGAAGCAGCAAAATACCAGTTGGGTGGCACACTATGCTAAGCACACATTTTTAGGTCTCGGCTGCGAAGGCTGCGCTTGCGCAGTCTCGCTCCGAGATTTAATGACTTTGAGAAGAGGGGCTTGCACCCGCCCCTCTTCTTCCCTGTTCTCCATTGGCTGGCCTAGTAAATGCTGGCCAGCCATTGGAGAAGAGGTCCCGTCACTCTGATCCTGCCCCGTCTTTTTCGGATCGGGGGGCGTGTTTTTTGCGAGAAGTCTCAGGGAGGAGACAACAGCAAAACACGCCCCCGAATCCGAAAACGAGACTGCGTTTCTCCGAGGCATATCTTCTCTGCCTCGGAGAAAGGCGGTGGTGTCCCTGCGGCTCGAGCCCGTAGCTGTTCAGCCCTTACCTTGTATCCCCGGAGCCAACTCTCGGTTCTCAGCGCTTTCAGGCCTCCACAGTACCTCCGGTGCTCCCGGGGCATCTTTTTTCACTCTTTCCTCTGTTACGTATTCAACGCCCTCCCTCAAACCCTGCCCAGCAACAAACAGGAGTACTTTCATAACTGGGAAATACTATGCAGAATTCCGACGATCGATGCAAATTTAGTATGCACAGTAACTCCCATTAACTCATAATTCAATAAATTAGAGATTAAACTGCCGAAAGATTCGCGTGAAGCACGAGTCACCGACCACTACTGCTCACGAGTCTCGGTCATGTGAGAGACCGGCTGTCCTTGTGAACAGGTCTTTTCGACTGCTGCGGTGACTTCGAGTCGTGACAGAGTTCAAGCATCGCCCACTGTAGACCACCATGGATCAGCCAGCAACCTTGACTAAGCCGAAAGAGGCTGACTCCCCATCAAGAGCGCCAGCCAAACCACAAGTAAAACGATCCTGCCGAGTATCTACCCTCTGAAGAAAGGTAGGACAGGAGGCACGTGTAGACTCCGTAACCAATCAGCACATTGAAATTCTTTGCGGAGCACTAGGATTGGCCGAGGTGCCGCCAATTGCTCCAATGATTGCCCTTATTGCACATTACCAGTACCTCCCACTCTCACAAGACTCCCTGAATATGTTGTGCAATGGGATCTGTTTGGTATGCGACCCGGAAGTGCTGGATTTACAGGCAAATGACATCCGTGAAAAGATCAACAATGGACCATAGACTTAAAGCTGAATTCACGGGCGGCTCTGTAAGTAGTCTGGTTGTCACTTTGCCTATACCAGATTTGTTTATTCTGACAGTAGTTTCAGGTTGTATCTGCAGTCTGTCAGATTCTCGCTCGTAGAGAAGCTGACATTCCGTAAGGCGAAAGAGCACTTTAACTTTTTCATTTGTTGTGCATTGATAAATCATTCGATATATTACTATATTAAAATAACTTCAGCATTATTATCCAGATCTGAAGTGGTAATCTTTAAAAAAAAGTACTGCACTAACGTTTTATTCGATTATTATATTTGCCATCGCTTCTCTGCTTATAACAGTCCAGTAATCGCCATATATGACTAAGCAACATGTGTGCATTGTTGCACCTGTTCATGTAGTGTACTCTGAAGTGCATTTTCTTTGAAGGAAGATGAGTCTATGTTTGTAGCCACTCCCCGCCGCACAGCGCCTGATTTCCGGCTCCAAGGTACATTCCTGTCCCACGTTCCTCTTCTGACTGCATGCCAGAGCTCTCCGCTTCTAAAAGTACTTCCTGCATTTCAGCAGCTCCGGCCTGCCGGCTCTACTTAACTGATAGATTATGCGTCATCAGACAAACGAAATTGTCAACGTGCCTGGTTCCGAAGCTGCAGCAGAATTTCTCGATCATACCATTTGCTCCCCTTTAAGTCAGCTACTTGTTTAGTCTGTAGAATCAAAGCCTTGTTACCAAACCCCGCGTATTGTGCGCAGCTGTGTCTCAATCTAAAAAAGCTTCACAAATTGAACATTATTTAAAGTGATGTAGTGTGCACAATAGCACAGTACAGGAGTGTGTTCTTGGATGTATGCTTAGTAAATACATCCATCGGTGTGCAGTTTACGTCCTTCCACCTTGAATACCACTTCAACGATTGTGTGTGATTCTGGAGGAAAAAAAAACTCTTGAGGACACCGACTCTGCAGAAACTTCCTCCACAAAGCTGACTCCTCAATGTTTCCTGATTTACTGGCATTCCTAGGACATCAGGTTTTAAAAAAAACCCTGCAGTTCGTTTTTTTCCAGTATCATAGATCCCCTGTTTCCCTTTCACATGGGAGCTCCCTTTGGTGGGTTTGTGAGGTAATCCTCACGCTGGTTGGTGCTAGCTAGCTGTACCACCACAGACTGGCTTCTCCACCTCTGCGCCATGGCTGGGGTGCTCTACTGTACCAACAGCAGCCCTTCACACCCACGAGCCGCTTCCCATCCGTGCACCTCAGCACCGTGTCAGGGGAGGGACATCACAAGAGGGGGTCAAAGGGCATTATGTGCCCCAGCTACCGCGCCATTCCAGGGCCCGCATCCCTAATGCACAATGAATGTTCTTTCACCTGTATCCCTGCTGCGCCTGTATAAGGCCTTAGCATTCTAATAATACTTCAATGTCTGCCCCTCCCTGACACCAGCCCTTTGAGGGGTCGATGGGTAGTATTGAGTTCACTCTAGCAAGCCAGGACATCTCGAGTCCTGCTCTGGCTTAATCTCTCTGCACATAAGTGTTCAAATTAATTTACTCGGCAAAGCGCACGCTCGGGTACTGCGTCCTTCCTACCCACCCGGAAATACCCAAAGGTCCCATTTCAGCTGTCTCCGTGACTACCTGGTATAGACTGCACTCGCCTTCAGGCCACTCTACTCGATGCACCAGAAGTTCGCAGTGCCTCCTGGAAGCAGACATGGGTTACGTGAGCCAGGACTTCTCCCTCAGTAGAGAGAACGCAAGAATGCACCCCCTCTCGGTTTATGTACCCCCTCTCGGTTTATGCACCCCCTGTGAGTGTATGCACCCCTTCTCGGTTTATGCACCCCCTGTGAGTGTATGCACCCCCTCTCGGTTTATGCACCCCCTCTCGGTTTATGCACCCCCTCTCGGTTTATGCACCCCGGATCAGTGGGTTAATGTGTTTGCTGCAGAGGTCTCTGTGTGTGTGTATGTGTGTGCCTATGTGTGTGTGCCTCTGTGTGTGTGTGTGGCTTTTTTTGAAGGTGGCTCTATGCGTGGGTGGCTCTGTCTGTGTGTGGGTTGCTCTATGTGAATAGCTGTGTAGGTGGTTCTGTGTGTGTGTGGGTGGCTTTGTGTGTGTGGCTCTGTGTGGGTGCAAATGCAATAGGTCTCGCATTTGAGACAGATTAAGCTATTGACATTGTAAATAACAATGCAGTTTCTTTAAAATGTTTCAAAAACAAAAACATAAACAAAAATAATGTCATGAGCAATGCCAATAGCTCTAACTTTAACAATGCCGAGACCATTGCATTGTAAATGCTCGTTAGCTTGTGTTTTAAGCCACGTCCTTATGAGAGACTCCCGTTTTTTATCCCACTTCAAAAGAGGGGTAGGGCTGGGCCAGGTCAGTGAAATATGATGCCTCGGATAGGTGGAACGAATAGGAGGCTGGTTAATCGCATGTGAAGCCGCTCCCTCTAAAAAGTGGGTAAAGAAACGGGGCAGTGTTAGTCAGGCCAGGCCGGCTCTTTGCACTGTGGACTGGCCAGTTTAGGGCTGGAGCAGTGCCACTTACTGTGGGCTCCCTTGGGGTTTTGGAATACACTAAAACATAGATGTCGCTTTACAAGCGCTCTCACACCAGATTCGCTGATGCAAGACAAACAAGCGAAAGCGCGTCGCTCACTGGGGCTTGAGGACATCCCGAACTGAGCGCGCATGCACATTACCAAACTGAAATAGCATGAGGCTTGCGACGACGGAAGGGGGACAGGAGATGTGCACATTGCGTGTCTGTACGCGTGCATATCTCCTCAGTAAAAGAGACGCCGTACACGTTTGGAATCGAGTCACCTAATGAGCAACAGCACTTATTCGATTTCCTGCGCTGTCATCATCGGGCCAATCGTTTACAGTGATATTATAATTATGCTTTATTTGAAACAAACCCTACCTCTTTTTGTCCACCTTGTTCCTTTGCCTAGTAAGTACACGGGGACTGCAGCCGCAGAAGCCTCCCACCTTCAGCCTCGAGCGCTTTGGGAGGATGCAGACAGGGACAAGGCGCGACCGGAGTCCCTCCTGAGTGAGAAACAGCGCTTCTCCTTTGCCATGCACAAAGCGCCGACCCGACCCGCCGCCAACTCAGGCCGATGGGGCTGTCCAGCTGAGCGCGCAGTGGGAGCGTTCGAAAGTTAAGAGACACTGTGCGCGCCCAACTCAGACCGATGGGGCTGTCCAGGCGAGCGCGCGGTGGGTGGGAGTGCCTGAAAGTGTAGAGACGCCTGTGCGTGCTCATCTGCTGCCCGGGAGCAGGCTCCAGGCGCAAGCTGAAAGACACGCTGTGCGCGTGCCCATGTGCTGTCCTGGAGCAAGCTGATACACACGCCGTGAGCGTGCACATCGCCGGTCTGAGAAAGTGCACATCTCCTGTCCCCTTTCCAAAGTCAAGTCGGCAACAATAGATCTCGCTAGCGAGCTGCGTCCCTAAGCGAGACCTAACAATAGTCTCACCAAGGCAAAGCAGCGCATGCGCTGCGTTTGCTAGGCGAGACCTAAAAATTCCTACACTATAGCTAGGAAATTTCTCATTCTTTTCATCTCGTGCACATCCTGTTCTGTTCATGTGGTAATGGCATGTATACAATTGAATATTCCTCGAGCTCAGAGAACAGATGGATTGCTGCAGTTAGGTCACTTCACGCAGGAATCCAAGCCGGCTGGTCGCTGTCTGATGTGGGAGTTGTTTGTAGACTTAAAAAACATAACTTCCTCCTACAGTTCCTGGTTGGTGTCAATTTACCCCATAGGGGCCTGTGAAGGTAACTGCGGTGCCACTACTAGCCCGCATGCACCGCTGTAGCAACGCCTCTGCCCAATTGAAAAACAGAACAACACGGTTTCCGTACGTCGAAGATGCCTTTCGCAGAGCAGTTACGCTCTAGTCCTCCAGTCTGGTAGCCTGCGAAGGTACTTACGTTGCGTGCTCACGTGATGAGTGTTTTGTGACGACGAGTTACGTTACACGGAAGTGGCCCCAAGAGTTGCGACTTGCGAAGCGAAGTGGCTTGGTTTCGTTGCTGTCTATCTGGTGAAAATGGGGGTCGGCGAAGGCGAAGTGTACACACGCTCCTCTATTGAGGATGACTTCAACTACGGAACCAACGTGGCGACTGCCAGCGTCCATATCCGCATGGGTGAGGATAATGGATCACGGGAGGGGAAAGGCAAGGGATAGTGGCGAGACCACAGGAGTAGGTGAACGAATCGTGGATAGTAAAATAACCATAGAGGGGGTTAAGATCGAGAAATTACCATCCGGTAAATGCATAGACCTAATTGGTTGTATCAGTGCTTTAATAGGTCGGTGTCATAGTCGTTGAGTACCTCAACTTTTTTTTTTGAAACGGAGAGAGCCTGCACTTCGCGGGGGTCACATTTCACTACTTGTAATAGGAGAGTACCAGCACTTCTCAATCGCACAAATGTACTGTTGACCAGTGAATACTTACACTTCTGTTGTTCCATTTCAACCACTGTGTTGAATCATGGGTTAGGGATTAGGAGGACTCCGGCGTTGCGAAGTCACTTTGGAAGCAATGCGACAGAGTTCATGAACACACCACTTATCTCCATTTCCGTCATCACAGACACTTTCGACATGTTATGAAACGCTGTGTAGGAAGAATAACTGGGGAAGACTTTCACACGATTTTTCACGAGTCAAATATGAACCAATCCATAATAGAATTTGGTGATACGTCGCAGTGTATAAAAAAGAATAACGCTTGGATTTAACTAAAGAAATCAGGAAGGTATGATCTTGCCCCTAAAAGCACTGAGTGTTGTAGATATGGTGCACAATCTGAACAAGCCAATAGATCTCGCTTAATAGGTCAATAGGTCTCGCTTGTGCTAGTGGCTTTGCCAATGTATTTTAGCCATGTTGTACACCATTGTGGCTGCTGTTCAGCATGGTTAAAAGAGTGAAGTGGTGTGGAGTGTTGTGGAGTGTCCTGGAGCAGTGTGTCATGGAGGCGCGTGGCATGGAGTGGACTAAAGTGTCGTAGGGTGGAGTAAAGTGCAGTAACATGTAATAGAGTGGAGTGAAGTGTCTGAGTGGAGTAGTCATGGCATAGAGTGGAGAGTTGTGGAGAGTCATAGTGTCATGGAGTGACGCAGATTGAGTACATAGTGGAGTAAATTTGAGGGGCGTGGAGTAGAACGGCATAGGGTAGATTATAGTGGTGTACAGTGACATAGAGTGGAGTGGTATAAAGAAGCGTAGTACAGAGTGGAGTAGAGTATGATAGACTGGAGAAGAGTAGAGTGGAGTGGCGGATCACTAACAGGCATCCACTATAACATTCTGTTATTTTAACAGTGTTCTCTAAACATTGTCAAGTTTGCTTGTAATAGACTTAAGCATTGCCTTGTTGCTGGCATAAAGTTGTTCTTATCACTACACTGTGACATGTGCACGCTTATTAAGATTCTATGTATATTGATGAATGCTCAGGCCATTTGAATGACCACTTCCCATTACTTTGCGCGAGTGCAGGTTTTGTTAAAATTGGGCATAACACACTGAACATCACCTAACATACTATGCAAGGTAGCAGCTCACACTCAGTGACTCACAAAAAACATGGTGTTGATTAAACTTTACCTAGGCACTTAGAATAGCACCTGAAGAACCTTTAATCAATCATAATGATCATCTCATTTCTTGTGTTGAGTGAAATAAAAGGGTCAGGCTTGGGACCTGCTATGGTGCAAGGATGTGGACTAAAAAAAACAAATACTGTCAACAACTGTCACTGTAAAGTGCTCTGACGTTGTCTTTAGATTATGTCGGTGCTACACACAATCAGAAATATATAAACTGTATAATGAAGAAGAGTTACACCACAGAGGCTTCACTTGTACATTTATAGTAAGAACAACCAACATCGAAGTACAGGTTGCCCAGCAGTTACACTGTGTACAATACAAGGTTATACTGTCTATTAATGAAACAGGGGTACCTACATTTGTATCGCATGTACTGCCTGAGCAGCTTGTGGCTTTTGCGCATTTAAAGTCTCATGAATGAACACCATGCGCTACCTTGGTCAGACATTTATATTTGGGGAGAAGAGTTGGCCTAACGGCTAGGGCGGTCGACCTCGAATCTGGGGAACTGGGTTTGAGTCTCGGCAACGGCGCTGAACATCCTGTGATTCTGGGCAAATCACTTAATCTCCCGTGCCTAACAAAAATGAATGTGTCCTCATGTAACGCAACTGGTGCTATGTAAAGCGCTCTGATACTCGATACCGGGTCAAGTTCGTGCTATATAAAACACTGTTAAAAAAAAAAAAAGAGATTTTTTTTTTTTGTCGCCATGTGAAAGGACCAGCAAGAGTTTGCATAAAAATCATGGTGTTCACTAAGTCAGCAATTCAGTTCTTTTGTTGCAGTGCTGTCTGTCTGCATTCTGATCAGACATCAGATTTTTACTGCACCTGTACTCCTCTGTTTGCACATTTCAGAACCCCTTCCTTTCAGGACATGGCAAAAATAAAGCTCTCATGGAAGTTGGCAGTGCCTACTTTCTCCCACTCAGCCAATGAGTGGCCCTGAGTAAGTTGCTGTCGCCCTAAGACAGGGCTGTGGCTGTCTCAAGACATGGCCACGCCCCTGCTGTGCCCGTCATTGAACACATTTCCCGTCATTGAACACAGTTCAGTGACGGTCAAGGAATGTTGCACAGTGCACACACCCAGAGGACGCTGAGTGATAGCAGTTATTTTGCTAGTGAAACTGCATATCAGGATAGGACCTTCTGCTCAACAAAGAGAAAAGGGCACATCTTTTCATTTTGAAAACAAAATCTATTCACAAGTCACCTTAGAAAATTGAAAGAATAGCGTGCCTTTGGCTTGTAGTGGCTCTACAATTGCTCCCTGTGTTATTTCCTTCGCGGGTGGGTGTTCAGGTCAGTAGAGATGTATTTTTTTTTAATGTGGCTAATCTCGGGCATTTCTCGCAAGAACTGCAAAAAAATATGTAAATTTTGTGAAGTTTCAAGTGTATACGTTATCAAGTTGAATGGGGGAGGGTCTTAATTGTGTTAAATCAAATACAAGTTCATTTCATTTCATAAGGCTTTATTCGGTACATTTAACAAGACCATAAAAGCACAGCATAAAATATAAAACAGAGTCATGGGCAAAATATACAATAATATTAAAAAGTTAAAAAAACATACTTTTGCTTGCATTAATTGATTTAAGAAGAAAGGTAGCTGTATAAAAACAAACATCAGGATGATGTAAATTAAAAAGCAAGCTCATATAGTCATGTATTGATCTAACTCCAAATTTTACAAATAAGGGTTTCAGGTTAGCAATCCGCAGATGTTTATACAACTGACAAAGCAAAAGGAAGTGCACGGTACTTTGGGGGGTAGTATTGTCACATGGACAGGGGCCAACAGGATGTAGGTACTGAGAGGGGAAAGCAACAAGATTGTGGGCTATTCCTGTTCTAAATCTGGCCAACACAAACCGATGTGACTTCCAGCTCACTTGTAACAAATACGGTTGGAGACCTACAAATTCATTTAGATCATAATAGAGAACACAGGAGGAAAGTTCCAAACTGTTTTGTAACCTCCTAGTGGAGAGCTGTTGTAAAAAGCAGTGCTTAAGCTCTGCTTTAGACAACACATTGGCCCCACAGTGATCCACCATGATATTAATATTAAAGATCTCATGAAAACTATTCACGATATACTTTAACCATGGGATCTTCAGATGGTGGTCCAAAGAGAGGCAATCAGAAATAATAGCTCTACATAATGAGGTCTCTTCTTTTATCCAGATGGAACGCCATAGCAACAGAGGCCTAAGGAGGATCAGATCGGCAAGATGGTAAATACCCAATTCGTTATGCACTAAAACATTGGAAACAGAGCTTGGCAAACACAAAAGTCTCTTCAGAAAAAGATTCTCCTCGACCTGAAGAGATCCCGCCGGGGCATAGCCCCAAATTCCAGCTCCGTATAAGGCAATCGAAACCCAGCGGGACTGAAAGATTTTAAGCATATCCTGAACCCGCCTGTCTCCAAGTTTCGTGGCCATGGAAAAAATTCCATGAGCACTCCTCGCCATCTTGGCCCTGACATTCTTATGTTCATTAACCCAAATATTTTTATTTGAAAAGGTGACCCCCAAATATGAGAAATTATCAACAGCCTGAACCTTCTGTCCCTCTATAAAGAAGGAAGACTGGGTCTTTCTGTTCCTACGCCCACATACCATAACATAGGTTTTGGATTTGTTTATCACTAACTTTCTACTTGTGATAAATTGAGAAAAGCCATCCATCAATCGCTGAAGGCCATTTGGGGTACGTGAAATTAGGACCGCGTCATCCGCGTATAATATCACTGGGACTGGGTCCTTATTGATTTTGGGGGCGTCCACAGCCAAAGATTTAACCCCTTCCATGCTGCGCAAATTCCGCCGCTGTGCTGACGGAATCTTGCGCGGGCGTGGTCATGACGGAACGGTTCCGTCATGAGCACAGCTCAACCGTGGCTCATGACGGAACCGTTCCATCATGAGCACCGAAGGGGTTAAGAAAAAGATCAATCTCATTAATAAAAAGTGTAAATAGCAGTGGCGCCAACACACATCCCTGCCTAATTCCACGTCCGATTTCGAAGTTAGTGGTACATTCCCCGTTGGGACCATAACGGACACAAGCACGTAATTTGGCATAAAGACGTGCTAAGAAAAACACAATGCCCTCAGGTGCCCCGATTTCAATGAGCTTTGCCCAGAGAATGCCATGGTCCACCAGGTCAAAGGCACTACTCAAATCCGCAAAGCAGAGATAAATAGTGCCAGTCTTTGCCAGGGTATATTTACCGATGAGCAGGTCTAAATTTAGACACTGCTCAATCGTACCTCGGCCCTTCCTGAACCCAAACTGGCTCTCTGCTAGAATGCCATTATCCTCCACCCATTCTTCCAGCCTTACTAGGAGCACTCTACTCATTACTTTTACGGAAGAATCCAACAAGGAGTTTGGACGATAGTTCTTAACGTCCCCTCGATTTCCTTTCTTAAATATTGGTATTAGGATGGATTCTTCCCAAGTAGGGGGCACCTCATTACAGGCTGCTGCATTAAAGATATTAGTAAGCAAAGGCCCCCAGACTTCAGGGACCAGTTTGTAAACATCGATTGGGACGCCATCTGGTCCCTGGGCTTTTCCTCCTTTACTTGCCCTTGTGCCATCTAAAACCTCTTGAATGGTGATGTTCAATGGCATATACGGCCACCTATCCCCAGGATCCCTAGATACAGTATCAGACTCAAAGATTTTAGAGAAATGGGAAACCCACTCTTCCTTCATAACATTAGAAGTTAATTCAGGGATTTTGTCATCTTTGAGAAAAGGGGAATTAACTGTTTTCCAAAATAGGGTGCTATTATTGGATTCGGCGGCCAGGGACAAATTATCCCACGCTTCCTGTTTGAGTTCCAGTTTCCTCCGTTTAAGGGTATCCTTGTATCTGGTTCTGAGATCTGCAACCAAATCCTTATCTCTAGGCGAGGCTGATAAGGCTAACTTTAATTCCTTTAAAGCCTGAGTACAAGCTGTATTAAACCACCCCCGCTGACGTTCTTCCTTAAGTTTAGATGTACTAGTAAACTTGGAGTCAATGACCGCATTAATACCAGTAAAAAGCTCAATAGAGCCAATAGTACCAAGGTTATCTTCTAAAATACCTGTGATACCAGCCAGGCAGCTAGTGATAATTGAGTCAGACAAGATTTCGGCTTTGTCCCCCCTCCATCTGAGTCTAAAACCATTAGGGCGTACAACTTCTATGTTATTGATACTGCCTGCAATATGGTTCCCATTATTTTCCCATAACATAGCCTCGACTGACAAACAATTATGGTCACTAAGCTGGATGTCTATGACTTTAGGTGCCATAGTCCAGGCCTCGAGACTCGAGGAAATGCAGATAAAATCAATAACAGAATTCACACCCCGACCTGTGAAAGTAGGACAAATCTTCTCCTGCCCATTTTTCTCATTCACCATAATAAACATATTATGTGAATCAAGGAGACTATTTAAGGCATCTCCGTAACGATTATGTTGAAAGTGGGAAATTCCGTCTCCATAACAGTCCACCACCCTACAAACATTGACATTAGAGAATGGACAGGTAGTAACATTAAAATCTCCTGCCATGAACATATCAAAGATTACGTTGGATTCCTTAAGGATATCATCCAGCGCACTTGATAGTGCACTAACCACCTGAACCCTGGAATCATCAAAAACATTATTATAAAAATGTATTAAAAGAATGTTCCTGCCTCCGGTTTTGTAGAGCCACAGGATCTGAGAATGAGCCCCAACTTGTATATATTTTTTAACCAGCAATGGGGTTTGGACAGATATTAAAATCAAAAGGCCTCCCTTAGCTCTACCTGATACGGAGCCAGTGGCAGGTAACTGGTAAGAGACAAAACCATTATATCCTTCAAAGTCCCTACACCAAGTTTCCTGTAAACAGATGATATCGAAGAGAGCTAAAAATTCGGTCCAACCTAAGCAATCTGATTTGGACCTGATGCCCGCAATATTCCAACTTGCAATGTAACATCTGGAAAAACCAGGTGCACCAGGCCCCTTAAGTAAACAATTACTACCTTGCTGGGAAATAGCAACATTTAAAGTATATGGTGATGACTCCGGCCGGCCAAGAAGGATGCCCTCCCTGCCCATAGGCGTACAATCTACAGCTGTCCCAGAGGGGTTATCCGTGTACCCTGGGGTATGGCCAGTTTGATCAGTACCAAACGGGATCCGTTCCAACACGGTGACTGGGGGTAACATACCCAACACCATCGAAGATTCCAATTGACCAACTGTATCATCCTTCAAGTCCCTAGGCAAACGATCTATAATTATCCCAGGGGTGTTGGTAGGAATCCCTAAAATACAAACATTTTGTCCCAGGTCAGGTCACCCTGTCTCTCCAGAATCGCAGGGTGTATCTTGTATTCCAGTCAATCATTTTGATCTAGCCCGCTAAGGCACTCAAAACGATTAGCAGTATTCGCATGAAAACTATTTGCAAACCTGTCCACAGCTTCTCCCCTCGTACTCACCCCCCCTCATTGTTGCAAAAATGATGACTAATGCATTGTCTATAAAAAAAGCCCAAGGGACGGAGTGAGATGCCCTGCTCATTGCAAGGACGGGAGGTGGCTCGAATCAGAGCTGTTGTGGCAAGGTGTGGATTACTGAAATTAACAATAATACAATCCCCAGAGATGTGCTTCGGGGATGTGCCAATCCAGTTGACCCTGGTGGTAGCCAAAATTTGGTCCGCCAGAGCCACTGGAAAGCCACACTCCCGGTTAAGCCATGCCACGGTTTTATTTTTAAGGGACTCATGTGATTCAATATAATGATGAAACCCATCCTCCCTAATTGGTGTAACATTGGTCAGGACAGCTACATAAGGTGAGCAGTCCGGTGGGAGGTTTGGTTGAGGTAGGCCACGATTATTAGATATCCCCCTTTTTGTGATCTACAACTGGTTCCCCGGGGCCCGGATGGTTGGCGGGTTCAGAGGGACCTCATTAGTGCAAGCAGGTAATGCTGTAGTAACTGTTATAGAACCCCCTGAGGAAGGTGAGTTTAAATAACTCTGCTGCTCAGTAGCTATAATAGGATTACTATTTATCTGAGCAGGGTTACTAGAACCTATATAAGTCGTTCCAACAATGGAGGTTCCTTTGTTAGGTTGCACGTGCCTGCTGGTCCGACCCCCGACCATAGGGATCGCAGCAGCGGCTGGTTGCTGGCTATTGGTTGGTTTCACGGCAGATTGTACAAGCTCACTTAATCTAACAACCTCCCTAGAAACAACCTCAAGTTTGTCGAGGAGTGGAAGGACTATTTTATCCAATTTAGCATCAATCATCCCTATAAGAAGCTCAAGCTGGTCTGGGGCTAGTGTCAGATGGGTGGGATTATCATCATTTAGTAAGATGTTTGACTCGGTGGGACACCCGCTTGGTAAGGGGGCACTATTCTTTTTCTTGTTATGGCCCCCCTTCTTAGGTTGTATTGGTCTACTTAAATGTCTCCCCGACCTCAACACTCTATGAGGTTTAGGGGCCGCTAGACCCGGGGCGACGGAGTCAAGATCATAATGAGACTTATTTGCAGCAGGTTCCTTATGGGAATCCTCGGCATCAGAAATAACCCGTAATTGCACTTTTTCATTGTTGCCCTCCCTGATTAAACTATCTGGAGTGACCACTGAACAACTATCATCAATGGTGGGAAACAACGGATCAATAGGCAGAGGAGCAGAAATCTCCACAGTGATAGGTTGTATCGTAGGGTCAGGAATACTTCCTAAACCGAAAGATAGTCTACGTTCCTTATTAATTTTGTCTACTACTTTAACTAAATAGTTATCAAGTGTAGAGACACCAGGGCGGGGATTCCCGACTGATTTGAGCATATCGCGTTAAAAAATAAAATACAAAGGTACAAAGAAATAAAATAACCAACATAAAAATTACCGAACACAGAAATTACTGAATTAAAAAAGCACTTGATATGAAATGACGTTAAAAAATAACAGAATTTTAAAATTTATGATCGAAGGCCACCACTCAACAGCCCCGGGCTGCCCACAATTACTAAAATGCAAAGCCTACAAGGGTAGCCAGTCTTAATTAGACACGTAGGTTGGGGCGGCGTTAATCCGGGATAGGTTACTAAATGGTGCCTGGAAAGTTGGGGGTAGTGCTTCAGTATCACACAACAGTCAGGGGTAACCAACAGCACAGCCAAAAGGCCGTTAGCGACACTTACAGTTCTGATGTCCAATGACAAATATTAGAAGGTGAGCCCGGCCCGGTCTTGAACGGTCCTTGACGGGCAAGGACGGGCCCGCCCTTGGCCCGGGCTTTGCCCGGGCGCGTCCCGCGCTGCGGTGTCTCCCAGGTGCTTATGAGGCGCTCGTGCGGCTGAGGCTCCGCCCTCACTTGGCAAAGGTGTCTGGGACAGGTAGTCCCCCTCCTGCGGCAACAGCGTTCTCCTCGCTTCAGTCAGCGCGTCCCGCGCTGCGGTGTCTCCCAGGTGCTTATGAGGCGCTCGTGCGGCTGAGGCTCCTCCCTCACTTGGCAAAGGTGTCTGGGACAGGTAGTCCCCCTCCTGCGGCAACAGCGTTCTCCTCGCTTCAGTCAGCGCGTCCCGCGCTGCGGTGTCTCCCAGGTGCTTATGAGGCGCTCGTGCGGCTGAGGCTCCGCCCTCACTTGGCAAAGGTGTCTGGGACAGGTAGTCCCCCTCCTGCGGCAACAGCGTTCTCCTCGCTTCAGTCAGCGCGTCCCAAAAACTAAGCAAGGGTTGTATTTGTATAAACAGGGGAGAGGATGTGGTGTAATGGCTAGAGCGGCAGACATTGAACCTGGGGAACTGGGTTAATCTCAGTAGGACACTCAACATCTTTTGATTCTGGGCAAATTATTAAATCTGTCTGTGCCTAAAAAATGTTGATGTGTCCGTCTGTAATGCAATCGGTGCTTATGTAAAGCACTCTTAAACCTTTGGGTCGAGTTTGCGATATATGCAAACACCCCATGACGGTGGGAGAGGGACAAGGCAAGGTGCCACAGGGGGGGGGGGGCGGGAGGGAGCAAGCAACAGTGAGAGGAGGGTGATTGGGGGGAAACAAGAATGAGGAGTGGGGGATAGTGTGATTTGAAACTCGTGCAAGCACTGTAGAGGGAGCAGCAAGAAGGGAGAGTGGGAGGGGCATAAAACAGTACCTCCACATCAGGAGCAGCGGATGGGAACGTATTAAGTTGAATTAGTCTGTGCTTGCTCCCTGCTCCTCGGCAAGTATTGGAAGTGACGTTTGTGCTCTACTGGCCAATGAACATGTCTGCAAAGAAGAGTGACTCTGAAGCAGACGAAGGGTAAGCAATGGCTGGGCACAAAGCCCTTTTTGGATACAAGAGTATCTCGCAAGCGAGACGCATGTCATAGCACATGCTTTCACAGGCTCGACCCTAAACATTTTGAACTTTAATGTAACCTGCCTTCAGAGCAGGTATGCTACCACTGCCACTTTATGAATAATCTCAAGTTTGTGCACACATTATACACATGTTCAAGGTGGGTTGTGTCATTGAGGCTTTTCCTTCCAATCTGATAATTTGTGTCGCTTGCATAAATCGTCATGTCCCGACACGTGATCTAATGAGACTTGCCAATGCTGCCACATACACATTAGAGTTGGGCTTTGAGAGCAGCTCTGCCCATACTCAACAGGCCTTGACAAATCTACTCGCTATGGCAAGTCAGATTTTATCAGTGCGAGCTATATTTAAGGCCTACATGCCGCTTCTGGCGAGCTGATAAACAACAGGTTTTTTCGTTCACTCATAAAGTGAAGGAGCATTAAAGATGCCTTTAAATCTTGTTTATCTCGTCAAAATTATTCTGCGTTCAGATTTTGTAAAGTGAACTGTCTGACAAATGTGCAATGAAAGGCTGTAGTATGTCATGTGTTATTCTAACACACATTTAAATGGCTAAAAAGTGAAGTGTGCAAATATTTCAAAATACATTTCAGTAGTTATGAAATCTGTTTTGTAAATTTGTGTGATAAAACAATTACTTAAATAGGATCGAAACAAACCAGAAAACTTTACTTGGCAATGTGCAAATGATAAATATGTTTGCTGCAACCCAATTTCCATAGATTATTGTTTATACACTGCATAGTTCCATAAAGTAAAACTGCATTGTATTGGGAACATTTTTGTCCATTTCAATGGAAAATCTGCAGTCTGTAAATGGCAGTGCACTACCATCTTGTGCTTTAATATATCTATTAAACAGACCCCCCCCCAGGATATTGCGATATAGATTTTCAAATTTAGACGCACACAAATTTAAATTTAGCAGCACAAAAATTCAAATTTAGCGGCATTATTGCTGTACAGTTTTTTTCTCTTAATCATTCCTTTTCTGCCTTAAATCAATGAAACCTGTTTTAGCATAGTATTCCACTTTGAAAAAGGCATGTTTAAAGTTTCTGCAACTCTATGGAACCACAGCTCCAATCCTAACCTCATGGGAGGGGGCTGGATTTCTCCCTTGGATGTTCTAACTCCCATGTATGCAGCCCTGTCCGGGCACCACTTTCACCACTTCCTTTCTGGTTTATGTCAAACAGCCCCTTTCTCTTTCTGGTTTCAGTCACACAGACCCCTTCGCTCCCTGGTTTCAGTCACACAGACCCTGGTTTCAGTCACACAGACCCCTTCGCTCCCTGGTTTCAGTCACACAGACCCCTTCGCTCCCTGGTTTCAGTCACACGGACCCCTTCGCTCCCTGGTTTCAGTCACACGGACCCCTTCGCTCCCTGGTTTCAGTCACACGGACCCCTTCGCTCCCTGGTTTCAGTCACACGGACCCCTTCGCTCCCTGGTTTCAGTCACACGGACCCCTTCGCTCCCTGGTTTCAGTCACACGGACCCCTTCGCTCCCTGGTTTCAGTCACACGGACCCCTTCGCTCCCTGGTTTCAGTCACACGGACCCCTTCGCTCCCTGGTTTCAGTCACACGGACCCCTTCGCTCCCTGGTTTCAGTCACACGGACCCCTTCGCTCCCTGGTTTCAGTCACACGGACCCCTTCGCTCCCTGGTTTCAGTCACACGGACCCCTTCGCTCCCTGGTTTCAGTCACACGGACCCCTTCGCTCCCTGGTTTCAGTCACACGGACCCCTTCGCTCCCTGGTTTCAGTCACACGGACCCCTTCGCTCCCTGGTTTCAGTCACACGGACCCCTTCGCTCCCTGGTTTCAGTCACACGGACCCCTTCGCTCCCTGGTTTCAGTCACACGGACCCCTTCGCTCCCTGGTTTCAGTCACACGGACCCCTTCGCTCCCTGGTTTCAGTCACACGGACCCCTTCGCTCCCTGGTTTCAGTCACACGGACCCCTTCGCTCCCTGGTTTCAGTCACACGGACCCCTTCGCACCCTGGTTTCAGTCACACGGACCCCTTCGCTCCCTGGTTTCAGTCACACGGACCCCTTCGCTCCCTGGTTTCAGTCACACGGACCCCTTCGCTCCCTGGTTTCAGTCACACGGACCCCTTCGCTCCCTGGTTTCAGTCACACGGACCCCTTCGCTCCCTGGTTTCAGTCACACGGACCCCTTCGCTCCCTGGTTTCAGTCACACGGACCCCTTCGCTCCCTGGTTTCAGTCACACGGACCCCTTCGCTCCCTGGTTTCAGTCACACGGACCCCTTCGCTCCCTGGTTTCAGTCACACGGACCCCTTCGCTCCCTGGTTTCAGTCACACGGACCCCTTCGCTCCCTGGTTTCCGTCACACGGACCCCTTCGCTCCCTGGTTTCCGTCACACGGACCCCTTCGCTCCCTGGTTTCCGTCACACGGACCCCTTCGCTCCCTGGTTTCCGTCACACGGACCCCTTCGCTCCCTGGTTTCCGTCACACGGACCCCTTCGCTCCCTGGTTTCCGTCACACGGACCCCTTCGCTCCCTGGTTTCCGTCACACGGACCCCTTCGCTCCCTGGTTTCCGTCACACGGACCCCTTCGCTCCCTGGTTTCCGTCACACGGACCCCTTCGCTCCCTGGTTTCCGTCACACGGACCCCTTCGCTCCCTGGTTTCCGTCACACGGACCCCTTCGCTCCCTGGTTTCCGTCACACGGACCCCTTCGCTCCCTGGTTTCCGTCACACGGACCCCTTCGCTCCCTGGTTTCCGTCACACGGACCCCTTCGCTCCCTGGTTTCCGTCACACGGACCCCTTCGCTCCCTGGTTTCCGTCACACGGACCCCTTCGCTCCCTGGTTTCCGTCCCACGGACCCCTTCGCTCCCTGGTTTCCGTCCCACGGACCCCTTCGCTCCCTGGTTTCCGTCCCACGGACCCCTTCGCTCCCTGGTTTCCGTCCCACGGACCCCTTCGCTCCCTGGTTTCCGTCCCACGGACCCCTTCGCTCCCTGGTTTCCGTCCCACGGACCCCTTCGCTCCCTGGTTTCCGTCCCACGGACCCCTTCGCTCCCTGGTTTCCGTCCCACGGACCCCTTCGCTCCCTGGTTTCCGTCCCACGGACCCCTTCGCTCCCTGGTTTCCGTCCCACGGACCCCTTCGCTCCCTGGTTTCCGTCCCACGGACCCCTTCGCTCCCTGGTTTCCGTCCCACGGACCCCTTCGCTCCCTGGTTTCCGTCCCACGGACCCCTTCGCTCCCTGGTTTCCGTCCCACGGACCCCTTCGCTCCCTGGTTTCCGTCCCACGGACCCCTTCGCTCCCTGGTTTCCGTCCCACGGACCCCTTCGCTCCCTGGTTTCCGTCCCACGGACCCCTTCGCTCCCTGGTTTCCGTCCCACGGACCCCTTCGCTCCCTGGTTTCCGTCCCACGGACCCCTTCGCTCCCTGGTTTCCGTCCCACGGACCCCTTCGCTCCCTGGTTTCCGTCCCACGGACCCCTTCGCTCCCTGGTTTCCGTCCCACGGACCCCTTCGCTCCCTGGTTTCCGTCCCACGGACCCCTTCGCTCCCTGGTTTCCGTCCCACGGACCCCTTCGCTCCCTGGTTTCCGTCCCACGGACCCCTTCGCTCCCTGGTTTCCGTCCCACGGACCCCTTCGCTCCCTGGTTTCCGTCCCACGGACCCCTTCGCTCCCTGGTTTCCGTCCCACGGACCCCTTCGCTCCCTGGTTTCCGTCCCACGGACCCCTTCGCTCCCTGGTTTCCGTCCCACGGACCCCTTCGCTCCCTGGTTTCCGTCCCACGGACCCCTTCGCTCCCTGGTTTCCGTCCCACGGACCCCTTTGCTGTCTGGTTTCCGTCACACAGACCTCTTTGCTGTCTGGTTCAGTCACACAGACCTCTTTGCTGTCTGGTTCAGTCACACAGACCTCTTTGCTGTCTGGTTCAGTCACACAGACCCTTTCGCTCCCTGGTTTCAGTCACACCCCTTGGCTCCCTGGTTTTAGTCACACAGACACCTTCACTCTCTGACTTCAGTCAGTCTCTGGTTTCCGTCACACAGCCCTCATCGCTCAATGGATGCAGTCACACAGTCCCCTCTCATGTAGCGTGCACCAACTCGCTGTCCCCTCCCACGTCTGGTCTGGGCTCTCTTCCATGGCCTTGAAAGCTTTAGGGTGTCTCTCAGCACTCCTCCCTCCCTCTTAATGATGAGAGGCTGTGAGGGGGACCAATCGGGCAGATTGAAGCCCTTTACATTATGCTCTTAGGTTTAAAGAAGGACATAAATAGAAACTGGGTGCAATAGAGAAGCATCTTCCGGTATTTAAATTTTTGTAACATGTATCTACCCTCGTCACCTGGGGATTTGAATTTGAGATGCATGTTAACTAAGGACGCAAGTTATCCTAAATGCAAATACATTCTGTGCCTTTCAGTCTAGATTACCCTGAAGATATTTCTTTGTCCAGCAAGCAGAAATGTAGGGCATCACGCTTCCTAGAAAGGGGGGATGCATAGAAGTAGCAACAAAATGCCAACAGCTATGTGGATACTCCCAGCGGAATGCGAAATACCTCAGCTTTGAGAGACACTTATTGATTGCAAAGGTCTCCATTTCATTGAAAGCAATCGTCACGCACTTCCGCCTTCTATTATCCTGCCAATCTCGGGTCTGGATCAGCCTGTGGATTGCTGCCACCATTGTTTATTTAAGCATTATGACAGAAAGGGAATTCGTCCGTGTTGCACGCCCCGGCCCTTCAGCAGGAATACTGCGAGTTTCGACAGAATGCCAGCAAATCGCCTTCATTACATATTCAGCATATCTCGAAGAATTTTCTTGAAAGATCATACGCTCGGACCAAAATTATGTGCGCAGAGTGCATAGCCTTTACAGAGTTTGCCAGGGAAGAACTTGTTTTGTTTTCTTGTCTTTCTGTTGGCAGGCAAGCTATTAAGGCTGTACAGCGCCACGGAGTGACGTGTACACGTACAGCCAATAAAATGTAACAATTTTTGTGGCTGTCTGCTGGAGGCCTTTTCTAGCGGCCAAAAAGGTACATTTTGCTGTCATTGCGCTAATTGGCTCATTTCATGATTATTTCACAAAATCGCGAAATCCTGGAGGATCTGATTAAAGTGAGTTTTTAAAGATGAACTGAGAAGCATTCCTGCATCCGCCCAGATGGCAATGCTATTAGTGAACTAAGAAGCAAGTCAAGGGGTCATGTGTACCTTGTATGTGGGCTAGGTTCTTATTATGCATGGAGGAAACGTTTGATATATTAAATCAAAGCACATGTTTTTGTTATGTACAGCAAGAATGCCGAATTCACATATTAGAAGGTCCTCCTGTATGTGATAATGAAGAAAAAGATGTCTCTGCAAAATAAAATGTTTGCATAGGATGTCATGATGAGACCAGTTTATATGTCCAGTACATTACAGCTAGGTCAAGTAGATAATTCAAGTTACTAGACCTGCAGTTCTGGTAGAATTTTATGATTTTTTGAAGCCTGCTCAAGCTTAGTCTGCGCAAGTAAAGGGAGGCATTGAAATTCCTTGACTACAGTTTTGAAGAAGAGAATTCAGGAAGTCCATCGCAATACCTTTGATTCCAAAGTCTGAGTTGGAAGATGAGTGTTGAATGTGACACAGTATGGATGGTTTCGGATAGGTCCAGGAGAATTAGTGCTGCTACTCCTTTATCATGGAGCATCTGCAGCTGTGTGAAATAAAGGTTTAGAACCTTCTATTTCTTTTTCACTTAGAGTAGCCAGTTTGTGATTGTATGAGTTAAAGAGGCACAAGACATATTATACATACTGTAGGAACATATAAGTGAAGAGATCTTCTAATTCCTATGTGAAGTGGGGCTTGTGACCTGGAGGACAAAAAAATGATATTAAAACACCAAGTTTTTCGTTTATTGTTTGGCTTAAGCAATATATAAACAAGGTGTTTTAAGGGATGAGAAATGGGATAATTTGGTTTCTAAACAGATCCGTGAATTTGTGATGATAACTACAATGCCTTCATTCTTGAGCAGTCTATCCTTATGGATGGTTGTGTAGTATGATGGAACTAGGATGTCAAGTAATGTTTTTAGGAAGATGAGAGACCGTTTTCTTCGAGTAACACGTCTAGGTGAGATGTGATCAATAGGTCCTCAATTTGTCAAGTGTGTGCTTTTGCTGACCGTACATTTATAAGCATGTATCTTAAGAGCATGGAGGTTGTTCGGGGATGGAAAGTTCGAGGTATTAATCCATCTGAGGTTGTTAAGATGGATCTCTTTCCAAGTCTTGGATATTTGGTGGTTCCATGGGCTGGAGCCCTTGAGAGTAGAAATCTTGGGTGTATGATCTTTGTATACATTGTTATGTGAAGTAAAAAGAGGGATTACAGGGCGCATTGCAGTCATCCGGAATAGGGCCACTCTCTGATGGTAAGCGTCGGCGTGAGAGGGTGTGAGTGGATAGCCTGAGGCGTTCCTAAGAATTGGTTAGAGAATATGAAGAGGACTAGTAAAAGAATATGTAGAAGGAATAGGTTTGGAGTTTAGAGTATTTTGGCTTCTGGGGTAATTCAGAGGCATTAAAGGTGGGCTAGATGGGGGATATAATGGAGGGAAAGATGGAGAAGCAGGGACCTGAGGCATGAATGAAGAGGACAACATGTCTGGTTGACAGGATAGTTTCCCTTGTGTAGACGTGCTAGTAGATCGAAACGGATAGTAGAGAGTAATAACATATGTCGCTGTAGTGAGAAAAAATATCCCCCCCCCCCCCCCCCCCAAGTGTACAGCAGTACAGAGGCAAAGAGGAGTTGGGTGTGCCTAGCTGTGTGGTTTCTGGCTAGGGAGCAATACTTCGTGGGTGGCAGAACAGCTTAAAAACCTGAGGTGCCAAGATCCCATGCATTTGTCGAAGGTGCATTACAAATCTTCCTCAAGAGAAAATTCGATCCACTCTGTGAGATGTGCGCTATATAGCTTACCCTCTAGATGGCAGTAGAAGGCTTTATATTGAAGAATAGTCTTTCTGATGTGACCAGCGCGCAGGGCAGCAACTAGGAGGACACGTGCTAGCCTGGACGAGCTGCAAGTCAGGAGAGGGGTCAAAACAAGTCACCAGTAAGATGGGTGCCACTCGCATACTGGAGTGTACAGCAAAAAGTTGCGGTTCCTTTCTAGCTCAGTTCCGTGCATAGAGGGCCGTTCAAGTGTACCATTTGAACATTATAGGGACACAGTAACAAATATATATTTGTGTGTATGCTTGTAATGTGTGTGTGAATGAATATGAAGGTATATATTTTATTTTTAAAACAACAATTTTTAAACTTGGCCTAAAGCAGCCAAGAGTCAGTTTTAACTCGCTTTCCAGCCTCTGGTAAAAAAAATAATAATAAAAAAAAAAAAATATATATATTCACACATGTTATAGTTAGCTGGGCATTTCCCTCGTAAAAAAACAATGAAATTCCCCCGTTATAGTTAGTGCAGGCAACTATAACTCACGCGACCGCAATCCGCTGCTGATGACGTCAGATATTACATCACTGTATTTAGGCACTTATTTACCCATGTCTTCTTCCATTCATCTTTAGCTATACATATATTTCATTTTTTTTTTTTTCAGAAAGACACATATGTCATCAGTGATGTAATATCTGACGTCATCAGCAGCGGATTGCGGTCGCGTGAGTTATAGTTGCCTGCACTAACTATAACGGGGGAATTTCATTGGTTTTTTACGAGGGAAATGCCCAGCTAACTATAACATGTGTGAAACCTATGGTTTTTTAAGTGAATTTGCAAGGATTTTTAAATGCTAATTCCTAACTATAACGTGTGTGAAACCTATGGTTTTTTCAGTGAATTTGTACGTTTTTTTAAATGCTAAGTTATGTATTTATGAATATATTTTTTTAAACAAAACTTTTTCACGGCGCGCGGTGCGCTTCTCGCACCGCGCGCCCACTTTACGCAGTTCGTGCCGTGGCGCACTTTACGCAGTTCGTGCCGAGCGCGCGCGGTGGGCACGGAGCGCTTCGCCCCCCAGGGCCAAATACATTTTTTTTTTTTCAAAAAATCGCGGAGTGCGCGCACGCTGCGCGAACTTCGCAGAATTTTTCCCGTTTGGGTGGTGCGCGCAGGGTGCGCGCACTCGGCGATTTTTCGAGGAAAAAAAAATAAAAAAATTTTTTTTTGCCCTTGGGGGTCCTTCTGGGACCCCCTGACCGCGGCTAGGGGGTCAGGAACTGTCCACCCTGCCCCCTTTTCACGTTCTCCACATTTGTTTTTCACCCCCTCAGAGTGCGAGAGACAAAATGGCGGCCGACACTTCCTGATTTCGACCGATTCGAATGTTTACTAAGATCTAACAACCAATCAGAATTGCGCTCGCGCACGGCAAGGTGCGCGCACGCTGCACGCGTACAGATATATATATATTGATTTTAAATGCTATTTTCTCTGGAAATACTGAGCAGATTTACACCAAACCTGCAAAAGGCACTTTATGGACCTTATGGCTACCTCTCTGCCAAATTTCACCTATTTCTGTTCAGCCGTTCGGGCTGTAGCTGCAACTAAAGTCCCTATGGAAAAATCCATGGGGAAAACGCGTTTTGGGACCCCCCCTTTTTCTCGGCCCCTGCTTGACGAATCACCCCGAGACTTTCAGGGTAGGAGTGGAGCGCCCCATTAGTTTTGAAAATTTCGCGAGGATTCGTCAATCGGCGCCAAAGTTATTCAAAATAGAATTTTGAGATTTCCTATGGAAAGTTCGCCTTCTCCCTCACCCTGCCGCTTTGTGTCCCAAAAGAAGCTCGTGCTTGTCCCCTAAGTAGGCGGCAAGCTCGCACGAAGTCGTGGTTCACTGTGTAGTGACTGAGCTGGTTACAGGTAAGCGGGTGTCCAGGCGCTACCACAGAGCCTGTAGTGAGTCCAAAAGTTGCCACCAGAATCGCCGGACTCCGTTAGGGCGGGCGCTCATTGGGATGCTCGTGGCTGCATCCCCAAACATCAAACTCCACTCTCCCCCACCGTTGCGAGGAAGTGAGCACACACGGGACTTCAGGCAGACTGCAGATTTCTTTCTTTAATTAGGCGTATGCATGACGCGTTTCGTTTAGTGATAAACTTCCTCAGATGCCGCCAAAGAAAAAGTCAGTGCTTCTCCCGCCATCTTTTAAACAGGATACCTCGCTCCAATTGGTTAGGCATCCCTGGTGTGTGAGCAGTGGGAAAGGCGTAAACCCAGGACTGGATTCACGCGGAGCAGGCATCGTTCGTCAGTACTGGCCCCAGTGGGCGTTGTCCGCTCCCATCTCCCCAATGCACACCGAGTCCTCTCAAGTCGGCGGATTTGCAGTTCGCCTTCTCCCTCACCCTGCCGCTTTGTGTCCCAAAAGAAGCTCGTGCTTGTCCCCTAAGTAGGCGGCAAGCTCGCACGAAGTCGTGGTTCACTGTGTAGTGACTGAGCTGGTTACAGGTAAGCTGGTGTCCAGGCGCTACCACAGAGCCTGTAGTGAGTCCAAAAGTTGCCACCAGAATCGCCGGACTCAGTTAGGGCGGGCGCTCATTGGGATGCTCGTGGCTGCATCCCCAAACATCAAACTCCACTCTCCCCCACCGTTGCGAGGAAGTGAGCACACACGGGACTTCAGGCAGACTGCAGATTTCTTTCTTTAATTAGGCGTATGCATGACGCGTTTCGTTTAGTGATAAACTTCCTCAGATGCCGCCAAAGAAAAAGTCAGTGCTTCTCCCGCCATCTTTTAAACAGGATACCTCGCTCCAATTGGTTAGGCATCCCTGGTGTGTGAGCAGTGGGAAAGGCGTAAACCCAGGACTGGATTCACGCGGAGCAGGCATCGTTCGTCAGTATTGGCCCCAGTGGGCGTTGTCCGCTCCCATCTCCCCAATGCACACCGAGTCCTCTCAAGTCGGCGGATTTGCAGTTCGCCTTCTCCCTCACCCTGCCGCTTTGTGTCCCAAAAGAAGCTCGTGCTTGTCCCCTAAGTAGGCGGCAAGCTCGCACGAAGTCGTGGTTCACTGTGTAGTGACTGAGCTGGTTACAGGTAAGCGGGTGTCCAGGCGCTACCACAGAGCCTGTAGTGAGTCCAAAAGTTGCCACCAGAATCGCCGGACTCAGTTAGGGCGGGCGCTCATTGGGATGCTCGTGGCTGCATCCCCAAACATCAAACTCCACTCTCCCCCACCGTTGCGAGGAAGTGAGCACACACGGGACTTCAGGCAGACTGCAGATTTCTTTCTTTAATTAGGCGTATGCATGACGCGTTTCGTTTAGTGATAAACTTCCTCAGATGCCGCCAAAGAAAAAGTCAGTGCTTCTCCCGCCATCTTTTAAACAGGATACCTCGCTCCAATTGGTTAGGCATCCCTGGTGTGTGAGCAGTGGGAAAGGCGTAAACCCAGGACTGGATTCACGCGGAGCAGGCATCGTTCGTCAGTACTGGCCCCAGTGGGCGTTTTCCGCTCCCATCTCCCCAATGCACACCGAGTCCTCTCAAGTCGGCGGATTTGCAGTTCGCCTTCTCCCTCACCCTGCCGCTTTGTGTCCCAAAAGAAGCTCGTGCTTGTCCCCTAAGTAGGCGGCAAGCTCGCACGAAGTCGTGGTTCACTGTGTAGTGACTGAGCTGGTTACAGGTAAGCGGGTGTCCAGGCGCTACCACAGAGCCTGTAGTGAGTCCAAAAGTTGCCACCAGAATCGCCGGACTCCGTTAGGGCGGGCGCTCATTGGGATGCTCGTGGCTGCATCCCCAAACATCAAACTCCACTCTCCCCCACCGTTGCGAGGAAGTGAGCACACACGGGACTTCAGGCAGACTGCAGATTTCTTTCTTTAATTAGGCGTATGCATGACTCGTTTCGTTTAGTGATAAACTTCCTCAGATGCCGCCAAAGAAAAAGTCAGTGCTTCTCCCGCCATCTTTTAAACAGGATACCTCGCTCCAATTGGTTAGGCATCCCTGGTGTGTGAGCAGTGGGAAAGGCGTAAACCCAGGACTGGATTCACGCGGAGCAGGCATCGTTCGTCAGTACTGGCCCCAGTGGGCGTTGTCCGCTCCCATCTCCCCAATGCACACCGAGTCCTCTCAAGTCGGCGGATTTGCAGTTCGCCTTCTCCCTCACCCTGCCGCTTTGTGTCCCAAAAGAAGCTCGTGCTTGTCCCCTAAGTAGGCGGCAAGCTCGCACGAAGTCGTGGTTCACTGTGTAGTGACTGAGCTGGTTACAGGTAAGCGGGTGTCCAGGCGCTACCACAGAGCCTGTAGTGAGTCCAAAAGTTGCCACCAGAATCGCCGGACTCAGTTAGGGCGGGCGCTCATTGGGATGCTCGTGGCTGCATCCCCAAACATCAAACTCCACTCTCCCCCACCGTTGCGAGGAAGTGAGCACACACGGGACTTCAGGCAGACTGCAGATTTCTTTCTTTAATTAGGCGTATGCATGACGCGTTTCGTTTAGTGATAAACTTCCTCAGATGCCGCCAAAGAAAAAGTCAGTGCTTCTCCCGCCATCTTTTAAACAGGATACCTCGCTCCAATTGGTTAGGCATCCCTGGTGTGTGAGCAGTGGGAAAGGCGTAAACCCAGGACTGGATTCACGCGGAGCAGGCATCGTTCGTCAGTACTGGCCCCAGTGGGCGTTGTCCGCTCCCATCTCCCCAATGCACACCGAGTCCTCTCAAGTCGGCGGATTTGCAGTTCGCCTTCTCCCTCACCCTGCCGCTTTGTGTCCCAAAAGAAGCTCGTGCTTGTCCCCTAAGTAGGCGGCAAGCTCGCACGAAGTCGTGGTTCACTGTGTAGTGACTGAGCTGGTTACAGGTAAGCGGGTGTCCAGGCGCTACCACAGAGCCTGTAGTGAGTCCAAAAGTTGCCACCAGAATCGCCGGACTCCGTTAGGGCGGGCGCTCATTGGGATGCTCGTGGCTGCATCCCCAAACATCAAACTCCACTCTCCCCCACCGTTGCGAGGAAGTGAGCACACACGGGACTTCAGGCAGACTGCAGATTTCTTTCTTTAATTAGGCGTATGCATGACGCGTTTCGTTTAGTGATAAACTTCCTCAGATGCCGCCAAAGAAAAAGTCAGTGCTTCTCCCGCCATCTTTTAAACAGGATACCTCGCTCCAATTGGTTAGGCATCCCTGGTGTGTGAGCAGTGGGAAAGGCGTAAACCCAGGACTGGATTCACGCGGAGCAGGCATCGTTCGTCAGTACTGGCCCCAGTGGGCGTTGTCCGCTCCCATCTCCCCAATGCACACCGAGTCCTCTCAAGTCGGCGGATTTGCAGTTCGCCTTCTCCCTCACCCTGCCGCTTTGTGTCCCAAAAGAAGCTCGTGCTTGTCCCCTAAGTAGGCGGCAAGCTCGCACGAAGTCGTGGTTCACTGTGTAGTGACTGAGCTGGTTACAGGTAAGCTGGTGTCCAGGCGCTACCACAGAGCCTGTAGTGAGTCCAAAAGTTGCCACCAGAATCGCTGGACTCAGTTAGGGCGGGCGCTCATTGGGATGCTCGTGGCTGCATCCCCAAACATCAAACTCCACTCTCCCCCACCGTTGCGAGGAAGTGAGCACACACGGGACTTCAGGCAGACTGCAGATTTCTTTCTTTAATTAGGCGTATGCATGACGCGTTTCGTTTAGTGATAAACTTCCTCAGATGCCGCCAAAGAAAAAGTCAGTGCTTCTCCCGCCATCTTTTAAACAGGATACCTCGCTCCAATTGGTTAGGCATCCCTGGTGTGTGAGCAGTGGGAAAGGTGTAAACCCATATATTCTAATACAAATTGGGTTGCAGGTTAATTGCCCGGCGCCAACAATCTCAGACACTGGTCCCCACCAGTGCTATTCTTATATTCAACACAAACAAATCTGAGATAATCACAGATTATTCCTTTATCTTCTGATGTTTATTCTTACTTTCATTGTAGAAATTAACATATAGATATCACAGTAATGCCTTCTTATTTTCTTTGTAGTCAGGTTTTCATATAGATATAACAGTAATGCCAACACGTGTTTCTCGCACACTGCGCTTCTTCAGGGCTGTCATACAAATAAAATAAATATATTTTAAAAAACAAAAGAGAAAAACAACTTACTATACAAACACATTCCTACTAAATTTTTATGCAAATTAACACCTATTTGAAAGTCAGAACATTTTTCATTATATTCAACATAGAAGATAACATTCACATAAAGATCGGGGTTGCTTTATTAAAGTACAAAAATCTTTGGTTTAATATACCCGTTCCATTGGTCCACCTTAGTGTGTCGTAATTATAATTCCAGTTCTTTAAGTAGCTGGAGCATTTCTTTACCTCAATTTAGTAGCTAATCTCACTTCTTGCCTTGTTTTTTGGAAAAAGTTCTCCATGAATTAGTGGAATCTCCGTTTCCTAGATATAGGTTCCTAAAACAACATATATTGTTTTTACCCAATTGCTTTGATTATTAAAATTGGTCACTTTTAATATTAAAACTAAATTCTAACCTTGATAATTCATGTATGTTTATTTCACAGCTAGACAGATCTTCAAAGTAAATGTTTTTTCATAGTCAGTACTCAATCTATTGTTCCTTGATAAGATCTGAAATAGTCCAGAACCAGACAACAAAACCTCAATATATTACATAATACTAATTAATTAAATCAACAATCTGGTGTTCTTGTCCCCCATCTTAAAGTTAACCTTAAGATACCTCTATTTGTCACATAACATAGACGTTTTTACTATTATAAAAATATTTGTTTGTTGAACATCATATCAGGATCGAACCCTCAAAGCTTGTTCATTGATAGTTACATGATCTAATACACTGAGCTATCCTCCTTTTCGAACAAATACAATTTCTGGTAGCTATCTGTTTAGTTTGTCAAGTTAGTAATTTGTTCACAAAACCTGCTAATATATTATGCCCCTAAATTAAATAAAGTTGCTATTATTTAGGCATTAAATCGAGACTATGAATAGACTACTCATAGTGCTGGCTAATACAACATTCATTCTTTCAAAATCAGTGAGAAGTATCCACGAGATAGCACAGAGCATGTCTGTATTCTAAGAACAAACCTGCAACAAATTAACCAGCATCCGTATATAGAGGTCTAACAAAGTTAAGGTCCCCATACTAAACAACTCTTCTTACCGCTCAGCATTACGGCGTTCGTCTGACCATTTCCTCTACCCGTACCGTGGACGATACATTGATGTCGACTACCGCTATATATACTCCACCTCAATCAGCCAATTTGCATTAGTTGGCGGGAAAATTATTTTAATGTTTTCGGCCTCAAAATAAACCGTTGTCTACACGGTATAGTTTGAATTATTGTTGTCAAAGTTTTTCCTCTGCCATCATATTATTTAAAGTTCATTTTGAGAAAGATTTATAGTTTTAATTAATAGTTAAAATGAGTACTGCGTATAGCACGAGTTATAGAATTTAAATAAAAAGGATTACTTGGTTTATTTTTTCTCTCCTCACCACAAACTCGAACCCCCGTGTGAGGTTGGGTGCTGACCCGTGAGTGGACCAAAGAGAGTCAGAGGCCGTATCGGGGAGTATGCTCTATCTTTAATGGTCGCGTATAGTACACAATATAGTTTGGAATAGGTCCCGATCTTCTCCTCCTCTGCTCCGGAGTGCCTCTTTTTCTCCTTCCCCTGGGGTTCTGGGTCTGGCGTTGGGACTCCGCGGGGCATGAAAGGAAAAGAGACCACACTTTAGACCTAATGCTTTTTTTGTCTCCAGGAAAGTGTAGGGGAAAGGGAGTGAGGAGTCACTAGGGTCCTCCACCAAAGATACGAATGGCCGTGAATCAGGGAGAATGCGATGGGACGTTACCCCGTGACCTCCCAACAACGACCAAAAAGAAAGTTATCTTCCTCCCCGTGTAGAAACAAAACCCAGGACCCGGTCCCGTACCTTTCCCAGCCACGCTCCTCCTGGCGCGTGGCGGGGCGAGAAGCCGTGTAGTTGGCCTCCTGGCCCTCCGACTCTCCCGACGCTGGTTCTTCCTTCTCCTCCTCTTCGGCTCTCCACGACTCGTCCTCCGTCTGCTGCTTCACTCTCCGTCTCCGTCCCCGATCGCTCCCCGACTCCTTCTCCTCCGTGGGCTGACGCGCTTACCTCGTCGCTGGCGTCCTCCTTACGTGAGAACTCCGCCGCCGATTGGTGCTCTGATGGTGACGTCAGAGCAGGACTCCCAGCCTCCGAGGCGAGCCAGGCCGCCTTAAAGGGGCTGCCTTCGTCCTGTAGATGGGGCGGTGACGTCAGAGCAGGACTCCCAGCCTTCGAGGCTAGCCAGGCCGCCTTCGTCCTGTAGATGGGGCGGCAAGGTACAATCAACGAGGGTCCATTCCTGTTCCTCCTCCTTTCCTGAGCCTACGCAAGACATCCCTCCCCCCCGGATTTTCCCGATCGGGGGAAATCGGGTAGCGGGAGAGAAAGTCAGCATTCCCTTGGTCCTTTCCTTTCCGATGACGCACTTCAATCTGATATGGCTGTAAGGCCAAGAACCAGCGGAGGATGCGCTCATTGTGACCTCTGTTCCTTTGGAGCCAAGTAAGAGGGGCATGGTCCGTAAAAAGGATGAAGGGCCTGCCCTCGAGGTAGTACCGCAATTTGTCCACCCTCCCCACCGGACAGCCAGACATTCTTTTTCCACAGTGGAATATGCTTGCTCTCGGGGGAATAGCTTTCGGCTTATGTATAGGATGGGGCGTTCGCCACCCTCGGCGTCCTCCTGGGAGAGCACCGCCCCAATCCCAACTCCTGAGGCGTCAGTTTGCAGAATGAAGGGTTTTTGGAAGTCAGGGGTCACTAACACTGGGGAAGACGTGAGGGCATCTTTGAGGGACTGAAAAGCAGCAGCTTCCTGACCGGTGGGTGCCCGTAAGCGGGGAGAGGTATGGTTCTTACGTAAGAGGTCAGTGAGAGGCCCTGCTAGGTTTGCAAATTGTGAGATGAATCTCCTGTAATACCCAACTAGCCCCAAAAACGCCCGTAACTCCCTTTTGGTTTTTGGATATGGCAAGACCTGAACGGTGGCCACTTTCTCTTTCTGGGGTGCTATGTTTCCGTCCCCTAGAAGATACCCAAGATATTTTACCTGGGTAAAAGCCACCCTGGATTTCTTTGTGTTTACATGGAGTCCAGCTTTCCTTAAACTATCGAATGTTGGTCAGATGTGTGAGGTGGTCGGCCCAGGTTTTACTAAAGACCACTATGTCATCCAGGTAGGCAGACGCATAGGGCAGATGTGGGGACAGTAGGGTATCCATGGCTCTTTGAAAAGTGTCTGGAGCCCCGTGCAGCCCAAAAGGCAGTACCGTAAAATGGTAGTGACCATAAGGGGTAGAGAAGGCTGTTTTCTCCTGATCGGCAGGAGCTAGTGGGATCTGCCAATAGCCCTTGGTGAGGTCGATAGTTGTGATATATCTGGCCTCACCAAGGCGCTCCACCAGTTCGTCGACCCTGGGAAGGGGATACGCGTCCTGTTTGGAGACTCTATTGACGGCTCGGAAGTCGATGCAAAACCGGATACTTCCGTCCGGTTTTGGCACCAAAACTACTGGGGAGCACCAGTTGCTGTGGGAAGGGACATTCACCCCCGTTTTTAGCATCTGCTGTATCTCCGCATGAAAGGCTGCTCGTCGGGCTTCCGGTATCCTGTAGGGTTTTTGTTTTACAATCACATCTGGTGGGGTAGGGATGGTATGTTCGGCCAGGTGGGTTTTCCCTGGTTGATCGGAGAAGATATCGAAAGACTTGAGAAGAAGAGAGTCTATTTCATCCCGTTGGGTAGCAGACAGTTCGGGATTGATAGGGACATCGTTCACAGTATGTAACAGTGGTAAGGTGACAGACAAAATTTGGGTCGGTTGCGGAGGGGCTCCTAACCATTTTTTCAATATGTTTATGTGATATATTTGGGTTTTGGTTTTGGACACCTGTAGGACGTATGTTGTTCTCCCTATTTTTCTTTGGATCCGGAAGGGACCCTGACACTCTTTCTTTAATTTGTGTGTGGAAGTGGGTAACAATACCAAGACCCAATCATCCACATCGAGCTCTCTCCACTTTTTCCCTTTGTCGTAGAAATATTTCTGTTTCGTTTGTGCGAGGGCTAAGTGGTCGTGGGCTAGAGTTCTCAGTTTGTGTAGTCTGGACTGCAACTGACGTGTATAGTCTAGCAAAGCCTCGGCTTCCTGTATTCCTTCTTTCTCCCAACTATCCTTGGTTATCTCCAGCAGGGTTCTGGGTTTCCGACCAAAGAGGAGCTCAAAAGGGGATGCACCGAGGCTGGATTGGGTCTGACTCCTTAACACGAACAAAGCTAAAGGCAGTAGCTGATCCCAGTCCTTCCCAGCCCCAGACAGAAGTTTTTTTAGAGTCAGTTTCAGACTTCCATTATAGCGCTCTACCAACCCGTCTGTCTGGGGATGGTACACAGAGGTCTTTATATGCCTGATGCGCAACTGCTGGCAAACCTGCTTCATTAATTTGGACACGAAGGGGGTGCCCTGGTCGGTGACTATCTCTCTAGGGAACCCCATCCGTGAAAATACCTCGACCAGGCGTTGTGCTATGGCGCTGGAAGTGGCTGCTCGAAGGGGGAAGGCCTCAGGATAGCGAGTGGCATAATAGACTAAAACAAGGGCGTATTGGTGTCCTTTACTGGACTTGGGTAAAGGGCCTATAAGGTCCATCCCTAATCTGTCAAAGGGGTTCCCTATGATGGGCAAGGGTTGCAGGGGGACCGCAGGTGGAACGTATGGATTGCGTCGTTGGCGTATGTGGCACTCCTGGCAGTACTTCTGAATCTGTGCATAAACGCCAGGCCAGAAGAAATGCTGCAATATGGCTTGCCCGGTTTTTTCTGCCCCAACGTGACCCGCCAAGAGGTGAGCATGGGCAAAAAAAAAGATCTGATCCCTAAAGCCTGAGGGAACAAGGAGTTGAGGAACTGCATCCGTTTTCGCCAAACGGTACAGTAGGCCGTTTTGTTCAAAAAGGTGGGATATACCCTGCTCGAGGGGTCTTGTTCGGCCCGGCCTTGTTCCAGGCGTTGGTAAGACTGGCGTCGTTTAATTGGGCGGTTCTAAAGTGGACATCCCTAGCCCAGGGTTCAGAAGTTAGCAGGGAGTCATGGCAGGGTTTATGGGTCCTGAGGGCTTCCCTTATCATGGAAGCAAAACAAGGATTGTCAGTCCCTATAATGAGTTGTTCTGGAAGGTTGGTGAGGACCCCCACTATCGCTTCCATGGGTCCTCCTGTGTCGGTTGTTAGGTGGATTTTGGCCAGCGGGTATTCCCTAACATCCCCATGTACACAACGAATTCCCACAGTTCTTCCCGGTAGGACCCAAGAGGGGTGGATAAGATCCCGCTTTACTACGGAGTGTTTGCAACCTGAGTCTAATAGGGCCCGTACCCCCTTTCCCTGTACTGTCACACTCACGTAAAATACCGGTCCTGTTTCCTGAGCGAACAGAATGGAGTGGGGTAAGTAGCTCACGTCCATGGGTTCTTCCTCTTTCTCCCTCTTCTTCCTGCACAACCTGGCTATGTGTCCCCACTCCCCACACTCGTAACACTGGGGACTCCGCGGGGCATGAAAGGAAAAGAGACCACACTTTAGACCTAATGCTTTTTTTGTCTCCAGGAAAGTGTAGGGGAAAGGGAGTGAGGAGTCACCGGGGTCCTCCACCAAAGATACGAATGGCCGTGAATCAGGGAGAATGCGATGGGACGTTACCCCGTGACCTCCCCAACAACGACCAAAAAGAAAGTCATCTCCCTCCCGTGTAGAAACAAAACCCAGGACCCGGTCCCATACCTTTCCCAGCCACGCTCCTCCTGGTGCGTGGCGGGGCGAGAAGCCGTGTAGTTGGCCTCCTGGCCCTCCGACTCTCCCGACGCTGGTTCTTCCTTCTCCTCCTCTTCGGCTCTCCACGACTCGTCCTCCGTCTGCTGCTTCGCTCTCCGTCTCCGTCCTCGATCGCTCACCGACTCCTTCTCCTCCGTGGGCTGACGCGCTTACCTCGTCGCTGGCGTCCTCCTTACGTGAGAACTCCACCGCCGATTGGTGCTCTGATGGTGACGTTGGAGCAGGACTCCCAGCCTCCGAGGCGAGCCAGGCCGCCTTAAAGGGGCCGCCTTCATCCTGTAAATGGGGCGGTGATGTCAGAGCAGGACTCCCAGCCTCCGAGGCGAGCCAGGCCCCCTTAAAGGGGCCGCCTTCGTCCTGTAGATGGGGCGGAAAGGTACAATCAGCGAGGGTCCATTCCTGTTCCTCCTCCTTTCCTGAGCCTACGCGACACCCCGATATTTACTCGGTGGTAGTTAAATGTTTTACTACTTTGAGCTATCTTATTCGTCTACACGGTCCGGATTTTCCAATGAGTATCTATTCCTACTTTTAAACTAATCCTTTGTTAACTAAATATAGTAAATTAAACGTTTAGATCATAATGATAATCATAGGTTTTCAATTTAAAAGATTTACAATGTATAAAGCATAGGGATTAATTTCGTGACATCTTAATTACAAACCAAACCCCGTAAAGCTTCTAAATATCTTAGTAGAGAATTGAACCCCGGGTAGCTTCCATTATAATTTATTCATTCTTATGTATTGGGCTATCGTCAGCTACATACTGAATGCTGCATTCCATAATAATATTCCTACCACAATATTCCTTATCTTATATTTTCTTAGCTTTATTAGCATAACCCATTCTTAGTTTATATAAATTGTGCTCTCTTTGACATCATAATGGATATTATATTTAAAGAAAATATTCATAATCCTAATCCTTCCTTTATTATAGATGAGTCCTTAGTCTTAATCCATTAAAAGAAAATAACAAAAAAGTAACAAAAGTAAAAAACTAGTATACAAACGATCTATTTTAGACATCCTTTTGATCAAAAAGTATATCTATTTAACTAATAGTTTGCTAAATGTGTTAACTACTCCACAATCTAATTTAAAACCCGAAAATTATTTTTTAATCAATCCACTAGATAGAAGAGCATACCCAAAATTAGCACATTCAATAATTATTCTTTATAAGAGTCGTCATTCAAGCTACCACACCGATTCTCCTATTTTACTCCGGTCACTGTGCCTATTCTCTCCGTCTTAATTGTAATGTAACAGGAGGTCGTGATCAATGAATATTTGTTTAATATCCCATTTGTAGTCATATTGGGTATCTATGTATATACAAATTGAAGACCTAAAAATCTGTATTTCTAAAAATGCTCGTCATGTGACATATAAAAGTTCCCGTTCCTGCCCTACCCAAAGAAACGCTGCTGAAGAGAATCCTCAATGGTATTGGTTGCCCGGCGTTTTGTCGAGCAAACCTAATAATAATCCTAAACCATATTCTCGTCTTTAGCAACGATTTGAAAATAATATCGTGGAATGTCGCTGGATTAAACAATAGCCCTGAAAAATTACAATTCCTACACACACTAGAGGCTAATGTGATTTGTCTCCAAGAGACTTGGTGTGTAGGGAATTTATTCGTAGGAAAGGATTATTTTTCGTTGGAGGGTGGAGCAATCCCCTCTAGGAGAGGACGTGCAAGGGGCGGAGTGGCTTGTTTACTGTCTACCCAGATAAAATGGAATTTTTCCCACTATATAGATTCTAGTAAACTTTTCCAGGCAGTAACATTGTTTAATTTCGCCAATACTGAAATCTGTAAACCAATCGTTTTGATAAACGCCTATATCCCCCCAGATGCTTGTTACAATGTAGTTTTAAAGAAGGTTTTCTCCTTTATAAAGAAATTATCTGATAAAAAACCTCTTCCCCATATAATTTTGCTAGGGGATTTTAATTGTAAAATCTCTAACTTCAGTCTAGAGCTATTTAGAAATGAGCACAAAGAGGAAGCCTTGTAGATTCCTCAAGCCCTTTTTCCAGGAAACATCAAAACAAACAAGAGAGGGAAATTGCTCCTTGAAGAACTGACAGTAGTTGATGGAATCATAGTAAATGGTAGGCTTCCTTCAGATACTCCGGCGAATTTCACCCACAAATCAAATCAGAGTGAATCCATTTTAGATTATGTGATGGTTGAAAGCATCTCTTTTTCCCTTCTGAAGTATCTTACGGCCTCCTATACATTATGTAGTGATCATAAAGTAATAACTGTTACTGTAAATTTAAATCAGCCCTTGACGGATCGTTGGTCTTTAAACAGCGAACTTGTCAGTTTTGGAGATAAATCAGGGAGATGCTATTGGAATATTAGGGCAATTAGGGGCTTGGAAAGCATTCTAGAGGTTGCAGTAAAAAACTTGGTGAACTGGAAAGGACTTGAAACAATATGTTTCGCTGATTTCATGAATGCGGTGATCTCCATTGCAAAAAAATCGAATCTAAAAGGAAAAACCAAAGTTGTCCCTAGCTCTGTTCGTTTACTTAATACTGAAATAAACAAATTAGTAAGGAAATAAACAAATTAGTAAGGGAACAGTATTTGAGTTATTCTCCCGAAAGATATCATAGAATAGTTTTACTAAGGGGAAGGAGGTCCAGGGTGAAGGTCAAATTGAAAAAAGAGATGGAAGACAATTTATGGATTAAATTGCGGGAGGCTGCATCCAAAGGTCGAGTAAGATTATTCTGGTCGCTCATTGGGGAGGGATGTGGAGTAAGATCTAGACCACTTCCAGTTCCCATCGAAGAGCAAATTTGGGTTAACTATATTGAAAACCTATATTCAAGTAATGGAACAGTGGTTGGGGCTAGTAGAACAGTTGAGGACAGTTCTTTAAATAGCCCCACTTCTGAAAAGGACATTGAAATTGCTATTAAGGGCTTGCGTTCCTCTGGGGCTATGGGTCCGGATGAGCTTCCCATTTCGGTCCTAAAACAGGATAGAGAACGGTGGAGCAAATTCTTTTTCCGGTGTTTAACTTTTGTTTTTCAAGTAAAACCGTTCTCCCTTCTTGGAAGGGGAGTATATTAGTACCCCTTTTCAAGAAGGGTGACCGGGATGCTCCACAAAATTACCGACAAATTGCCCTCTTGGACGCTATAGGTAAGGTCTTCGCAAAATGCCTTTTGAAGTTAATTAATGATTGGGTGGTCAAGGGCGAATTATTACCCCTCGAGCAGACTGGGTTCAGGCAAAGGCATGGTACCCTAGATAACTTAATGGCATTACAAGTTATATCAGAAAAATACATCAACGTCCGAGGAGGGAAAGTCTATGCAGCCTTCATAGACTTCTCCACAGCATTTGACAAAGTAGATCGTCCTTTGCTGTGGAGGAAATTATCGGACCTGGGCATGCCAACCACGATCCTGGAGCTGGTTCGGGCTCTTCACTCTGATACCTGGTGTAGAGTTTTATTGGGAGGGGAAAGAGGTCTTTCTCAAGTTATTTCTTCAGTTAATGGACTAAAACAAGGTTGTTTATTGGCCCCTTTATTATTTTCCCTATATATATCTGACCTCCCCCATGCCCTGTCCTTAAGCGATGGTATTGCCCCTGTATTAGGGGACAAGCCGATTGTCTGTCTGTTATACGCAGACGATATATTAATATTGGACCTAACTCCAAGAGGATTAAACAATCGTCTACAGGCACTACATGATTACGCAGAGACACACTATCTGAGGATAAATGTGTCTAAAAGTAAAGTAATGTGTATGACTGGAACGAAAAAGCTGAAATATGGGAGCTTTATTTGGTCTGTAGGTGGACAGAAGTTGGAAGTTGTAAAATCTTATGTCTACCAGATATTGTTTTTCCTAGGAAATTTAAGTGATAAGGCCCATATAGCAAATAATACCCGGAAGACATTGGCACAATGTAAAAGTTTAAGTTCTCTTTATAGATCTACTGTCAGAAGACATTTTGCCCTTCTGCTAGAGGTCTTCCGTGCCAAAATCCCAGCTTCCCTACTGTATGGCATTGAATTACTTGAATTGGGTAAATGGGGTTTTTTGAACGTTACGGAGGGCAAGATCTTGCGGTATTTAACTACGGTTAATACCGCTTGTACCGTGGCCGCTCTTAGGTTGGAATTTGGCCTGCGTAGCAGTTGGGTCCAGGGCCTCACTGGGCTAGTGCGATGGGTCTTTAATATTGTAAAGGGAGAACCCGGTACTCTAAGATATCTTATTCAAAAAGAACTACTGGGATCCCTAAAAGAGCACTCCCTAATTGTAAAGAATTTCAGAATTGCAGTTGATCTTTTACAATTGGATGAATCAGCACTTTTTACACTATCTGCATATCAGCTGAAGTCCACCTTGAAACTAGCTACATGGAAATTAAGTTTTGGGATGGATAGGGAAGCCCTCATCTTAAAGAAAGGTGTTTCCCTGGCCATTGATTCCTGCCTAATAAGGAAAATACAACCCTATGTTACCTGGAACCTTCCTCATGGTGTATGCCGCTTTTTGTTTCTATTGAGGCAGGATCGTCTTCCTTTGAATACATTATTGTCTAGATGGTATGGTTCTTCAGCAATGTGTAATCTTTGTAATAATGCTTCTCAGGATATCACTCATGTACTCTTTGTCTGCCCAGCTCTGCTTTTACATCGGCGTAAGTGGTTGAGACCAATTTGTTTAAAATTAAATATTTTGTCTGCCACCACATTCTTAGAAGCCATTTATAATCCCTCCAATGAAATGTTTTGTTATAAAATCTTCAACTTTTTAACCCCTTCAGTGCCCATGACGAGCTGGACTCGTCATGGGCTGCGGTGGCGCTGTGCCCATGACGAGTCCAGCTCGTCATGAACTCCGCCCGCTAATACAAAGCGCGGCACTGGGCGGGGAAAGGGGCGGGCATGCAAGGGGTTAAAAAGCTTTCTAGATATATACTAGAGGTTCTCAAAATGTTCTTTTTCTGTTGTTTTTATTTTGATTTTAAATGCATGAAAATGTATTTTCCATGTGTTATCCTTTTATGTGGATCTCATTTGAGTTCCAAAATCATAAATAAAATTAGGATTTAAGACTGGTATTCCTTCTAAGATGCTTGAACCCGTTGCAGAATTCAGTGTTTTATTCAGAGGAACACTTTTAAGGCACTTGACAGTTTCTTAGTGGCCCTTGTCTGGGTGGGCAAGCACAGAGGCTGGGCCTCCCAGTCCTCAAGCTTGACCCTCTGCAGGGATGACTCTGCCTCCCCGATCTCAAGCTGTATAATTTAGATTTTTCACAGCCTGCTGGGCAGAAAATCTGGATTTTATTAAGGACACGGAGGCTAATATTAAGATTTCAAAAGATGCAATCCGCGCGAGTCAAATAATTTAAATGTAAATAGCGCACGCGAAGCATTAAAGGCAGGCAAATAATGAAATAGATTGAAAAAATAGGCGAATCCGATCCAAAGTGGGATCGGAAGGGGAATGGCTTAGGATGGGAAACAACATTTTAAACGATAAAGAGAGGGTATAGTAAACCCCCTTATCTATTACATGATCCTAAAAAGGGTAGAAACAATCCTAGGATCAATATAAAGTAGTAAACATATATATATTCAAAAGAATTAAGTAGGAGTTAAGGAGTACTTATCTTTCTGAGCAGCAGCAACAAAGAAGGAAGATGGCTGGTCGCGATGGGACTATATAGTTATTTAGAATGTTCATTGAAGTTCTGTATTCTTCAATTGTTGCTGCTGAGCTGTGGCAATAAAGGAGATTTGCATAATATGGCCTCCGTGTCGTGCCATAAAATCTGGCCTCACAGTCAAAACAGGGGGCCAGATGGTGCTCGTATGAGGATAACTGGGAGAAATACCTGTTGGCTAGGATCCCAGAAGCGGCACACCTGCCATCTATAATGCTAGCAGGGTCAAAGGAAAGCAAGACCCACCCGTTTGTTGTACTACAGGTCACCCAGTCTTGGGGGAGTGCCGTCAAGGGGGTATTTCGCACACCGCTGTTTTCCAGAAGCCTCCTGCTGTTGTGGATGCTCCAGTTTGCAGATCTCGACCATCAGGTCTCTTTCACTAGATGGAGAGAGGGAGGATGCAAGCTGCTGAGGGACCTATACCCAGTGGACGGATGTCTCAGTTCCCATGAGGTGCAGGAGTCGTCTTGGGTGGGCCTGGGTCAGCTCTTGCAATTCGAGGTGCTGGCCAGGGTTGTGAGGAGATTATGGCTGGACTTCCCAACCACACGACGGTTATCGAGCACACTGGGTGTTCTGGTGGAACTTTGCACCTCCAGATGGCTAGTGTCCTACATAAGTCGAGCACCGAGGGCGGACCGTCCGCAGGCCATTTATCATGCCTGGGATACTTGGGAGGCGGAAATTCCAGTGCTCCTCACAGATGCTGAGTGGAACCGGTCCTGTGCCCTGGTGAAAGAAGTGCCTTGTAATGTGCGGTTTAAGCTGGCAAATTTTTATGTTCTCCACCACTTGTACCTGGCCCCCACGAGACTCAGCAAAATGTAGTCTACCCGCACAGATTAGTGTCCGTGCTGCGGGGTGGGGTGGGGTGGGGTGGGGGAGGAGCAGGATTCACACACATGGTATGGGGCTGTGGAAGACTTACTGAATATTGGTAGGAGATACTTGTTCACCTAAGACGTGCTACTAATATTCAACTTGAAAATATGATTAAACACTGTCTTCTGGGCCATATCCCGTCCCCCAGAGAAGGGAGGGTACGCTATAAATGTGCCCAACAGGCTCTCTTGCTGGCAAAGCCCAGAGTCTCCATCAGGTGGCTCTCTCCTACCGGACCTACGATCCTGGAATGGCCCCGTTACCTAGTGTAACCGTCTTGGGTGGAACAGAGACTCACGAGAGAAGTCTGTACAGAGGAGTTCTTGGAGGATGATTATCGAGAGTGTATGATACAAGTCATAACTGAAGGGTGAGAGAATGCGCGGAATGTGACACTCGATATGCCATCAGTGGAAGGGGAAACCCAGCCTCCCATGCCTAGGGACGTGGAGGCCATCCAAAACAGTAACCAGGGATGCAGGGGGCACAGCTATAGACTGACACGGAACTAGGCGACTGGGGTTGGAGCAGTCTGGGTGCCTGCCTATAGTCTTGATATAGGGGACTGCGACACCAGATGTCCTCCTGGAGAGCTGGTTGTAGGAGACAGTGGTCGAGCCTGATGAGACCCTCTCTTATGGACAAATTTGATCCCCCTGCCAATGCACCAGCACGGACTCACCCAGAATCACTGACTGTACGCACAGAAACTTAGATATGATGGAACAGCTGCAAGTTCTCTGGTGTAACCATGCCATAAGCACTGAATGTTTCAGTACAGTGTTTTTTTTATCTGAAAAGCCTTTATCAATAAAACAAGCAAAATTTCAGCTATAAACCTTAACTTATAAACCAAACCTAAATAAACAACACTGCAATCAACAGTAAACAGTGTTTGTAAATACTAAAGCAAATTAACCCTTCTTGAAAAAACCCTTATGTTGGTACAAAACTCTAGAAAGAAATTTGGAGCCTGTTAAACAACAAAAAACTACGTTTTGGAACACAAGTTCGTTTTAGCAGGCCAGGAAGACCAAGTAACTGCTCAGAAAGACAATATTCATTGTTAGAGTTTATAAATAGAATCCTTCGTTTTATTTGTTTGTTTCTCACATTCAGCCTCTAAACCTAGCAAGAACATCAGAATTGTCCATTATATTTATCTATTGGTTTTAAAATTGGTTTTCTACATCTAAGGCCAGTTGGCAATAGGAATTATTGGCACATCAGTACTAGGAGAGCCTACGATTCAAGAAAATTTACATTTATGGAGGTGAATGGTTGTTCTGTCCTGTGGTCTCACAAACATTGTTTTTTTGAGTTTACCTTTTAAATTGTAGCTTATTGTGCCATAATAGACCCAGTTGTATTCATTTTTTAAACCCAAATGTATTAGTTTAATTCAGAGATTTCTTTTCTCACTCATCGATAAGCAGCCATGTAATTGGAGTTTTAACCTCCGTTAGAGTGTTACAGATGTGGGATGTCCACCATAAACCGATGTTTTTTCTGCTCCGTCTCGCTCAATGTTCATATGCTCCATTTAGGACTGGGCAAACTTTGCTTATGACGGTGTAAACTCAGCTGACTCCTCCGTTATAAACAACGCATGATAGTGGCCATTCACCATCTACCGATGGCTATTTTGCTCCGTTACGCTTCCTCAGCCCCATTTAGAAACAGGGAAAACACTTTTCTTGTGATGGTGGAGCCTCAGCTACTAACCTATTTTAAAACATTGTTCAATTTGTGTATGGATATTTTTAATTTACTACAAGGTGACTCAATGTTGGAATTCCTACATAAGGACAAATGAAAATAAAGCACCAGTCAAGTGCAACAAGTAACTGTCTCAGAGATTGTTTTCAAGCATAACTTTATGATGTATGCCAAATGCCACATTTCCAATTCTATGGCAAAGCACTGGGTTTGAATAGTTGGTTCCAGCTAGTTTTCATATTACTAATTTGAATAATGGCCACTGTCCGTGTTACTTAACTTGGTTCTCTGGATCCAAGCACATAGATTAGTTTGCATCATAAGCAGAGCAGATTACAATTCCATATCTGATAAATTTCTGAACTATTTATTCTGTCATGTATTTGCCCTATCAAAAGTGGCCCAGTAGTCAGTGAATTAGCATTAAGGCTCCTTTGGGCTGCCCATTGATCCGCATTGTTTAAAATGAATTATCGAGGGATCATACAATTTCCCAGTCAAAATTTCGCTAGTGATGAAGCAAAACTCCCATCGTATTTATTGGTTTTTATATGCAATCCTCCTCAAGTGGCGTTGGCACACACAGTGACCTAATTTTTGGCCCACCACTTTGAATAGACCTTAAAGGAATATTACGCCATGGCCTGCAGCTCAGCAGAGGTTTCATGAAGCGTGCTAGATGATCTATCTCCTCCAGAGTTAGTGAATCCAATGTAATGTCTTTGTGAACACTGGGAACTATCCCACCTTAGCATCCCTGTTCTGATTAAAACTGGTAAGACATGCATCTTTCTGCCTTTATCTACTTGAATTTTAGAATTTGCACACACTGTAATAGTCCACTTCTGCCTGCTTTGCTTACGTTATTATTGATGACGTCTTGCATTACTCTTGCTCATATTAAGATAATTGTTTCCGTAATGCAATTACAGTAACTGAATTGGTAAACATTGCTAACTGTGATTTTTGTGTCGTGTGATTAAAGCTGTACTTCACCTGATGCATTTTATACTCATTGCTGTACCGCTGAAAGGGCATGTAGAGCCAGATTGGTCCTAATCATAACTATTTTTTTTTCTGTATTTGTATAATGGTTGTTTCTATCTGGTAGAGAATTCTAGTCGCAGATTTCTTACCTTTTGAATTATCCCCAGGTGTCAGACTGGATCTGGAAATGTTTTGTGAGCAGTACCCCTGCGCACAGTATATGGCGTCATTCAGCACTGCTTGGCGTTGTCCGCACCGGAAGTGATGTGCGCAGTGACTATATAGGTGCCGCTCCAGGGCGCTGTCATCAGTTCTTTTCTTTCCACACCAGTCAGCGCAGTTCCAGACAGGGCCACCCTCAGTCGTTTTTTGTCTTTTTATTTTTACGAATTTGTTTCGAAGATTTTTGAGACTTGTTTCCTTGTGTGTCAGGGATGTCAACAAAGAAAGGCTGAAGGATTCAAGCCCTTTGGCACCTGTCCAGTACAAATGTCTGTGACGGACCCACACCTTGCTGTCTCTGGTGCCTTGATCGCTACCACGACTCTAAGACCTGAGTCAGCTGTCGCGCAATGCACCCCACGACCTTGAGGGAGTGATTCCTCAAGCTCCTTGCTGCTCGACTTGCTACATCGTGACAGTCTCAATCCCGGTCTAGTGGAAGGTCCTAGGATCAGTCGCGGAGCCTTAGTTCTTCTTCCCAGTCGAAGTTGTCTCGTTCCGGCAAGTCCCACAAGAAGAAGAAAAGCAAGAAGTCAAAGAGGTCTTCGACTTTGCCCCATCTGTTTCCACAGTTGAGCCTGGGCTGTCTCCGCTACTCCAAGAGTTTCCGGAAGCCGGAGCGACCCATCCAACGTAAAGAATTTTATAAGGCAATGCACCTCCTATTTGGCTGCCCCGTACTCTGAGGAGCGCGTTCGAGCCCCGCAGGCTTGGAAGGGGCCCTACTGGTCTTCCACATGCTTGTTCGCCCTCTGCGCCAATCTAGCCCCTTGGATCCACAGACTGGTCTGGACCGGTGCTAGTCGACCTTTCCCGGCCCCTCTGCCACCCACGCCGACATACAGCAGCAGCGCCATCCTTATTCTTATCCCCGAATGTGACACAGAGCCAGATTGGTGTCTTTCGATGCAGAATGCAGGTGGCACCGTATCATCCAGGTCAGAACCTGAGCGCTACACCTATAGGCTAGGACCTAAGGAAGAATGGGAGGCAGCCCCTAGACCACAATGAGGATACCTGGTGAGAGGATCTGGCAGATGCCAGTGAGCTGGACAGTTCCCCAGATACTGGCTTTGTCTATCCTCCTTCCGTGGCTATGGTGGAGGTAGCCTCATTTGCTATGTTGGTGAGGAAGGCGGCTAAAGTCCTGGATCTTCAGCTGCCCTCCGTGGCTGACAAGTTAAGCGTCTTGACCGAGTGGCTTCAGTCGAAGGCACCCCATCTGAGCTGCTCCTGCCGTTTTTAATGAAGCATTAACGGACTCCCTACTCGGGGCCTCCTCCTAGTGCTGGTCAGGGGCTTCTTGAATAGGACAATTGCTTGCTGCCATCGCCCAGCCCTTCTCCAGGGGACCCCAGTTTGCTCACCCAGCACCCCACCCAGAAGAGCTTGTTGGTCCAAGCCTCCACTTCCTGAGTAAATCCTGACGCGTTTTTTTTGTCGTTGGCCTTACAGTGCCATACCTGGCTGAGAACTCCTGGCTTTTTGGAGGATGTCCAAACTTTGCTCATGGACATGTCCTTTGATTGCTCCGGACTCTTGAGGTAAGAGGCGGACTCTGCACTGGAGTGCTTCAAGGATAGCAGAGCTACGGCCAGGTCCTTGGGCCTTACCAGGGCCTCTCACCAACCCCCACCACCTTTCACTCCTTTCGTGGCACTGGAAGGGACTTCCAGCCGCATCTCTACCCGCTGAGCCACCACGGCAAACAAGCTTCCTAGACCCTGCGTGGGCGAATTTGCGGTACCCACAGACTCCGTGGGTCAGGCAGACAGAGGTTGGGCTAGTTCACCACTCCCCCAGCAGCCATGGCCTCCAAGCATCTTTAGTCTGCCCTCTGACCATCATGGGCACCCAGTGGGAGGCAGGATACACCATCACCTGCACCACTGGAGGTCGTTAACAGATGACAGGGTTCTCCAGATTGTCCGAAGGGGCTACTTTCTCCTCTTCGTAACCACCCCTCCACCCATGCCACCCACTTGTGAAAGGCTGACAAAGAACCATCTTTCGTTACTCCGACGGGAGTAGCACCTCTCTTAGCCAAGGGAGCCCTAAAGAGAGTGCTGGCAGCAGAAGTAGGTTGTGACTCCAGGACTTCCCATCAACCTGTTGGAGCTCCGTTCGATCTGATTAGCATTGAAAGCCTTTCTACCCTCCACCAAGGGAAGGCTAGTGCAGGTATTCACGGACAACACAACCGCCATGTGGTACTGAAACAGGGTGGGATTGGGCCGTGGACTCTGTCAATAGGCCCTGTGCCTGTTCGTATGGCTAGAACGTCGGGCATATCCCTGGTGGTTCAATCCCTGGGGGCTCTCTGAATGGCAGAGCTGACTCAGCCGAAGAATGGTGTCTCCATCCCGAGGTGTAGCAAGGTCTCTGTTAGCAGTAGGGAGAGCATTGGTTAGATCTGTTCGCCACTGCTGAGAACGTGCAGTGTCAGCAGTTCTACGCGCTGGAGTTTTAGACGTGCTACGCAAACAAATGACGGACGGAATGCTGAATAAATCATACATTCACCCCCAATCAAGAGATCTGGGTTAAATTCATTGTTCTTTTGCTCACCATGCCACCCTGATTTAGACCCAGCCATATGCAAATCAGTCTTGACCCTGTGCCTCATGGGAACAGTCCAGGCCGAACTGGAAACAAGCATCCTGGGACCGGTTTTTGGGTATTACCCTTCATCAGCCAGGCTAGCTTGAATCCAAAGGCACAGTGAGCGAGGGACCCACGTCTGGGCATACCCATCCTGCTTAGGGTGAAAAGTGCTGCACAAACAAATGATGGACGGAATGCTGAATAAATCATACATTCACCTCCAGTCAAGAGATCTGGGTTAAATCCATTGTTCGTTTGCTCACCATGCCATCCAGCCATATGCAAATCAGTCTTGACCCTGTGCCTCATGGTAACAGTCCAGACCGAACTGCCAAGCCAGGTCCTCCCTGGACCGGAAACAAGCATCCTGGGACCGGTTTCTGGGTATTACCCTTCGTCAGCAAGGCTAGCTTGAATCCAGTGGCACAGTGAGCAAGAGTTTCTAAAACGGCTCTTCCTTGGAGATACTCTTCGGCTCAAGTGGAGCTCAGGCCTCCTGTGCTCCTTTCTGCCCAGCGTTCTCAAGAAAGTCAGGAACAACCAGGCCCAAGTCTTCTTTGTGGCGTCCGATGGGCTCTGAGAGTTTGTTATCCCTAGCTGATGAGCATGGCCATTGGTCCTCCCATCAGGCTGCCTCTCTGGTAGGATCTCATGTTGCAGCAACAGGGGAGGGATGTCCACCCGAAACGGTCTACCCTCTGCCTTCACGTGTTGAGATTGAGCAGCAACAGTTAACAGCTTTCGACCCCCCCCCCCCCCCCCCCTTTTGAAGGCTGTAATATGATCTTGGCAGCTCGGCATCCCTCCATCGAGACGGTATACACCGGCCATTAGAATACATTTCTAGCATGGTGTGTGAGAAAGCGGATTGATCCCTTATCTGCTCCCCCCTCCCAAGTTCTATTGTTTCTCCTTATCCACCATCTCCACCTTTCAGCGACTGCTAGATCTGCCTTCTCTCATCAAGTTCCCTATTCTAAATATGTTCCTTAAAGGTCTGCAGCACACATTTCCTCCAGTTCCCATTAAGGCATAGCAAAGGGACCTCAACTTGGTTCTTACTTTCTTAATGTACTCTCCCTTTGACTCGCTTTATTCTTGCCCTCTTAACTTCTTACCATCAAGACAGCCTTTCTGGTGGCAGTTACATCTGCCCGGAGGGTCTGTGTGCTACAGGCACTGGCCTTCCTACCTCTTTTTTTTTTTTTTTTTTTTTTTTTTCCCCCACCCCGACAAGCTGGTCTTTTGGACTAAAGCATCCCTCTTGCCAAAGGTAGTCACCCCATTCCACATAGGCCAGTCTATCACTTTATCTACCTTTTATGCTCCGCCTCATCCCTCTGAGGAAGAATAGAGACTCCACCCACAGGACCCAAAAAGTGCCTTGTTTCGACCATGACCTCGCAAAACTGTTCCAGGTGGACGATCAACTCTTCGTGGGGTGTGTCGAGGCTAAGAAAGTGAAGACCATGCAGAAATGGACCATCTCCCAATTGATCGAGTTCTGCATTAAAATCTGCTACACAATGGCTAAGAAACAACCCCAAGAGAGGCTGCAACCACTGCGTTAGCACACACAGTCCTGCCAGGTAGCAACGTGGGCCCCTCTGCACACAATCTGTAAACACTACTACCTGGATGGTCCGGTCCGTTGGGACAGGCACTTTGCCCGTTCGGTTCTACAGGACTTTTTGGTGTGAATTATTTTTTTCAGACCCACCTCCAGGGAGGTATTTCTTGGATATCTATTCTAAGGTAAGGAATCTGCGGCTAGGAGTGTTACCTTGTTGTGTAGGTAGTACTTACCATACTGTATTGCCTTTCCATCAACTTGAACATGATAGTTATGCTACCCTTACACCCTAGTACATTAAAAGATTGTCTTGAGACTAAGTATTTATGTGCTGTTCCTTTTTTACAGATTTTCTTCGGAAGGTTTACAGTATTCTTACCATTCAGGTTCTCCTCACCACCATAACTGCAGCAGTTTTCCTTTACTTTGAAACTATCCGAACATTTGTGCATGACAGGTATAGTTTTTCATAGGCTACAGAAATACTCTATTTCTATATTTATGTCTAAGTAGAGGGTTCCTTTGTTTATAATAACCTCTTTAACTTGCTGTCCAGTTCCCTACTTCAAAAGGTAATGGAAAAGGCACAGGAGAGGGAAGAACAAAAACAAGCTTAGGGAGAGTGCTGTATTGTGCTTGATTTGCAAAACAAATGTGTATATGTGCATATTTCTGATTTTTACGTTATCTTCTATTTGTTAGCCCAAGTCATATGGCTAAGTGTGTTTGCTGCATTATGTAGTTAGTTAACATCCTACCAGTGGTTTTCAGATGGCAGGTGAAACCTTTCTGTAATCATTGCAATACTTTGTGGAGCTAAACCTGTGATTAGTAGCAAATATCAGGGAATTTAACAGCAAATCACATGCCCTTAAATGTTTCTTTGCTGTGAACATTTACTTCCAAACAAGCAAAAATATATTTCTTGGAGTGGCCAACACCAGAAACAAGCATTGACGAAGCCAATAGGTCTGGTGTTGGCCTACAGCATTTATATAGTAGTCTATTGCACTTGAGAGGGCCTCTGTTTTTTTGGGAATGCTTTCACTCAAAGTGAAGTAAAACCAGTGGATGAAGTGGGCCTACATATTGCCTCATGCTGTATGTTGTAGTGAGCGGAAGAAAAATGTGAATGACTCAATAATGGACTAATGGAATAAGAGGGCTGGGTGAATGGTACTTACGAGTAAATATATTATACTTATAATTTTAAGTGAAATCAAGAGATCTCAGTTAAAGCCAGACCTACAAATACCATGCCCATTATCATTTGCTATAGAGATGTAAATTTATCACTTAATCTATTACTAGTATGCACTAATGTGACGTTGTTTCCATCTCACACACCTCATGCCCAACCATTGTTTTTTCAGTTTTTGGAAAACATACAGCTTGTCTACAAACTTGTGTGTATTGAGTTTGGATGAGGTTAATTGTGTTTTTTTTTTAAAGTAGACAAAACAATGCACTAGCATCACAAAGTAAATTTAGGCCCTAAATTTGTTTATGGAAAAAGTGAATCAATATCCAGATATCAGGTCTCTAGAAAATAACTGTCACCAGGTGTAAATGCATTCTGCTGTGGAACTGTACACCGCTTTTGTGTAGAATAACTCCACAATAATACAACCCAGGCATGAAGTGGGTGGGTCAAGCCGGTAGTGAACTGCCCCTATATGCGTCAGGAATGTACTTTCTATTCAATGTTATTATGTTTGGTTTTTATAACATTTACATAGTACTTTGTGGTGCCCAGTTCAATGCTTCTGAGGGTTACAGAGATATTCCTTGGATTCTTACACAGTCCAATACTTTGGCATCCATATACAAGATTACGCAGCTTGGCCAACTTCAAACTATAGTTTACATAAGGGACTGGTGCCTCTGAATGGCCTGTATGGCTGGGCAGTGTCTTTAATGTCTACATATGCCTGGCTCATGATAAATATACTATATTCAGCAACCCTTCTGACCCGAGGAACCTGTGTATAAGTAAAACAGCAGGGGTTCCTTGAAAAGTTAGTCACAAACTAATACAATTATCAGGGAATGCTGCCAAGACATTTATTCCAGAGGCCACTAGACAGTATGGAAATTTATCATATAGCTTTACAGTGAAAAATGCATTTAGTTTTGCAGTTTATTTAAAAATATACAGGAGTTATGAACATGTTAAAAATTTCAGTTGCTTGTTTCAAAGTATTTTGTGTGTGTTGATGCACAAAGAATTAATTGGATGCAGTGCAATGTAAGCCTGCTGTGAAGTGCAATTAAAACTGCACTTTATTTAATTGAACATAAAGTCAATGGCTGATGACACTTAAATTGGTTACGTAACCTGTTTGTTAGTAAGACTTGTGTTTGGCTAAAGCTAGGACCATGGGTATTGACGTACCGATTCAGTTTAGGATTTAAATTTGGCGGGGCCTTCATCAGGATATGGTATGTACATTATTCTTAAATGCCTTGTAAAATGTACCCAGTGGCCCATTTCTTATGCAGGCTTATTGAAAAATCCTCCTTCTGTGAAATATCTGCATTCAATGAAGACAATAACCTTCTCTGGACTTTGCACCAAAACAGAACCGATTGTCACCTGGATGTAAAAGCGCCTAAAGCTAAGGAGTAGTAGCAGATAGACTACTTGATGTTTATTATGGTCCTGGCCACTTTTTATGATTTTGCTACTTGTGTCCCTAAAGAAATCATTGTTTTAGTCTGATGTACTTTCTTCCTCCTCATGTATTACTTTTTTATCTATGCCTCTTTGCTGTTGTCATTAGTATTTAAGGGATAGTATTCTAAAATATTTTGATCTATTCAGGCCATGCTTCACACATTAAGGTTTAATTTACAGAACGTTAAAGATTTTGATTATTTGTTTGCAGCTTTTCACTCTAAGCATATCTTCCACTTCTGATCTCTGAAGTCATGCAAGCAGCTTTGTTCTTAAGTCAAAACATGTTTGAGCTGTGCAGTAATATTCAGTATATAACTTTTTAACTGCTTTTCCTTTTTGCAGTCCTGCTCTATTGTTGGTTTCTGCCATTGGATCGTTCGGTACGATTATTGCTCTGACAGTCTACAGGCATCAACATCCTGTGAATTTGTACATTCTCTTGGCATTCGTAAGTACTTGTAGATATATGTTTGCCTAGTTTGGAAGAGTTCTTTTCTCTCTGTAATGCATAATTTGTAAGTTATAATGGTCAAAATTAACACGTGTTTTAATTATTGTACGAGTGGCATTGTAAAATGAATCGAGCTATTCACAGTTTAAAAGGTAGTTGCAACAGAGTACCCTCTCCACCAAACTCTAAATCAGTCCCTTAATTAGGAAAGCTAATGGACTGACCCTAAAGTAAAAAATAAATAAATTGGGCAGTGAACGAATTGTTGTTCATGAAGATCTACACACTCAATTTTTTTTCACATCTACCGTTCACTTGTTGATCCTTAAGCATGACTTATATTTGCATTACTGCATAGCATGCAGTAAAAGTGAACTCACACTCCTTAGACATATGTTTAAGGGCTAAATTCTTCATTTATATTTTTTCCCCATGCGGAAAATATGTTCTTTGGTGTTCTAAATTCAACTGTTGGCTAAACCCTACATTCTGGTTAACATCATGACCATGCCAATACTCATTAGAAAAGAATAACCTCTACAAAGTAACATAGAAGTTTTTTTTCAATATGTTGCTCTGTCTTTGTAAACACTGCTTCAGACTTGATGCCAAGGGTTGTTTTTCAAGAGAACCCCTTTAATTCAACGCAGCAGTGACTAAATCCTTAGCTGTTTTACTTGTGTGTTCCTGGTTTTTCTTGTGGTTTGAGCATCATGGCCAACATCCAGCTTCCTGATCTGCGTACTTTTGCAGTGGGGGCAGGATATATATATTCTGCTTCTCAGCTTCTTGCATGCTGTGCCATGATGCAAAGACTGCATGCATAGCTCTCGCCCAATAAAATGCGAGTGACTTTGCCATCAGCTCAAGTTCACGCTTGCACAAGAAGTTGATTATCATGGTCACCAAGCTTATGCTCTATCCACGCCATCCAGGCAATTCAAATTTCAGTTTCTTAGCTTGATCTGGCCCTTCCTTGTCAAACAGAACTTGGAAAAATGTAATTTTATAGTTGATCGTAAACTGGATGCTCCTTTTTCAATTTTTGTTATTTACTTTAGCAGAAAATTGGCTAAATGAGCATTGTATGTTTATCGCTATCACTCCCTCCCTCCTCCCCCGATGGTTACAACATAGCTAAATGTGATCGTGAGGACAAGAAGTGAGGCGGGATGTTGATAATTTTTAATCTAACTATACCTGATTTATTTAGAATCTCCCTATCCCTGATTGTGAAGCTATCATCATTTCGATAAGTATCTTTAGTAAGTTTTCAGGGTCTCTAATTTTTTGCTCGCCGGGACCATCAATTAAGTGGTTCTCCATGTTAACTGAGGCTTTGTCTCCTTTGTTTCAAAATAATTCTAATTGTAATATTTTGGGCGAATTGGACATCCACCTTGATGACACACGTTGTGTTGTTGCTTTGAACCGCATAGGGGATTTAAAAGCCCTTAACTTATAGTAGCTAATAAGATTCCCAAATCATAATGCGGCCATATTCATGACCTGATTTCTTTCGACTTGGCCTCTCTCCTTGATGATCCCCTGATTCTTTTAACCTGGTCCGATCATTTTACAATTCCGGTAGTTTTTTCTGACTCTGCCACAGCTGCGCAGACTAAGGCTCCTGCTACACCATTTAAACATTAGTCTCAACTCAAGTCTATTGCCTTCCATAATCTCCTGCAGAACAATGTTCCTAGGTTAGAATAATCTATTGATGACTGTGTGAGGAAAGTTGTCAGCTGGATCATATCTATGTTAGATTTACTTGTACTGGAGATCTTTGCCACGTTCATCGGCCCTCATTTCTCAGTCAAGAGCTCACAGTAAAGAAGAAAAGCTGCAAATGCTTGGAGCATGCTTGGTGCAAACACTATAATCGAGAATAAATGGGGCTGACATGTGCTCTATAATTTGCTGCCTTGTGAAACGAAAAAGGCTTGGGTCCTATCACTCACTGGCCTGGACCACTATAATTTAGAAAACAAGAAATTGGCCAGAAAGGTTGTTAAACAATTATTTAGCAATACCTAGCCATTAAATCCTAAGCATGCGTAGTTTATTTCACATTATTTTTCAGTTTCAAATTCTTATGTATAGGATCATTTGTATAATTTGCTACAGCATAACCTCTCTCTGAGCTGCACCTACTTAATGGAGAAATGCTTCTAAGCACCTGCACTTTTCCATGCCTAAGACATCTCTTATGGTTGTACTTATGAAGCTACTGTGGTCATAAGAATGAGGGAGACATGCTCTGTATATTCTCAGTCTTTACATGGTTATGGCATTACTTCCTACCTCTGGATAAGTCACTTTCTCCATGTGTGTGTGTCAAACATCCACATATAATAGGAGAGCCCAAGGAAACTTTAATTGCTTGGGAAGTGCATCTTGCTTCAGTGGGCCTACTTGCTAGAACACTCATGGATAGGACCCAGACCACATGACCGAGGTACTACTTACCATACAGGCAGATTGCTCTATCAAAGACTGGCAAAGTTGGAAATCTGAGCCGTCTTAGGGATAGGGTGCACTGACCTTGTTTGCGCCACAGCACACCTTAAAAATGGTTCGCTGGGTGCAAACAGGGAAAGTGTGCACTTTTCCATGGAATGTGCTGCCCCCAGGTCAGTCGCGAACTCGCGCTACCCTGGGAGCAGTGCATTCAAGTGAAATGTGGAGCAGTTATGAAGCAGCTGTTCCGTGTTTCTCTGCGCTGGCAGCAACCTGTCTTCACTTTTAAAAGGGGACAGAGAACCCCTTGCAGGCAGGTACAGTGAGTTACTGCACCACCTGCAAGGGGATGTCTGGAGGGGGTGAAAGGGTTCGAAGGACTCTGTTTTCCCCCTCCAGAGAACTTTTAGGTGGTGCACTGTCAGTTCTCCCCCTGACGGCTTCTTTGCTTCTGTGTCCATAACTATAAGGCGCAGGCACAGAGACAAAGGGATTCCCTCATTTGCACGGGGCCACGCCCCCATGTAAATGAGGGAACTCCTTCTGGTGATAGCGCTGGCGCTATATGTGCAGCAGTTCTATATGTATTACAGAATGGGCTGCACAAGCGTCTGCTGCTCCTTCTGTAATACCAAGGTGCACTGGGGGGGTGCGCAGAGCTGGCTCTAACACCCAATGCGTCCCTGGGGCACTTCTGTGTTACGGCCTGTGGTTGTGAAACTGACATCAATATTTGTTCTCATTGTAGAAGGAGGCTACCACTCTGGGCTCAAAAAAATCACACTGTCAAGGAAGAAGGCTAAAGTAGTAAGGTACCAGATCTTCTTGGCTGTGAGAATCTGTCAAACACTTTGATCCATTGTAATGACTAATTTTAAAAGGTTAACTAGAATCTGCCTAAATGGCTAATGACCACTCGCTGAGTCAACGCGCATGCGCTGCTCGGAGAGACATTTAGTAGGTGAGTTTTCAAAGTTCTGCTGGCTGGCCTAGCGCTTGCGCGAGCGTGCATGCGCGCAGCTGGCAGCTTTCAGCCCCTGAGGTGCCATCTGGAGCTTTTTCCGCCGTCGCGCGCGCACCCCTGCTTTCAGTTCACCACACTCCAGGACGAACAGGGTTGTGTTTGTGTTTATTTGACGAAAACAGTTAGTGTAATCTTCTTCCTCAAAAATAGACTGCAATCAGATACAGATGTCTGTGGCAACGAGAGTGGACACGGGAAACCAAAATTATTTTCCATTGCAAATATTTTATGTATGCCTTTTGTTTGTCCCTCTCGCCATCCATGATTTCATTAATGCTTTATTGTGAAGAAATACAAATGCACACATTTTGGCACAAGTTGTTTCCCCTCCCTCTAAATATTTTTCTTCTCACAGACCCACTCTCCCTCTCGTTTCTTCCACTTCTCTGCCAAGGTCCCACACAGCCCCTCGTTAACTGAGCAGGGTTTGTATGCAGGTTCTGTCATGGCGGTCTGTAGCTTCGAACAGGGGTCACAGAGACAGGACTGTCACAAGCAAGAAAAGAAGCTTCATGTCTGAATGGCATCTCATTACAGAAGCCTAACCTGCTGCCAGATGGCCTCGCTGTTTAACTAATAAAAATAGTCTTTCCAAAAACTTACTCCAAGAAGGCAGGTTTACTCAATTCTATACACCTTTCTGTATGTGGTAGCTCCCGCTTTAGCTTTTGCTGCCAGCTGCTCAAAAACACAACACCTAAGTGTGGTCTGTCGAGTGCCCCTGGTTTGTGTCTGTTCCTCTGCCTGCAACACCCAAGTTTACCAGCATTCGCTGAGATTTAGAAAAAATAACACTTATTCCTGAGTGCTCATTGACAAACATGGGATCACTTTGTCGCGGATGAGACTTGTATTTGGAATGACAGAATAGAAAATGTCATTCCTGGCTGCTAATTCAGCAACTCTTGTCTTTCAGCTCGGCGCGCTGAAAGCTGCCGTAATGTAATGCATCCTTACGCCATGCTAAGACCCATTACACATTGACTGGTTCAAATCACCAGCTCACAGCTCTAGAGGCTTTTTTCACTAAGCACTAATATTCTGTATTCGACTGCACTGATGCGTCTCCATGGTGCATAAAACCGCTTGGCAGCCACATGTTTATTCAGTCTGCAATAATAAGTACATCAAACATTTTGTGAGATTTCAGCTGGAATTTCTTTACATTCAGACTTCCATTCTGTTTCATTTGAGGCAGCCATTTGATTTGACTGTTGTGGACTAAATAGGGGTGCAAGTATTCCTCTGAATCTATGTTGATAATGGATATTTTTTTGCAGCTACTGATTGGCACGATAAATTAATGTAATCATTTTTAATTTGCAAATTACTGTCTATCACTAACATGAACAAACGTGGAGATGGAGATTAATATATCCAAAAACAACCTGTTATTTCCATGCATTATTTGAGTGAAATGCTTTCCAAACAGTTTGTGCTGGTTTTGCCTATACTTCAGCAAAAAGGCAGAATCATTATGTCAGGGTTCTGCCACATGCTAGCTTCTGAAAACCAGCATTGGCATAGCCAATAGGTTTCGTTTTTGGGACCTTATAAGTAGTTATGCGGTACAATATCCTTGGTGCAACAACGTCAACTGTTGCATGGCTAAGCACTTATAAGGTCCCAAAGGCGAGACCTATTGGCTATGCCAATACTTGTTTTCCTTGCTTTTAGTTGGGTCTCATTCTGCTAAGTACTAAAGGTATGACTAAAAGATACAATGGACCGCAAAGGGGACAGAAGAACATAAGTTGCTTATCTTTTTACAGATAGTCTTTAAACATACTGCCATGAGTTTTCATTTGTTAACTGAGATTAATTCTTCCCAAGCATTTGTCGGAGGTGTCTGATTTCAAGGTTTGATATGACAAAACCCGCACTCTATTAACGATCCTTTTCACTAGACCGGCAAGAACATTAAATGTGTGTGTGTCAACATTATAAGAACCTGAAAAACTATATAAAGGCTCTTTGCGTTCCTCAAGAGTGCTTAAACTCCAATCTACTGGATGATAAATGTGGTGCCGGATAAAATGGATATCTTGCTCTACTCAATTGTATTCCAAACTCTTCCTGTCACCACCAGAACAGCAGCCTGATACTGCTAAAATAAATATATTTTGAGTTTATTTGTAATGGTAACGATTTTTTTAAGAAATTAAAGAAAAATGTTTTTTTTTCCTTCAATTGGTGAGCAGGCCACCTATGACTAGCTCATTTACTCCATGTACTGCCCTTAAAATAGAAGGGGCACTGTTAATGGAGAGTTACTTGACTTTGCCTCATTTAGAACTCCTTCCTTCTTTACTATATATATATTTGTCAGCCACTTGTACATTTCAGTGTCTGAAATTCTGATAATGCATGTTTGTGGAAATGCATATGATTTCAGTTTTACTTGCAATAACTACTCTCTCTTTTTTCAGACGGTGCTGGAGGCCATTACTGTTGGAATTGCAGGTGAGCTACTTTTAAATTCAGAAAAGGTCACTAGAATGCAGAAAGTCTATTGACCTTTTTGGAAAGAAAAAATGCAGGGAAACTGGATGTGCAGCTAGATTTTTTTAAAAATATTTTGTTATTTACTTGAGTTTTAAATAGCGCTGGCTAGACCCAGAGGCATCAGAGCGCTTTACATGAGGAGAGTTGCATAGCTTGCAAATTCTACATTGTTACATCGGGTACAACAGTTACAAGTTACATTTTTAGAAAAATGGCATGTAGAGGGGTAAGGGGTAAAGTAAAAGGGTGAGGGGAGGGAGAATTTAACGGAGCGTAGTCGAAAGGATAGACCAAACAAGCAGGTGGAGAGGAATTCAGGGGAGAGAGGAAGGGAAAAGGGAGGTAGCCAAAGGATGAAGGAGGGAAGCGGAGGTGGAGGGGGTAGGGGAAACAGCGTGGTGAACAAGGAGAGTAGCTGTGTCTGAAAGTTCAGTTGGGTTGGGCAGGGATCATTTTTCAGTCCTCAGTTGTGTGGTTCCCAAATTCACGGTGGACTCTGTTATGTCACTGAGACTCCATGGCATAAGATGCAGGATCCCTCCCCAACAAGGGGAGAGGAGTGCTTTGGTCATGGGCACACTCTGAGGTATGAAGGAGGTGAGAGGGAGGGAAATCCAGCAGGGATGCAGTGTCCGACGTCCGGCAGGGTAGAAGACGGTTCCCAGTGGTAAGGGTATGAGTCCCAGTCCGCCACTAGGCGTGTCACCCTTCTCACAGTGGACTCTGTCAGAGGGGTCTCTGAGACTCCAGGGCGAAGAAGCTGGATCTATCTACAACAAGGTGAGTAGGAGTGCTTTGGTCAAGGGCAAAGTTGTGGGTCGGTGGAGCCGATAAAGGAAAACATGAAGGCTGTGTCCAGATGGTGGTTGTCGGGCTGCAAATCTGGAGTGCATCGCGGGTCATTCCAGGCAGGGTCCGCAGAGAGCAGAACGAGATGTTATTTTTTTTTGGGGGGGGGGGAGGGGGGTGAGTGAGGCCCTTGTACTGGCCCCTTATAAGCTCAGCATGAGGACAAAAAACCGATGTAGGAGCCAAATCAGCTATGCAGTATACACAATGAGCACACTTCAGGAGATGTAGGCGTTGCCCCCTCAATACTCGCGCTCTAACAAAGACGCAAAAGCAGATCGTGTAAATAAAGCCGACCGCTTCGTCTAAATTGGCTGCCATTTTAGAGTCAGGCATAGCTCCGTTGGGGGTCGTCACGAGTCAACAGCAAACCCCGTTGACATCTTTCTTCCTCATCCAACACTTTTTACGCTTGGTCACCACTTCGCTGGTATACTATTGAAGCACGAAGCTGGTAAAAGAAGGTCCGCGTTATGCGTGTGGCCGCCATTTTACAATCAGGCAGCACTCCCCAAACACGCACCGCAAAAGCCCCCAAAAAGACGAGAAAAAGATGCAAGTACCTCGTCTAGTGTGTGACCGGCCATAAGCTAGCAAATCAAATGCTTGGCAAAACAATCAGGGGCTCCGGCAAGCCACTAGATCCCTCCGTTTTTAGAATGACCCGATCTGCCATATTAGGTCGTCGGATCTCGCAACCAGGGAAGCCATCGGCATCATCATTTCTTCCTTCCCATCGGCCCGTCAAACTCGAAGTAGAGTGTGTGACTGTGGTGTGGTTCACATTGGCTCCATGGCTAACCAGTAGTTTCACTACTTCAAAGTGTCCAGCTCCTGCACTACACCAGTTAGCAGTAGCTCCATCAATCATAAGCTAGATAAACTGCAGTCAAGAGGCTGGGGAAACTTATACTGCTCCTCTAAGAAAGCACGCGCCACTCGTATCGCAACATGCCCTGTTCCGTGGCAACTTCCCTTTTTTAGTTTTATTTTAATTTTATAGTAAAGGGTTACTAAATCCTCACCCAGCTATGGGTTGCTAAGTCCTCTCACCCAGCAACACGTTGCTATGTTCTCCTCACCTGGCAAGCACTGTAGGCAGACATAAAGTCTGTTTATCATTTTCTCAAATAGTAAGTGAAAGAAGTACTAGTAACAAGACTGGTGTTGGAAAAACCCCACTCCCACACCGGAAGGGTGGTGGTGTTCTTCCGAACACACTGTGGTAGCTTGGCTCGAGCGGTCAGGAATCAGGCACCGTGCTAAGCATACGATATACCCATACAATAACCATGCGTGCATCCGTTCCAAAAACGACTCTACACCGTAAAAATTATGAAAATATCTTTCTTTATCTTCTTTTTCTCTTAGTTGCTGATTAAATAAATAAATAAGACAATCACAATATACAAGGCTTTTAAATAGTGCAGGTCAAATAAATACTGTCTTAATGATTCAATAAATAGGGGTGATCATAAATAACTAAGGCATAAATATAAGTGCAATACATACAGGCAACTAAATATTCTGAGGCAATAAATACTGCAAACCAATAAATACAGTGAAGCAATAAATAGGTTAAATACAATAAATACAGTGCACTCAGTAAATAATTAAAAGCTGACAGTGACACTTATAGAATCAGATCACATTTAGATTCTTATGGGCTGATTTGGCCCAGGCACAGCTTGTGGTGAGGTAGATGGCTTGAGGGTGTCTACTCCCTGGCTTGGACAAGGCTGAGGCCTAAACTGAGGTAGATCAAGGGGGGATTTTAGAAATCTGGCTTTCCCACTCTACACAACCCCACTGAAGTAGTCTCAGCTCACCCCTGGCACAGTCAGGCTGGTTCCAGCACCTCCCTAGCCCCTTAGAGTAGTCTCTCAGGTCTCCACAGGGCCTTAGGCGCCCTCTACTCCACTTACTGCCCTTTTTCTGATGCTCCGACGCCGCTGGAGTCGTGTCGACGCCGTGAGGCGGTTCCGGTTCGATGTCGGCGGCCTCGGCGCAATGTCAGTTCTTGACGACGCCGGTAGGCGGTTCCGGTTCGATGTCGGCGGCCTCGGTTCGATCTCGACCTCCGATTCGATGGCGTCGGGCAGTCTTGGCTCGGTGTCGACGTCGGGCGGCTCCGGTCCGATGGCGACCTCGGATTCGATGACGTCGGCCGGCCTTGGCTCGATGTCGACTTCCGGCGGCTCCGGAGTGCGATCTCCACTCCCGACCTCCGGCACGCTTCACCTCGGTCTCCGACGACTCCGGAGGGCGGACTTCACTCCTCCGATGACGCCGCTCACTCGACCTCGGGTGACTTCCTCCTCGACCTCTGGTACTCTCCACGACCTCCGTCGGCGCCCTCTCTCGACCTCCGGCGGCTCCGGGTACGACGTCTGCTTTCCAGTCAGCGCCGCTTCTCCACCTCGGGCTCCAGGTCTCAGGCTACTCGACGCCGGACTCCAGGGAAACCAGTTTCCAGGTCAAGATCTTGCTGTTCTCTGTTTCTAAGGCCTGTTCCTGCTGTCCAGGTCCTTAGGATGGTTTTTCTTGCTTCTTCCCACACAGGGCTCCAGGCTGGGCTCGGTCAGTAGGGACTAGCATCAAGGGTGGGTTTATGGACCCCACTCCAGGCACAAGTTTCCACCCCTGCTGCTTCACTCCTTCCTCCTTCAGGTTTCTGCTCCTCTCTCTTCACCAGTCAGGTGCCAACTGCCAGCTCCAACTGTCAACTCTGGCTTTTAGCTTCTCAACATTCTAAACCGCCTCCAACTGTCACAGGGTTCCAGAATGTTGTAGAAGGTTCTAGTAGGTTCCAGTGGGTGCTGGTGATGTCACAGGTGGCCACCATTTTGTGCTCCAGGCCCTCAGACAGAAGTTTCAGGGGTAGGTAAAATGGCTCCCTGAATCTGCATCAACACTAAAAAGTCTGGTGGTTCCCAAAAAGGAAAAATTACCAACAGGGCTTGAGGCAAAAGTGGGACAAAATAAATAATGATGAGGAGGGACCACCCAAAGGGCTGACAGGTCTAACAACTGGGATTTGTTCTCATCCCAGGGACATTCCAACTGCCAAACGAGTGGTTCAGTCATGTGGAAAGTAACAAGGTATTAGGTGCATTTTTTCGTACTCAGTTGATTTAAGAACAAAAGTAGGTAAGATCGGATTTTCACTAACTTATGAGATTAAATATATTTTTCTTTTAGTCTTCTTACTTGTGATATCATTTGCTTGGGAAAGTATTTGACTAGCCCAATCCATGTGTGCTGTATTCGGCTATGGTTTAATAAATCCCCATATCAGAATTCTTTTTTTGTTTTTATTGATTTGGCTGGTCTAGAAAGGGGTTGGGCCCTGATATTCCCTGCATGTTCTAGTGTGAAATACTTTTCTGTTTTCCTTTTCTTCGCACAGATGAGGATATCTCTCAGGATAGAGAAATCTAACCAAGCGTGCCCCTTAAAAGAGTAGGGGTATGTAGAAGTCAAGTACTCCAGCAGTGAGCTTAGCCTTTTTATGGTTTTTATCTCTCAACATATTTTATGGTTTAGCATGTTTTTCAGTTCTTTACTCACTGAAAACGTTTTTTCATTTGTTTTCTTTTTTTGTGAATACGCATTCCGTGGCAGAAAAAAGGTAAAAGAAGGCCCTCATGATGGCTGGGTTGTCACCCCTCCTGACTTGTATCACCACATAGAGTGAGAGTATTATGTAAAAATGGCCAGGAGAACTATTGAGAACAAAGAAGCTTAGGCTTTATAGAAGACAGGAAGGCCTCGGATGCTGCAGATCCTTTGCTGACTGATACAGGAGCATATGTTTCTTGTATCTGTCTCTGGAAACTCCCCCAGAGGACAACCCAGGAACATAACTGCATCATTGGATATTACGATGCTTCCGGCTGACGTTGAGATTCAGGAACGAGACATATAGGATCCATAAAACTAGCAAGGGCACAGTGGCTGCTTGCTCACCAAAGTGGGTTAACTCTCCTTCACTTCACTTGATATTTAAGAGACACAAACCTTTGTTGTTAAAACTCAACATCAAACTATTTGACCTCAAGCTTAGCGTTACACCTTGGTATCGGGGATCAAGAAGCTCAAAGGTAGCTCCCTGCTACTAACCTCAAACTCTTGAGTAATCAAGAGCTTATTATCCTACCAGGTAGGTTACTTTAGAAGTAGGGTTTAGAGCACGTTGATGCTCCTTGGTACTCTGTGTCCATGTCACTTGCCTCCAACAACTTTATCTCAATCAGTGCTTCTTGCTGGGTCTTTCGGACTTCCTCCTGCTACCCCTGCAGTGGTTCCTATGCGGTCTGTTCCACTTGTAGTTAAGGTATCTTTAGAGGCTATATTCTGCTTATACCTCATTTGACACTTCTCCAGTCACAATAGAGATCTCGTATTCCTTGTAGGTATATTCCTGCAATGCCCACATCCTTATAAGAAAGAGTACTCGTACTCTACCAGAAACTGAAACTCCACGGATGATGCCTTCTGGTCCCTGGAAACTTTAGTCAGTCCTTTCTCAACTCATGGATCCTTTCTTCAAACTGGTTCACATATCTTGTGGAAGGCTGCTCTCCTGTTACCAATCATATTAGCATGCATGGATAGTTGGATTCAAGCACAGTGCTCCCGTGAGCCATACATTATATCCCATAAGAGTTACATGGTCATGAGAACACATCCAGCCAATCTTCAAGGTAGTATAGAACCTCTATTTTAGCCAGTCTGTTTTGAACACATCCAACTAATCTTCAAGGTAGTATGGACCTCTATTTTAGCCAGTCTGTTTCTCTCCCAATGCTCTATCAAAACCTTTCTCATCCCTGCAGAAAGGTCTCTTTCTATGGTACATATTAGGAGAGTTCTAAAATGGTAATTTGACAAGACAAAAGACCCCCTTAAAATAATACATTTGTTTGTAAATTATGGGCCTCTTTGGACAAGTTTACTTACCCCCAAATAATTCCTGACTGATTGTCTCTAGTGTCTTAAATTGTTGCCAGAAAGCCTATTTGACCCAATGTTCATTCTAGAGGAGGAAAAGATGCAACCCCTGCTTTACTGAGGCACATTCTAATAGCATAGATCTACAAATCGGCTATGTGACAGTCAGTCCACACTTTCACAAGACACTATTGTCTTGAGTCCGATTATAGGGCTTTTGCCGTGGTGGGTCTGGCCTCTCAGAGAAATCTCTTTGGCCTAGAACATAATACTACCCCCTGCTTTCCGTTTTAAAGGATGAGCTTGCTACTCTGTTCAATACTTCTACTTCAGAATGTCACATGTGGGTACGACTTTTCGGTGATTATGATTTCAAAGGAGATTCCCCTGAAAGATAGTTGTATGTAGGTAGGTTTCTAAGAAAGTTACCTTTCCATCTCTTTTGTATGAACTTCAGAAGCTGCTTGTGACCACTGAACAAAGACCAAGCACACAACTTTGTAGTGGGGGGTTTCTCCCACTTGAGAGATGGACTGTTTTATTGTTAGGGAGTCCACCTTTCAGAGCATGCCTTCATGTTTATAATAAAAGCACTTAGAAACCATGAAGACAAACGTGGGACATTAGGCGGGGACCTTTATGGTTAATCCCGAGAACCCCTGTAGCAACACTAAGCAGAGTTCCTGCAGCCCTGTAAAAAAAAAAAAACATCTGTGACAAACATTTTTGACGGTACAATGTATTGATGGAAGAACTTTTCTTCAAGGATACAAATGCCTTTTACTGAGAACTGATTAAGACAAATATAAAACAAGGTTCACATTTCAGGGCTGGAACAGCACACCTATAACACTGTGCTCTGATAATTTGGGCACATCCTATTTTATAATGGCAGCCATGCTGCAGACGTTAGTCTTGAGCATGGAAACCACAAGGCACCAGCATACTGTGTCTCTAAAATCTGCCTTAGATGTCATGTGACAAGGCTACGGGTCTGAAACAAATGATGCACTTTTAGCAACTGTTACTCAAGGGATGTATTGCAAGATTGGTAAAAACCAGTTGTCATAAACAGGCTTGAGATGATACTTTAGAGTTTGCCGCTATCAATCATTTCTTTCCTAAATCTTTATTTCAGTGGTCTCACTGAACTGATTTGCGTGTTCTCTTTTAATAGAATGTTACAGTGCAGTAACCATAACCAGTTGAACGTTTATCACCTTTATAGTAGCGAGGCCCTAGCATGATAAATATATGTTCGAGGCATATGAGCTGCAGATTGTACACTTAGCATAGGTCGCCATCTGGTGTTGGGCCCGGATGTTTGCAGTTTGTTTTTCTTCTTGGACCGTCTTTGGAAGTCACGAGTTTGGTGACTCCTCCTTCGGTCCGTACTGCGCATGGGCTTCGGCTCCATCCTCAGATTGTTTTTTTCCGCCATCGGGCTCGGATGTGATACTTCGTACTCCGGCTTCGAACTTCTACGGTTCCAGCCTCGACGGAAAATCCTCGATTCTTCGAGTTCCTTCATCATCTTCATCTCTCGAAGCGGCACTTTTTCCATCCCGTACATCGACACCGGCCTTCGGGCCCTCCGCGACTCCGGTCCCGGCCGATGGAAAGGACTCCGTTTAAAAAGTGCCCAAAATGTGGGTCTAAATTTCCCCACACCGACCTCCATCAGGTGTGTAACCTTTGCCTCTCTCCGGAACACGAGGCTCGAGACTGCCCCGCCTGCAAGTCTTTTCGATCGAAGAAAACGATCCGAGATCGAAGGGCTCGACGCACCATGGCGCACTCATCCTCGACAGCTCCACCGGACATCTTCGGAGACGACGCCGAAGCTTCGGGGCAGACACACACCGAACTGGGAGAAGACATCGTCAGCGCTTCCGAGGCCGACGACTCCGACCTGGAGGACGTAACACCAGGACAGCGGGCCGTGAGTACAATGCCCCCTCCCAGCCCCGCACCGAAAACCAAAGAGACTCCGGTTACTCCCTCGCCTGCCGGCCTGGGCAAAACCAAAACCAAAGCCTCGATCACCCCACCTTCGGGCCCGGTGTCGAAGCACTCAAAGTCTCACGGCAGCTCGGGATCGAGCCAGCCGACGCCCGGTGCCGATAAACACCACTCGGCACCGAAGCCTGCAAAATCCAGCTCGACTCCGAAACCACCGGTGCCGAAGCCTGGACACTCGGCGCCGACCAAACACAAACAGAAATCGGTCGGCACCGACGCTCCGGCGCCGAAACAGCATTCGACGCCGAAACACACGGAGACCTCCAAAAAGCAGGGCGTACACAGAACATCGAAACCTCCGGTTCCGAAATCGCCGGTGCCGACAGACGACTCGGCGCCATTGGCTCTGTTTACACCAGACCCTTTACAAAAGACTTTGTCCAGAGATCCAAAGACTGGCCTTTTGACTGTGATTACTAAGAAGCGTCGCCTTGAGGCTCCGGCTCCTCCTCCTCCACCCAAAAAGAGGGACTCAGCTACTTCTCCCCTTAGAGTACCCTCCCCACTGCCACCCCCCCTCCCACCACCACCCCCTCCACTTTTACCTCACTACGATCCGGCCCCATCCCCAGATCCGGATGACGGGGACCCGGACAATGACCCAGGGGACGCCCCAATGGATCCCACTCCACCAGGGACCCCAGATCCATGGGAGGATTATAATAACCCTGATGTACCCAATGTACCTCAAGACGACCTATACCCATCAAGGCCGTCTCCTCCAGAGGACTCTTTAGGGTTTCACCATTTAGTGCAGAGAGCAGCACACTACCATGGGGTGGACATGCACACGGAACCAGTGGAAGAAGACTTCCTACTGGATACATTTGATTTACAAGATCGTTCCACTGCTATTTTACCCATGCTTAAGGGTGTCACCAAGCACGCTACAGAGGTATTCAAAGACCCTGTCAGAGCCAGAGTACTAAACCCTAGAATAGAGAAGAAGTACAAGGCGGCACCCACAGACCCTGCATACATCAAGGGCCCTGCTCCTCTAGATTCCCTAGTTGTCTCCACAGCTAGAAAGCGGGCTAACTCCCAATCCTCAGGAGATGCCCCACCACCAGACAAGGAATCTAAACTTCTGGACGCGTCTGGTAAACGCACCGCCTACCAGGCTGCAAACATGTGGCGCATTGCAAATACACAAGCACTGCTTGCGCGATATGATAGAGCACACTATGATGAATTAGAGGCTCTTATGCAGCACCTTCCAGAGAAATACAAACGCCAAGCTCATGACCTGATACAGGAGGGCAAACTAATCACAAACACCTCCATTAAGTGTGCCCTCGATGCAGCAGACACTGCTTCTAGAGCCATAAACACCAGTGTCCTGCTTCGCCGCCATGCCTGGCTCAGGATATCAGGGTTCAAGCCTGAGGTCCAGACATCAATACTTAATCACACCTTTGACCAGCAAACACTCTTTGGCCCAAAGGTAGACGAAGCGCTCGAAAAAATGAAGAAAGATACAGACACAGCGAAGTCTATGGGAGCGCTCCAGACCCAAGCCTCTAAGCGTTCCTTTCGACGCTCGTCCTTTCGTGGCACAGGTAGAGGCTCCTCCACCGATAATGCCTCTACCTCCTACAAATCCCCTCCTCAAAATACCTTTTCAAAGGGCAACCAAAGAGGTGGTTACAGAGGCAACAACAATAAGGGCAGGGGCAAAACCAACAATACCCGTTCTGCCACCCCACCCGCACAATGACTCCCCTTCGCTCCCCCCAGACCATTCCACTCCGGTCGGGGGCAGACTACAAGATTTTATCCACGTATGGGAGTCCATAACATCGGACAAATGGGTGACCCAAATCATTCGGTCAGGGTACTGCCTCGAGCTAACATCTACCCCACCCAATATCCCACCAAGGCACCGTCCAATGTCCCAAGAGCATTCCACACTGCTCAAACAAGAGGTACTCTCGCTCCTCCAGAAACACGCCATAGAGCAGGTACCCGGCAATCAACGAAATCTAGGGGTCTACTCCCTATATTTCTTAATCCCAAAGAAAGACGAGACCCTCAGACCCATTCTGGATCTCCGGCCTCTAAATGCCTACATACATTCAGACCACTTTCACATGGTCACCTTACAACAAGTCCTCCCACTCCTCTGCCAGGGAGACTTTCTCACAACACTGGATCTGAAAGACGCGTACTTTCACATTCCAATACACCCCTCTCACAGAAAATACCTCAGGTTCGTGGTGGACGGGCAACATTACCAATTCAAGGTTCTCCCCTTCGGGGTCACCACTGCACCACGGGTGTTTACCAAATGCCTAGCAGTAGTAGCAGCACACCTCAGACGTCAACATGTTCACGTCTTCCCTTACTTAGACGACTGGCTCATAAAAGCCGCGTCCTACCACCAATGCGTGCAACATACAAACAGCACCATCCAACTGCTTCATCAGCTAGGCTTCACGGTGAACTACCAAAAGTCCCACCTCATACCATCTCACACAAAGCAATATCTCGGGGCCACCATAGACACCTCAAAAGGTATTGCCTATCCAAACTCAGCCAGAATCACAAGCATTCTAGCCTTACGCAAAATATTCCTTCCTCAACACTCTCTACCAGCAAGAGTGTTTATGAAGCTCATAGGGATGATGGCGTCTTGCATCTTCATAGTGCCCCATGCAAGACTCCACATGCGTCCACTTCAGGAGTGCCTAGCACAACAGTGGAACCAGGCCCAGGGTCAGCTGACGGATCTGGTGTTGGTGGACGGCCGCACACATCACTCTCTGCAGTGGTGGAACACCACAAACCTTTCCAAGGGACGGCCGTTCCTGGACCCGGTTCCCCAAGTGACTCTAACAGCGGACGCATCGCTCTCCGGCTGGGGAGCGCACCTCTTACACCTCACAATGCAAGGTCTATGGACGCCACAGCAAAAAACGCTCCACATCAACCATCTGGAGCTTTTGGCGATCTTTCTAGCCCTAAAATCTTTCCAAAAGCAGATTTCAGGCAAAGCAGTCCTCATTCGCACAGACAACATGACTGCGATGTATTATATACAGAAACAGGGGGGGACACACTCTCCCCAGCTCTCCCGCTTAGCCCAGAGCATATGGAGATGGGCAATTCCCCAAAACATTTTTCTCCTGGCACAACATGTTCCAGGCGTACAAAACACCATAGCAGATCTGCTCAGCAGACAGACTCAACAACTACACGAATGGGAACTGCATCCACAAGTTCTTCACCCATTCTTCCGACAGTGGGGGCATCCTCAAATAGACCTCTTCGCCACCCACGAAAACAAAAAATGCCCAAGCTTCGCCGCCAGATACCCACACCCATTGTCCAAGGGCAATGCGATATGGATGAACTGGTCAGACAGATTTGCATACGCCTTTCCACCTCTCCCACTAATTCCATTAGTGGTCAGGAAACTACAACAGCACTCCCTCACACTCATTCTGGTAGCTCCGACGTGGGCCAGACAGCCGTGGTACACCACGCTACTACAACTATCAGTGGTACCACATCAAAAACTGCACCTTTCCCCATGCCTCCTAACCCAGAACCATGGAGAAATCAGGCACCCGGACCCAGCTCAGCTCAACCTGGCGATCTGGCTCCTGAAATCTTAGAATTCGGGTACCTTAACCTTCCCCCTGATTGCATGAACATCATCATGGAAGCCAGACGTCCTACCACTAGAGCATGCTATGCCGCAAAGTGGAAAAGATTTGTAATGTACTGCCGTAACAATACAATCAACCCTCTAGATGCATCCATACAACACATCATATGCTATCTGCTCCATCTTCACAGGTGTAACCTGGCGTATTCATCCATACGCCTACACCTAGCAGCGATCGCTGCCTATCTACAAAACAGACAGCATTTGTCACTCTTCAGAGTGCCCGCTATTAAAGCCTTCATGGAAGGCCTTAAACGAGTAATTCCTCCCAGGGCACCACCCTCCCCTGTATGGAATCTAAATTTGGTCCTTACACGACTAATGGGTCCGCCCTTCGAACCAATGCACAAATGTGAGCTACAATTTCTCACCTGGAAAACAGCTTTCCTTGTAGCTATCACTTCCCTTAGAAGGGTTGGTGAAATACAAGCGTTCACCATACAGGAACCTTACATACAAATGCATCACAGCAAGGTCATACTTCGAACTAATCCGAAGTTCCTGCCCAAAGTCATTACCCCCTTCCACCTCAATCAATCAGTGGAATTACCTGTCTTCTTTTCGCAACCCCAATCTGTTGCGGAAAGGGCCTTACACACACTAGATGTGAAAAGAGCGTTGCTATATTACATACAAAGAACACAACCCTTCAGGAAGACCAAACAGTTGTTCGTTTCCTTTTCTCCACCACATAAAGGCAACCCCATCTCAAAATCAGGGATAGCTAGGTGGATTGTAAAATGCATACAAATTTGCTATCAGAAGGCAAAGAGAACATTATCTGTTCCCCCTAAAGCCCACTCTACAAGAAAGTTAGGGGCTTCTATGGCTTTTCTAGGGAATATACCCTTAGATGACATATGCAAGGCAGCCACATGGTCTACACCGCACACATTCACAAAACACTACTGTGTAGATGTGCATTCCCAGCAGCAAGCTAGGGTGGGCCAGGCTGTACTAAAAACACTCTTTCAAACAGCTGCAACGGATACCGGTGGTCGCCGCTAAGGTTGGGTACTGCTATATAATCTATGCTAAGTGTACAATCTGCAGCTCATATGCCTCGAACGGAATATGCTACTTACCAGTATGCATCTGTTCTTGGCATGTAGAGCTGCAGAGTTGTACACGCCCACCCGCCTCCCCGGCTACCTGTATCCGTTCCAGTCCATCTTATTTAGATACAACACACATGGGTTTCTCACTGTTATTACTACGCTCCATCATTTCCCTGTTGGCGAAAAACAATCTGAGGATGGAGCCGAAGCCCATGCGCAGTACGGACCGAAGGAGGAGTCACCAAACTCGTGACTTCCAAAGACGGTCCAAGAAGAAAAACAAACTGCAAACATCCGGGCCCAACACCAGATGGCGACCTATGCTAAGTGTACAACTCTGCAGCTCTACATGCCAAGAACAGATGCATACTGGTAAGTAGCATATTCCATTGCCTGTATATCCTTGATGGAATGTTACTATTTCACAATTTGTCCACATCCTAAATATAGAATTCAGTTTATTTGGGAGGCTAGTGTCTAAATGAGGAATAGAGAATGGAATTTTCAAACTGGCCTCTTAGGAAGGTGTTACTGCCATGAAAAAAAAGAACATAAAATAGAGGGACAGTGTTTCAAAGATAATTAAGTTGATGAAAGGATATGAAAGCGAATGACGTGGATGAGCTACTTGTTAACTGAAGACTTCTGTAGATGTTTTCATTGTTGTCAACAAAAATGGTCCAAAAGGATGGTGATTATATTAAAATGAGAAAGCAAGAAAGGGTCCTGCTGATCCCAGACAGGAGGGTTAAAATGTTTCTTTCTATAGGTTAAACATGATTAAAGAGTAAGCAATCCTGTCAGAACAGTCAAATGCTAATCAGTTTGGTCAGCAGTGTGACATGAAGTAAAATGCAATATTGTCTCTGCATGAAATAAGAAACTGCCAGATATTTGACTGGCAGAAATGCATTTGTCAACACTTTTTAAATTTGTAGATAGGACCTCTCAGCTGCCTTCGACTCAGTTGACTATTCCACCCTCATCCACACCTGAGCACCTCAAATGCGATTCTCTGTCAGTGTCCTTCACTGGTTCTTCAATAACCTTTTCAAACAAGACCATTTTTTTCATGTGGAGACCTCTTGGTCTCAAGAGATCACTATCATTTGTGGAGTCCCCCGGGGTTCCATAGTGTTCCCTGTCCTCTTTAACCTCTACATGGAGGCCCTCGGAACCCTATGCACAGATGACTGCATCGAAATTCATCAATATGCTGTTTATATAGAGCTCTGTTTGAAAATCTCCTCTGCTGTAGGCTTCCAGTGCAGCAAACGCTGGCTGCATTTCATCAAACCTGAATGTTCAGTGTCTTCCTGAAGCTGAATCCAACCAAGACAGAATTCCTATTGTTTGCGAAGAACAACAAGCAAGAAGCAGTACAATTATTGCTCAATACCAAACTTTGCCTGCTTCAAACCCAACTTAAACCTTTTTGTTTTTAAGTTCTGTTTAACGCGAACTCGACCTGAAGGTTAGAGCACTTAAAACCAGCACCAGTTGTATTACACAAGGACATTTTCATTTTTTAGGCACAGGGATATTAATTGATTTGCCCAGAATCACAGGATGTTAATCTGACGCCGAGATTAAAACCCGATTCCCCTGTTCCGAAGTCAGCAGCTCTGGCCTTACCGCCACATCCTTGCCCCTTTGTCAAATCACTTGGACTCACCCTGGAAACAAACTTCACCTTCAAGGAACACTGGCCATAAAACACCATCTCTCTCTTCTAAAGAGAGTGAAACAGTTCCTTCTAGAAAGCGACATCAGAACTGCAGTTCAAGCCCTTGTACTCTCACATCTGTATGGTGGTAACACCCTGATACATGGCCTCCCGGACTCAACATTAGCCTCCCTTGACATCCTGTATGCTGCAGCACCTCTCTCCCTGGGCCTGAAGAAATATTCTCACCTCATCCTGATGGAGCTCCATAGGCTGCCCTTGCTGGCCCGCACCATTTTCAAAATCAAACTCCTCATTTACAAAGCCATCAAGACCAGCACATCTGCTTATCTTGAGGACAAGCTCACCATCTTTGGTGGCTCACTGCACACCTACATCAGACTGGCGATGAAGAGTGAAAAAGAAAAACCAAGGCAGCAGGCCTTTTTCATTTATGCACCGAGTATCCGAGTATCTGGAACAACATCTATTAGTAGCATCTTAGGGCTACTCCTATTTAGAAAGAAGTTGAAGATGCACTACTTTAAAGATCGCTGCATCACACTGCAATAATGATATACGTCTGCTCCCGGAACACCACAACCTTTCCTATCACTTATTGTCTGTATGCTTGCCTTTGGCCCTGTACATCACTCTGCTGCTTTTTTACTCTATTTGCGGTATACAAATACCACACTCATAAATACACACATACCTACCTCCCTACTTGGGCTGTTAAACGTAAATACAAGGGTTGGCCTGTTGTATGCAGAAACAAGGTGATCTCTGCCTTGAAAGCAGCCGTCTGTCATACTGCAACACATTGAGCAAAGTCAGTTAAGTGATTTCTGAACCAGTGGGTTGCTTGGATATGGAGGCCATGTCTAGACATACCTCCTCCATGTAGGCAGATTCCTACTATAATAACTGAGCATACACTGTGCCATTCTTTTGAGTTAAGTGTGTACTTAATCTTTCAATTCGCATGTTGGCATTTAAGTTGTGTTTATAAAGCAAACTTAGTCGAAAGGCAACTTGGGGGTATTTGGATTCTGATAGTAGAAGCAGACTGTTATTAATTTGTAATATAGTATTGTTTGAAAAGGCTGGTGGAAAAAGAAAATGACTCACTTGTGTGGATGCCAGGATCTGGGTATGTTGCAGGGGCAACAGAGGCAGCAAAGGTACCCCCTAAAACAGTTATTGATTTAAAATGTATGTAAAAAATCTCCTGGGCTAGAACACATCTTTGTTTGATTAATGTCCATACATTTTTTCTCTTTCAGTAACCTTCTATGAAGTAGCAGTGGTTCTACAGGCTTTCATCCTCACTACCGCTGTGTTTCTTGGCCTGACTGCATACACCTTCCAGTCTAAGAGAGACTTCAGCAAGCTTGGAGCTGGGTGGGTAACATCACTGCAAACTCATAAATTGTCCTTAATCTACTGATTCTGCATGTTTCTATAAAAACCTTTTAGACAAGGGAGTTTCCTGAAACTACTCCTTTTTATTTGTTGATCTCTTTCATGGACTCTGTTGTAGCCTTGCAACATCGTTCCTTTTATTTTTAGTAGTAAAATTAAGCTCATCATAGTAAGGAAAGAAACAGAGAACTTAAAAATAGATGTTTGTAGCTTCTTTGTTCACCTAGCAGACAAGAATTGACTTAACCTTGACTTCAATTCACTTTTAACAGCTGTGAATGGCTCAAAGAAGCAGATTCACGATAAAGTAAGCTATTTTGGAAGAAAAAGAAAGTGAACTACATGGTATTGAATGCACGGTGTTGAAGCTGTCCTTTTATACACATCTCTTCAGCAGACCTTGAACACAGGAAACTATGGTATTGATTCAGTGAACAATAGTATAATTAGCATCACTTTGAGTAGTCCTGTATGTGGCACCGGGTCAAAACCTATGTATTGATCTATCTGTAATTTAGCTCCCTAAAGTCATGTGTATTGCTTCTGTTGCTGTATTGTAATTGATTATATGTCCTTGGAATTATGCAGTTAAATGGTTTTAGAAAGGCGAACTCTAATTCTAATTTAATTTAAATATTTTATTTACAGACTTTTCGCAGGCTTGTGGATTTTAATCATTTCCAGTTTCTTGAGGGTAAGATTTTGATTCTGTTCAATTAATATTACAACTGACTCAGTCACTCCCTTTGTTTTGAGAAGGGACAGGAGATACGGATTACTTTTTATATGTGGCACATGCGAGAGAATAATTTTGTTGCTTGAAAGGCAACTTTTTAACATCCGTAATTCGAAGTGTGCTCAGTTTGATTTTACCAAGTTTCCGAACTTTTTTGTAAACTTAGCCAAGTTCATGAAAAGAAAATAGCAAGTGGAAATTTGTGGAGGAAATCCAGGAAAAAAAAGAATACTTATGCAGAAGACTTCAAGATGGAAAACTCATAGAAATGTTTGCTATGTTTTTGTTACCAGCAAGTTAAAAGGTTTGTAACCATGCCAGAATAGTGGAGTTATAATTTCTCATTCTTCTACAAATCGCTATAATCTAATTGTATAAGCTGAGACTACAATTTGATTTTCACCTGCCCAGAAATAGGGAAATGAAGTTTATGCATGACGAAACAGTGTTGTGCCATATTGCATCAACTTTTTCCTGCATTGCTAGTGGTAAAATATTTTCTGACCTCAGTTCTTGCTTATAGAGAAACTGTAACACAGAATTGTACATTTTACTTCTTCAGGTCTCGATTTAAAAAAAAAAAAAAAACCTAAAAAACACTAAAACCAAAAACCCTGCAAGCTTCACTTTACTCTACTCCTTAATTCAATCCATTATATCATCCGGATCACCCCTTAGACAGGGGTATGGATATCTATAAAATATCTGCTTGTTCATGGAACAGGTTGCTTCATAAATCTACTTGTCCTGTAAACAAATCCACTTGTCCCTTTGGTGCTACATAGTGCAGCGACAAATTATGGCAACGATCTCATTATATAGGAGCTCTAATAACAGCCTCTCTGATTATGTTATGGCTCATACTATGGTAGGGTTTGAATATTAGCAATTCACTTATTTTACAACCTTTCCACAGATCTACATACTGGAACTGGAAGCAGCAGCAGTAAGCAAAACTTTCAGGGTTGGAATGCCCTTTTGAGTCTGTGCAAACCTACTATTTTGATTTTCACCAGCTCTTCTCTAATCTTTTTCCATACAAATAAAGGTTGGAAATTTACTCCTGGGAAGGGCAGAAGTAAAACTTCTTCCGGGGTTGAGTAAAGAGGGGTTGGAAGAAAAGTGAACATGTAAACGTTCAGCATATTTACGCATGAGAAATTTCCACATGCAAGTTTGCTAATGCTAAAATGCAGTTCACAAATATTTTGTAGCAGTACCATGTGCTAGCTTACTTCTATAGATTTTTATAAATTAATGCAAGCCGTAAATCTGAACTACTGTTTGGACATTTACCAATGGGTGTACTTTATTATCTTTTTTTTTGTTTTAAAACTGTTTATTGAAAGTTTCATAACCATGCATAAACACTAGATCAGCAATAAAAGAAGCAAAAGACTAGAGAAAATAAGATGAGAAAAAGGAGAGAAAGAAAATAAATAATCCTGAGCTTTTAACAAATGACACATCAATGATCTTGTTTTTACATATCATCCGTCTACATCATACAGTGTCAGCTTATCTATACAGTACATTTACATCTACACGTTCAGTGGGAATAGAAAGAAATAAACAAAGGGATGCACCAAGGGAAGGGGGCCCAATCTCAGCAGTAACCATTTTGTGCGAAACACCTCCACTAGATGCTGGCATAAAATCAGTGAGCCGGGGTGAATATCTCCATGCCCGTTATGTCGACATATAGACATGCCTGCCAGATGTATCAACTGATCCCCCATCATTAGTGTGGGGGGGGGGTACACAGAAAGCGCTACAGGGTGTGAGTCTATATACACTTCACTCAATCCCCTCTGGATGTGTCAATAAGTAATTCTTCAATGGTTGCCATATTTTTTGGGCACGTGAGGCGATTGTCTGCAATGAGGTAAATGTGTCACTTGTGGTATTACAGTAAATCAGTTCACAGATCCATGCCTTAACCGTTCTAATATGAGTTTAGAATCTAGTGTAGCGAGACCTGCCTTTTGGCCATAAATAGAGCTAGGGCAACAGATCTTTAGGTTCCGGCCTGTAAGGGCTAAACGTACCCCAGCAAGGCCATCAGTGAAGTGGATTGTATCGTATAATCAATCATCTGGGACAAATGGTGGAAAACCTCCCCCCCCCCCCCCCTATATACCAGTATGGGCCTGCAGTTCCATCCCAAGTGTGAGAAGTCTGCTTGCCCAGCTGCACATCTGGAACAGTTGTACGATTTGGTGGGGTCCATTTTAGCTAATAAATACTGTGTGACATATGCTCTATGTAAATATTGAGAGTGCAGCATCTTATGCCAATGGTTATATGAGACATATTGCATCTGTTCACAGCAGTATAGCCACGTCTGATCCGGCAGGGAGCATCCCAGATCTCTTTCCCAGGCTGCCTAGGCTTTTGCCTCAACCGCTGGCCGGAGTGTGAAAGATAAGTGGTAGAGTCAGGAGACAAGATGGGCCCCGTTAGCTGCTGTGATTGTGTATGTGAGCAGGGGAAACTCCGCAGGCTCCCTTGGGGGAGTCGACAGCACCACGCATGGCGTATCGTAGTCTGTGCAAAATAAATGTGTCCATATACGATGCATCCCATCCTGCTATTAAGTCGTCAACAGTGCGCAACTGAGCATCGCGAAATAGATCGCCAGTAGTCTTCAGTCCATACCGAACTAGCGTTCACATTTTTGTCATTTTCTTTAAGAAACTGGCCCCTTATTAGGTCCAAGACCTTTTGTTTTAATTAAAATCTATCCCTCTCTTTCGATCAACTGACTTCACTGTGAGTGACAGCATTCTTTTCTTTCACAAGGAGCATATCTGCACACAAAGTTGTGTTCAGTGCATACACCTTCAGCCCTAAACGCACGCAAACAATATAAGCAACGTACCACACCTCACAACTTGGCTTCTCCTTGTCTACTGCACAACAATGTTACACCATGAAAGCAATATAGCGTACCAACTCACTCTCAAACACCGTCTCCACCACCTACATACGGAATCCCATCAAAATGCCTTCTTAGCCTGCTGGACGAGGACCAAATTACAGAACAGCTACACGATTGCTATCCTGATACAGCTAATCCCAGCACTAAAAACACACCTGCTACAAACCCACTCAACACTGATCACTCTTCCACAAAACAAAGTCTCACTATCACCAAAGCACATTCTCTAAACTGTCTACTAATAAATGCTCGATCGCTCTCTAAAAACAAACTTCACATCTACGACCTTCTCAACTATGCAAAACCAGACATACTATTTATAACTGAATCATGGTTGGGAGATGATATGGCTCCAGTCCTGCATGAAGCCATTCCTCTAGGCCTTCAAACGATCACCCAAAATCGTATAGGCAAAAAAGGAGGTGGTCTAGCTGTTGTGTTCAGGCAAACATTACATATCACTAAAGTTGACGACCTCTCCATAAAGAATTTTGAGGCTCTTCTCACCAGATCAAACACAAGGAGATGATGGACGGAGTGCTGAAACTTTTCAGACACTCACCCCCAGTCACAGATCTGGGTTGAATCCATCATCATATCCTTGTGTTTGCTTTGTTCGCCCTAAGTTGGCAGGGTTTGCCCAGACGCAGGTCCCTTGCTCACTTTGCCACTGGATTCAAGCTAGCCTGGCTGATGAAGGTTGTTACCCAGAAACCGGTCCCAGGATGCTTGTTTCTGGTTCAATGAAGACCTGGCTTGGCAGTTTGGTCTGGACTGTTCCCATGAGGCACAGGGTCAAGACTGATTTGCATATAGCGGTGTCTGAACTGAGGTGGCGAAGTGAGCTAAAGAATGATTATGGATTCAACCCAGATCTGTGACTGAGTGTCTGAAAAGTTTCAGCGCTCTGTCCATCATCTCCTTGTTTGCTTTCTTCTCACCAGATGCAATCCTACAGAGTTTTTCACCTCTAACTTCCTTCTCCTTTACAGACCTCCACCTAGCAAGGCGACATTCCCAGACGCACTTCTAGACACAGTTTCAAACCTGATAACAATACACTCCAACCTATGCGTTCTGCGTGACCTCAACATTTGGTTTGACAAACCCAATATGACCCATCCAAAAACAATCACTGGCCTAGATGCACTGAACCTGCATTAGGTTGTCCACAAAACCACACACATCGCTGGACATATTCCAGATGTCATTTTTGCTAATACCGAACTAGTTACCTTTCAAACTATAACTCCAGTCACATGGTCAGACCACCATTTGCTTATTTTCCAACATAAAGCAACACTGAGCGACTCACCTAAAAGTGCCTTGCATACATCCACCTATCGACCATGGAACAAACTCAATTTGGAACACTTAGAAACACAACTAACATCCAGTACAGATCTGGAAACAATACATTCAGTTAAAAACTATAGGAGTGGCTACAGGAAGCTTTGGACATCCCGATACCACTCAAAACCACATAATAGAACAAAAGAAAAAAAGCACCTTGGAGAAATATAGCGATAATAGACATAAAACAACAAATTAGAAAGATGCAACGTACCTGGCTCAAAACAAACGCCAAACAAGACAAAATTCACCTACAGAAAATTAACAAATTATACTAGTCGGCTATTAAAAAAGCTAAGAAAAGGTACTATTCAGACAGAATTCAAAATGCTAAATGTTCAAATAAAGAATTCCATAAAATACTCGATGAATTTCGTAAATCAAATTGCCTAGAAGGAACTCATCCTGTTACTCAAGATTTCACAGACAAACTGGCAAATCATTACGCAGACAAAGCAGACATGTTGGACTTGTACTTAAAACAGGGACAAAGCACCAGCACTAACCCTTTTACAAAACAACTAACTATCCAAGAATACTCTAACCCAGCCGCTTTGTTCCTTCCAACACCTCTCACACAATGACTTTATGGACCTGGTCAAAGCAAGCTGGCCTGCCAGCAGCCGTTCTGCCCCATGTCCACCACAAACTTTCAAGACAATTCTTTCAACAAGCACTGCTGCCACTCCAGTAAGAAGAATCATCAATTCCTTAACTACCAGAATATTTCCAGAAGAACTAAAAAAAGTCACTTATATGCTCTTTACTGAAGAAAACAAACTTGGACCCGCTGAACCCTGACAACTATAGACCCATTACAAATGGACCTTTTCTGGGCAAACTGATAAAAAGAGCAGCGTTTGCCCAGATGTCACAATTCATTGAAGAGAATGCCATACTTTCAGACTTCCAAATAGGATTCCGTCCGGGAAGAGGCACAGAATCTGCCCTCCTTGCAATCTGGGATGACCTGAAGAACACGGACAGCAAACGGGGTTGCTGCTCTACTCCTCTTGGACCTCTCAGCTGCCTTTGAAGCGGTTGACCATGACACTCTGAAACAAAGACTCTGTGAAGCCGGCATAGAGAGGCCTGCTCTAGATTGGATCGCGTCCTACCTTCGGAACAGAACTAATGTCATCCATACCCCACTTTTTTCGTCCAATCCATACTCCATAAAAGAAGGGGTCCCTCAAGGCTCTATCATCTTGCACATGCTTTTCAAGATCTACATGAAGTCATTACTGGTACTGATCAATCAATTTCACCTCACGTGCAAAACTATGCAGATGACACACAAATACTCCTTCAACTGGAATGCCCCAAAGACATTGGAAACTCTACAATTTTCAGATGTCTCAGAGCTGTGGATCAGTGGATGACTTGGAGCCATCTCAAATTGAATGCTTCCAAAACAGAAATACTCACATTTGGCGATTGGAAACATTATGACCCGCTTGCTGCCTGGCCAGATGAACTGGGATCACCGCCTAAAGTATAGAAGGAAGTAAGAAACCTCGGAATGACCGTGGAGTCCAAGCTATCGATGAATGCCCAAGTGGACAAACTAGCAAGATCAAGCTTTGTCACTATAAAAACGCTGCAACAAATTTCCCCCCCCTACAAGGTTCAAGCTACCATCTCCCTTGTTCTGTCCAAACTTGAGCACGCCAAAAGCCTCTACCATGGATCACCTTTAACGTCTGTGAAAAGACTAAACCGATTCAGAACTCTGCTGCCAGACTATTCTTGCATATCAAACCGTGATACCACATCTCACCTGCCTTGAAAGCACTGCATTGGTTACCGGAAGATCCACGTTCAAGCTGCTTTGTATCACCCACAAAGCAATACATGGAATGGGACAGTTCTTCATCAGGAATAAAATCCCCAAACACATTTAACAAAGGAGCCTCCGCTCTAAAGTGGCACATCGCCTCAAAATCCCAAGATACAAGAAAAAAGCAATGGGTGGCATGCCAAACTATGGAACTCCTTACCCCCCAACATAAGATCCACGGACAACCACCTTATCTTCAGAAAACTACTCAAGAATTGGCTCTTCCCCCCCACATAAGCACCATACGCAAACAGAAATTTATAGCATATCCCTCTGTATATAAGCATTTGTTTTACTATAGATATGTACCTATCTTTGTGTATTGCTTTGTATAAACGTAGAATAATAAGAATGTTAAAAAATAAATTCAAATTCATTTTTAAAGTACAATAACACTTGAAAACCAGAGTTTATCTAATGCATCTTTTTACTTCCATTATGCATCTATAAACCTTCCATGTACTTGGATCTATATATTTATTACTTTTCTCCTAAATGAGCATATCAAATGCACTACCTTATTTCTCATCCTATATGTTAGAATCCGGGGTCTCTGGTTGGCGCAGGTATGCACTTGCGACAAGCAGGGACCCTTTCCTTTAAGTCAGGGCGAAGGATTACTCTGAGAAAATAACCCCTGCTCACCCTCTAGGTAACGTGGGGCGAGCAGTCAGGCTAGATTCCAGAGGGCATTAGGTTAAGCATTCAAGATATCTCACACAACAACCACAAACCCACCACACAGAGACACACGACTGTATTTTTGTAAAAATAAACTCTTTATATAAAAGGTTTCTTCAAGCAGGCTTTAAAAATACAGTTCTTCACTTTAAAGTAGGTTCCAGTTACTTGTAATGACTTTTCAGCAGTCCACAGTTCTTAAAATGGCAAGTCTTGGTTAAAAATACACTTCTGTGAGGTCTGTGCGCTTCGTAGGGCCGTCTGTACGCTTCGTACGAGTTTTTAGACGCGTCGTGCCGTTTCTCACGCTTCTCGCGTGAGCACGCGTACGAGGACTGAAGCCGTACTGACCGTACCCTCGTCGTACAAGTCCGGTACGCCTCTTGCCAAACCTCACGCTTCCCGCATGAGCAACGTCTATATATTTCTAACGGGACGGACCGTACCTTCGCTGGGACGCTCCGTACAGCTGGTGCGACCCGTACCAAAGTTCACGCTTCACGCGTGAACAGCGTAGCGCGACGCCAGCGCTGGTACAGACCGTACGAGGGCAAGTACGGTTCGTACGAGGGCGCTTTCAATGCACAGTACCTGGGATCTTGGTAGGAAGTTCGTGGCGTCCTCAGCAGTCCCGCAAAGGGCGTCCCGCGTCGCGTTGCAGTCCCGGCTCTGTAGTGGACGGCGATGCTTCGTGGGGCGCTCGGGGATGTCTCGACACACCACGGAGGTCGGAAGCAGGAGGGGCAGCTTGGGGGCGATTCTCAGCGCGTCGCGCTGTCGGCAGACACCAGGATCGGCGAACAGTGCACCTGGGGTCCTCACAGTGGTCTCGGCGGCTCAGGGTCGCAGAGGCTCGGCGCTTGGACGCAGGTCGTCTCCCTTCACGTTGCGAGCTACGGCTCGAGGGGCAGTTGCTTGCTTTGGTCAGACCAGGCGGGCTGGTCGTCGCGGTGCTCACAGCTGCCCGGGCAGCCAGAAGTCGCGGTGCTCAGCGAGATGGGGCACACAGGTTCTCTGGGGTCAGCGTTGCAGGGTCACCCACAGCAGCTTCCTCTTCTTCCAGGGAAAGGTAGCACCCACTGTTCCTGGGGCGCAGTTCAGGGGGCAAGTTCACACGCAAGCCCTTGGAGATTGTTTGTAAAGCACAAGGTGAATTCAAAGTCTTTCAGTCTTTTCCTCCTCTCCTTCAGCAGCAAGGTACCCACCACAGGCCAGTCTCTCAGGCTTAGAGACAGTACTCCTCCATGCAGCTTTCCCAGGTCCTTCTCTTCGGGCAGAGGTTCTTCTTGGCGCAAACAGGATCTGATTTCTTAGGAGCAGGGCTCCTTCTTTTATACAGCAATTCTTTTGTTCTTTGTCGCCAGGGGGCCTGGGCCTGGCTCAGTCCGGTTTTGGGGCAATTTGTTGTGGTGACTCTGCTCTTTCCTTTCAGCAGCAGGGCAGAGACATCAGCCGCTCCACAGGGGGCGGAGCCGGCATTGTGGTGGCAGAGCACAGGTCTATTCAGTCAAGGTGTACTCCTCCCACCCATCCTGGTGTAATCTCTCTACCCACCACCTGGCAGCCAGCCTGTCTCCTGGAATTCCCCAGCCCTGCTCCCCACTGAAACTAGGCAGCACACACACACACACAGCAGAGGCGGACTGAAATGGCCAGGTCAGTAAATCATAACTTTCTAAAAGTAGTACTTACAAACACAGGATATTAAAATAAACTTTACTAAAAGAAGTATTTTATTATTCTGAGTTCAGGCATACTAAACTTGACTTTCTACCATGCTCTATGAGTCCACTGGGATTACAGCGTGTAGTAATTCCAGCAGCCCATTCTGGCCTATGGAGAGCAGGTAGCCTTCAATAGTGAAAAACGAAAATGGCTGTAATTCACTATTAAGACATGCCACACACATCCGGGCATGTCCTACCTTATGCCTACAATGCACCCTGCCCTTGGGCCTACCAGGGAGGTGACTAATATGTAGTTAAGGGAAGGTTTAGGGGCTGGCAAGTGGGTGCACTTGCGCAGTCAGCGCGACAGTACAAGACTGCACGCAGGTTCTGCAGTGGCAGACCTTAGACACATTTTACTAGGCCGCTTCTCTGGGTGGCACAACCAGTGCTGCAAGCCCACCAGCAGCATTTGTATTTACAAGCCCTGGCACTCCTGGTGCACTTTACTAGGGGCTGATAGTAAACCAAATAAGCCAAACATGGACACCAATCAATGTATACATTTTTCATAAGGGAGCACTTGCACTGTGGCCCTGATTGGCAGTGGCACAGTGCTCTGAGCAGCCAACACCAACAAAACACATGAGGCACATCAGCAAAAAGTGAAACTCACGCCAAGGTGCCAGGTCTAACACTATACCTCTATCAATATCTTTAATCTACATATACCTACCTCCTTTATGCATCTATATACTTTCCATGTACTTATGGATTTATATATTTCTCACTTTCTTCAATTTCTCACCATCTACTTCTCTCAATATATCCTCTACATCCACTCTCTCATTTATCCCAAACCCCATACCACTACTATGATCCCCAAAATAACCCTTTCTAGACTCTCCCATACTCTACCCCTCTTTGCATCATCTGACACCTATTTTACTATATAGAAAATAATTAGAAGCAGCCGGGTCAAAAGAGACTGCACCACCAGAATCAGTCACTAGCAATATGCAATATTGCCCACCTCAAACGTTCTGCTGCTTGTAGAACGTAAATATATACCTGAAAATTAATTGGATGAGAGGAAATATGATAAGACCGGTAAACCAAGTACACAATAGTGTTTCAACATAAAACATATCATATATGAATGTTTTGTATCTTCCGTCTTTTTATTTTCATTGTTGCACTTCATAAAAACAGCCAGCCAACGCGTTTCGCCCAAACATGGGCTTCTTCAGGGCAAGATAGTATGAATGTAAGGGGTGTCTTCTGGCGAGCGAGTCAACGAGCAATAGGACACGGATTCTGTCAAACTAAAGTATGATGAAACAACTCACAATGAGACAAGAGTATTCAACCAATGTCTGTGGATAGAATTATTGAATGTCGGTATTGGCCGCATCCAAAAGGCTGTCGGGAGCCGTCTCCGTCTACGGCGTCCCGTTTGGATGCGGCCAATACCGACATTCAATAATTCTATCCACAGACATTGGTTGAATACTCTTGCCACTAATCCTTTATGGGTTCCAGAGTAGCGTGCTACTCGCCAAAAAAACGCTTCCAACACCTCATCAGAGGTAGCAAGCACTATATAAATGCAAACCTTTTTCCCTCTACTATCCCTCCGCTACCCTTCTCTATCCAAATAACTAAAAACATATCCACCACTCAAATTACTTTCAGATTTCATTAAACTGATTTTCAACCCTAATCATTTATGGGTTCCGGAGTAGCGTGCTACTTGCCAATAAAGTGCTTTAACACCGCATCAGGGGTAACAAGCGCTATATAAATGCAAACCTTTTTCCCTTTTCTATCCCTCCCCAACCCTTCTCAATCCAAATAACTGAATAACATATCCGCCACTCAAATTACTTTCATATTTCAATATACAAATTTTCAACACTAATCCTTTATGGGTTCCGGAGTAGCGTGCTACTTGACAAAAAAGCTCTTCATCACCCCATCAGGGGTATCCAGCGCTATATAAATGCAAACCAATTTTTCCCTTTCCTATCCTTCCGCTATCCTTGGTTCCGGAGTAGTGTGGTACTCGCCGAAAAAGCGATTCGACGCCTCGTCCGGTTTTGAAGCGCTATATAAATGCAAATACAATACAATATAATGTGTGCTTTTTGAGACCAACAAATATTTTAGCTTTTTTCCAATGATTGTTATAATGGTGAGGGCCCGGCAGCTCTCAAAACAAAGTTTTACAAAAACTAAGTCAAAACAAGAAACACACTGACAAAACCCAAACACTGACCAACAATATCAGAACTAATGGCTTTGGCAATGCTTGTTTTTGTTGCCCTGATTTTCCATTATGAATCTTTTTGGAAATAATAGTATGCATCAACACATTTTACTAAATGGTGCTTCAAAGAAATGGTAACCAACATTTCACAGTATTTAGTGAAACGTTTTTCTTTCCTAGTTGCATTTTTCTGTGAACATTTTTAGGTCTCGCCTGAGCTAGCGTATGCGCTGGTCTGGCGAGACATTTAGTGAGTGGGCTTCAGAAATCCGACCAAAGCTTGCGGTTACGCGCGCGGGCACGGGCATAGCTGCAATCTGGCTGCTCCATCTGGCTTTCCTCTCTCGCTCACGGGCACCCTTACACACGTGGGACGCTGCAGCTGCTTTCACATTTGCCGCCGCGCGGACCACTCGCGTGTTTTTTTTGTATTTCCTTTTAGCGCGCACACACAACTCCCGGGCTTAGTGCTTTCACCTGATATTGTCCGATTACATTAGGCCACACCCGCTTGCCTGTCCCGCATAATTGTAGCGCAAACTTGAACCAAGGGCATTATAGCGCTTCACACGGAAATCAGTTCCCCTTACACAACAGTTTTTAAGCACAGTGTAACGAAGCGATTTGCACGGAATCACAAGATGCTGCACCTGAGCCTAGATTCTAACCTAGTTTACCCAGTTCTAACATCCGCAGCCCTAGCCGCAATGGGTGTGATATTAGGAGATTTGTCATAAGAAGAAGCACTCCCTGAGCTCTGAATACGTAGTGCTTTCACCTGATAATGTCCAATTACATTACATTAGGCCACACACGCTTGCCTGTCCCACATAATTATAGCTCAAACGTTTTAGATGTTAAGTTCAAAGTAGGGGGAAAAAAAACTGTGCCCCTTATGGGGAAAAGTGTACAAGAAATGGTGTACAAGACTGCAAGCCTTGAAGATATATTGAACTGCAACTTTTGAACACAGTGATGCCCAGCCTCCGGGATGTGGGATAAGCTGTGATGTGACGTGCCCATCAGCAACATCGCAGCCGGCCTCAGGGTTGTAGGCGCACAGCTATGTATGTCATCATGTGTTGTCAGTTAAAAATAAATAAATAATAATTAAAAAAAATTATAGCTCAAACTTGAACCAAGGGCATTATAGCGCTTCACACGGAATCAGCTCCCCTTACACAACAGTATTTAAGCACAGTGTAAGAAACTCAGCGCCGCCACAGCCTCAGTCAGCACCGCCACAGCCTCGCTCAGCGCCACCACAGCCTCGCTCAGAGCCACCACAGCCTCGCTCCGCGCCACCACAGCCTCGCTCCGCGCCACCACAGCCTCGCTCCGCGCCACCACAGCCTCGCTCCGCGCCACCACAGCCTCGCTCCGCGCCACCACAGCCTCGCTCCCCGCCGCCACAGCCTCGCTCCGCGCCACCACAGCCTCGCTCCGCGCCACCACAGCCTCGCTCCGCGCCACCACAGCCTCGCTCCGTGCCACCACAGCCTCGCTCCGCGCCACCACAGCCTCGCTCCGCGCCACCACAGCATCGCTCCGCGCCACCACAGCATCGCTCAGCGCCACATCAGTATCACTCAGCATCGCCTTTGCACTAGTACACCACTACCACCACCACCACCACCACCACCACCACCACAGCCACCACAGCATCCCTCAGCACCACCTCTGCCTGCACTCGGAATCTGGCATCTGTTGATTCTTCCCAAGCGTCTGGCCGCTGCTAGTGTTATAATACAGGTACTAGTTCCCAACCTTCACCCTCAGATTGTTTATGCCCCCTCAAAAAAAAAAAAAAAGCTTTAACAAACAACCATTGGAATAGGCAGAAACAAGTTGCCAGCATTGCAAGAACAAAAGAAAACTGAGGACATTTTTTATTGTAAATACTTTTTAGGTCTCGCGCCTAGCATTGCAGTGCGCAGCATTGCTCGCTCAGCGAGAGACTTCTTGTAGGGGGTTTCAAAACTAACCTAGGAATCGCACACGCTCGTGCGTGTGCTTTTCGTTTTGCCCCACGCTATTGGCCTTTGCGTGCGTCTTTTTAACTAAGACAGCACGCAATTGGCCAAATGCGGGTGCATTGCTCCGCCCACGGCCTATTGGTGTCGGTTACCCGCAGGCCCGACATCTGTTTTGCATTATCATGCCCGATAATGCAAAACAGATGTCTCGCACGCACGCACCACTTGTGCGCTTGTTCTGCTTACAAAGGCTGCACGACGTGCGCAGCCGGAACAGGGGGCTTTGTTAATGGCGGCGCGTGTGTATTTTTTTTGCATCGCTTTCACTCAAACTGAAAGCGCGATGCAAAAAATAAACTCAGACCCGCTTTTACCTCCTGTTCCGCTTGCAATAAATTTTCCTGCTGAGTGAACGCTTGAAGGAGGCACACTGGTTGAACGGTGAAGAAAATCCTTTAGCCTGGGCTTTGAGGTACACGACTCGCGTGCTTTTTTTATTTGTATTTTGTGCAGTTTTATATTGCACGAATTATAGTGCTTTACTTGAGCACCCGTTCATAGAGTGTTCTCGGACATGTTGCTGAAACCTCCAAACCAAGCCACGTCACCACAGTGCTGGCCCTCTTCCCGCACTGCTGCCCACTGTCGCATACCTTGCAATCCGAAGATGGCCCCAAGGCTTGCAGGAACAGAGTGGCCTACGCGCCAGAGCATCCAAGCTGCCGCCATTACAAGGACACGGCTTCTGAAAACCTTATCTGGCCACAGGGAAGGAGAGAACCGGCAGCGCTGTCCTTCTATCCCCGTGTGACACAAGCCGCTCTTTCTCTCTTTTCTAAATTCCTTTGGCTGGGGCTTTGAGGTACACGACTTAAGTGCTTTTTTATTTGCATTTAGTACAGTTTTACATAGCACAAATTATAGTGCTTTACATGAGCACCCGTTACGTTACACAAGGACACATTCATTTTTGGTAGGCAGCATGGGGAGATTAAGTGATTTACCCAGAATCACACTACGTTGAGCCAACGCCAATGTTCGAGCCTGTTTTCCCCAAGTCGGCAGCTCTGGCCATTACGCAGTCATTAAAACAATTCTTGAATCAGACTGTTTCATACCAGTTAAGGACGACATGGCATTGTTCCGATGATTGTATGAGAACGCAAACTGCACCCTTTTTCTCGAATAATCTATAAACTCCCATATCTTTCTATTTGTGATTTTGTCAACATGTCTATTTGTCGCACACCGTCTATTGGTGAAACTGCATGTCACAGAAGTAAACGTAATGTTGGCTACAAACGCAGGACAAGTTGAGGATGCCACACATGACGTGGATCATCTTAGCAGTTGTGCATCTCAAAACACCATTAAAATACAGTCACAAATTGCATGAACACTTTAAAACCTAAAGAAAGTTAAACTTAAATTGTACAATAGATGCTACTGCAGGTTCACTAAAACAAACGGTTCGAGGCATATGAGCTGCAGATTGTACACTTAGCATAGGTCGCCATCTGGTGTTGGGCCCGGATGTTTGCAGTTTGTTTTTCTTCTTGGACCGTCTTTGGAAGTCACGAGTTTGGTGACTCCTCCTTCGGTCCGTACTGCGCATGGGCTTCGGCTCCATCCTCAGATTGTTTTTTTCCGCCATCGGGCTCGGATGTGATCCTTCGTACTCCGGCTTCGAACTTCTACGGTTCCAGCCTCGACGGAAAATCCTCGATTCTTCGAGTTCCTTCATCATCTTCATCTCTCGAAGCGGCACTTTTTCCATCCCGTACATCGACACCGGCCTTCGGGCCCTCCGCGACTCCGGTCCCGGCCGATGGAAAGGACTCCGTTTAAAAAGTGCCCAAAATGTGGGTCTAAATTTCCCCACACCGACCTCCATCAGGTGTGTAACCTTTGCCTCTCTCCGGAACACGAGGCTCGAGACTGCCCCGCCTGCAAGTCTTTTCGATCGAAGAAAACGATCCGGGATCGAAAGGCTCGACGCACCATGGCGCACTCATTCTCGACAGTTCCACCGGACATCTTCGGAGACGACGCCGAAGCTTCGGGGCAGACACACACCGAACTGGGAGAAGACATCGTCAGCGCTTCCGAGGCCGACGACTCCGACCTGGAGGACGTAACACCAGGACAGCGGGCCGTGAGTACAATGCCCCCTCCCAGCCCCGCACCGAAAACCAAAGAGACTCCGGTTACTCCCTCGCCTGCCGGCCTGGGCAAAACCAAAACCAAAGCCTCGATCACCCCACCTTCGGGCCCGGTGTCGAAGCACTCAAAGTCTCACGGCAGCTCGGGATCGAGCCAGCCGACGCCCGGTGCCGATAAACACCACTCGGCACCGAAGCCTACAAAATCCAGCTCGACTCCGAAACCACCGGTGCCGAAGCCTGGACACTCGGCGCCGACCAAACACAAACAGAAATCGGTCGGCACCGACGCTCCGGCGCCGAAACAGCATTCGACGCCGAAACACATGGAGACCTCCAAAAAGCAGGGCGTACACAGAACATCGAAACCTCCGGTTCCGAAATCGCCGGTGCCGACAGACGACTCGGCGCCATTGGCTCTGTTTACACCAGACCCTTTACAAAAGACTTTGTCCAGAGATCCAAAGACTGGCCTTTTGACTGTGATTACTAAGAAGCGTCGCCTTGAGGCTCCGGCTCCTCCTCCTCCACCCAAAAAGAGGGACTCAGCTACTTCTCCCCTTAGAGTACCCTCCCCACTGCCACCCCCCCTCCCACCACCACCCCCTCCACCTTTACCTCACTACGATCCGGCCCCATCCCCAGACCCGGATGACGGGGACCCGGACAATGACCCAGGGGACGCCCCAATGGATCCCACTCCACCAGGGACCCCAGATCCATGGGAGGATTATAATAACCCTGATGTACCCAATGTACCTCAAGACGACCTATACCCATCAAGGCCGTCTCCTCCAGAGGACTCTTTAGGGTTTCACCATTTAGTGCAGAGAGCAGCACACTACCATGGGGTGGACATGCACACGGAACCAGTGGAAGAAGACTTCCTACTGGATACATTTGATTTACAAGATCGTTCCACTGCTATTTTACCCATGCTTAAGGGTGTCACCAAGCACGCTACAGAGGTATTCAAAGACCCCGTCAGAGCCAGAGTACTAAACCCTAGAATAGAGAAGAAGTACAAGGCGGCACCCACAGACCCTGCATACATCAAGGGCCCTGCTCCTCTAGATTCCCTAGTTGTCTCCACAGCTAGAAAGACGGCTAACTCCCAATCTTCAGGAGATGCCCCACCACCAGACAAGGAATCTAAACTTCTGGACGCGTCTGGTAAACGCACCGCCTACCAGGCTGCAAACATGTGGCGCATTGCAAATACACAAGCACTGCTTGCGCGATATGATAGAGCACACTATGATGAATTAGAGGCTCTTATGCAGCACCTTCCAGAGAAATACGAACGCCAAGCTCATGACCTGATACAGGAGGGCAAACTAATCACAAACACCTCCATTAAGTGTGCCCTCGATGCAGCAGACACTGCTTCTAGAGCCATAAACACCAGTGTCCTGCTTCGACGCCATGCCTGGCTCAGGATATCAGGGTTCAAGCCTGAGGTCCAGACATCAATACTTAATCACACCTTTGACCAGCAAACACTCTTTGGCCCAAAGGTAGACGAAGCGCTCGAAAAAATGAAGAAAGATACAGACACAGCGAAGTCTATGGGAGCGCTCCAGACCCAAGCCTCTAAGCGTTCCTTTCGACGCTCGTCCTTTCGTGGCACAGGTAGAGGCTCCTCCACCGATAATGCCTCTACCTCCTACAAATCCCCTCCTCAAAATACCTTTTCAAAGGGCAACCAAAGAGGTGGTTACAGAGGCAACAACAATAAGGGCAGGGGCAAAACCAACAATACCCGTTCTGCCACCCCACCCGCACAATGACTCCCCTTCGCTCCCCCCAGACCATTCCACTCCGGTCGGGGGCAGACTACAAGATTTTATCCACGTATGGGAGTCCATAACATCGGACAAATGGGTGACCCAAATCATTCGGTCAGGGTACTGCCTCGAGCTAACATCTACCCCACCCAATATCCCACCAAGGCACCGTCCAATGTCCCAAGAGCATTCCACACTGCTCAAACAAGAGGTACTCTCGCTCCTCCAGAAACACGCCATAGAGCAGGTACCCGACAATCAACGAAATCTAGGGGTCTACTCCCTATATTTCTTAATCCCAAAGAAAGACGAGACCCTCAGACCCATTCTGGATCTCCGGCCTCTAAATGCCTACATACATTCAGACCACTTTCACATGGTCACCTTACAACAAGTCCTCCCACTCCTCTGCCAGGGAGACTTTCTCACAACACTGGATCTGAAAGACGCGTACTTTCACATTCCAATACACCCCTCTCACAGAAAATACCTCAGGTTCGTGGTGGACGGGCAACATTACCAATTCAAGGTTCTCCCCTTCGGGGTCACCACTGCACCACGGGTGTTTACCAAATGCCTAGCAGTAGTAGCAGCACACCTCAGACGTCAACATGTTCACGTCTTCCCTTACTTAGACGACTGGCTCATAAAAGCCGCGTCCTACCACCAATGCGTGCAACATACAAACAGCACCATCCAACTGCTTCATCAGCTAGGCTTCACGGTGAACTACCAAAAGTCCCACCTCATACCATCTCACACAAAGCAATATCTCGGGGCCACCATAGACACCTCAAAAGGTATTGCCTATCCAAACTCAGCCAGAATCACAAGCATTCTAGCCTTACGCAAAATATTCCTTCCTCAACACTCTCTACCAGCAAGAGTGTTTATGAAGCTCATAGGGATGATGGCGTCTTGCATCTTCATAGTGCCCCATGCAAGACTCCACATGCGTCCACTTCAGGAGTGCCTAGCACAACAGTGGAACCAGGCCCAGGGTCAGCTGACGGATCTGGTGTTGGTGGACGGCCGCACACATCACTCTCTGCAGTGGTGGAACACCACAAACCTTTCCAAGGGACGGCCGTTCCTGGACCCGGTTCCCCAAGTGACTCTAACAGCGGACGCATCGCTCTCCGGCTGGGGAGCGCACCTCTTACACCTCACAATGCAAGGTCTATGGACGCCACAGCAAAAAACGCTCCACATCAACCATCTAGAGCTTTTGGCGATCTTTCTAGCCCTAAAATCTTTCCAAAAGCAGATTTCAGGCAAAGCAGTCCTCATTCGCACAGACAACATGACTGCGATGTATTATATACAGAAACAGGGGGGGACACACTCTCCCCAGCTCTCCCGCTTAGCCCAGAGCATATGGAGATGGGCAATTCCCCAAAACATTTTTCTCCTGGCACAACATGTTCCAGGCGTACAAAACACCATAGCAGATCTGCTCAGCAGACAGACTCAACAACTACACGAATGGGAACTGCATCCACAAGTTCTTCACCCATTCTTCCGACAGTGGGGGCATCCTCAAATAGACCTCTTCGCCACCCACGAAAACAAAAAATGCCCAAGCTTCGCCGCCAGATACCCACACCCATTGTCCAAGGGCAATGCGATATGGATGAACTGGTCAGGCAGATTTGCATACGCCTTTCCACCTCTCCCACTAATTCCATTAGTGGTCAGGAAACTACAACAGCACTCCCTCACACTCATTCTGGTAGCTCCGACGTGGGCCAGACAGCCGTGGTACACCACGCTACTACAACTATCAGTGGTACCACATCAAAAACTGCACCTTTCCCCATGCCTCCTAACCCAGAACCATGGAGAAATCAGGCACCCGGACCCAGCTCAGCTCAACCTGGCGATCTGGCTCCTGAAATCTTAGAATTCGGGTACCTTAACCTTCCCCCTGATTGCATGAACATCATCATGGAAGCCAGACGTCCTACCACTAGAGCATGCTATGCCGCAAAGTGGAAAAGATTTGTAATGTACTGCCGTAACAATACAATCAACCCTCTAGATGCATCCATACAACACATCATATGCTATCTGCTCCATCTTCACAGGTGTAACCTGGCGTATTCATCCATACGCCTACACCTAGCAGCGATCGCTGCCTATCTACAAAACAGACAGCATTTGTCACTCTTCAGAGTGCCCGCTATTAAAGCCTTCATGGAAGGCCTCAAACGAGTAATTCCTCCCAGGGCACCACCCTCCCCTGTATGGAATCTAAATTTGGTCCTTACACGACTAATGGGTCCGCCCTTCGAACCAATGCACAAATGTGAGCTACAATTTCTCACCTGGAAAACAGCTTTCCTTGTAGCTATCACTTCCCTTAGAAGGGTTGGTGAAATACAAGCGTTCACCATACAGGAACCTTACATACAAATGCATCACAGCAAGGTCATACTTCGAACTAATCCGAAGTTCCTGCCCAAAGTCATTACCCCCTTCCACCTCAATCAATCAGTGGAATTACCTGTCTTCTTTTCGCAACCCCAATCTGTTGCGGAAAGGGCCTTACACACACTAGATGTGAAAAGAGCGTTGCTATATTACATACAAAGAACGCAACCCTTCAGGAAGACCAAACAGTTGTTCGTTTCCTTTTCTCCACCACATAAAGGCAACCCCATCTCAAAATCAGGGATAGCTAGGTGGATTGTAAAATGCATACAAATTTGCTATCAGAAGGCAAAGAGAACATTATCTGTTCCCCCTAAAGCCCACTCTACAAGAAAGTTAGGGGCTTCTATGGCTTTTCTAGGGAATATACCCTTAGATGACATATGCAAGGCAGCCACATGGTCTACACCACACACATTCACAAAACACTACTGTGTAGATGTGCATTCCCAGCAGCAAGCTAGGGTGGGCCAGGCTGTACTAAAAACACTCTTTCAAACAGCTGCAACGGATACCGGTGGTCGCCGCTAAGGTTGGGTACTGCTATATAATCTATGCTAAGTGTACAATCTGCAGCTCATATGCCTCGAACGGAATATGCTACTTACCAGTATGCATCTGTTCTTGGCATGTAGAGCTGCAGAGTTGTACACGCCCACCCGCCTCCCCGGCTACCTGTATCCGTTCCAGTCCATCTTATTTAGATACAACACACATGGGTTTCTCACTGTTATTACTACGCTCCATCATTTCCCTGTTGGCGAAAAACAATCTGAGGATGGAGCCGAAGCCCATGCGCAGTACGGACCGAAGGAGGAGTCACCAAACTCGTGACTTCCAAAGACGGTCCAAGAAGAAAAACAAACTGCAAACATCCGGGCCCAACACCAGATGGCGACCTATGCTAAGTGTACAACTCTGCAGCTCTACATGCCAAGAACAGATGCATACTGGTAAGTAGCATATTCCTTTTCTCCACTCACTCACTCGCGCTCGCTCGCTCTCACTCGCGCTCGCTCGCTCTCACTCGCGCTCGCTCGCGCTCGCGCTCGCTCGCTCTCGCGCTCGCTCGCTCGCTCTCGCACTCTCTACTCTCACACTCTCTACTCTCACACTCTCTACTCTCACACTCTCTACTCTCACACTCTCTACTCTCACACTCTCTCACTCTCTACTCTCACACACTCTACTCTCACACACTCTACTCTCACACTCTCTACTCTCACACTCTCACACTCGTTGTGGAAAGCAGGCTTGGCATTTAGTTCCTGGGTCCGAAAAGTCAGAAGAAGTGTGCATGGGCGTTTTGAATTAAATAGTTGTGTACCCTATTTCTTAAACAGGGGTGTGGTCCCCGTGTGAGGTTTGTGACCCCTCTCACAGCCAGATTGCTGTACCTAGTTACAAAAACAGTTTGGTCTCTCCAGAGCAAGTACGAACTCTACTAATTCCCTCTTGCACACGAGAGGGTGCAGCAGCGTAAGAAGAAGAGGCAGTTTTAAACTGCTGCTGATGGATTGTCCTACATTTGGAGTGAGCAGAGATCCCCTCGAAGGAGAGTTCAGGGAGGTCAGTGCAGCACCCAGTGAGTGATATTTGGTGGGCTGCTCCTAAGAGTCTCTGTGCTCCAAAGGCAGCATTAATAATATGCTATGGCTGCAAAATCTAAAGCCTTGACTCAATTGAATGTGCCCACACACTGCTGCAAATGAGGGAACACTTCCTTGATATGTGAATCTGTTTGAACAGCTGTAAAAAAAAAAAAAAAGGTTGCATTAGACTTTCTCGGCACATTTGCAACTATTAGAATATCTGACATTACACAGTTCAAATCAAATGCAAAACTCATTAGTTAGTTTCATGCTGAGGCTATACTGTAACACTGCGACACGTAGGTGAACGTGTCGGACAGTTAAAAAAGAACCTTTGGTTGCTGAATGTATTTTTTCAGTTTACTCTACGCTATAGTTGTACATTTTGCCAGGCCATAAGCCAGTGCCATGTCTGCTGTGTTAAAGCAAGCTTTTATAGCAGCAGCACATGTTCTGATCACCAGCCGGCGAAAGGCTGGGAGCAATAGTCCTTTTCTTTCTGCATGAAGACAATAACAGCATCGAATGTGAGCCAAAGATTCCTTCTATTGAGCACGCAGCCTTCAGGCAGCTGATGATCTTTGATATTTCCAATATTGACGTATCTCTCCAGTGTCAAATTGAACAAAGTCTTGCATAACGTTTTTTTTAGATTTCATTGAAGAGCTTTCTGCCAGGTAAGTCTGCATTGTGTTTTTGGGCAGATAGTAATATGCAGATGTGTTTTAGCGATTGGACGAATTTTAAATCTGGTTTAATGAAATAGCACTAGTTTCATAACTTAGTATTACTTTGAACAGTTGCTGTAAAGAGTTGGTTTCCCAGGCTTTTTGCACGTTTAAATTGTGTAGCACTCGCTGAAGCTTGACAGAGTGGTCTGAATCTCTTTTTCGATCTGCTTTTCTCAAGCTGGAGACATAACAATAATTTAGTGAGCCAGGTTTTGCAATCTTGCATTCATGCCAAAAGCCGATAATACATGATTCTTGCAAAAATTGCTGTTTGGTCAAGCAGAATTCCAGACGTAGCTTTGCCTGAGATGTGGAGGTTGGACAAGAAACAATCATTTGCAATGCAATACGTCTCACATTTACGCACGTTTAGGCTATTGGCATTGTAAATGACACTGCCTTTTATTTATATTTTAAAAACCAAAACATAAATAAAAGGGATTGTCATTTACAATGCCAATGGCTCAAACTTATAACAGACCTATTGCATTGCAAATGCTTGTTTTAATATGGTCGTTCAGTTGTACATAATGCCTTCTTGGTCTTATATAAGGTAACAAAAATGCTTCTGACACTTTTTTATTAAAACTTTTTAGCAAGCTGCACAGCAGCCACACTTCTCTACAGCACAGCTTAAAGACATTGGCAAAGTCAATAGCTCTGGCTAAACACTTATAAGGCCCCAAAGGCGAAACCTATTGGCTATGCCAATGCCTGTTTTTTAAAGCAAAGCATCATCAGTCTTGCTTTCAAGATTCAGAAAATATTTGCATCTCATCGGAGACCATTCTGGGAGCATTATACATAGCCTCATATTGTTAATTTGCAAGCAAGCATGTGTGCACATTTTTATACTGGAACCACTGTCAGTATTTCTGTTCGTGCTTGCAACACTTCCTTAGTGCGCTCACCCTTATAATAATGGCTTTGCATTAATGAACCATAAATACAAGTTCGAACAGCATTAACAAATGGACACAGACATTACCTTAACTGCAGATACCCTTCTCAGATCCATAATAAGGTACTGTGAACTTCCAGCCAAAGGGTTTGTACTGCTGGGGGTTGGGACTACTGGTGCCAAGGATCAAGTAAACATGAAAGCCTGTTGCCCTTGACCTCAGTCCATATGTCCTGAGCGTTGGGCTATAGGAATTCCACACCCCAGCTTAAAAGAGGTGAGGCTGTTGGGATAGCATTGATGAGTGTACTTTCCATTCATTGAAGTGAACAATTGCTTCCAGTGTGAGCTAAAAATGACAAATATATTTTCGACTGAAATGTGAATAAATGTTCTTGAAAGACCTGGGGCAATTTTGTGTCTTTGGCTTCCGGGCCAGGAGGGTGAAAGCTTAAAGGTTACTGAAGAATCGCCAAAATGCACATTCTGTGCAAGTATTAGTGGATTAGTAGGCTGGTAATGCAGAAAAAAATCCAAAAGGCCTATGGTCTCCATACAGAGCCAGTCAGGGTTTTGATAGCGGCCTGGCTGTGTTTTGCAGACTAACCTTGTTTGCACCTATGCTACTGCCTTACTCCCTTGGGCAGCTGCTACTACTTTGTGTTTTTCTTTGTAGCAGGCACATGGGCTTATTCCCCAGCCATTTTAGAACATTAGGGCTGTAGAAGCCCACGGCTGATCCGCTGTACAGAGGCTCTGGTAGTGAGGATGGGACAGTTTTTAGTACAAGATCACCCTCTTCCACAAGCTTGGCAAAGTCACTGGCAGCCACAAACACATATATTTAAAATGCAATGGGCCTACTAGCAAACTTCAGCTGCTCTAAATACAAAATAAACACGTGAGAGAACACGGGTGAGGCCGACAAATTGTTTTATGATGGCTCTATCTGTTCTACTGCAGTTCATGGACGGAAACGGTCCACAGCCATCTTGCAAGACTGCAAGTATAAAGAGTCACATTTTTCATTGGATAGCATTAAAGGGGGTAAAGCCATAGTGCTTCTCCCTTGCCAGCATACACGTACCTCTCTATCTTCATACTCCCGCCCCCGCCCCGCCCACCCCCCATCTCTCCTCATTACTCCCTTGAGCAGTACCCAGATTTACCAAGTGTAGGGGACTAGAATGACTGCCCATACAAGCATCATCTCCTTGTGTAATAGGGCAGGCCAGGGACTTTTTCCACAGGGTTAAAATGGTTCGCTGGTGAGGTTGTTACACTTTAACTGAGGAGCCCAGGAAATCTGCAAAGCAGGGTTTTGAGCAAACATTTTATTAGGTTTAGGCTGGATGTAGTTTTATTTTCTCTCAGTCCCTTGGAGTACTTTGTTGTGTGGCACCCTTCAGGACAAGTTCTCACATAACTTTCCATTGTTTCTTTCAGCTTGGCTACTTGAAGAGCAGGGCTTTAGGAGCTCTCGTCTTAACAACCAATGGTAGTGTTCAGCATAGGCCACTTTGCTTGTCTCACTCAGTGGTCCTCACAACTCGGTGTCTCCCAACCTTGCCCTTTTTTCTCTTTCCCGTTTACATTTATCACCCTTTTTCAGTCCTCTGTCTATAATTCACCTGTCATGTTTAGACTGTCTGGCTTAACTTTTGTAGTGATTGGAATCAAGTGGATCCAAAACGCTACTGTGCTGGCCAGCGATCAATGAGATCACAATTCAAGAGCATGTTAGAGTTGGGATGTGCTCACAATGCCATCATGTCCTACTTGAAGTGAAGGCAACCTCCCTAGATGACAATGCCATGTTGCCCTGTCTTATGATGGGAAGATTGTGCAAGTGTCTGTGGGTGTTCTGTGCCAACTGACAGATCAGGCAGAATGGTACATTAGCAATGGAGTTAGTGTCCTTCAAACCTATTCCAAGCTCCTCAGCGAGCACCATAATTTTAGAATAGATGCCATTATTTTAAGTTCTAAGCAAACAAAATTGTATTTCCTATGGCAATGTGGTCCTAACTATAATTCCACTGGAGATATATAGATATGTACACTACTACAGTAGATTACTTCTAAGTCTTCTTTCTTCCATGACCACTGTCAACATTTTTTTGAATATACAAATTGCTACTTGTACCTTAGACACGGAAAACCCTGACACAAAATAGAAGTTCCTTGCTATTTTTTCGTTTGAAGACAACTCTGCCATGAAAAGGCCCTGGTCCCAGGGCAATTATGGGGCGAAAAAACTTGTTGACTGCCTGTTTCTACATAGAGAATGAAATAACCAAGAACCAACATATGGAAGATTCTGAAACATGCTCTACATTATTAACGTTTGGTCAATAGATTTATATATACAATTATGTATCATATTTTTGATGTTTTTTTACACTTTCTTTCAATTGTTTACCTTAACGGGTTAAAAGCCCATACCATTTTCAAGTGTAAACTTTCAATACAGACTGTCCTTATTTTGTTCAAATCTGTTACTTTTAATTGCTAGGGAATTCTTATTTTTCTGCTGTACTAGATCCTTTGTCATCAGTGACATTGGCCTGTATAATATACATTTAACTGGGACTTTCCTACCCTAGGGCTCATCACAATACGTGTTTCTTTTATTGAGACAGAGAGCCAACCTCTTTGATGGCCACATTACAAATCCTCAAACTTTCCCATCACTAACTGTGCATAATCTGCTAATTCTGGTAAAACTACTTTGGAAGATACATAGACGTTTAGAAGGCACATTATCATAACAAAACAACAATCGGGTCTTGAATAATTAGGAATTTCATGAACAGAACATACATTTTGATCCATATTGCAACATTCTTGGAACACAAGGCTTAGTAGAAATAATACGTCTCCACGCTATTGTTGTGCTAGTTTAACTTTTTCTAATGAGTTTATATGGGCCTTTTGAAGGCCCATTGCCTGACATCTCAGGAAAGTCAGTATTTTGTAGTGTTTCATATAGTTATTTAACCCTCATCAGTTGTAGTGTACCTGGCACACAACATTCTAGGTAGTATCACAATTTGCAGCCTATGCCGAGCAATGCTTCCTTCTCCCATTTTCATAACCTTGATCATACTAAACATATCACCCAAAACAGCAGGAAAAACTAACCTCTGCTCCTCCCTAAAAACTTCGACCACGTAATAGAAACATTGGTCACGTTTAACTTCTCTTGAAAGATCATTTCATTGAGAGGCATAACTCCCCCCTCGACTGCATTGTCCCCCCCTCTCAAGCCACATCAAATCATACCCTAGTATGAAATAAAATATAGACCAGTTATGGTACCAGATCGGCCAACATCTCTAAAGGGCTGCTAGGCCAGGAAAGCCTCTCTAATGCCAGCAGCCAATCTGACTATCAGGATAGAAACATGAGCAATGCTCAGCTACATCTCGTCAAATTTACATTTCTGGACTTAACAAACAGCAGTTGGCACTCTGTTGTATGCATTTTTGTCGTCTTCGGTGCTAGCTTCCACCGAAACTGATATGTTAGTCTTATCTTGTTATAATACACAGGTCGCCTTACTTTATCTTTCACCATTATTTTCATAGTATCTTCTTGTAGGAAACTGGTCTTTTGTTGCAGTTATCCCCCACTTATTTCCCCTTTTTAGCTACTGGTTGCTGATTTTTGACCGACCGTGCACTGGGGCCTGCTAACCAGACTTCCGTGCCAGTGCTCTTTTTCCAAAACATGGTGTTGTCTAATTGTGCTACAATTGGCTAAGAACTTTATCTCTCCTGTAAGTCTCTAGTAAATGGTACCCCAGGTACCGTGCATGAGTGCTAAAGCGGGTCCCAAAGGACTGCAGCATATCTGAATGCCACCCAAAGGACCCACACCGAAATTCCACACAGACTGCCATTGCAGGCTGCGTGACAATATGCTAACCATGAGTGAAAACATGACCAGACATACTCCTGTGTGTCATATCAAAGTCACTGCATCTAATATATATGTCACCCCTACAGCGGCCTTTAAGCCCTACGGCAAGGTGCATTATATTTTATGGGAGGACATATCTGCATGAGCAGATATGCTGTGTTTTCTAGTTCTATTACTGGACATTGCAAGTGAGCAGTGAAGCCATCGTAAGGTATTTACTGGTCACAACGAGTTCCCCAGCTACATAATGGCTTGTATTAATAAACCCACACTGATTCCATTGATGGATTTATTAATGCATGCACCCAGAGGGTACCTTCGAGTAACCCCTTGAAACCTACTGGCCCTCTAGTGTGCTGGCTGATTCGTTCAGTCCAGCTTGCCACCACTGACTAGTTTCTGACTCCCAAGGATGATAGTCCATGCTCTCAGGAAGTCAGGAACAATGCCTGCTCTGGAGGGTGGTGTTTTACATAGGCCTGGGCGGTAAATTCCGTTCCGCTCGCTTAATTTGCGGAATTTCGGTAATTTCGCGTTCCGCGGAGAACGCGAAATTGCCCAAAATTCCGCTTTCCGCGACTTCGCAAAATTTTTTCTTGTTCGCCTTCTCAAAATGCGTGTTCGCAAGATATTTCTCCCCGAGCACGCAAACAGCAACTGTGAACAGGAAAAAAGCATCGCGAACATGCAATTCCACGTGTTTGTGGAATTTCTGCATGTTCGCGAAGATTTTTTACCGTTTCGCGGAGATTTGCGTAACGCGATTACGCGAATTCCACCCACCCCTTCTTCAGGAAGGGGGGTGAATTAGCATTCCAAGGCAGGGGGCTTTAAAGAACCCATCACCTTTGGAATGCAAATTTGGCTTCTTTCAGAGGTGTGGGGATGCCAACCTCCATGACCAGGACCCATTTGGTGCCAGGACAGGCAGGAAAATTGGTAGTCTTTTCATCCTCCGGCTAGGCTACCTGATGTGGATACAAAATGTAAAAGTCTGCCATCTTGGTGATGGCAGAATTTGGAACTCTGGGACGTGGTTATGCCCACTTCCCACAGGAAAGGGTCATATAGGGGGCATAGTGACCGCGGGGGTAAGTAGCCCATTGTCTACCATTTGGGGGGAGTCCATGGCACCAGGAAATTAGATTCCTGCCGATCTAAGAAGAACACAGAAGATCTGCGAGCAGCAAGGAGTACGAAGAAGCAACTTACTTGGCGCCAACCCTGCTGGCTTGTCTGCTGTTCCCGACAAACTTGCACCAAAGACATCTTGTCCTCCAGTTTCTGTGCCTTATAAAAGCTTGGGAGGACTGCCTGCCTTCAACAAAGACCCAGGAACTCCCATGGAGTAGCGGCGCCGTTTACTTGTATCCTGCAGGCACTCCAAAAGAACTGTGAGGACTCTGGACAGCCGCAAACCTGACACCGGAAAGCCCCACTGCACACTGTGCCCACTGTGCCAGCATGGTCCCCTGACCCAACAGACAAAGCCTACCATTTGTTTGCCTACAGTGGACTCACTAATGCCACCTGCTGCCTCTTTGTGCAGGCCTTCTCTACTGCGAGTGTCTCTGATTAAAACCTGATGCCTTAGAACACCTCTACACCCAGATGCACTGTCCCGAGTAGGAGAGGACCAGAAGTGTCCCTGAGTATCGTGAGACCTGAGCCACCTTGTTGTTTCAGCCCGACTGGTCTCCCAGTCTCGGCTTGCATCCTCTTTGCAACCCCATTAAAGTGAATTGGACACCTGACGCCGTAACACACCTCTGCACCCAGATGCCCCCGAGCCTCCTGAGGTGACCTGTTGGTGGGGCCTTGGACCTTGCCCCATACTGACTTCAAGTCCAAGTGATTGGTCCCGTAAGTCGCTGTGAAGTGCCCTAATGCAGTACATGTTTTTCCCTCCGCGGATAACATTGGGCACCCGACGCTGAAAAGCACCTGTACACCCTGCTGGCCCAGTGCCACCCGGGGTGACCAGTCGGTGCTGCCTTGGACCTTGCCCCATGCTTTCCTTAAGTCCAGGAGATTGGTCCCATACGTCACTGTGAAGTATCTGTATGCAGTGTACTTCTTTCCTTCATAGGATAAATTCATATAAAAGTATGTGTTATTTTTATAAATTGATGTTGGATTTCTTTGAGTGTGTGTCTCACTTAATTCCTTTGTGTGTGCAATTAATGCTTAGGACTACCCTCTGATATACCCAACTGCTCGCCCACACTACCACAAAAGAGAGCATTTGGGGTGTCATTTGCGCATTTGTAATTCCTTTGGGGTTTGCCTGGACTCTTTACCCAGTGTACCTTTGTGGTCCACTATTTAAAGAGCCAGTTTTCTACACTTCTCACTACATCAAAAATAAAGCTTCAAAAACTACATCAAAAATAAAGCTTCAGGTGCTAAGTCACTCAGTTACTCAATTTATTGATTAGTGCAGTCACTTCAAGCATCAGTTGTTTAGTGTTCACCGTAAAACCCAAAAGGGTTGATGCTACTCTGTTCGCTGTGAAAAGAATGAAATTGCCATGCACAGAGAAAGGGCTTTTTCTACATCATTTAAAATCATCACACTGACCAGCATTGCTGCCTCTGGTCCTCAGCCTTGACTCTGTTTACTGCACAGGACCTGCTCAAAAGCTATGCCAGCATGTGGGCATTTATTATTTTGAAGGGGTTGTCGAACAGCTAAACATGAGGCAGCAAGACCGTGCTATTCTTCAGCCTGTTTGTGTGCATTTTGCAGTAAGTCGAGCTTAGGCCACAGCTTTGCATCTTACGTTGGTTTTTCCAGTCGTGGCCCATGTAGTGCTCCTCAAACCAGGAATCCTCACCAGCCGTTCCTCTCCTTCATCCATTTCACCATTTGCCTCATAATAACTCGGTCATGTTATGCACGGTTGGGAGCTACTTTGCACCGCCTTTTCAAAGCGATCTGTGGCCTCCTCAGAGTTAGGGTTTATCCAGGAGAGGCACCAGGACAGACTGCAGGACAGCCCTCTGTAAGTAAGTTTTGGTTCATTGGTAGTCTGCAAATGTTGAGAATTGTTTAAGGAATCCGATTCTGTCCATACGTCCAATCAATATTGTAAATTTATGCTGTTTATAAACAGATTTGCGGCGGTCCTTCAGAGTCCTGGGGAGTTGTATCAGTACAGCCATCTTACCAGCCTTGCCACCATCACTACTTTTTCTTACATTTTTTAAAATTATTAAATGAATGTCTTACTTAAAATGCTGATGTCTTTTTTTATTTACATGTATAGTCAGGCTTTTGTATTATGCGCCTACAGGATCCGCCTTTTATAATTGTGCAGCCAGCATAAGCTCAGCTATTTCTGTTCATTTTGTTTATAAGAGAATCTTATGAATAAGAACTATCTGTCTTAGTTCTCACTTCCCTGCTCAATCCAAGTTTAATGATTAGAGCCAATTCGCACTCTTTACATGTTTTTAGCTAACCGAAGCCTTACCCCACTAAGGCTGTTAACAAGCTGTGGGTTAATTTCCAATCTTCGCATGGACAGGAGTTTGCACATTAATCGTAATTCCAACTTGAGTAACAATTACTGCACTGGCTGTTTTCATAGCTGACAGATTTCGACCGGTAAGACTCCAACCTGCCTAAATTTATTGAGGGGAATGACCGGAACAAATGTGAAACATGTGGACTACGATGTATTTAAAACAGATTCCCCATGTTATGCCTCATTACAGCACCCAGTAAGAACCTCAATCTGGGGTAAAGGTATTTACAAGTTACAGTAAATACCACATCCCCGTCTGGCCCACTTGTAAACAGGGCCTAAGAGTAACTTTTTGTTTTTCTAAAAGTCACAAAATCCAGATTAAACTCTGCATCTGAAGGGTGTTCTAAGATTAGTACTGTTCTGCTCTAGTCTATTGAAATGTTTGATTGGATTTACTTCTGAAAAGATATCCATCCATACACCAGTTAAATACTTAATCCAGAGCTGTGCTGTTTTTCCCAAGCCGTATGGGATCTGATGATACAGTAGTGGAATTTTATATGGTGCTTTATATTGTTCTGTCAAATCTAAGTACTTAGCAAGTGATATTACCCGCTTAGATGCTCAGTTTATTGCCCATGACAGGATGGAAGTGTGAGTTGAGTTTGCCAGAATTCAATTTCATAACTTTATAGTCCGTTGATTTTTGCAGCTAATGCTTCACTTATTAACCTTCCATCTGCCTAATATAATGAGGTATTGCGACAATGCAAATCATCTTTTATTTCCTCAATCCCAAACTTGAAAAATTGGATACAGAGGGCAATTACTTGTGAAGAAAATCAATTTGTTCTAGAAAAAAACAATTTGTACTCTTGAAGAAAAAAATATTGGAGTGGGATCTTGCAGATAATAAATTATACTGTCTTGTTTTCTGCATTTTGGATCTTCTCTGATAAGTAACACCTATTTATGTTTTTGCCTTTTTCTCTCTTTGGCTGCAGTTATTCTTTTTCAATGAGACTTTGGAGATTGTATTTGCTGCTGCAGGAGCTCTTCTATTTTGTGGATTCATCATCTATGATACACACTTGCTGATGCATAAGCTTTCTCCAGAAGAGTATATTTTGGCTTCAATCAACCTCTACTTGGATATCATCAACCTTTTCCTGCACTTGCTTCGTATACTTGAAGCAATGAACAAAAAATGATTTCAAGCGACTGTTAATTAAATAGGATAAACCTTAATATTTCTGTCTGCGTTGGTGTGTATATTTTAAATTGAGATTTGATTAATCTTTTCAGATGACTACCCTTCTGATGCACTTTAGAAAAATGTATTGGGTGGTTTGGGTTTGAAGATTGAGAATTTGCTGTTTGCAACATAAAACTGAAGTACAGATAAAAGGGTAGGTCAGTAGTATTGAATCTTTCAAGTGTTTATGAATTATCACATGGAAGCCCGTGGTCTCATACCTTTATGCTAGTCTTATATGAACAAGTTAATGACTTTAACAATTGTTCTTTGAGACTGTAACATTCCAATTTGATGTTGTAACCGTCTGATAATTGTGGCACTAGTTAAAACAGTGTTGCCCTTGTGGTAAACATTGGTTTTACTTTTCCACGTTGGATTTTATTCCAGCATAGTATTTCAATCAAATAATGTTTGTCTTGAAAACCCAGTTTATTTAATGTAATTAGTAAGTAACCTATTATTACTATACTGGAGTATGTAAGTAATGTAATACAACCTTTACTGGTGCTTACTGGCAGTTTGAGTGTTGACAGATAAACACACACCAAAATGTTGGGGTATGGTTTTGCAATCTGTACAGTTGTCACATGCAAATGTGACTAGTATTATGCCTCAGTATTTCAGATCTCTGCTTTCTTAACATACATAGAGCATGTCATCAATATGAATTGTGTTGAAACCCTCTCGTCTTTTGCCAAAAATGCAATTTCTTTATTTGGTAAATCTGGTACATATCAAGCGTAGAGTTGAAGGAGACCAAGTGAAATGGTGTTACTATGTATTTCATTATTGAAGAATTGTGATATTCTTAAAAGGTGATCATATCTGTATCTTTTACTTGATCAAAATATTAAAGTTTTAAAAGTGGAAATCGTTGCTTTTCCATTGTTTGCGCATCAGCAATATTTTTTCACTGATTTGACTAAATGAAAATGTTGTGCCTTCTGCAGATGAGGCCCTAGAAAAATGGAAGACAGTTCTTCACTTTAATGTTTTTAAGTTCAGGAAGCATTTGCAAAGAATGCAACACCTGAAAGGGGCATGTTTCTGTAACAGTCCACCTCTTCCCTAAGGAACACAAATCAGGATACCTCAAAAATACATACTTTTCCTTGTGGGTCCAAGCATCTCCATTCATATGATGAAAAAAAACATCTTTACAGCTTGGAGTATGGTATTTATGCCTTAGACCACCTTTCAGTACATCTTTGTTGTCTTTGACGCCTTCCGAAGTCCTCTGCAAAGTTTTGATGGGAAATTCAGAAATGTCATATGTGATCAATCAAATTGTTACCAAAAAATAAAACTGATTTTATTATAGATATTATCCTGTGCTTAAGAAGAGCAAATATATTGGTCTTTACAACCTAATCTAGTATCTTCTTTTATATTCTTTCCTCATGGTGATAGTAACCCAAATTGTGGAGGACATAATGGCCACGGTAGAAGTCAAGGATGCTTTTAATGAGATGGAGAACATGGCGGCAGTCGGCTGACTCGCTGCAGCGCTCTGTGATCAAGCTCCCGTTGTACTCTGCCTAGACGCCTGAGACATGAGATACGCGTTTAAAAAAGGTTTCCCGTAATCCAGCGTTACATATCCTTGGCTAAAGCTTTGGCTGTATTAATTTAAAAGAGTACGTTTTTTCCGACCCGACTCGTGTAAGAATACGGAGTATTTGTTACGATCCCCTAACGATCTCCTAACGTACCTGGTGTCCGGCACGGCTCGGCGTAGGCTGGCTGTTTCCCTCTCTATGACCGGAGGTAGCGAGCTCCGTGGTGGAGGTAGCAGCGGTGTAGCGTGTGCTACTTGCCCTAGTCAAATCACAATACCGGTTGATCTGAGGCTGAGGTTGTGGTCCGTGGCCGCCCTGGAGCTGCAACGGGGGAGGAAGGCACGCTGTTTGGCGCTTACTACATGTAGTGTTTCCACTAAGTCCCAGGCTCAGAGGTTCGAGTATAATTCTCGAGGAGCGGTGGAGGGTGAAGGGGGTGTTGAGTGCCCCGAGGGCACGAAGAAGGAGAAAAGCTGTGAGGAGGGGGTCTCGGAGGAGTCAGCTGAGGAGTGTTTACAGTTATATCAGCAGCCACCCAAAAGTAGAGGTTCTCGCAGAAGAGGCAAGGTGCCCATAAAGGCACAGTGGAAGAAGCCTGTCCCTACTCCACAGGAGGTAAATCTGGCTAATTTGGTACACAGCGGACCCACACCCCCTGAAGGTAAGAAAGCCTCATCTTATTTGTCTGCGGAAGTGAAGTCGAAGTGCACAAGATCAAACGGGGCCAGGGGTAAAGCTAAACATAAAAGGGATTTGAACGTGGCACCTGATTTGAGCTCTAAGATAACGCCGTCCTTGCGCTCATATTTTAAAGTTGTACCACAGGTGCTGTGTTTGACAGAGGCTCAGGACATGTCTTCCCCCTTGACAGTAATAGACTCTGGCGCCAATGATTTGCCCGTTTCGGATGCCCTAGATGTCTTGGAAGTCCCAGTCTTAGACTTTGTCCCTGCCTCTTGTGGCCCCTCCAGTGGAGACTCAGATCCTATGCTCACTTCTGAGTGTGTTTTCTCTGAGGTGGATTCGGTTCAGCCTGGTTCACTGAATCTACTTAGGGGTGATTTATTGGCCAGTGGTTCGATCAGGCCATTGGAACCTGAGCTTCCGGGGGAGGGAAGTCATGTTATTGCAAGAGAAGGAGGGGGGGCAGGGGACTCTGTTACTCTTGAACTGGTAACCCCAGTGGATCCAGATACAGGGGGCATAATCTCTGCGGCCTCTATACTGGCAATGTTTTCAACCCTATCCCGGGACATTAAAAAAGGGTTTGAAGAGTCTTCTGCCAATCAGGCGGACATTCGGAGCTATTGCGAATCTCTGGACAAAAAGATTGATGGGCTAACCTCTAGGACGGGGAAGCTAGAAGAGACGGTCGCTGTGATGTCTATCCATCTGGACGAAGCCGGGGAGGACATTGTTAAATTGCAAAAGGAGGATCAGGCCCTACTTGATAGGATGGAGCTGTTAGAAAACCACGCCAGAAGATCTAATATCCGTATACTTAATGTACCAGAAGGTTCCGAGTCGTTGTGTCTCGATAATTCTTTAGAGGAATTGACCATCGATATTCAGAGGGTCCACAGAGATCCGTTCAGGAGAAATCAACAAAGATCTAAGCCCCGCAAAATCCTGGTTAATTTCCATACCTATGCCCTTAAAGAGCAGATCCTCAACTTAGCTCTAAAACAAAAATCTCTCCCTGGAAAGGGATTTACTTTCCTCATCAGATCTGACCTTTCTAGGGTTACGTTAGAGAAACAGTGGGAGTTTGGCAGGCGGTTTGAGGCATTTAGAAAGTTGGGGGCAACTGCTCAGTTGGTGTTCCCTGCTGCCCTGAAGGTGATGTTCAACAATAAGATGTTTTAACATCAGGTCAGTGCAAGCCGCTGACGAGCTCCTTTTAGATTTGGGTATTAAGGCAGCCGGCTAATATATACCTTTCGTAAATTTTCAGACCAAGAAAGGGCTCCTGAGTGTTAAAATATATTAGCAGAATTGTAGGTATTGAAATTAGTCTTTGTTAATTAGAAAAGGTAGTTATGGCTACAACATAACTATCATAGGGAAGGAAAAGAGGATAGGGGAGAAACGCGAAAGAGAAAGAAGAAAAAAAAATAATAAAAATTTGGGTGAAGGGTAGGATTTCTAATCTGTTTTCTCCTTTTCCTTGTTCTATCCATAAACTCCCATTCACACATACCTGCTCTTACACATTGCGTTAGAATAAATGTGCAACTTGGTCACTTTTGGAGGGAAACTTGGCTCAGAGTCAGGGTGGGTCACGGGAGCTTGAGATGGGGTGCTATCTACTGGACTCGATCCGGTTAGATACACCAAGGGTTCTCCATGGGAGGGAGGGGGTTGAGGGGGGACACGGGTCACCGGGTAAAATGCTTCATAAAATTCCTCATGTGCCAACCTTGTGCTCTATTGTATTCTGCTGGGTGTAGGATAAGTTCAGATATGCTGCTATCGGATATTAGGATAGGTCAGACGAGAGATGTTCCAAGTCCCCGGGTGGGGTTGAGAGGCGGTAAGGTCAGAGTCAGGACAGGCGTTATGGCAACGGCTAACTTAAAGATAATATCTTGGAACGTAAATGGCCTGCGCACTAAATCTAGGGCCAGGAAAATACTACAATATCTTAGGGACTCAGAGGCACAGGTTATTATTCTGCAAGAGACGCATCTGGTTCAGGATGAAATGGATGCGCTAGTTAAGGAGAATAAGTGGATCGATTTTTCAATTTCCACTTCTCAGTCTTTGACTTGCAGAGGGGTTTCACTTATCTTTAAAAAACAACTCAGGGCTAGGGTGTTAGATTTTAAGGTCGACCCAGCTGGTAGATGGGTTATTGCCTCTCTTTCTATCTTGGGTAGTCAGTTCACTATCGTGGGGTATTATGGTCCCAATCAGGACGATCCGTCATCTTTGGAGGGATTTTTTTCTCACCTTTTGTCTTTCCCAGAGCCTGTAATTTTTGCAGGTGACTTTAATATTGTCCTAGACCCCACTCTGGATAAATCGCATAATAGTCGATCTCGAATCCCATCAAAATCTAGAGTCTTTTTGCTTAATGCAATGAAGCAGTATGGCTATGTAGATATTTGGAGGTTGAGGGCAGGTGAACAGCTGGGTATCTCTTATAGAAATCAAAAATATCGCCATCAATTTAGAATAGACTTTGTATTAATCAGCCATACTTTAGTAGATTCTGTTAAAGATGTTAAATACCTCCCATTACATCTATCTGACCACTCTGCAGTAGCTATGGAGCTTATATCGATGCTAAGTTTGCCGGCTAGGAGTTGGTCCTTTGATCGTTCCTTACTTTCCCACCCAGACGATGTTCTTTTCTTTAAGTCTGAGGTGAGCCATTTTTTAAAAACAAATGTAGGATCGGCAAGCATCGGAGTGGTGTGGGACTCTCTTAAAGCTTTTGTGAGAGGCCTTATTACAAACAAAACGGCTCACAGGAGGAGGGAATACAGGGAGGCCGTGACATCAGTGGAAGCAAATATTGCTAAGATTCAGTTAGATCTAGACGCTGACTCCACTACAGCAGAGGACCGCTCTTTTCTGTCTGGAAGATTACTTTCTTTAAAGGGCCACCTAGCTTCTATCTTAAATCAGCGTATACAAGAAAGATGGGAGGCCAGCAAGCTCGCACATTTCCAGTATGGAGAAGGAGCGGGGAAGCTATTGGCATGGAAAACCAAAACGGACCAAGTCCGTAATAATATCGAGGCGATTAATGTCAATGGCTCCCCACTCTCCCGAGATGACGATATTAGATCCGCCTTCAGAGAATTCTTTCAAAATATCTGTTGTGAGGATAAGAACATCAGCCTAGTTAGTATTAAAGATTGGCTCAGTAAGATTACTCTTCCAGCACTTTCTGAAGAGCAAAGCGAGAGGTTAGATAGCGTAATCTCGGAGGAGGAAGTTATTAAGGCTATACACAATGCCAAAAAGGGGAAGGCGTCTGGTACAGATGGCCTACCGGCTGAAATCTACAAAGCCCTGGAGCGGGAACTTGTCTTCTTCCTGGTACTACTATTTAACAATGTTCTACTGGATGGTGGTCGGCCCCCGACGTCATGGGACAGTGCGTCTATTACTGTAATCTTAAAACCAGGGAAACCGTCTACTGCATGTGGTTCCTATAGGCCAATCTCCATACTAAATGTAAATTATAAAATATTTGCCTCAATTCTGGCCAACAGATTAGCTCTTGTTGCCCCCAACATCTTACACCCGGATCAGAAGGGGTTTGTCAAGGGGCGACAGCTATATGAATTAACTTTTGATTTAATAGGGGCTATCGACTTGGCAGTTTTGAAGTCTCTCCCCCTGGCGGTTCTTACCTTGGATGCCACCAAGGCCTTCGACCGAGTCAATTGGTTGTATCTGTCGGAGGCCTTGGCAAAGTTCAATGTGGGAGCAGGGTTTCGCCGGGCAATCGGTCTACTATATCGGAACCCAAGTGCCTGTGTACTGATCAATGGCATATTATCTGATCCCTTTAACATCTCGAGGGGTACACGACGGGGCTGCCCCCTCTCCCCACTTCGTTTCGATCTATACGTTGAACCATTCGCTCAAAATTTGAGGGATAATGTTAACATCAAGGCGTTCGCGTACAGGGGTTGGGAAAGAAAAGTGGCCCTGTACGCTGACGATATCCTCATCTTTACCTCTAATGCCCATACGGCTCTCCCGGAAATATTCAAGATAGCCTCGGAATTTGGGGTAGTGTCCGGGTATGAGATCAACGCCACAAAAACTGAGATGTTGACCTGGGGTATGGATCAGAGCTTTTGTATCTCGGGTATTCGGCCAGGAAATAAGATGAGATACCTGGGCCTTGATATTGTGGAGGATATAGATCAGATCGTAAATACTAATTTTTCCAAGGTAGCTAGGGACTGCCGTAAGCTGCTTCAGTCTTGGTCCCATCTTCCATTGTCTCTACTAGGAAGGGCTAACTTGGTCAAGATGGCTGTCTTGCCAAAGATTTCCTTTCTTTTTAACACTATCCCACTGTATTTTGATCCAAGCCCTATTAAAACTTTTCAGGCCGAGATTAACACCTTTATCTGGAATAAACATCTTCCAAGAATTTCGTGGAAAAAGTTAAGGAGGCGCAGGGAAAAGGGGGGGCTGGCTGCCCCGGACATCCAGGTGTATGCCTGGGCGTTCCAGTTATCTCATGCCAGGATGCTGTTAAAGATACCATTAGAGTATGGGGTGGGAACTTTATATACCACTTTGCTTATGGGAGAAGGGGTTAGCCAGTCTGGGTTCCTATTAAAATTTGGAGATCCCAAGTTCTTTAAAAAAATTAAATTGAAAATTCTCTTGGGAATGGCAAGGACTTGGGCCCAGGTATCAAAATCCATTAAAATAGGGTACTATAGCTGTAGGACTCCCTTATGGGATCTGCCCGATAATCCACCCTGGTTGGGAGACTCACTTGCAGTACCTATTAGAGAGGCAGGGGTGGAGGTTTGGGGAGAACTATTTGTTGAGGGGGAACTGCTCTCCTGGGAGTGTCTGAGTAGGAAGATTGGCCCTGGCCTAGCTAGGCTAAAATATCTGCAGATGTCCAGCTGGTCTCGCTCTTATACTGCACAGCCCTCTCGAAAAAATAAGTTCCCATTAGGTGGTTATAGTACCCTTATTACTTTGTTAATTGATAAACCCCCTGCTAAGAAGGAGATTTCGTCTTGGTATAACCTGATTTTGGAGGAGATGGACGGAGTATTCGTGCTTCCAGATGAGCTCTGGGGGGCTGATATAAGTAACACCAACTTGCAAGAGCTATGGAGTACATCTTGTCGACTGCTGTGGGATGTGGTGAAACCAGCGTGGTTGCGTAGGAACCACATCTTTACTATCCACAGAGCATACTACTCTCCCCTCCGACTTTCTAAATTTATTCAGGGGAATATGGTGGTGTGTGCTAGATGTGGGTTCCTAGCAGCCTCCGACATTCACATGTTTTATGAATGCCCTCTTCTGTCTCAGTTTTGGGAAGCCATTTGTAAGATCCTGTCGTCTTCAATAGACTCCTAAATAATTTTAGATCTCCAGTTGGTGATTTTCGGAATCTTAAAGGGAGTCTCCAACTTGGCGAAGAAGCTAGTATTTTACGCTATACTACTGGCTAGAAGGGAGATATGCAGGAAGTGGAAGGACCCTTCACCTCCTTCTATCAATGAATGGTACGCCTCTGCCCTGCAGGTTTCTAAGTTTGATTTGGCTAGAGCAGGGAAAAGATCTTTTTGGCACCTTCTTAAATGGGATCAGTGAGATTCTGTTTTTTTTTTTTTTTATTGTTTTTTTCCCCCCAGGTCCAATGGTTAAGCCATCTATCCCATTCCTAGGTATAAGCGGTGCTCTGATTCCTTCTTCAGCACTCTGGCAGCACTTTGGCTGAACTCCTGAGGTTATGGTATGGTGATCGCTGGTATGTCAAGCCCTATCGCTGTGGGACGAGGCCCTCACTCTATGTCTGTCCCTTCCAGTTGGTATGTACTGTGACAGCATATCGCTTGTAAACCTATTGATTGTGCATATAGAACCTTGGTGGCATATGAGGACAAAAAAAAAAAAAATACATAGAGCATGTCATCAATATGAATTGTGTTGAAACCCTCTCGTCTCTGCCAAAAATGCAATTTCTTTATTTGGTAAATCTGGTACATATCGAGCGTAGAGTTGAAGGAGACCAAGTGAAATGGTGTTACTATGTAGTTCTTTATTGAAGAATTGTGATATTCTTAAAAGGTGATCATATCTGTATCTTTTACTTGATCAAAATATTAAAGTTTTAAAAGTGGAAATCGTTGCTTTTCCATTGATTGCGCATCAGCAATATTTTATTACTGATTTGACTAAATGAAAATGTTGTGCCTTCTGCAGATGAGGCCCTAGAAAAATGGAAGACAGTTCTTCACTTTAATGTTTTTAAGTTCAGGAAGCATTTGCAAAGAATGCAACACCTGAAAGGGGCATGTTTCTGTAACAGTCCACCTCTTCCCTAAGGAACACAAATCAGGATACCTCAAAAATACATACTTTTCCTTGTGGGTCCAAGCATCTCCATTCACATGATGAAAAAAAACATCATTACAGCTTGGAGTAGGGTATTTATGCCTTAGACCACCTTTCAGTACATCTTTGTTGTCTTTGACGCCTTCCGAAGTCCTCTGCAAAGTTTTGATGGGAAATTCAGAAATATCATATGTGATCAATCAAATTGTTACCAAAAAATAAAACTGATTTTATTATAGATATTATCCTGTACTTAAGAATAGCAAATATATTGGTCTTTACAACCTAATCTAGTATCTTCTTTTATATTCTTTCCTCATGGTGATAGTAACCCAAATTGTGGAGGACATAATGGCCACGGTAGAAGTCAAGGATGCTTTTAATTGTACATATCGATCAATGAACATTGTCATCAAGACCTGTTTGCGTTTGTATTTCAACTTCATTAATAAAGATTCTGTTCTTTTCACCTAAATTCTGCTCCCAGAATATGTACAAGCTGCATTCAGCCAATCTTGTCCTTCAGGCGCATGTTTGTTCCTTTTTAGGTCTCGCCATGCGAGGGCCTTTTGGAATCGATACAATTTCAGACTGGTGCTTTAATCCACGCCCTTCTTTTCCATTGGCTCGCGCCCTCGTTTATGTTAAATTAGCAAGCTGTGTTTTTGGTTGCCGCCTTGTCCATTTTTAGGACGGCCCATTTCGACTGGCCGACGCCATGTTTGTTCTTGTGACGTATGATGGCTTCTCAGTGGCCATCTGTTTGCTTTGCGTTCGCCATCTGTTTGCTTTGTGTGTGTTTACTGGCTTCTAATTGGGATGTTACAAACATTTGCATCCCAATGTTGTGGACGACATAAAAGGTAGGTGCTACAGTATTGTGTTATGCTTTTCAAATAATGTTGAATGTTTACTGAATGCATTTGTTCTATACGTTTCGGGCCTTTTGGAATACATTTTTAAAATGTGGTTTAGTAATGTATGATTTATTTGTAGACATTTGGTGTGTTTTTTTTGTGTTATGTTTTGCATGTAATGTTTACAACTTACGATCCAATATGTTTTTGCCTTATTGTTTCACGTTTTACAAATACTGTTTAACAACACCAGAAATTTCTTTAGACGTTTGGTTGGGGCTTCTTGTGTGTGACGTTTTACAGACAATGTTTAGCAACATGAGTACAGTTCGGGCCTTTTGCTTATTTGGGCTTGTAGTGACCAAAAGTACAGTGTGGCATCTGTATTTGGGGCTTCCATTAATTCGGCTTTTGAAAAGTTTAGGACACGCGTGGCAGCACTAAAGGTAGAATTGGGTGCTCTGTGTGTGTGGCGGCACTAAAAGTACGCTTTGGTGCTGTGTGTGCGTGGCGGCACTAAAGGTAAGCTTTGGTGCTCTGTGTGCGCAGCGGCATTTAGTGCTCTATGTGCGCGTTGGCACTAGAGGGAAGTTTTGGTGCTGTGTGTCTACAGTTGTGTTTGGTGATTTCTATGCTTACAAGGTAAGGACACCCGTTCTGTGACACGGAAGGTATGTTTGGTGTGGTGTGCATACATTATTGTGTTATTTCTACAAATAATGTTTCGGGACATATGAATTATTTTAACACGCTTGGGTCTCGCTAATTGGGGGATTTTGCTTATTTTGCTGCACACATGTTAAGAACATACATGCGCATTTGCTGCGGCACAAAAGCTAGGCTTTAGTGCTGTGTTTGTACAGTAGTGTTTTGCGTTTTAGTAGATACGTTTTGTAAGGTGTGTGTTATTTTATACGCTGGGAGTTTAAGCAGATTTGGGGCTTATGCTAATTTGGATGCCCAAAAGTTAAGGTTACATGTTTGGTAACACGCAAGCTATGCTTTTGTCCACTGTGTGTACATTATTGTGATATGCTTTCCAAATGTTTCTGAACGTTTAAATGGGGCATCTGTATTTGGGGCGTTTATTACTTCGGCTTATAAAAAGTTAAGAACACGCGCGGCGGCACTAAAGGTAGTTTGGTGCTCGGTGTGTACAGTTGGGTCTTGCGTTTTGCCAATTCTATTTCGGAAAGTGTGTATTATTTTAAAAGTTTGGGGCTTATAATAATTTGGGGATTATGGTGATTTGGATGCCCACAAGTAAAGGACACACGTTCGGTAACACGGAAGGTATGCTTTGATGCAGTGTGCGTACATTATTATGTTATGTTTTACAAATAATGTTTCGGAACGTATGAGCTTGTGAACATTAATGGGACACCCACTGCCCCCTGTGAGCAGGAGGCGACGAGGAGACACTGTTTGTAGCAGCTTCCGGGCCGCAGGCTGGTAAACCAAGGCCGCTCGGCCTCGGAGCACCAACAGGGCGAGGAAGGAAGGAGGGAACGGTTAACCAGCATTAAAAATGCAATAGGTCTCGCCTTTCATTAAGTTAAAGCCAATTGATTTGCTATACAATACCATTAGCAAAGCAAATGGCTTTAACTTAATCAAAGGCGAGACCTATTGCATTTTCAATGCTTGTTACTATTAGCTAGAAAAAGCTCAGTGCCCTAAGTTTTGTCAAGAGTCAGGCTCTAGTTTACTTCACTTTATCTGGAAGTATCTATCAGCCCGAAATCTCAGCATATCCTTTCCTTATACTTCATGTCATCTAAGTAGTAGTCTCAGTTGAGGCCTGGTATTTCCACCTCAAGAAAGACTTCTTGCCCAAGTCCGGCCATTTTTCCAGAAACATTGTAGTCTTGATCAGGTAGTTTCAGAAACCTCTGGGTCTGAAGGCTTCTTGTATCCATATTGTTCCTTATGCTGGATTGCAAAGCTTTGTTCTACTGCTTCATTTGACTCTAAAATGGAATTTGTCCTCAATACATTAGTTAAAAATCTTTTATTTTCAGCCACATCTTTTTTTTAAAAGGCACATTTTTTCTAACGTATCAGATTATGATGGACACAGTTATTCCACTATTACTAGGAAGATAAAGCTACAGGATCATCTTGTCTTGACAATTTAAAATAGAAATCATGACATTAATAACCTGGAGCTCGAAACCACCTTTGTAGCCCTATAGCTTCCCTTCCCTCTGGTGGAAAGTTGTTCCAAGTAAGGAGGGGCGTTTGCTTTGCTCTCTTTACTTTCTGCTAACATGACAATGAGACTGGTCCCTCGAAAACAATCCCTTTCGCCAGAGCCCACCCTACACCACGATTGGGAGGTAATTTGAAGTGTTCTACTTGCAGACTTTTTTAAAAAAAAAGAACTGAAGCTTTCCATGAAAACATCTTTTCTCACAAGAATTTCCCACAAGAAATACCATAATATTCTGGGTTTTGCATCACATTTGAGAGCAGTGTAGAAGTTTCTAGAAGATGTGCTCCTCGAACACTGGTCAGTAAAGTTATTTTCGACTTTCCTTCATATCCACCTAGTTCATCAGACTTTTCTGCACCTTAAGACCCTCTTTAATGTTGTGCTCCATTTTCTCTTGCCAAATTAAGATCTTGTGAAATGCTACTATTCTCATAAAGATCTTACTCATGCTTTCTCAGATCTCAACTCTTCTGGTCCATAAAATGAAGGGTAGGTGAGTCTTCTCCACAGCTGAGCTTGATGGCTTGGTTTCGTAAAAATTGAATTTACGTATGCATATTTGGACATCTCAGAGACGATCATCACCATCACGAGCACTGAAAACAATCCACCAACAAGCAGTACAACAGGACCCAACCCGGTCTGCTACAATGTTTTAGAGAGAAAAGTGAACCCACTAATTGCTGTCCTGAATGATGTCTTGCATTTCATTGATTTGATTGCCATAGGTATTAAGATACATTCTCTGTTATTGGGGCTTCCATCAAAACTGCTTTTGACAATTATTCACTCAAGAAGTTGTGCCTGCACCTTTGTGTTCCATAGGTTTGTTGACCTAGAAGAGTGTCATGACCTCCGTTTGTGACTTACACCATCGATAATGAATCTCAAACCACTGTTGCCTGATGGATAGTCGTGCGTATTTTGAAAGCATCAGACATTTTTAAGACCCCTCTGAAATGTCCTGCTACTTCCGCAAGAGCAAAGGCAGTATTGCTGACTTTCCAAAGACCTGATCCTACTGTATATGTTGTGTGTATGTGTATGTGTATATGTATGTGTGTGTGTATATGTATGTATGTATATATATATATATATATATATATATATATATATATATATATATATATATATAGCGCTCTAAGGTTGATGATTTGACTTCTATATGTTTCCTGCTTGATGTGTGCCGTCCGTACCTTTCAATAAAGGTTTAAAGGTTGAACCTTCCACAGCTGCCTTAGTGCGTCCTAATTGTGCGACAACCTTCGAGCGTCATATATACATATATATACACACAGCTCAGAGACTTCACTTCGCACGCAAAATGAAGGGACCGCACTCAATCAAGGTTCTCTGTTTTAATTTATTTCACCGAGAATATTTGCCAGGACGCGTTTCGGCGTTCGCGTCTTTTTCGACTGTTTACAAAGTGCAGTGCATACAACAAAATTATATCCGTTTTACCTCAAGTGTTTCCGGTTCAGACTAAATAAACATGAAAAACAGACTCCAAAACGTAATTACAAGTGAAGGCGCCAACATGATGCAACTCATAGTAGCGTGGTAATGTAAATCACGAATCATTATTGCAAAACAACTACATTTAACAGTTCATTACATAAACATTGCTATTGTTACTGTTCTTAAACTAATCAAAAACATGATTCCAAACCATAGCTATTAAGCCCTGAATGGGCATAGTTATGCATTCAATAAGTGACGTAATGTGCAGATATTTAAATTTTTAAGGTATGCAAATAATAATCATTACATATAGTAGATATGACTGTTTCATAATTCAACATGAAAATTAAGCCCCATATATATATATAATATAGTGCAGTGTTGTAGGCTAATCATCCATTTTGCAAGAAGTACTTTATGAACTTCTTTTCTAGAAACAATGCTTGTTATGGCCTGGAGTTTGTGCAGAAATTGTTTGATGCCTGGTTGGACATATGCTTCTGTTCTTTCCCAGCGTTATAAGATGTGCCGTTAAAACCAAAGAGTAATTAAAAACCCAACCAGTAATCAAATGCCTAACCAGTTTGGCCTCTACCCCCTTCTCAACATCTCTCTGGCCATCACATCCAAGTGTATGCTATGCTACAGCTTTACCTGCTGAACGAAGCATAAGAACTAGACTCATGGAAGCTCCAACCCATTCTTTAACAGCCATCCTTGTTATAGAGAAGTCTGCTCTTGCCTACGGTAGAGTTACTTTCAGTAGGAAAGATAATAACTAAAAGTGGCAGAATCACCAGGAAGCCATATTTCCTCTTTGATTGTTCCTTCCAGGTTCCATCTTTCTGAAGTGATGACCTGCTAAAAATGTTCAGCAGGACAAGGGATATGCTTAGGTTTACTGTAGCTTTGTAGTGTCTGGAAGTTTTTTTGCATAGAACATGATCGTAAAATTTGAAAATGCTCACATGCAGTATTTTAAATGATTCTCTTCAGATGACCGTAGACTTTGTTGTATTTTTCCTGCTCTGGGCCACATATGTCAGATCCTTAAATTGTGCCTGTCAGCTTCCAGTTCTCTTAGTAGCGAGCCTTTTTCATTCTGGTCATCTATCTGTACATTTCTGGTCTGTCTCTTAAATATACCTTTTCTACAGTGTTTGCCTAAGATATGTTGAATGAATGAATGACTGAAATTGAGCTTATATAGCACTATTGTTGCCCAGAGGGCATCCTGGTGCTGTACGACTTGATAAGCTAAACAAAAAGGATGGACCCACTATGTGGATGTGGTACAACCGCTAGTCTGGTTAGTATATGGACCCACTAGGTTTGTTTAAAAGACCCCTCACACACCAACCTAGTTGGTGTCATGCTTCATCATTGGGGTCCCAACCGGGTGGCCGAATGCCCCCCGGATGGGCTACGACGCCTGATTACAGCGGAGCTGGTGTGGTGCAAGTGTGTGATGTGTCATGATTTAAGTTAAAAATACCTCTGAGAATCCTTGCCTGTAGTCTTTATTAGTGGCGGCTCAGGATATGATTAAAAATATGTGTGGTGCAACTAAAACAGAAAATGATATCCCTAGTTGGCTATGTGAATGGTCTACATGTTTCAGCTGACGGAAGTGTTAGTAGGGGGCTTTCTTCAGGACTGGATAGAAGAAAGTTTGAGTGGCAAAAAGTAAAGTGCTATGTGAAAAAAGGGGTGAAGTACCTACGCACGCGCTAAGGTGTGTGGACTAGGTGTCAACGTACTTACGGACACTTGAAAAACCTGTGGGAGTAAAGGAGACAATAACACAGAACATGTATACACATCCTTACTGTTAAGCAACATAAAACGCAATCTTACGTATGTGCTATGGTCAAACGTGATGACTAACCCAGCAGTTGTATGCATTGTCTTGGCAAGGTGGGGCATGCTGCATGCAAGAAGTGACTAGCAGCCTACGGTGATTGCCCCTGTCTTATCGATGCTATGGAGCTCTGAAGCTCCAAGTGAGATCCAGGTGGTTATGCGGCTGGGGGGTGACGAGCAAGCTCGCTATGTTCTATTGCATCACACTTACAGTTGTGGTGAGCAGGCAGAGGTCACCGTGGTTGGTGGCTAAGTGGCGCGCTGTGCGGATTTTATCCACACTAGTGACTGTGCCTGACGTGAGCGTAAAGACAGTGCACACGCACGTTGAAGGGCACAAGCGGTCATGCGGTGCGTACAAGAGAAAAAGTTTAAAAATCTAGCCAGAGAGACTCCGCTAGCAACGCTGTGTAGGTAAGTATATTTACACTATGTATGAAATTAGGCAGCTGATCGGGGCTCAGGAGGGGTCATCCGATGTAATGAATCCGGGGAGGAATGGTATTAAATTTAAAAAAAAGATGTATATCAGCGAGCATGGAGGCAAAGTGTGCTCGAGGATCCTGCAATGGATCTGCGCAGCGCAACCTTGCTTGGTCTCGGATAAGAACCCATCTGTAAACCTGCTTCGGAATCCCGTAGTCCCGGTTGGTGAAGTGCGCCGGGGATGGGAGCGCGTATATGCCGGTGCGCCCTCTTGATTGCGTGCCGGTGTGTTCAAAGGGAGGCAGGGAGCGGCAGCACGGAAATGCGTGGGCGCTTGTCCGCATCTCAGAGCCCAGAATATTGGGCGGAGATGTGCATGCAGGCGCATGCGCTGAGGACTGATGGTAGGGTATGGGTTTGTTGGCCATATTTGAATTGTCCGTAAGTACTAATATGGGTGGGATGCACTAGGGTGAATGCTGATGTATACGAGACTGGACGGCAGTACCCATTGTCGTACTACGCAAAATGATAGGATCAATGTGCCCATTGCCGCGCGTAAGGCCTGGTGTGAGGGCAGTGAACGGCCAAGAGTTGATGGTACGACTTAATAACAGCCAGAAATAAAGGCAGGAAACAGGTATGGCATTTGGCATGGAAACTGCCAGGCAGAAGTCTACAGTCCCAAAGAGCGCACCATGGCTCTACCTTCTCTAAAGGACTCCAACGCAAAGTCTGCCATTTCAATGAAAAGGTTTGACCCATCACAGGGTATATACATGAGGGAGGCCTGTACATTGTCCAAAAATCTGTGGAGTACATCCACATGCAGTGGTCTCTAGACCAGCACAGATTACCTATTTGGCCTTAAATAGTGTATGACAAATTGAGCCAAACGGACCCTAATGTCTCTGGGACTGCTGCAAAGATCTTGCTGGCCATGTCCTTCAGGGTACGTTTAAAACAACACCCAGTAAGCAAACCGCATTAGCCGACTGCAATCGCAGACTTGTAGTTGAAAATGTGATTCCCAAAAGCTCAATCCTTTTGGATTCCGGATCCAGACGAGTTGTGGGGAATTAGTTGGGATTTACTTTTCTGGATGAGGCCTGACCACAAGGCTGCTGGAATAGGATATTTAGTAAGTAAATTAGGCTCGCTATGATCTGGTCTGTCAAGCCTGACCATATTTCGGTTTACCGTTATCCATCAAGGTATCAGTGAGTGCCTCATTGATGGGGTGCAACAGCTCAGGAGTAGCAGGCCCAGGCTTCAAAGTTTCTATTGGAGCCGTCATTTTCCTCTCGACCAAAAGCAGCTGAAAATCAAGAACCCCTGCTTCCCTCCAGACACCACTTCACAGGAGCACTGGTCACCTCTGTGGCAAATCAAACCCTGCCTCTTGCAAATCCATGTAAAAGGCATAATCCATGTAGTTAGTAGGGAGAAAATCATCCCCATTACCACCTCCACCATCTACATCTTGGATTGTCCCTTGCTGAATCAGAGCCAAAACTATAATGGTGCCTCTGCTGGTGTGAATTCCCTGGCAGAGGCACAAGATCAGAGCCAGTGTGCCTGAAGACCGGCTGTGCTTTTGTAATCCCATAACACTGGTCGAGAAGGAGCTGAAGGTGGCTCCTTGTCCACCTCTGTATCGGAACCAGGGTCTTTTCTTGTGTCTGTGCCTGCATTGACGTGGCAGCGACCAGCATAGGTCTTGGACCGTGAGTAGAAGCCTGTACCGCTGTAAGTAGGGTAGTTCAGACTGCGCGGAGGACAGATCTGCCAGCAGTAACCCAGCTAGGGGCCTCTGCAGATCCTTGGGGCATGTAGGCACACCAGAGTGAAGCGGAAGCGCACCAAAGGTCTTCAGCAGGACCTCTTTGAAGGAATCAATCTGCTGTGGCATCGTCAATGGCCCGGTAAACTTGCCGCACAACCGGGAGCTGCTGCGGACTCTGTTCCGAAACCTCGAAAGTGAAAGACTTGCATCCTGACACCCTTGCGCCTTCTCTTTAGGTTCAGAGTGGTGGGATTGGGTTGAGTCCTGCTTCACTTCTTTATGTTTGTGCTTGGTCTTTGATTGTGACTTACCGAAAGACCTCGAGCACAACATTGGCTGTTTGCGGGAAAAGGCCTGGGATCAGGACCAACACTTAAGTGGGAGCAACACTTAAGGCGAAGATCTCCGCTTTTTGTGTTCGGCAATGTCCAACTTCGCCTCCCAGTCCCAGGTTGCCTTTGGGTGTTTGAAGGTACATTTATCACACACCTTTGAATCTACACCAGAGCCCAGACTCCGAGACACCATTTGTGTGTGCCCATAACGGACATCTTTTTTCTGCAGTTTCACCTTGGTTTGAAACCTGTAGTTGTGGGTGGGTGCATCATTCACTAGTACAATGGATTTCATTTTGAGAATTTGTCAGAAGGTGACAAAATTGGGAGTAGAGCTCCTAATCCAAGCTGGAAGTGGCGGAAGGAAAGGAACTGATATTGGCGCGCATTTACATGCAACTTTGCTCTGTCACTTCCGGGGCTCTACAGAGCTGATGTGCAGCCTCACAGCACCACCTTAGCAGTGCAGGAGCACTGCCGAGGAAAGTTTCCCGATCCAGTCTGGTGCCTGGGGAGTATTCCAAGGTGTGGAATCTGTGGTAGAAGTATGCATAAGCAGACTTTTATATCGGCGGTATTAGACAACTATATTGCACATTGAGTCATAAATAAAATGGTTCGGGAAGAAGGGGTATGGTTCTCTAATACTAATAATGGCCAATCAGCGTACAATCCAAAATACCCCTTTTTTTTTATTTGAAAGTTAGTTCCTCTGCTATAAATAAAGTAGTAGTAACAGTTACAGCAGGTCGCAAAGTCAAGGCTGAGGTAAGAGCTGTTCTCTGTATTTGGGCTTCAGCTTTTCCAAAACGGTATGGAATACAGACCGGGCCGTGGTGCATTATGGTACTCTGGTGTCATTGCCTTGCTACCACTGCCTCATTGATACTGGTGTTGAGAGGGTAGACCCTTGGGTGATGGGCGAACTGCCACAAGGCCTAGGCAGGCCTGCCGCAGACACTCAATTAGCTAGGTGTACAGCTTTTTAGCTTTGGCACAGTCTGTTGCATCATAACGTGAGCTATGATTACAGTGACACACACGAAAGTGTGTGCCGATGCTCCCACGGACCGCCTCAAGTGGGACCTTGGAGAAAATTTTACTGTTTGCCGCTCACCCTTCCGACACACACACACACACACACATACTCTTCTGACGCTGTTGTGGTCGGTTATTGGACTACAACATCGGTACCCTTTCTGAATCGGTTTAGAAACTTAATGTGAACAAGCATTTGCAATGCAATAGGTCTCGCATTTACACGAGTTTAAGCTACTGACATTGTAAATGACAATGCGTTTTTATTTATGTTTTATAAACCAAAACCTAAATAAAAGGTATTGTAATTTACAATGCCAAGAGCTCAAGCTTTCGTAAATGCGAGACCTTGTTGCATTGCAAATGCTTGTTTATTTCCCCAACACCAACAAATTAAAATGTAATACGAGTGTTTACATAAAAAAAAAATTTCTGTGAACTGGTGACCTCACAACTGTATTGTTTATATTTATACACTCACTTTCCAGAAGAAAATGGCAGCCTTCAAACTGGATACAAATAACAAGCTTACGTAGAAAAACTTAAATTATGAAATAAATACAAATTTTTTTTTTTATATTTGGGATTTGGGGAGGACGCAAATAATGGTAGTTAAAAAAATAGCAAAACAAGTCAAATAATATCCCAACACTGTAACCAAAAATAACAGGCTAGATGTTAAGTTAACTCCTATAAAGCTACGTCCAGATCGTGTTTGATAACAGACACAGAATTTAACAGTGCAAGCTAATATGCAATCCATATAACTCATACCCATTAGCGATATATATATAATGCCCTTAAACTCCGGTAATGAGCCTCTCATTTTTCTTGGATGTTAAAGTAATGGATGTCTCCGTGTCCATTTGAAGCGAGGCTGCCCTGTAGGGTCGGGGGCTCCTGAGACGGAGGTGTCTTTGGTTGTATGTGAATTCTGGAGCATGACCCACTCGACGCTGCACACCTAACCCAGGTTATGCTAATCAGCGAGGATGCAGTGAAAAGGAAGGGGTTCAGCATGGGGAAATCCCTATGTTGATCGTGCCGGAGCAGGACGATGCCACAGAAGTTCCTTTAACATCAAGCATTGGTGAAAGAGAATAGGATCACAAGACTGGTAACCCAAAAAATCTTTTACTGATATTTGCCTGTATCTCAATGAAAATACTCCTTTCTACTTGAATGACACTAGGATTCATTAGCTTTCCAGGTGGCAAGTCGTACTATGAGTAAGAGGCATTATGGGACTTGTATGCGCAAACACCAGTCATGTGACTTTGAGAGTTTCAAAAGGTGCGCTCACACGCACAAGACATCGTTTGTTTCTCCTCCTGTGATCAAGGCAGAAAGTCTGTTGAAACGCGTAAGGAAAAGGGAGAAAGCCTGCGCAACCTTACCTGTGAATAAACGCCCTTAAACTCCGGTAATGAGCCTCGCATTTTTCTTGGATGTTAAAGTAATGGATGTCTCCGTGTCCATTTGAAGCGAGGCTGCCCTGTAGGGTCGGGGGCTCCTGAGACGGAGGTGTCTTTGGTTGTATGTGAATTCTGGAGCATGACCCACTCGACGCTGCACACCTAACCCAGGTTATGCTAATCAGCGAGGATGCAGTGAAAAGGAAGGGATTCAGCATGGGGAAATCCCTATGTTGATCGTGCCGGAGCAGGACGATGCCACAGAAGTTCCTTTAACATCAAGCATTGGCGAAAGAGAATAGGATCACAAGACTGGTAACCCAAAAAATCTTTTACTGATATTTGCCTGTATCTCAATGAAAATACTCCTTTCTACTTGAATGACACTAGGATTCATTAGCTTTCCAGGTGGCAAGTCGTACTATGAGTAAGAGGCATTATGGGACTTGTATGCGCAAACACCAGTCATGTGACTTTGAGAGTTTCAAAAGGTGCGCTCACACGCACAAGACATCGTTTGTTTCTCCTCCTGTGATCAAGGCAGAAAGTCTGTTGAAACGCGTAAGGAAAAGGGAGAAAGCCTGCGCAACCTTACCTGTGAATAAATGCCCTTAAACTCCGGTAATGAGCCTCGCATTTTTCTTGGATATATATATATATATATATATATATATATATATATATATAATCTCTATCATCGACCAGGTCGTTAAACAAATCTAAGGCATTACAACGTACTAGCACGTATGAGAAGTGTTCATAATGCTCTTCATCGTGGCATTTGACTCGACAGTGCCTTAAACTTACTGGCAGGAAGAGCATACATTTAAATGGATAATGTCCTTTAGGTAGGCATCTCCAACAATAAATCTTTTACTAAGTGTAATCATTTAAAAACATTGAGTTTAATAAATTACACAAAATGAATCTACGTTAGAGTAATTAACGTAACACGCAACAAAAAGTACGTTGTGTTCTTTTGAAGATGCTAAAAAAACACCAGACACAAGAAAGGAGTTTCGAAATGAAAACCCAAATGCAATAAAATTTTAAATTGCAAATATTAGATCCCAAAACAGCAATACTGAAAAAGACAACGGGTGTAAGCAGCGTTCTATGCAGGGGCATGGCGACACTATTACAAGGGTTAACTGACCGTAGGGAGGCCAAAGTGCAGCAAACGTGCCCTATCGATGCAACACATACTGACAGCGGAAACTATACATTCCAAACTAGATATTGTGGCATACGGTGCGAGTAGAGTCGGGGGTTATGTGGACACACAGGGGGGTTATTGAAGGGAGGCAAAACGGTGCACATGGGAAAGCCGTCCGGACAACACAGAAAAGTTCCAAAAGACCAGAAGATGCAAGTAGGAGCAAGGGGTCGCAAAGAAACCATGAAAAAGCCCTGTGGTGGGGGAGTGACAGTTGTGAGAGGCACCATGAGGAAACAATCTCTCGGCATGCTGTGGCGGGGGCAGCGCATTCCAGGCGGGGGAGCGGACCCTTTGAAGTATGATGCCGAGGCTGTGGCTACATGTGCACGCGCCAGTGGGCTGAAGCGCTTCCCCTAACGGATTGCATGGCGGCACGATGCACGCGATTGTGCGCGTGCTCGCCATGCAATCCACTTTTGGGAGCACTTTGAAATGCCCCTCTTACTAGAGTCTTGCATAGCGATTGCGTAAACGCAATAGCTAGGCAAGACCTTAAATTATTGTGTTTGGCCCCTTTTCTGAAAAACTGTCTTGTGGGAGGGATTATCCACAAATACGGTTGGAGAAAGTATAACTTGCAAAGTCTGGTCCCTTGCGCGCTCAGCTCGGGCAGGATATTTACACCCCACTACTTTCAAATATCACCAGCGGCCACTCCTGGTGCAGTGTTCGAAACATGTTTAATATTATATAATGACTTTTAGCCATGTTTTATATCTTACATCCCTGCTTGGTATTTAGATTGGAAGTGGAGAATGCCATAGAAAGGTTTAAGCAGTTCCATTGAAAAGCCAGTTTTCCCTTTTAAAAACTACACATATTAGTTCTTCTCTTTCACGCCTTTAGTGTATTAATCCATACCTCTTCTTTCCTGCCAGATTATCCCAGTTACAAAAATAAACATAAATCTCGATGATGCTAGACTTACAGAAAAGAATTCAGGCCTTTCTCTCTGGAACCTTTTTGGTCAACTTTGCTCTAGTAGACATTGAGAACCACTAGACTCTGTTTTTTGTTAGTTTGTGAATATCTATCATTATCTTCAATACATCAACTGCATGATTGTGGGCCAGCTAGGGTTTAAAGGAAGACTATGGTATGATTGTTAGGGAAATAAATACTTTTACACCCTCTCGGGAGCAGTGAAGCAAACACACAATACAGCAGTTTTTGCAGGAACAAATTAAATGTATTTGTCTGTATTCATGCATGCTTGCTGGCCAGCAAGGAAGAAGTCAGTGCACACACAGATGCTCTCAGCCTGCTTTTTCCCTGACTTGTTTCTGGGCCATATATGCACTTAGTAATGCCACCCTAGCAGAACTAAAAGGGACATGGTGCCAAATACAGAGATACACAATATTGGCACTGTGCCATTTATAATGTGGACCTACAGTGTAAACAGAAATGAACAATCCGATGAGCAAACTAACACGGTATTGAAAAAAAAAATCTGATCTCTAAGTTGGTCAAGCTGAGCTAGTCCAAGCAAGGTCAGATGTGTATTAAATGCATACATATGGTGATGTATATATTTTTGTCCAGAAATCATCCCTTTAGGATAGCCATATCCTACATTGGTGTGAAAACAAAATATATATATTTGTATGAAAGAAACCTTGTTATCTATCGTTGGATGGCATTACCTAGTGCTTAGATGAAATGCATATATTGTCACATAGATACATTCTGATGAGATAACCATTATTGAACGAAGACAAAATTATATACTAGTATTCAATTCATACTACTTCCTGTTGCAGTGCGATATCAGCCGTTGGTGGTAATACAGCAGCATACTCATCACAAATATTTTTGCACTATGCAGTGTAGGGACAGTGTCCCTTAATCACTCAGTTCCAGGGCACTTTCTGTAAGTGTCAGTAATGTAAAGGCACACAGTGTGCTATCATCTGCTTCTCCTCCTAGTCCGCAGTCATCCTGTTTAGGGGAGGTTTCCCCGGACCTGCCCTGCGTTGTCCTCTTCAGTTTATTTTTCAGCAGGTACACACATCACCTTTTTTTGAGACTTGGTTGCATGCGTCACTCAACAGCATCTGTTGGTGCCACTGTCCCTGTGCTACTTTATGATGGACCCTCAGCTTGGCTCTTAGGAATGGTCTGTCCTCTCCATGTTTGGTGTGTTGCGCAGTTCCTCTGGTGACAGATGTTCTTCAATTTCTGGTACCTCCGTCTGAGGCATTGGTGGTGCAGCCCTGCATCTTGTCCCCTTAATCCATTTTGCGGTGTCCGTTTACTGTCTGTGGTCCAGTTCACCTAGAAGTAAGAGAAACAACTTTTATTTTTTTATCACCATGACCATGTCTCCAGAGTTGCATTAGATGGCTTTGCCCTGATGGTGTGCAGTACTAAAGGCAGGGCATCAGTTGTCTTTACTAATACATTTTTTATTTTGGAGTTCATCTTCTCCTCCTGGCCTAAACTTTGGTGGTATGGGGCATGCAGTTTACACTTTATTCCCAAACATACCATCTTTTGCATAACTGCAGTCATAGTCACCCCCTCAATCGCCATTTATGCCCTGGTGGACACCAAACCTGCGAGAGGTGGCTTTCATGAAGCATTGCGCAACCTTTGCTGCATTTTTCTGCCTTGTGGGAACTCTTCCACCTATTTTGAAAACTCATCCACACACACTAGCAATATTTCGAAACATTCACTGGGAAGCTGTAGTGCTAGAAGCACTCCTATGTTTTGAAACCACATGATGACCTTTGACTACCATTGTTTTAGTTGACTTTGGCGTTTTATTTTACCATAGCCTAAATTTACTACATCATTATGTTTCCTGCATGTGCCTTTTTTCCCTTGATGATTCAGTTTGTGTTTCTTTGTAGTTTTAAAATGGGAGAGCTTTCACAGAGAAGAACAGCCTTGCCAGGAACAGAACGTGTGGGATGTGCATTTTTAAAGCATGCGATAGAGAGAGATGTGGAATCTACTTCTTGGTCTCAAAGTGCAGCATTCTAAGCAGTGGTGCTCAAATGTGCATTATGTTGTACATTGGTGGATGAAGTGTGTGATGCTATAGGCAGTGGTGCACAAATGTGCATTATGTTGTACATTGGAAGTATTATGATGTTCTTACTATTGGCTTTGACCTGCCCTCATGTCATCTTGAATTCTGACTCTGTCTTGCTTGAGCATTTTACATGCACAGGCTGGCCCCCAAATGACCCAAGTTGTTTAGGTTATTCACGTTCAAGGTTGTTTTGTTGACTGTACTGCCGGAGACTTTCGTAAACTTCGTTAGATAAAGGCTGGAACATGTAAGAATGCAGAAGGAACGTTAAAATTCCTTTGCCTTTAGAGGGCTTGCATGGAAAATGACCAATTCCAGTAAGTTTCCTTGGCGCAGAGGAGAGCCTCTCAGAATCTTCTAGTGTGTTTTCAGACTATAAAGCTGGTGTTTATTGACTTGGAAACTGGGATTTGAGCCTGAACGGCAGACGTGTCTTCAGCGCAAGAATCTGGTTGCTGAGTCTCTTGACCCCGGCTGTGAATTCCCCAGTCTGGAGTGGGCCAGGATGAAGTTTGCACCAAGTGATGTGTTTTATTTTTGATTATTGCCATTGTGATGCGTGACTGTCTGTGTGCACATTCAGTTTCCAGTGACTATAGCCGTCATTGTGATGTGTGAGTGTCTGTGTGCACATTCCAGTTTCCAGTGGCTATAATCATCTTAGGTGTTTTCTTTGAGTATTGACTTTGTGCTGTGTGAGAGTCTGTGCACATCCAAGTCTGCAGTGGTTTTATGTATATAGTGTATATGTCTTTCTGATTTCTTGCAGGGCATCCTGCATAATCTGCGTTTGTTTCATTCCAGCATTATCTGCTTGTTTCATTTTATTATCTGCTAGCATTTTATTTCATGTATATTCCATGCATTGTGTGTGTGTGTATGTATATATATGTGTGTGTGTGTGTGTGTATGTATGTATGTATATATGTGTGTGTATATATATATATATATATATATATATATATATATATATATATATACACACACACACTTGAATGTTCATTTAACATCTGGGAAAGCCTTTTTGTTAGAGACCATTGCATAAATAAAACCCCATGCCTTATCCTTTGATGTGTTTCATTTTATAAAGTGAAATCATTTTCCAGGTGGTGTTTTGTTTTTATTGCTTCGTTGTGTTTGAGCCTACGTGTGGGAGGGTAGTATTCACTATTATCTGGGAGTATGAAGCAATACAGAAGAAAAATGCATTTGCTCATTCATCCCCCCTTGTGCAACATCAGCGGGTCCATGCTCAAGCCTTGTAAGGGAAAGGAACATACTGCGTGGGTCCACAGGCCTCTCATCCCGGAAACCAACAATCTCCTCATCATTCGGCTCACATCCAGCATTAATCCACACTCTCTTCATCTGGTGTTGCAGACCTTCGTGCTTCCCTCACATTAGCTAGCAACAATTGTCTATGAAGGAGCTGCTTTTTTTGGAATGCTTTTATTCATTAGAGGCACCATCTGTAACATGCTCTCATGCTGTGCCAGCCATGGTGTTACCTCTGGCTAACTTACTATTAGCTCCTGTGTGGTATTCACCTTTTATTACCGCTATCCATGGTTTGAAAGAAATTTGAAATGGCATACCCATCTAGATGCGTTAAAATTAAGAACATCAGCATCAATTAGCGGTTTGAAATTGTTTAACAAAACCTACGGTGCGATGTCAGATAGACCTGTGTTAAAAGCTTATTCTGCCATGGTACCTCTGCAGTTTCTGTATGGCGCGGAACTCCTATACTTGAGCGGCAAACAGGGCTGGGATAGTGAGGAAGGCAAATATTTAAAAAACCTATTCTCACTCCCCTTGTCGGCAATGGTACAGGCCATAAGACTTGAATTAGGACTGATTTCATGGGGCATTCTAGCCAGTTTGGCTCTTCTCCGTTTTTGGAAACGCCTAGGAGTAGGTGAGAACACCAAAATATCACAATGGTGCAAAAACGAAATTCAGAACAGCGAATTAAAATGGGCAAAAGAGTTTAGAGCTATCATGAAGAAACTATGCTGTACGATGAAGGTTAAATTGTGCCCCATCACTTATATGATTAATTGTGATAAGAAGGTACTTAGGATGTTGGGGAACGAAATATCGCAGGCACAGGATCAAAACTACCTTGCGAATAAAACTTCAGTACACTTTATGACTATGGCATGGAAAAATGAACAATGCTTTCCCTACGTTGACAGGTTACCCGATTGCTGGTTGCGAAGACAGGTTTTAAGGGTAAGAATTGGGGTAAATCCGTGTTATGTAAACAAAGTGATAAAAAGTTCAATGATTGATAAGATGGATTTGCACTTTGGGCACTTCATGTGACTTGTTACATATCTTATTAGATTGCCAGACGTTTCTTGATATTCGAATTATGCTTTTAAGACCGATTTTTAGGAAATATGAGATAAAATCTAGGGCCCAGGCTGTAATTTTACTGACTGAAATGAGCCACTTAGACATTGCCGCTGCTATTGGAAAGTTCATGCAAAGTGTGAAGGCACTTCTTCTAATTGGTTTTAAATGAGTTTTAAATCACCAAGACTTAATTAATTAATTGTATGTGTTTTAAGATGTGTTCAGTGTATTTAAGGTTATGCAATTTTAGATGTATTTTAATTATATGTAAGGTTTGAGGACCAATGGTCTAAATAAACGTAAATTGAACTGAACTGAATGGGGCACCCTGCTGTTATGAAACCACAATGTTAAGTTTTTTTCCTCATCTAGGATGCAAGCTCTTGTTGCAGCATACAGCTGAGCTTACTGGGCAGAAGTGACAGGTGGCAGAGCTGCTTTTTCAACTATGGTGTCTACTGTTGTATCATATCCTGCTCTGTAAACCATGTCTGTTAGTCTGCTGGAGGAACCATCAGAGTACCTATCATAGTCTGCCTTTTCTAATGGTTTCTAAACATGGTGTGGTGTCAGTTTCTACACTCTGGACAGCAACATGCTTAAGGGTCTCATCAGAATAACCTATTGCAGGTAATACTGTTGTCAAATTAACAGGTGGGCCTCTTCTAATGGGGATTTTAGTGTTGAATAAAAAGGTGACCTAATAACTTGTGTGCCTGCCAGCAGTGTTGTGTCGCTCCAGATGACAACAACAACTGTACCAAATGCGGCACCTAGACAATACAACTATAGTCCAACACAAGAGTTTTCCTCTCTACCATCACAACTGCCGACACCCAGTCACTGTTGAAGGCAAAATCACATAGCAGTATCTTATAAGACTTTCTTCAGCTGTGTCAGCACATCATTTGCAACACCACATCATTTGCAATTCATTTTGCTCTGAAACATAGAGATGAAAGAACTGTGTGTAGTCTGGTTGTCCCCATCCTAGGGTAGTACACAGTGTCTCTTTCAGAGTTGTAAGTTCATTAGTCCACAGAATGTTGTTTTGTACATCTTTTAGTGTAAAGTGCCTCAAGATGGCATCATCTGCATTCAGGTAAACACTTGCGGCAGTAGTTCATAATCCCCAGGAAGGACATCATTCCTTTCTTTGTGGACAGGGGCAGCATGCTCTTAATTAATTTTGTTCTGTCCCGGGACAGGCAGCGTGTACCTTGGGATATCGCATAATCCAGGTAAGTCACCTCTTATTGGCAGTGCTAGAATTTTGACAATGATGCTATATGCCTTCTCTCCTGGAGGTAGGTCAGCAGAGCTACAGTGTCTTTTTTTCCACTGGCCTCAAGTGATGAAGATTCCACAAAGAGGTTATTAGCGTACTGCAAAAAGATAAAACCACCTTCCAGGTATAGGTTGTCCAAGTCTCTCTCTAGTGCCTGCGCATTGACCCTGGGACTCTCAGTGAAATACGTGTACTGGGTATTTTTCAGGTCAATGGTAAAGAGGCCCTCTCCGTGGATGGACTATAATGCAACAAATTGGCAAGGAGAAGAAAATTCTCTACCTCTACAGGTTTAGATGATAATATGGATAATGTGGCATTGGTGTAAATTACAAAACACACAAGATGATGGACGGAATGTTGCACATTGGCAAAACATTCACACACAGTCACAGATCTGGGTTTAATCCATCGTCATTTTGCTCGCCACCCCAGTTCAGACATGGCCATATGCAAATCAGTCTTGACCCTGTGCCTCATGGGAACAGTCCAGCCCGAACTGCCAAGCCATGTCTTCCCTGGACCAGAATCCAGCATCCTAGGACCAGTTTCGGGGTTTCACCGCTCTTCAGCCAGGATAGCTTGACTCCAGTGGCGTAGTGAGCACGGGGCCCACGTCTGGGCATACCCTTCCCACATAGGGTGAACAGCAAAACACACAAGATGATGGACGGAATGTTGCACATTGGCAAAACATTCCCCCCCAGTCACAGATCTGGGTTTAATCCATCGTTATTTTGCTCACCACGCCACCCCAGTTCAGACATGGCCATATGCAAATCAGTCTTGACCCTGTGCCTCATGGGAACAGTCCAGCCCGAACTGCCAAGCCATGTCTTTTCTGGACCAGAATCAAGCATCCTAGGACCGGTTTCGGGGTTTCACCCCTCTTCAGCCAGGATAGCTTGACTCCAGTGGCGTAGTGAGCACGGGACCCACGTCTGGGCATACCCTTCCCATAAATGGTGAACAGCAAAACACACAAGATGATGGACGGAATGTTGCACATTGGCAAAACATTCACCCCCAGTCAAAGATCTGGGTTTAATCCATCGTTATTTTGCTCACCACGCCACCCCAGTTCAGACATGGCCATATGCAAATCAGTTTTGACCCTGTGCCTCATGGGAACAGTCCAACCCGAACTACCAAGCCATGTCTTCCCTGGACCAGTATCAAGCATCCTAGGACCGGTTTCGGGGTTTCACCCCCTCTTCAGCCAGGATAGCTTGACTCCAGTGGCGTAGTGAGCACGGGACCCACGTCTGGGCATACCCTTCCCACATAGGGTGAACAGTAAAACACACAAGATGATGGACGGAATGTTACACATTGGTGTAAATTACAACAGGCTCTAAGAGAACCACAAGTTCATAAGGTAATCACTTTCTGGGGCAGCATGTTTTCACCAAGCCTCACTTTTTTTTCAGATATTACTTTACGGGGACGGCATTTTTGGGTTTCCCCAAACCTCTCAGTTCACTAGTTCTAGAACCATGTTTTTTTTAAGTAATCGGTGAAGCCATATTTCCTTCAAACTTCTCAAACTGCTGTCTAACACCATCATTTATAATCTTTCAACAGATATACTAGTCTTAATGGAAATGTATTATCCTTAGTTCTTTGTTAGTCCTCAAGGCGTTAGACCATGAGGCCCAAATGTTTAGGGTAAACCCTATTTGTTCAGCTATAGACCAGTGTTGTTCTGAAGCTGGCACTAAAATAATCTTTTCTGGTAGGCCTAGATTAATGCACACCCTTTTTGCAACTTTGAGCAACTCCGTGGTCCAGTGCAAATGCTTGTCTGCCATATAGGCGTACCATTCAGGCACTCGTCCTGTGAAAAATGCTGCTGTACAGTGCATGGACACGGGTACTAACGTCAACTGCACCAAATTAGTGAAAGTCCCTCTCAATGTCAGAGCTGTATTTAAAAAGTTCTTGAAACATGTTATTATAGAAATCCCGAAGTAACGAAGTCCATTGGTAACATGTTGGAGAGAGAGACAAGATCAGGTGCGAATACTACAAAATCCTCACTTAAGTTGCAAGCAGTAAGAGCTGTATTCTAACCTGTCCTCTGGTATTTGTAAGTAAATCACATTTATTGAAAAATACACTGTTTTACCAAATTTTGCAGAGAAAGTTTATCCCCAACAAATTGGTGGGGTGCATCCATATAAGATTTTAAGAGATCAATCCCTTTATCTCCTACCCTTGGTGGAAACAACGCATTCTCTCCGGGTGTGTCTGATCCCTTCATCTTGAAACACTGGGTTGGGTGTTCCGCTGTGCTGATCCTTTGTTTTCTCTTGAAAGCATTCCTCATGTAGCACTGGTTCTCCTGTAAGTCTCTTGGCATCGGCAACACTAACACCGATCCCTAATCTTGTCTCCACTCTGGTATTTACGCTGTGCCCCTTGGTAATGTTATTCAGTAGGGTAAGCCCCACCTTGCATATCTTCCCCAAAGGTACTGTACTCAGCAAACAGCAATGTCCGCTCTGCCTCTAACAGAATTTGCAATGCTTCCTTCAACCAGTCTTGTTAGTGGCATTGTGACGGTCCTTGAAGCAAGTTAATATTCAGTGAGACACTGTCGCCTTCTTTTAATTGTGTTTATTGTCACTGCAAGATGCACCATAAAGGGGCCAATACGTTTTGTTCTCTGATGTAGAGCAGACCGGTGGTGTCCTATCTAGTTCCAGGAGTGCTGAAACAAGGCCATTATTTAATTGCAACCACTATGTAAATTCGTCCATTTATCAAATGCATTTAAATGACTGATGACAATATCCTGAACATTTTTAACATAAAATTAGCCTTTATTTGACCCTATTTTTCCTATGCATATGAAAGCCTCAAACATCATCAGAGCCAAGTTCAATTTAAATTTTTTATAAATCAGCACTTTCGAACTGTTATGTTCTTGTCTAAACATTACCTGTGGTGTTATCCCATCATGGAATATTTAGGAAATCCAATACAAAGGAAGTAAATTATTGTTAAACTACTATACAAAATTACAAGCATTTATTATGCACATTTTTCCTCTGGTCCATAGTGCATATTTAGAAGCAGTTGCACTCCAGTGTGTGTTTGCTTAACATGTAAGACACTGTCCTACATTCAATGCGGTGCCAGCTAACACAATACACTTTTCACATGTATGGCTACAAGCTTTTCTTACACAAAACATTTGCTGCTGACCAATATAGAATCACAACTGCTGAAAAGAAATATCTTCCCCACCAACCAGTTCACCCTGTTTATTTTCTTTATTATTACTACAAAGGCTATAGATTATATGTACAAATTGCATTCACACAATGCTTTTAGCTTGCATTAGTGAGCTTCTGCTTGTGGCTCTCAAATTATGTAGATGAAATCATAAATTCTATCAGTGAACTGCTAGCAACTAATGTAAAATAAGGACCGTCTCAATGGCTAACTTCAGATAAAAAAAATGCTCAAAACCCTCTGTGATTACATTTTGCTTCCATCAGTGCTAGTTAGTGCTAAATACTGAACTCAGCATCTGGCACTTAAACCTGTTGTAAATTCAGTCCCCTGTCTCAGCTCGGTCGCCTTTTAGTGTTTGACCTATTTGAAAGTCCCATCAGAGCTCTGCACAGCCAAACTGACTATGCTTTTGCCTTGACATTTTGAGTTTGTGAAAAGGTAAGATCTAAACTTTGCTTTTTTTTTCCCTTCTTTTTTCTCTTTATGGATTTCTGTACAGTGCGTTCTGAAGCACCAATTAACACCAGTATTTTATAATGCCAGTATACGCCTAGAAGTTTGTGCAAAAGGACAGGAAATGCAGTCTACGTGTCTCCAGAACCAATCTCTTTGCATAACTTTGAATAGTCTGTGTATTTTAAAATATAGTGCAGCCATTAGGCCACACTAACAATTGCATTTTAAGTTTGTCAGTAGGATGCAGGGATATTGGCATTGTTAGAGTTCAAAATAGTCTTATTTTGTACACAACATATTTACCCGTTTAGACACGGAAATCTGAATGTGCACTATATGCACACGTTGCAATAAAATGAAAGAGAAAAAGTAACAGAACCATAAAAGCTATAGCCTTACATGGTACTGCATCATGCAAAAAGAAAGTGGTGTAAATATGTATTCGAAATAGTTACATTGCTGATATTTACAGTAGTGATATCAGACATTATAAAGATCATAAAAATGCAAAACCTATTTCAGTAAAATGCATTTTAAAACAAATTTACATGTATGTTGAGAAGATTTGTAGTAGTAGTCGTTATTGAATAGTATTCACTGACGATTTTCTTGCTGTCTTTATATGAAATGTTTAATGTATTTCATTAAGATTATTCTAATGTGGAGTTTATTTCATGCAAAGCTAACAATTGCCTTTAAATGCATTTATTTATTCCACTTATAAAACGTCTTTTGAAACTAAGCACACAATGATTGCCACCCCTAAGTAAGCTTTACTGAAACATAGAACTGTTTGTTTTACACTTTAGAAATAAGGAACTATTTGCCATCAAAGCCACAAATGAGCTTTCTAACTCAAAACATTGTAAAATAATGCATCAGAAAAATAAAGTCCTGCTGTTCATCTTATTATCCAAACTAATAAAACAATATTTCTAAACTCTCAACATGTGGCTTTTAATACCAGTGTTTAAGTTTGGAGCCAGCCTAGGACTTCTGTTCCTGGGCTTTAGTCTATTTTTAGCCCTGCATGTGGACCCATACATTTTAGTGAGACACCAAACTGCCACAGCATGTCCCAAGTCAAACGGGCATTTTTAAAGAGGAGAGTGAACAAAATTGAAATAGCTGCCATGCCATGGGGGATGACATGCCTTACTCTTTGTCAACTGTTTCTAGCTTTATGCCCCTTATTAATCACCCCTTATGCTAATCTTAGTTGTCTCTGTTTGCTGGATGGTGCACTGAAAAGGCCACAAGAGCAGACCTTGCTCATTACCAGTTATTGAGCAGTGTTAAGCAGCTTGTTAAAGCCATCTTGCTAGTGTATACCATGTGCCCAGGTCCTGCAAATTAAATCCTACTAGTAGACCTGCTTGTGCGACCCACAGACGTAGCCTTTCAAACTTTTCTCAGGCCTGCGCATTGCAGCCTGCATGTACAGTTTACGGCTACTTTGACTTGGCATTTAAAAGAACTTGCCAAGCCTTGAACAACTCCTCCTTTATTACATACGTCACCTCTAAGGTAGGTGCTAGGTAGCTGATAAGGCAGTTTTTTTTTTAAATGAAAGGTGGGGCATCTATTTTGGATTTTTACATTTCCTGGTCGTGTGAAATGCAAACATTTGTTTTTCCCTGTGAGACCTACTCCTCTCATATTGAGTGGCTTTTTACTAGTAAAGTTAGTTTTAACATTACTATTTCATAAATGTCACTTTTAGAATGTAGGCATTTTTCTGCTCTCACAGTTCTGTGTGCATGCAGCGTGTCTACAATACACATCTAGACTTTGTTACAGCAACACTTTGTGTCTTCCCTGTCCATACTAGCGCGCGCACTACTTAATATATTCTAGACAAGTTCATATTCTTACCTTTATCTGCCGGACTATCTTGTAATTATTTTTAAACTTTTCTCTCCTGCCAGATTTTAAAACTGCTTTCTAGTGGGCTTGCCATTGTTCTCCTCAGAGATTCGAAATGTGCTTTATTCTCACAATGTGTACTTGCACCTTAAATGATGAGCACAATGAATGTCTCCTGCCAGAAAAAAATATATTAGACAGTGAAGTGAATAGAGAAAGGGAGAAAAGAAATCAACAACTGCTGACACCTTTGTGTTACTCAATGAAACACAGGCCCTGATTACCGTGTCAGTTAGAGTTGCCTCCGATTGACACCGTTTTGGTGAGGGAACTGCCCAACCATAGGTCGGCGGTTCCAAACACCTTATTACAATGCGACCGCACATGGTGTTGTCATAAACTCCCATTTCCTTATGGGAGTTTGTGCGGTGGGCGGAAAACGCCCACAGCACAAGCCCCCATTGAGGACAGTGAGTTTTTTTTTTACACCCCTGCACTGTCCTCAAGATGCCTGCCACACGCTGGAGGGATTTTCAGGGGGACACCATAGGTGCCCCCCAGGGCCAGATGCGGAGGGCGGGGTGGAAGGGGGGCCCCAGGACCCCTAATGGTGCTTTCCTACAGACTTTCCATGTCAAAAAGGCAGACATGGAAAGGCTGTTGGAAACTGACATCATAATCCCGATGGTGGAAACGCAGTCTTTCAGGGATTATGAGGAGCCTCTGACCGACTGATGGGCTCCATGAGCCTGTCAGAAGGTGTTGGTTGGTCCCCCGACAGCATGCATCCTAAAGCGGCAGTCGGACCGCAGCAGTAGATGCTGTTCGGACCACAAAAGGTTGCAGTTCGAACCGCAGCAGAATGAGGCTCACAGTCATTATGCGAATGTAACAAAACATATCTGAACATCACTATTGGCCCATTTAAAATTGAAATACAGCAATAGATCAATATTTCAAAGTAATTTCCCTCTGTCCCGGTGCAACCTGCCAATGGGACGCTCCACTTACTTCCCTGGGAGGGTTTCTTCTGGGGAAAAAATCTCCTTCTGGCACAGGCTCCCATGTGTGGATTATGATGCCTCGAAGGCATTGGCCAATATCATTCAAATTAATGATACGGAAAACTTAGTTACTCCTCAGACCCATGTTTAAATGGCAGCTATATTCTAAGAATTTCACGCCATTCCTCTTCTGAATTGATTTGTTAGGGAAATAAATACTTTTGCACCCTCCCAGGAGCAATGAAAGATACACACAATTCAGCGGTTTTCAGGAACAAATGAAATGTATTAGTCTGTATTCATGAATGCTTGCTGGCCAGCAAGGAAGAAGTCAGTGCGCACACTGGTGCTCTCAGCCTGCTTCTTCCCTGAGTGACTGGTTTCTGGATCATATATGTACTTAGTAATGCCACCCTAGAAGAACAAAGGGGGACATGGTGACAAATATGGGCAACAGAGAAATGCAAGATGGACACTGTGCCAATTATAATTAGGGCTCCCGGTTTTATAGTATTTATTTTTTTGACATTTCTGTCTGTATTTATCCATATTTATTTTTTGTCAACTTTATCTGTATTTATCCATATTTATTATGGGTTTTGTGAAAAACATAAAGCTGAAACCAGTACATTTCCACATTTATTTAACCAATAAATATGCACTGATGCTTGAATGACTGCCAGGTTTCAGTGATATGAACACCCGCAGAAGATAAATCCATGCACTTATATGAAAATATGCACGTTTCAGTATCAGCCTTCTGCATATCTACTGCTGTTTACTCAAATTCCTTTTTTTTTTTTTTTTTAGACCCTTACCGATCAATCCACACAGTTATTGGCCCAGGGAGTCATGGCAAAGTGTGTTTAGAATCACTCAAAAAGCACCCCATTTCCATTTTTATCCACATTTAAAAATAAAGACAGACCAGAAAATAAATGGTTTTCTGTCTGCATTAGTCTATAAAAATCAGTAAAAACTGTAAACAGGGAGCCTTAATTATAATACAGCCCTACAGTGTAAGCAGAAATGAACAACCAGATGAGCAAGCTAACATGGTAGTGAAAAAAACAAAGTGACCTAAAGTTGGTTCTGAACAGCTGTTGAAGCTTGTCCTGGCAAGGTTAGATGCATATTAAATGCATACATATGGAGATATATATATATTTTTTCTGAACAATGATCTAGACTTTTTACCACTTTAAAAGGGCAACAAAGGCAGATTACTATTGGCTGCAAGTTCTGACGTGTCTTTGATGTATTTAGTTTTGGGGTTTCATTTAGCGCTGGCTACTTCACTGTCTGCATCGGCAGATGCAGTCTTGTACACACAATGAGTGAAACAAAACCATATCTGGAATGGGTAAGACGTAAAGTATACTGCATTTAAACTAGAAGTGGACCTATATACATTGGGCGAGACTGGACTAATTTTGGATTTGAGTAATGATCCAATTTAAAGGAATGTTAAAAAAATTTATCTCCATAGTCTTTATTAGCACTAAGAGATAGTAATACATGACAATAAGAGGTTGTTTCAACTAAAATTTAAACATTTTTGTTACTGTTTAAAGTATAGAAGACTAAGCTCCGATTTGGAAAATGGTCCTCTGTGAATCAAGTGGACTGTTCAGTAGAAACTCTTTCATTAAATTTTTTAAGACTGTATAAGAGAGGCTGTTGTTTGAACTGCCGATATGTCTCATATAGCCCCCATGCCTCCCAATTTCTTTTTTCCTACAAATATAATGGCTGTAATGATAATCTTAGATTTCATCTCAGACTATGTATTTAAAAACATTTAAATAATTGTGGCAATAAATACTGACGGAAAATGGTGTGTGTCTGTGTGTGTCTGTGTGTCTGTGTCTGTGTCTGTGTCTCTGTGTGTGTGTGTCTGTGTCTGTGTCTGTGTCTGTGTGTGTCTGTGTCTGTGTGTCTGTGTGTCTGTGTGTCTGTGTCAACACCTGCTCCCAGGAAAGGCAAGGCACGATACAACTCCGGGGTTACTGACAAGTAGCTTTATTGATTTAAAAGGCGCGTGGTGCTGTTAGTCCCTGAAACGCTCAGGCAGACGCCTTTCAAGCCTCCAATGGCTCTCTTCAGTGCCGGTTCCATGAACTCCGCGCTCTCTCAGGGGATTAAACGAGATGCAGCTGTGCATTAGACCACTCCCATTTTAATGACATCGCGCTCCTCCTCCAATGGAAGGTGTGCTGGCCCCTCGCGCTCACACCTCGCCGAGCAGATGCATGCTGGTAAGTGTAGTCCACACAGAGTGTCTGTACAGTGACAGCATTACTCCCAACATCAAGTGATGTCCCAACTGGCTGGTTATGGGCCACACGCCAGCTCAGGTGCCCAGCAGGATGAAACAAAGCCTTTTTGTCAGCCCCTTGACTCAGGCGATGAATATCGCCTCCTCTCTCCCCTCGCCGCATCTCAAAGCTTAATGGCAATCTGTACCGCTGGGGGGGCGCCGTGTTTTGCAGTTCATGCAATAGTCCACAGAGTGCTGGTCTCTCCACGGTGCTCCTGAACGAGAGGGTGTATCGCAAGTCAGCGACCTGCTTGCTGACGAAATATGAACCAACGCCTGCTCCCAGGAAAGGAAAGGCACGATACAACTCCGGGGTTACCGACAAGTAGCTTTATTGATTTAAAAGGCGCGTGGTGTTGTTAGTCCCTGAAACGCTCAGGCAGACGCGTTTCAAGCCTCCAATGGCTCTCTTCAGTGCCGGTTCCATGAACTCCGCGCTCTCTCAGGGGATTAAACGAGATGCAGCTGTGCATTAGACCACTCCCATTTTGATTACATCGCGCTCCTCCTCCAATGGAAGGTGTGCTGGCCCCTCGCGCTCACACCTCGCCGAGCAGATGCATGCTGGTAAGTGTAGTCCACACAGAGTGTCTGTACAGTGACCGCATTACTCCCAACATCAAGTGATGTCCCAACTGGCTGGTTATGGGCCACACGCCAGCTCAGGTGCCCAGCAGGATGAAACAAAGCCTTTTTGTCAGCCCCTTGACTCAGGCGATGAATATCGCCTCCTCTCTCCCCTTGCCGCATCTCAAATCTTAATGGCAATCTGTACCGCTGGGGGGGCGCCGTGTTTTGCAGTTCATGCAATAGTCCACAGAGTGCTGGTCTCTCCACGGTGCTCCTGAACGAGAGGGTGTATCGCAAGTCAGCGTCCTGCTTGCTGACGAAATATGAACCAACGCCTGCTCCCAGGAAAGGAAAGGCACGATACAACTCCGGGGTTACTGACAAGTAGCTTTATTGATTTAAAAGGCGCGTGGTGCTGTTAGTCCCTGAAACGCTCAGGCAGACGCGTTTCAAGCCTCCAATGGCTCTCTTCAGTGCCGGTTCCATGAACTCCGCGCTCTCTCAGGGGATTAAACGAGATGCAGCTGTGCATTAGACCGCTCCCATTGTAATGACATCGCGCTCCTCCTCCAATGGAAGGTGTGCTGGCCCCTCGCGCTCACACCTCGCCGAGCAGATGCATGCTGGTAAGTGTAGTCCACACAGAGTGTCTGTACAGTGACAGCATTACTCCTAACATCAAGTGATGTCCCAACTGGCTGGTTATGGGCCACACGCCAGCTCAGGTGCCCAGCAGGATGAAACAAAGCCTTTTTGTCAGCCCCTTGACTCAGGCGATGAATATCGCCTCCTCTCTCCCCTCGCCGCATCTCAAACCTTAATGGCAATCTGTACCGCTTGGGGGGCACGCTGTGTTTTGCAGTTCATGCAATAGTCCACAGAGTGCTGGTCTCTCCACGGTGCTCCTGAACGAGAGGGTGTATCGCAAGTCAGCGACCTGCTTGCTGACGAAATATGAACCAACGCCTGCTCCCAGGAAAGGAAAGGCACCATACAACTCCGGGGTTACTGATAAGTAGCTTTATTGATTTAAAAGGCGCGTGGTGCTGTTAGTCCCTGAAACGCTCAGGCAGACGCGTTTCAAGCCTCCAATGGCTCTCTTCAGTGCCGGTTCCATGAACTCCGCGCTCTCTCAGGGGATTAAACGAGATGCAGCTGTGCATTAGACCGCTCCCCTTTTAATGACATCGCGCTCCTCCTCCAATGGAAGGTGTGCTGGCCCCTCGCGCTCACACCTCGCCGAGCAGATGCATGCTGGTAAGTGTAGTCCACACAGAGTGTCTGTACAGTGACAGCATTACTCCCAACATCAAGTGATGTCCCAACTGGCTGGTTAAGGGCCACACGCCAGCTCAGGTGCCCAGCAGGATGAAACAAAGCCTTTTTGTCAGCCCCTTGACTCAGGCGATGAATATCGCCTCCTCTCTCCCCTTGCCGCATCTCAAATCTTAATGGCAATCTGTACCGCTGGGGGGGGCGCCGTGTTTTGCAGTTCATGCAATAGTCCACAGAGTGCTGGTCTCTCCACGGTGCTCCTGAACGAGAGGGTGTATCGCAAGTCAGCGTCCTGCTTGCTGACGAAATATGAACCAACGCCTGCTCCCAGGAAAGGAAAGGCACGATACAACTCCGGGGTTACTGACAAGTAGCTTTATTGATTTAAAAGGCGCGTGGTGCTGTTAGTCCCTGAAACGCTCAGGCAGACGCGTTTCAAGCCTCCAATGGCTCTCTTCAGTGCCGGTTCCATGAACTCCGCGCTCTCTCAGGGGATTAAACGAGATGCAGCTGTGCATTAGACCGCTCCCATTGTAATGACATCGCGCTCCTCCTCCAATGGAAGGTGTGCTGGCCCCTCGCGCTCACACCTCGCCGAGCAGATGCATGCTGGTAAGTGTAGTCCACACAGAGTGTCTGTACAGTGACAGCATTACTCCCAACATCAAGTGATGTCCCAACTGGCTGGTTATGGGCCACACGCCAGCTCAGGTGCCCAGCAGGATGAAACAAAGCCTTTTTGTCAGCCCCTTGACTCAGGCGATGAATATCGCCTCCTCTCTCCCCTCGCCGCATCTCAAACCTTAATGGCAATCTGTACCGCTGGGGGGGCGCCGTGTTTTGCAGTTCATGCAATAGTCCACAGAGTGCTGGTCTCTCCACGGGGCTCCTGAACGAGAGGGTGTATCGCAAGTCAGCGGTATATATATTTTTCTCCACAGCGGCGCAGTGAAAGCCACAAAAGGACGCACTCGCGGGTCAATTCCTTACATTCTCTTTATTTGTGCGGACTTCCCCGGCAACGACAGATGCGTTTTGGCGTAAACGCCTTTCTCAATGTCGGTGTCAAGTCAAACACTAAATTAAGTACAAAACCATTGGTGCATGTGATGGTCACAAGGTGAAAATAGTAACAAGAAACAATATTTCTGGCCTTAGTTAATGGCGGCCATCTTGGAACGTGCAAAAATAAACCGTGATAATGGTGAAAAATAAGGTATATACATATTCAGGGGTAAACATTAAAAAGGTGCACGTTAATCTTTTTCTTCAGATTAAAGAGAAATATACAGGTTATCTTTGTAAAGGTGCACAAAAATGTTAAGTTGCTAAATAAATTCTTACGTTTCCCCTCATAATTGTGCCCTGAAGGGGCTTGAATCAACCAAGTATAATTCATTGTAGTTGAGCTAATAGACATGTTCATAATCCCACATATTGTGTCTACGATCATATTTACACATAACCATAAGTATTAACAAGAGAGCTACGCATTTCTTTAACTGTCCTGCATGTATTGCTAGAGTAATGGAGCAATAGCTGAACTATATGTACAAATTAATTTAGGCAGATTCCTGGATATAGAGTAAATGATCTATATTTGCAAGTTGGTGGGAAATGGAGAGTCTAGGGCAATAGCAGACATTGTATTGCAAAACTGGATGTATTAACTAAGATATTATACCATGTGCAGTGATGAAACACAGGAGATGAAGGGAAATTCTAATCTAGATGGACCCACATCTCTTCATCCCCATTAAGGCCATCTAGGATCATCGTTTGGAGCTTAATAATATACTTTGACTCCAGGACCCGCAATTTTCTGATCCTATCTCCCCCTCTCTCATTCTTTTGTACTTTATCTAAGCAAAAGAAACTAAGTAAATCTCTGTTACTTTGGTGGACTTCTTCAAAGTGGCGGGCAATAGGATAGTTGGTATCTTTATGACTAATCGCCCGCATGTGCTCCAGAATCTGGTTTTTTGCGGGATGTATAGTGCTACCGATATACAACTTATTGCAAGGACAAACCAAGCAGTATATGGTATATTCCGAATTACAATTCAGTAGCAAATGTATCTTCCACAAACTTTTAGGATCTTTGTTATTGATCCTATAGCTGGAGACTTTTTTGCTGTATTTGCATGCTTTGCAACGCATGCAGGGGTAGAAGCCAGTAATCGAGTCTTTTTTGTAGGGGGCATGGATTGAAAATGGCTGTGCACAAGATGATCACCCATAGATTTCCCTCTTCTGTAGGTGATCATCGGTCTGGGTGGGAGGTCTCCACGCAGTATCTGATCTGTTTGAAGGATTTTCCAGTTTTTCTTAAAAATCTGCATAATCTGAGCAGATTTACTGTTAAACTGTGTGAACATCCTAACCGGTTCTTTTTTCCTACTTTCAGGGTCTCCTCTCTTGGTGTTTTTATTCACTAGCAGTTGTGTCCTGGGTACCTTATTTACTTTTGCTTCTGCTGTACGGGGGCATTGATGGAATAACCTCTGGCTGTGAAGCGTTCAAAAGCCCCTGTCTTTGCTAGTTGATATTCAGCATCTTTGGTACAATTGTGTTTAATATGCAGTAGTTCCCATATTTTATATTGGAGATTAAGCTCTTGGGATGGTGACTCTCTGCGTGGAGAGTCAAGTTACCTGATATAGGTTTACTGTACAATCTGGTAAGGAGTCTGCTATTTTCGATGTATACATCTAGGTAGCAGACTGTCTCACTGCTGATGGTGGCAGTGAAAAATAGATTTAACTCGTTGTCATGCAGCGATAAGACATACTCCTCAGCTGAGGGGCGATCACCTCGCCAAATGACAAACAGGTCTTCTATATATCTTGCCCACAATATGATGTTGTCAACCCATTGTTCATTCCTTCCTACCCAGGCCACGTGCTGCTCCCACCAGCTGACGAAAAGATTCGCGCAGCTGGGGGCGAAGCACGTGCCCATCCCAGTTCCCCGTTGTCTATATAACTGTCCTGCGAAGATGAATATGTTGTTCTCTAAGCAGAATTTCATCATGTCAAGGAGCATTTGATTGTGCTGCTGGAACTTCAGTGGCCTTTTCCCCAGAAACCACTTAATTTCATGCAGGCCCTGAGTGTGTTGGATGCACGTGTATAAACTTGTGATGTCTAAAGTAATCAACATCCTATCGTTCTCCATTGCTTTCCCCTCAATCAGTCTCAAAAAGTCCTGCAAATCTTGTACATAAGATGCAAGGTCCCTCACTATTGGTGATAGAAACAGATCAATATAGATAAAACAGTTTTCTAAGAGGCTTTGCATACATGCCGCAATTGGTCTCTCTCAGGGATTTACAAGCTCTTTATGGACTTTGGGTAAATGGTAGAATGTGGGCAGGGCAGGGTTCTCACAATATAGGAAGAGATATTCATCATGGGTTATCATTCCTTCAGTTTCCCATTGTGAGAGAAATTGATGGAAAATACGGATGCAGTCAAGATATTACGATTTTGGTATAGGGAAATAGCATTCCCGATCGTCTAGTTGTCTCTTTGCTTCTCTATAGTAGTGTTCCTTGTCTAGGACGACAATATTGCCTCCTTTGTCAGAGGGTTTAAAAATTAGAGTTCCATCTTCTTTCAGTTCTTCTAATAATTCCCGCTCTTTTCTGGTGCGATTGTAGTGGTTGTCATATGGAGTTTTGTTACTCATCAATTTTTTGAGATCGGTAATAATAGCCTCATTGAAGACGTCTATAGCGTCATGCGGGGTATTTAGGTTTGAGTTAACTTTTCCCTCCCACTTGGGTGATCCCCATCTCTCTCACATGACTCACTAGAGTTGCTTGGATGTTATTTTCTCCACTTGTGTTATTGTCTCCCAAGGAAATTAGGACTCCCAGAGTTTCTAGATCTTGTTCGGTAATGAGGTCAGTCAATTCTCGTATCTCCCAAGCTTACAGATGTCGTGCTTGAAAGGAGCGGATGGATTTTCTGCAGCTTTAGCTTGCGAATGTACTTAAAAATATCAATCCTGATCTGTGTATAGTCCGGTTCCATAGTGGGGCAAAACATTAGACTGTATTGTAGCACCTGTATCTCGTCTGGTGTCAAATTTCTCTTGGATCTATGATCGTCATGGTATTTTGGTGAGTTACCAAGCCCATTCAGGGCAAAATTATGAGGGGAAACGCAAGAGTTTCTTTAGCAACTTAACCTTTTTGTGCATCTTTACAAAGATAACCTGTATATTTCTCTTTAATCTGAAGAAAAAGATTAACGTGCACCTTTTAATGTTTACCCCTGAATATGTATATACCTTATTTTTCAACATTATCACTGTTTATTTTTGCACGTTGGAAGATGGCCGCCATTAACTAAGGCCTGAAATATTGTTTCTTTTTACTATTTTCACCTTGTGACAATCACTTGCACCAATGGTTTTGTACTTAAGTTAGTGTTTGACTTGAGGACACCGACATTGAGATAGGCGTTTGCGCCGAAATGAGTCTGTTGATGCGGGGGGGTTCCGCACAAATAAAGAAAACGGAAGGAATCCACCGCGAGTGCGTCCTTTTGTGGCTTTCACTGCGCCACTGTGGAGAATATATCGCAGCTCACCACCGCGATGACAGCACCCAGGGCAAGTGGTGTGGCGGCGGTGACTTATGTGTTCCAAAAATAAAAAAAAAATATATATATAATATATATAGACACATACATAGTGGAAAAAGTAGTTTAAAAGGGAAATGGATTTGGGTACAAACCTGCAAAACCACTGAAATTCAGCAGTTGTTTTGCAAAGCAGACAACATAACTCACGGTTATCTGCCATGCTGTTCTCGAGTTAAAGTTTTGGTGTAAGTGTGCCACCAAACCCATGCTGCTCACAAACTTTTGACTGCCAAGCCCGCCCAATCCACCATGGTCACCCAATTGATGCTGTGCACAGGACCCCTACCTCTTGCATTCCAAGCTAAGCCAGACACTTATTTTAGTGTTTAGTTTTTGTGTGTGTGTGTCCCCCCCCCCCCCCCCTCCACAGTGCCTGAAACTCACAAACTGAAGGTAACTTGTGAGTCAGGCACAAAATAGTGGTGGAATCCAGTGCATCATTTGGCCGATGCGAGCTCTCGAGTCTGCTTTGGATTTTGTGTCACAAACAGTGCTTTGTTTCAGTTGTTTTGTTTCCCCACAAGTTTAGGTCCCTCTCACCACTAGCAGGAGGTATGCCACCTATTGGATTGGCCACCCACAGCAGTACAACACTTTAATGCAGCAAAACACTTGCAATTTGGAGGAGAGTTGTGCTTATCAAGACAGCAGAGGCCCCTCTAATTTGCATGTGACATCACAAGAAGTGACATCATAGAATGTGACATCGCAGGACTATTGATCTTATTTGGCATCAATGAAAAGACCTAATGCGGATATCAATAACCTGGACAAAAAGATAACTATACAAATGAAATGTCCATATATTTTAACCCATTTACCGTGGCGGTGCGGGGCGTTCCATTGAGTGGACGGGGCCGCGTTACTCCATGTTAACTGATTGTTTCCAGATGAGTGCATGATAAAAAATTCCAGTTCTGTCTCATAAAGGGGAGAGAACCTGTTGAGGTAATAAGGGGCGGGATCATTCAAAATATAAAATTAAACAAGAGAAAACCCCTCACACCATGGATATAATCGCACATTTCAAAAGGCTCCGTTATCTTTCCGTGCCAATTTAGGATGACATTAATACTTGGTAATTTGTTTTAACGTAATCCTCACACCAGTATTCCACACGCACATGCTAAGATTCGTAGGACAATCTTTTTTGTGTGTGGCCTCTCTACTCTCCAGAATTATGTTAAGTGCAAAAACACAACACATATAATACAAAAATACAAGACACCATTGCAAACAAATAAAGGTTGTACATAAATAAAAAAAAGACTTAGAACAACCGAGACCGCTACTAAATCATACCTTGACTTGAAGGTTTGCTGCAGATTCAAGGGGTTTTCAAATCAACTTTTTTGATTTGGTGTTAGAACTGTAGGAAGTGGTAGTGGCCGGCTTTAGCGCCAGTAGCCTCCTGTGTGAAAATGTTTGTTGGTGCCCCCCAATGGCTCCCTCTGCCGCGGATTCCCTCACTACCACCCTTTAACATTGCCCCTCAAGTCTCCATAACCACATTCTCGCTCAGATGCATTTAACTTGATTTACAGCACCACTGATACCAGTGTAGGGTGTCAGGGCACTTTATATCTCACACATTACACAGAGAATATCAATCATACGTGTTTAAATCACTGTATAGGAAGTGTTATATAAGACAAAGGACTACAATGTGTAGGAGTCACATGACAATCATACTAGTAGGTAGTATTGTTTAATAGTGATCGGTCTGGAGAAACACAAACTCTGAATTTAGAATGCAATACCATGGTTGGGGGTTCTCTTTAATAACCAGAATTGATTTCAATCTAAAAGAACCCTTTTTTTTTGCAACATTAGGATAATCAAAGACTGGGGAAAAAGCCTAATGCTCTAAATTATACCTTGCAGTTTGCATGCAGCTCTAAGATGACAGTTAATAGCTTACTGTTCTATGTTACGATTTTGACTTATAAACTACAAGTAACAAAAGGATCTCACTGACAAAATCAGTAACCGACTGACCTATTTACATTATGTGCACTTTGTGATCTGCATAGTACATATCCTTTGCAGCAGGCACATTAACCCTCTTTCACTAGTCAAAACTTCCACCTGACAAAACTCCATCTCTCTCTAGGAAGAACATTAATCACTGGAGATATCATGACATTTTTATTGTTGCCGAAAATTGCTGGAGGCCAGGAAGGAGGCAGCAAGTGCTTTTAAAAACATAATATACTTGCAAACATGATGTCCCCACCCAAAGTGAGCGCTCGGTGTGATGTCCCCGGTCGCACCGCCCTAGAGCCTCCCTGATTAAGTGTCCTGTGACCTCAGTGACAGTCAGTGTTGCTCCAAGGTTTGCTGCTTCGTAGGCCTGCCCACAAGATTGGAGGTGAACTTCAGTATGGATTGTGGTGGACAGGCCTTCAAGCTTAACCCACACTTGCCACTTTGCGACCCACTCTGTCTTGCTTTAATTAGTTATTTTTATTTTTCTCCATCCCGAGGCTGCACTTTGGAATAGAAAAATGTCTACAAAAGACATTTGCAGCAAAAGTGGGGTTTATTTTGGATCCATTTCACGGAGGAACAAATAAACAAATGGAGAGGAAAGAGGGAGTAATGGCTACAAGGCCCTGGGGTGGCCCCCCACACCTGGACCTTTCAGCTTGCTCCAGTGCTTCAAGGCCCAGGGAAGGGGGGCCCCTCCCTTGGGCCTCGAAGCAGTAACGAGGCCTTTAGCAAAATCTACCACTGGCATTTCTACTGCATTTTTAAATGCACATTCACATCGAAAAAAATCTTTGCTATGGGTGATGCAAACTTTAACAAAAGCCAGTTGATCTGGCTGCTCCCTCCAACCCTCACCCACTTCTCCTTACCTGTGTCCGGCTGGTCCTGGAAACAAAGGGGCCTTCTGTCATCTAGCAACAAAATGCAGAAAGGGGTCTTGAATGGCCGGTACTTAACAGAGGTGCTGCCATGCCCCTGTCTGTGCCAGCCCCATTCTGTTTGTCTCTTCCCCCCCCACCCCTCACCCCCAGGAATGTCACCATTCCCTGACTAGCAAGGTCCAGACATCTCTCATTTGTAATGCGATTGTGTGGGGCAGGGGGTCCTGGAGGAGCAGGTGTGCTAACTGTGAAAGTGTGATCTTTCACAGTCGGGCCCCCAGTTTTTTAGCTGAGCACGAGGCCCTGGGCAGCTGCCCACACTGCCCATGGCTAGCGGCGGCCCTGGTCTTGCCTTTTGAAATGTGATTGACAGGCTTGATTTGAGTTTAAATGTGCGTGATGTGCAAAAGCTTTACCCAGTGCTTAGTTTTTAAAAGAATGGATGCTTGTGCCCAAAGCTCTGCTCAGAAGCTCGTGGTCGGTGCAATTGAATGTTGAGCATCCAATATCAGGGCTGCCCTAGTCTTGAATCTAACTCCTGCCTCTTAAATCCGCTACCAGCCATTCCCTGCGCCTTTATTTCACTCTTGAAGGTTCCTGCTTTTCCTTTTATGACGGTTTTCCCAAAATGAGTGTCTGTGGCATCCACCAGCTCAAAGTAAGCACTAAATTGTTAACCCTCTAAAGCACCTCGTCACCTTTTTAAAAAAACTAATAACTCAATAACTACTGAATTTATATACACCAAACCAGAAAACGCGCGCTTTCTGTGTAAAGCTCTACTTTCATGCCAAATTTGGCCTAAATTTGTTTGGCAGTTTGGGCTTTAGGTAAGAGCAAAATTTCCCATCGCAGCTAAAATGGGCAAACACTTATTTTTCACTTGCATTCAACTTTTTTACCCCATGAATGGATCGACACAAGATAACGGACAAAACTCATTGATAACCAAGTTTTACAAATATGTCAACAGGGTCAAACTTTATAGGCAAACCCAAAAATGCCTTTTCAATGGAAAGTGATGCGAAGTTAGGATAAAAGTCAGACTTAAAAATATAAAAAGGCTTTACTTTAAAAATGTGTGTTGAGGTGCAATAATGCAGAAGCTCTGTAGTATACAAATGATTTCACACGTGTTAATATAATTAAAATACACCCTCAGTAACTTCATGGTGGCGACGACTAGGTTGATAAACATACACATATAGAAATAATATAGTGCCACCACAAGAGGGCGCGCGTACATTGAAAATTGATATTGCGGTTAACATACTGTACGACAACATCGAACATGTGCAATGTAGGTCGTGAAAAAACAGCCAGGATCTGAAATCCATCGATCACTATTTCAAAGGATGGAGAAAAAAGGTTAAATGCCTCTTTTTATGTCTAAACGCGTGTCTGCAGAATAATGGTCCAGCCATTTATCTTTTGTCTTCTGAAGAAATATCAGAAGCGTTATATTTTTTTAATCGTCTTGGTTGTCCGTCCGGGGCAGGTGCCATGGTATTTATGCATTATTTTATTTATTTATTTGGTTAAGTACTCCGTTCTGCATTGCTGCTGTGCCCGAAGGACCACGAAATTTGAGGGCTAAGGATACCGCCGTCATATAAGAAGTAACAAGACAAAGCCATTGACGCCACAAAAGGCTATGGCACTTTAAAAAAAAATCTTTATTATCCCATAGGGAGGCATGTTTATTAACACTGAATTATAACTGTTACTAAAATTAGCAAAATTGTTAGGCGTTCTTAAGTTTAATAAGATGGCTTGCCTTGCTGGTTAAATTACAAGCGTTGGAAAACACTCCAGAGGGGCTTCACGCACCTTAGTGGGGGTAGCTATGTGTAAACGAGAGCCCTGCTAGTTGCTTTATACTACAGGAGTTCTTAGTGGGGGTAGCTATGTCTGAACGAGAGCCCTGCTTGTTGCTTTATACTACAGGAGTTCTTAGTGGGGGTAGCTACGTCTAAACGAGAGCCCTGCTTGTTGCTTTATACTACAGGAGTTCTTAGTGGGGGTAGCTACGTCTGAACGAGAGCCCTGCTTGTTGCTTTATACTACAGGAGTTCTTAGTGGGGGTAGCTATGTCTGAACGAGAGCCCTGCTTGTTGCTTTATACTACAGGAGTTCTTGGTGGGGGTAGCTATGTCTGAACGAGAGCCCTGCTTGTTGCTTTATACTACAGGAGTTCTTAGTGGGGGCAGCTATGTCTGAACGAGAGCCCTGCTTGTTGCTTTATACTACAAGAGTTCTTAGTGGGGGTAGCTATGTCTGAACGAGAGCCCTGCTTGTTGCTTTATACTACAAGAGTTCTTAGTGGGGGTAGCTATGTCTGAACGAGAGCCCTGCTTGAATGCTTTATACTACAGGAGTTCTAAGTGGGGGTAGCTACGTCTAAACGAGAGCCCTGCTTGTTGCTTTATACTACAGGAGTTCTTAGTGGGAGTAGCTATGTCTAAACGAGAGCCCTGCTTGCTGCTTTATACTACAAGAGTTCTTAGTGGGGGTAGCTATATCTGAACGAGAACCCTGCTTGTTGCTTTATACTACAAGAGTTCTTAGTGGGGGTAGCTATGTCTGAACGAGAGCCCTGCTTGTTGATTTGAACTACAGGAGTTCTTAGTGGGGGTAGCTATGTCTAAACGAGAGCCCTGCTTGTTGCTTTATACTACAGGAGTTCTTAGTGGGGGTAGCTATGTCTGAACGAGAGCCCTGCTTGTTGCTTTATACTACAGGAGTTCTTAGTGGGGGTAGCTATATCTGAACGAGAACCCTGCTTGTTGCTTTATACTACAAGAGTTCTTAGTGGGGGTAGCTATGTCTAAACGAGAGCCCTGCTTGTTGCTTTATACTACAGGAGTTCTTAGTGGGGGCAGCTATGTCTAAATGAGAGCCCTGCTTGTTGCTTTATACTACAGGAGTTCTTAGTGGGGGCAGCTATGTCTAAACGAGAGCCCTGCTTGTTGCTTTATACTACAGGAGTTCTTAGTGGGGGTAGCTATGTCTAAGCGAGAGCCCTGCTTGTTGCTTTATACTACAGGAGTTCTTAGTGGGGGCAGCTATGTCTAAACGAGAGCCCTGCTTGTTGCTTTATACTACAGGAGTTCTTAGTGGGGGTAGCTATGTCTGAACGAGAGCCCTGCTTGTTGCTTTATACTACAGGAGTTCTTAGTGGGGGCAACTATGTTTAAACGAAAGCCCTGCTTGTTGCTTTATACTACAAGAGTTCTTAGTGGGGGTAGCTATGTCTGAACGAGAGCCCTGCTTGTTGCTTTATACTACAAGAATTCTTAGTGGGGGCAGCTATGTCTAAATGAGAGCCCTGCTTGTTGCTTTATACTACAGGAGTTCTTAGTGGGGGTAGCTATGTCTAAGCGAGAGCCCTGCTTGTTGCTTTATACTACAGGAGTTCTTAGTGGGGGCAGCTATGTCTAAACGAGAGCCCTGCTTGTTGCTTTATACTACAGGAGTTCTTAGTGGGGGTAGCTATGTCTGAACGAGAGCCCTGCTTGTTGCTTTATACTACAAGAGTTCTTAGTGGGGGGTAGCTATGTCTAAACGAGAGCCCTGCTTGTTGCTTTATACTACAAGAGTTCTTAGTGGGGGTAGCTATGTGTAAATGACAGCCCTGCGTGTTGCTTTATATTACAGGAGTTCTTAGTGGGGGCAGCTATGTCTGAACGAGAGCCCTGCTTGTTGCTTTATACTACAGGAGTTCTTAGTGGGGGCAGCTATGTCTAAACGAGAGCCCTGCTTGTTGCTTTATACTACAGGAGTTCTTAGTGGGGGTAGCTATGTCTAAACGAGAGCCCTGCTTGTTGCTTTATACTACAGGAGTTCTTAGTGGTGGCAGCTATGTCTAAACGAGAGCCCTGCTTGTTGCTTTATACTACAGGAGTTCTTAGTGGGGGCAGCTATGTCTAAACGAGAGCCCTGCTTGTTGCTTTATACTACAGGAGTTCTTAGTGGGGGTGGTTATGTCTAAACGAGAACCCTGCTTGTTGCTTTATACTACAGGAGTTCCTAGTGGGGGCAGCTATGTCTAAACGAGAGCCTTGCTTGTTGCTTTATACTACAGGACTTCTTAGTGGTGGCAGCTTGTCTGAACGAGAGCCCTGCGTGTTGCTTTATACTACAGGAGTTCTTGGTGGGGGTAGCTATGTCTGAACGAGAGCCCTGCTTGTTGCTTTATACTACAGGAGTTCTTAGTGGGGGTAGCTATGTCTGAACGAGAGCCCTGCTTGTTGCTTTATACTACAGGAGTTCTTGGTGGGGGTAGCTATGTCTGAACGACAGCCCTGCTTGTTGCTTTATACTACAGGAGTTCTTAGTGGGGGTAGCTATGTCTGAACGAGAGCCCTGCTTGTTGCTTTATACTACAGGAGTTCTTAGTGGGGCTAGCTATGTCTGAACGAGAGCCCTGCTTGTTGCTTTATACTACAGGAGTTCTTAGTGGGGGCAACTATGTTTAAACGAAAGCCCTGCTTGTTGCTTTATACTACAAGAGTTCTTAGTGGGGGTAGCTATGTCTGAACGAGAGCCCTGCTTGTTGCTTTATACTACAAGAATTCTTAGTGGGGGCAGCTATGTCTAAACGAGAGCCCTGCTTGTTGCTTTATACTACAGGAGTTCTTAGTGGGGGTAGCTATGTCTAAGCGAGAGCCCTGCTTGTTGCTTTATACTACAGGAGTTCTTAGTGGGGGCAGCTATGTCTAAACGAGAGCCCTGCTTGTTGCTTTATACTACAGGAGTTCTTAGTGGGGGTAGCTATGTCTGAACGAGAGCCCTGCTTGTTGCTTTATACTACAAGAGTTCTTAGTGGGGGGTAGCTATGTCTAAACGAGAGCCCTGCTTGTTGCTTTATACTACAAGAGTTCTTAGTGGGGGTAGCTATGTGTAAATGACAGCCCTGCGTGTTGCTTTATATTACAGGAGTTCTTAGTGGGGGCAGCTATGTCTGAACGAGAGCCCTGCTTGTTGCTTTATACTACAGGAGTTCTTAGTGGGGGCAGCTATGTCTAAACGAGAGCCCTGCTTGTTGCTTTATACTACAGGAGTTCTTAGTGGGGGTAGCTATGTCTAAACGAGAGCCCTGCTTGTTGCTTTATACTACAGGAGTTCTTAGTGGTGGCAGCTATGTCTAAACGAGAGCCCTGCTTGTTGCTTTATACTACAGGAGTTCTTAGTGGGGGCAGCTATGTCTAAACGAGAGCCCTGCTTGTTGCTTTATACTACAGGAGTTCTTAGTGGGGGTGGTTATGTCTAAACGAGAACCCTGCTTGTTGCTTTATACTACAGGAGTTCCTAGTGGGGGCAGCTATGTCTAAACGAGAGCCCTGCTTGTTGCTTTATACTACAGGACTTCTTAGTGGTGGCAGCTTGTCTGAACGAGAGCCCTGCGTGTTGCTTTATACTACAGGAGTTCTTGGTGGGGGTAGCTATGTCTGAACGAGAGCCCTGCTTGTTGCTTTATACTACAGGAGTTCTTAGTGGGGGTAGCTATGTCTGAACGAGAGCCCTGCTTGTTGCTTTATACTACAGGAGTTCTTAGTGGGGGTAGCTATGTCTGAACGAGAGCCCTGCTTGTTGCTTTATATTACAGGAGTTCTTAGTGGGGGCAGCTATGTCTAAACGAGAGCCCTGCTTGTTGCTTTATACTACAGGAGTTCTTAGTGGGGGTAGCTATGTCTGAACGAGAGCCCTGCTTGTTGCTTTATACTACAAGAGTTCTTAGTGGGGGTAGCTATGTGTAAATGACAGCCCTGCGTGTTGCTTTATATTACAGGAGTTCTTAGTGGGGGCAGCTATGTCTAAACGAGAGCCCTGCTTGTTGCTTTATACTACAGGAGTTCCTAGTGGGGGCAGCTATGTCTAAACGAGAGCCCTGCTTGTTGCTTTATACTACAAGAGTTCTTAGTGGGGGTAGCTATGTGTAAATGACAGCCCTGCGTGTTGCTTTATATTACAGGAGTTCTTAGTGGGGGCAGCTATGTCTAAACGAGAGCCCTGCTTGTTGCTTTATACTACAGGAGTTCCTAGTGGGGGCAGCTATGTCTAAACGAGAGCCCTGCTTGTTGCTTTATACTACAGGAGTTCTTAGTGGTGGCAGCTATGTCTAAACGAGAACCCTGCTTGTTGCTTTATACTACAGGAGTTCCTAGTGGGGGCAGCTATGTCTAAACGAGAGCCCTGCTTGTTGCTTTATACTACAGGAGTTCTTAGTGGTGGCAGCTATGTCTAAACGAGAGCCCTGCGTGTTGCTTTATACTACAGGAGTTCTTGGTGGGGGTAGCTATGTCTGAACGAGAGCCCTGCTTGTTGCTTTATACTACAGGAGTTGCAGATGACTTTATAATATGGCCTGAGGGAGCAACCCAAACGGTGACTGCATTAAGTGTTGCTAGTTTAAACGGAGGTACGTTTGAATTAGTAGCTAAGAAGTCGATTATGAGATATCTGACGCAAACAATATAAAATAAAAATATTAATCCCGACATTTCAGAGATTAGATTTGAAATAAGTGGTTTTAATGGTGCAGGTCTGCACAAGCCCCGTGAGGTTTTCCACCTCTGCAAGGAACACGAGACCAGACGAGGGCCCAGGAGTCTTGTACATAAAGTCCTTCATCCAAGGACACATTTATTTAGATTAGCCTCAGCTGGGTTGTATGCATCTCTCAAAAATTTACCAAATCAACTCTCATCCTATAGGTTGTACAGAGTCGTATAGAAGAATATTGGATTGACATAACAGTAAGGGCATTTAAATTGCAGTGAAAACAATTCTGAATGTTGGCTGCTTTGCATTTAATGCCTTGACATCTTAGCGGGCTCTTCTAGCTACCAGAGCTATTTAAGTTTTTAGTCTCAGAAAATGACTACTATGAGCACCAGCTGACCCTTTTAGGCTCTGACTGTGGAGAAAGCAAGAAATGTGCCTGACAAATTAACATGGTGTCACCCTAGTCTGTCCCTGTGTTCAGCTAACATGGTTATTGCTCAGACAAAGTGTAAAATATGTGGGACAAAGGTTTTGCCGTTCCTGGTCCGTCCCTGTGTTCAGCTAACATGGTGGTTGCTCAGACAAAGTGTAAAATATGTGGGACAAAGGTTTTGTCGTGGATCTTCTGTTAAAATTAATTGGTTGATTTTACTATTATCCTTAGGAAAGAGGGAGTGAAAGAATGTTTGTTCTGTTAATGTCTGCAGCGTCTTCAGTGGTTGCTCTCTTGTCTTTCGTACAGCCGTTAGATGCAGTTTGGGACTCTAGTGTGCGCAACATGACAAAAATAAATAAGAGAAGTCTATGTTTCTGCAATTTCTTGAAAAATTGTAATTTGTGTAGTGGAAAGACTTTGTACTCACCGTATTCAAATCAGTATTGGCTTTTGCTCTTCCTGAAACACTTTACAGCCAGCAGAAGTCCCACTGAGAACCTCTCATAGACAGAAACGTGTCTGAGTGGGTGAATACTTTTGCCGATTGAGAAAGAGCAACATCAGTTTGCTCTTTCAACTGTTTTTCTAAGAGAGCAGAGATTTATTCATGATCATATGAAGGTTGTCTTACACAGAGAATAGCTGGAATGTGAGGTAGGCTTTCGACTTATGCGATTCTTGCTGGCTCAGTCACTTTTGAAGCAGAAAAGATTCACTCGCAGGAATCAGTGGAATTTGTGAATTCCACCTGTGCTTAGACATTTTAGGGAGGACTATTTTAACTATTATTTTTTTATTAGATTTCCGGACAAAATAGCATAGTTCCGTGACACTTCCATTAATTATAAATAGGGCTCCCAATTTTCCATTTTTACTGCTAAAAACACACAAAAATCAATGCGTTGCCTTCTGGAATTAATGAAGGCCAGCTTGGAGAGTCACTCACATGAAGCACAATCGTCTGTATTTTTTTGTTTTTTTGTTAGTGATGGCCCATTACAGAGCGGCTTACTTCTCCTAATTTGTCCCTTGCTGAAAAGAAAGTAAGTCTGGGAGGTGAACTCCACTCCGCTTTCAGAGTTTGCAGAGTTTTCCGCACTCTGCGTTATGCGGAGCTCGCGGAGTTCTGAAAAACTCCGCTTCGCGTTGCGGAGTGAGTTTTTTCCTTGATCGCGTTCGTCAATGTCAAGTTGGTGAGCGCGAGCGAGGAAAATCCACCTCCCAGTGAGATTATTCCTCATTCGTGATCGTCAATATCAAGTTGGCGAGCGTGCAAAATCAACCTCCCGGCGAGATTTTTCAACGCGGGTGGTCAGATTTCTCATTACGAGTGGTTGCCTATGGTCGCGACCTCTCGTGTTGAGAACCGTCCGTTTGCGTTGAGAAAGCTGCCTCTCGAGTAAAATTCTACTCGAACAGCAGAAAGGAAGCAGGACCCTCTTGTGCTGTGCATGGTACCATTCGTGATGATTGCAGAGTGCGGACAAGTACCTGGCACTGAAAATCACTGCGAATTACATTTATCTAATGCTCTCTGCTGCTCGCGGAGCTCTGCGTAGCACGGCAGATTTTTTTTGCACTTAGCAGAGTTCCGCATAGCGGAACTCTGCCCAGGCTTAAAACATAGCACTGTTATTAGCATAATGCTTCTTTTGGCCAGATCTTGCCTCCTCCTAACCCCCCCCCGATCACTTGAAGCTCTCCTAGAGGGGCCCTACCCCCAGTTTGAAGAATCCTGCTATAGAGAGAAGAGATCATTTGCTGTCTGAGCTCCTCGATGGTTTATTCTCCAACAATTAAGAACAGGGAACAAGACATCTTTATAAGTCTAAACAAGCATTGGCATAGCCAATAGGTCTCGCCTTTAGGTCTATGTAAGTGTTTACCCATGCAGCAGATTAACCTGGGTGCTACAACAACTATTGTTACCTAATGAGCAGCGCATTATCCAGTGTGTGTGTGTGTGTGTGTGTGTGTGTGTGTGTGTTTGGGTGCACTATTCCATCCAGGCGGCTGGGGAAGTGGATCATAACTTTTAAAGTTGGTTTAAATCACACATGCCCCCCCCACACACACACACACTCACTCATTCAAAAAAGCCAACTTTGGGGGACTCTAGAAAACAGCGCAATCTCTGAGCGAGGTGCATGGGACGAGGGACACAATTGAGGAAGGAAGAGACAGGCTCAGCCCAGAACACACAGGAGGAACATATGCCCTTGGCAGAGAGTGGGCACAAATGAGCTTTGTATGAGTGAGGAGATGTGAGGAGAGCCGCGTTCATCAAAGACATCCCGCCTCGGCAGCATCAAGACCCTCACAGAAAAATGTGTCAGATGGTGGAATCGATTCAGAAAGGAAATTATAGAGTTTGCTTTTTACAATTCAACTTAAAACATCAGGTTAAACCTGATCCGGTCAGGACAAGCGTCACTTTGTGAATGCTGACAGATAGTGTGCATAACTGGTCACACACAGCCCATCACAACATTAAATATTGCACACTATGCACAGCTTAAAAAATAGTCAGATCATTCAAGGGGTCAGAATCAAAAAAAGATAAAGATAACACTGACATCCTCAGCGGCCAAACACGCTCTGAGCTCATTAACGCATTCAAAAAACGCCCAGTGGGTAGAAGCATTTTTGTTTTACATTACATTGGGGGCGTACTTCCTTTTATTAAAGAGTTAAAACATTAGAAACGTGCTAATGTTAAGGAGAGTGATAGAGCGCCATGTGATTCTGAGATTTGTAGGGGTGCACCATATTCACTGTTAATCGGCACCCGCATATAATCAATGTATATTTAGAAGCGTTATAGAAATGTATTTGCTATAATCATGAAACATAGAAGTGTTAAAATGTAATAACGTTTGTGAAGTTTAATGTGGCGAGTTATCGTGAATGTATTCATTATAACGTAGCTGATTAGGTTTCACAATCAATGTAATGCGAATTAAATGTGTGTCATGCTAGAATTAAAGTGTAGGTTGCTTATTCACATGATGGAAATGTTGAGTTAATGCCTAGAATGTGAGTTCGTAGTGTGTTTAATTTCGTAAGGCCTAACCGCATATGTAGAAGAGAAGGCCTGTTTATTTCTTATTTTAGTTATGTTGTAGGCCTGCAGGGTTTTCTTGGTTAAGGTTTGAGTTGCAGCGAAGTGTAAAACTTCAAGATGCAAAGAGTTTTTCTTTTTCGTTCCCATGTTTCTATTGCAGGTGCAAGGACATTTAGCTCGTTAGTGAGAATAAGTCTTTGTTTTAGGAGTTGAGATACGGTGTGGAGCCAACAGGGGAGTGCATTGGAATGTGCAACTATAACTTTTGGGATGGAAGGTGCCTGGGACACAAGGACGAGCTAACGGACAATGGAAGATGGACAGTTGTGGATGGAAATTTACCGGAGGAAGACCTGGCTGAAGAGGGGTGTCAAAGGGCGTGTTCTGAATTATTGGGGTTTTGTATTAGGGACAGTGCCCCGTGGGTGGAGCAGATGAGGCTTAGATGGGAAGCTAGAAGGAGCATCGAAGATCGAGCTCTCACTAAGTGAAGACTTCTTAGGGAGTTTCACTTCTGACACCTTTTCTAGTGATTCTCTTGCATGGGAGGGAATGCTAAGTAGGGATGCCACTTTAGAATAGAGTAGGGACAGAAAGACTTTGACTGATGATTCCCGGAATTGACATCAGTATTTCAATTTTCTATCTAATGCTTTTAGAATCTGTAATTCTTTTTATTTTTAGTCGAATGCAAATTCTTCGTAGGCTAGCTTTTGTGTTAGTGCCCATTTATCTTTTGTGCCTTGTACTAAGGTGCCTTTATGTTCAGATGTTTTTGCTCATAATAAAAGCTCGGATATTTAGATTTTGAGTCCTTAGTCTTTTTAATGATGTCAACCTGTGGTAGTTATCTGTTGATAATTGTGTTTATTCCCTCTACGCTATTTGGCAAGTAAAAAGATCCTGGCGACCTGAAAGGGTCCTTGTAGATAATTGGGTAGACAAGAATCCGGCCCTATCAGTTGGTAGCAGAGACGGATGGTTATTTCCGATAGCGAGGGAAGATCTAGATTAGGATAAGTGATCCTTGAGGCCCATAGACGCTAAGTGATGGTGAATCATCAGATGGTGAGCAGCGGACGGCGGCGGCTGATGGACATCGACGGAGAGTAGCAGTGCGGCAGAAAGCAGCGGTTCGAGGAGTGAGTATGAACAGGGCGAGATGTTGTAGATTGCGGTGTTGATTTGTTGTGTGATGGCTTGCGGAGTTGGAGTGAGTGTTGAGTGATTGTGAAATCAGGCTGTGAGCGCGCGCAGCCCGGGAAAGTCTTAGGCTTGACGAGTAGCTTAAGCGATTGGGTGTAGAAGACACTTGCGGTAGATTTTGTTGACCACCCTAAGGAGATCGTGAGGCGCCATCGATCACCTGGACCGAGATAGGGGGAGCGATTGTGTGAGTGCGTGACAAGCCGACGCTGGTCGTGGGTTGTTGTATGTGGATTTGAGTATTTGTAACCTATCAGAGGCGATCTGTCTGACCGGACGGGGACAGACAGTTGCCAACCGAGGTCGACCACTTCGAGAGACTGTGGACGTACAGTCAGAGAAGTAACTTGTTTGGGACAAACGGTTATTTCAGCGTATGAATGGGACAAATGCAAGAGTGAGACATGAGTTGAGAAGGAGGGGAGCTGCTGCGAGTGGAGGAAAAAGTGACATCAGAGGGTGTCGTGCTGCAATAGGTCGGTTGGTGTGAGCCGCGTTGTCATTGGTGGATTAATACCAGGAAGTAAACAAAAATATTGTGTGCATTCAAAATTTGGTCATAATGAAGTGCTTTAAAGTGTTCCGTAGTTGTGTAGAGGTGACAAACGTGGTTACTCGTGGGGGAGAAGAAGCCCCTCCCGAGGATACTCCGGCACATTACATGGCAAGAAATGTGGGGTTGCATACTATAATTTGGCTTGAAAATTAGCATAAAGTTACCCAAGGAGAAGGAGAATTAGCTTTCCCGAGATATGGTTCATTCAAGTTGGACGTGTTGTACCAGTTGAAGTCCGTTATGGCGGCTTTACGACCTCTGCCGAGGCCAACACAATTTGATGCATTGCATGCGTGGATTAGAGCAGCGCATTATAGGAAAAAAGATTGAAGCCAGGAAAGGGTGAAAAAGTCAATTAAGGCTTTCCAGGATGCCAGATGGGATGCAGAAGAGAAAAGATGGAGAGTACAGGCAATAGAAGGACACAGATTGTATCCTTTATTGGTAAAGACTGATGGGTTAAAAGTGAAGGCAGCGGATGATGAGGATGACAGCGATACTGATGATAGCCTACTAGAGAGGTTATTGTCTGAGAGACCCCCTCCATACAACCCAGATGCCCCGGAAGGGAGGTCAGCCCCGATGGAAGGGACTGGGGGAGTACCAACTCAGTCAGAGGTGGGAGTAGAAGGAAAGATCTCGACAGGAGCTGAGGATACTAGAAATCAGTCTGTAGCTAGCGCAGAGGTTGGGAGAGGTGCAAGGTTGCCTGATGCCCTGAGGGTACCGGTCACTATTGGACCCATTGTTTCTGTTTACGACCCAGATCAAGAGAAGGTTGGAAGCTCAGTACAATCAGCTGTTGGCGTGAGGAGTGGGACCGAGGGAAGTGGGTCAGTGAGTGGGATGGAGCAGACTCCGAAACCTATAGAATGGAGTACGCCATTGCCAGCCACAGCAGACTCCTCCAGGGGACAGGGAGAGCCGAGACCAGTGAGACCAAGGTCTTTGGCCGAGTCAAAATCAGATTTGCGAATGTGGACACCACCAGTGAGAAACCAGAGCCAGAGTGTGATAACAGCAGAGAGCGAACGAGGCACAATAGTGAATCGTTCTGTTCCTATGAGTATGTCAGAAGTGAGTAGGTCATCGGAACGGGAAAGTAGGTATGACGAAAGGGATGGCGTGGTTTGTTGAGAAGTACTGAAGGGAGCCCTGAAAGGGAGGATGTTAGATGTCGTAAGATTGAAGGCAGAGGTGGACGAGATAATAAGTGGGAATCTACCTCTTGAGAGAATCTTAATGTACGAACAAGATGAATTGCTTTTTGTAGCGAAGGATGTGACTCGCAAAGCACGAACCGCTCATGAGAAATTGTCAGATTTGGCCAAGCGGTATGAGGTGGATTTGTCTCAAACGAAATCATTGCAGGGAAGCCATAGGTTGCAGTACAGTGATCAGGAACTTGAAGAGAAAAGAATTAGGGGATTGAGAACCCACATCAAGGATCTTATCATAGCAATGCGTGCATGGGTTATGCTTGACAAGTGGGAGGAAAGATGGTCCAAGAAGAAAAGCTCTAAGAGAACAATTGGAGAGACACCACCTCCAGGTGGAGGGGTGACGGAGATAGGGAATTACCCTTTACGGGAGGTGTAGAATGGAGGATACGTCCATGTACCTTGGAGCAGGGGTGATTTGGCTGCCTTCACAAATGACTTTCCCCGACCTTAGGGAGAAACCTGTGGAGTGGTATAAGCAAGTTGATTGCTTTGTCAAAATTTTGAAAGTACTGTGTATCGATTTGAACACTTTGTTTGACATTGTGGTTCCGGGTGATTTGTGGTCGGCATGTAAAATTGGTGTTGAGTGGCCGACTTCGGAGCCTGACAGGGACCCGGTTTCGAATGGTCCGTCGCCTATAGTGATGAAAAAGTTTGAGCAGGTGATTACATCATTGAAGTCGAAGATCTCACCTCAGGACATCGACTGGGTGAAGATAGATAGGACCGTGCAAGAGCCTAAGGAGACTGTGCATGAGTTTTATGAGAGACTTTTGCAGGCTTTTAAACAGTACAGTGGTCTAGATGTGTTGGATATGAAAGACATGGGACAGTTTGTCTCTAAGTTTGTGTTGGGACTGAGGCCAGAGGTTAGTCTCATGATACAGCAGCATCTGATTTGTTGGCAGAACAAGCTTGTGGATGAGATTTTACGGTATGCTAGATACTGTAGTGATGAGATAGAATCCAAGCACAGGAATTTGAAGGATAAATTGATGCTCGTGCAGATGCAAACAGCCCAGGGACACGTTGGGAAGGAGACAGGAAAATAATCAAGGAGGAGGGCAGAATGCCCAAGGTCAGGGAAAGCCAAAGTCAATAGACCCTAAGACAGGAATGGATGTGGCGACATTGAAAAAGACTACAGCATGTCACTTGTGTCACCAGATTGGACACTGGAGACGCGAGTGTCCTCTGAACCCGTTGAACCAGATACAGCAGGAAGGAGAGTTAGACCAGGTTCCGGTGGCGGACGTGGTCCCCACAGTGACTCGACCTAAGATGGTCAAAGGGGGGACGGGTGTTCCGCAGATGCAGATTCCCCAACCATCCAAGATACAGAACATGCAACAGGGAGCTCGGACATATTTGCAGATGCCTATGTTTGAGGGGAGTGAGGAAAACAATCTAGACCAATTAGCACGGCTCTGTTCGAGAGAGGAAGAGGATTGCGCGCTTGGAGCTGTCCTAGAGGTAGATCAGAGGGGACCCTTTGTGGAAGCAGATATTGACGGTCACCCTACGACCTTTTTGGTTGATACGGGCGCTACACGATCGACTGTGATTGAATTTTGGAGCCTTTTAGATGAAGTAAAGCCAGAGATATGTTTTATCACTGAGACCTGGCTCCAGGACTCCTCGTCTGTGAGTGTAGCTACCGCGTTTCCCCCTCACTATCAGCTAACCCGACTTGATAGAAAACTGGACGAGGTGGCGGCATTGCGGTTGCAACGGCCGCCCCTTCTAAGATCCGCGTTTTAGATTCCCTTTCCTCTATTAAATTAGAAATTTTAATTTTTTCTATTGAAACGCCTGGCCCAGAATCCTGGAAGGGGGCCCTAATTTATAGACCCCCTGGTCCTAAGGCAGATTTTGTTAATACACTGTTGGAAGTCATCGCCCCCTATGTTTTAGCTGCAGATTATTTTATATTACTTGGGGACTTTAACTATCACGCAGAAGTATTATCAGCCTTTCTCTTTGATGCAATGCTCACTTTGGGACTTACACAGCAGGTGACTGAACCCACTCATATAGCTGGCCATACTTTAGACTTAGTATTTACTAACTCCCTGAATGTTAATATTGAATCTCCTTGTCCAGTCCTATGGACTGATCATTTTATTCTTAAGTTTAGCATGCCTATTAAGACCTCCAGCACAATGAGCCCTAAAGGTAGGATTTGGATTCGGCCCTGGCGCAAACTCTCCATGGACACCTTTCTGCTCCACTTTGAACCTTTATTGCGTGATAACATGTCTGACACGGCAGAATCAGCGGCCCTCAATTTGGAATCTTCTATAATGAAAGCCTTAGATTTAGCCCTACCTTCTATTAAGGTACAAATAAAAAATAAAGCCTCCCCATGGTTCTCTGCCTCTTTAAAAGGTCTCAAACAACAAACTCGAGCAGCCGAACGTCAGTGGAGGAAATCCAATTCTGAAGAACACCGCAGGAAATATCAACAGCTTCATTCAATTTATATTAATAATATTAAATCCTCAAAAAAGGCTTATCTCACACAGCGCATTAACAACGCGGCCCATTCCAGTAAAGAATTATTTAAAATACTAAAGGAATTCACCATTCCCTCTGTTGAACAATCCTCCTGCGTGCCCACTCAGGAGTGGGTTGAAACTATCTCACTGTTCTTTGACAATAAGATCAAAACTATATATGCCTCTTTTTCGTCTACTGAACCCGTCCTGGGCGACCCTTCGACAAATACAAGTGAATTGCCCCTGCCCATTGAACTCACCAACCCTCTCTTCCTTACTGAATTTGATCCGATAACAACTTGTGAAGTTTCTGAAAGCCTGGGTAGGATTAAATCTGGCTCCCCTGCCGATCCTTTTCCTCCTCGTGCCTGTGCCAAAATTTTACCTTTATTTGTGGATGTCCTTACATCAGTTTTTAATTTATCTTTGGATCAAGCCACCTTTCCCCGTAAATGGAAACATGCACTGGTTAAGCCTATACTCAAAAAGCCCCGAGCCGACCCAAGTCTGCCCATTAATTATCGTCCCATTTCTTTGCTTCCTTATTTTGGGAAGGTCTTGGAACTGCTAGTGAACAAACGTTTGACAGCATTTCTCGAGACAAATAGGCTCCTTGACCCATCTCAGTTTGGCTTCCGTGCGTCTCATAGTACTGAGACTGCTGTAGTTGAAGTAGTGGATAATATCAGGCTAGCTCTAGACCATCAAGAATCTGCAATTCTAGTCCTTTTGGACTTGTCTGCAGCTTTTGATACCATCTCCCACAGCATTCTTATACATCGGCTGTGGGAGGTGGGTATCAGAGGGAAGGCCCTTAAGTGGTTTGAGAACTACCTGGCTGACCGTTTTACCACGGTATCTGTCAACGGTATTACCTCTAAAACTCACCCAGTTACAATCGGGGTTCCGCAGGGTTCTATCCTTAGCCCAATGCTATTTAATGTCTATTTAACCCCTCTTGCCGACATTATCAGGACTTACGGATTTGAAACAATTTCCTACGCTGACGATACTCAGCTGCTTGTCACCTGTAAGCCGGATCAAACGGATGTGCGAGCCCGTTTTAAAAACTGCTTCATCCGAATAAATGATTGGATGCATGAGAACAAGCTTCAACTAAATGGTAGCAAGACAGAGGTTATTCTATTCGGGAAAGCGGAACAGCTTTGGTCCAGTGATTGGTGGCCGGAAGAGTTGGGTATCTGTCCACAGCCTAAGCAATCAGTGCGTAATCTCGGCATCATGATTGACAAGTCTTTGTCCTTGAAGACTCATGTTAATCAGGTGCTTGGGACTTGCTTCGGGATTATGCGAATGCTGCGGAAGATTTTTAAGTGGCTACCCCTGGAATCAAGGAAACCCCTGGTTCAGGGTCTTCTAATCAGTCGCCTGGATTATGGTAACGCCCTATTCACTGGGCTTAACCAGGATCTGCTCTGTAAACTTCAGATCCTACAAAACACGGCCGCCAGATTGGTTCTTGATCTTCCCTCTCGGTCCCCCTCCGCCCCCACTCTCAAAATTCTACATTGGCTACCTGTTCGCGAAAGAGGGCATTTTAAAATTCTCAGTCTCGCCCACAAGGTAATGTATGGAGCTGGTCCTTTGTATCTTGCTAAGAAGCTCCGATGGTATGTTCCCAGACGCTCTCTGCGCTCCAGCTCTAGCTCCTTTCTTGCCCAGCCACGTATCCGTACGGTATGTAACGGAGGTCGATCCTTTTCCTATCTTGCCCATATTTGTTGGAATCAACTCCCTGTTGAACTAACCTCTATAACCAATCATCTACTCTTTTGCAGAAAGCTTAAGACCTGGCTTTTTGCCCTCTAACTTGGCTGAGTCTTTTCAGTTGATGTCTCTTTCTTTCTTTGTCTATGGCTGCAAAGCGCCCTGAGACCGTTTGGTGATATGCGCGCTTTATAAAAATATCTGACATTGACATTGACTGTAAGATCTGCAGCGGTCCCAGACCTACCCCTTTCTGGACAATCTATCCAAGTTGTTGGCGTGGCAAATAAGAGACTGACTAATCCATTGACAGAGCCAATACCAGTCAAGATAGGGAATTGTAGCGATCGACACCAGTTTGTGGTGTGTGATTCTAGTCCAGTTTGTCTGTTGGGTAGAGACCTATTGTGCAAGCTCAACTGCACTATCTATTGTACCCCGAAGGGAGTGGAAGTACAGACGAGGGATGATGATGTGACCTTTAAGGTTGCAAATCAGCGTGTGTGTGTGGAAATGTATCCAGCATTGACGGTGGAGGAACTTCCACTTGATCTGAGGGACTCAGTGTCAATTGATGTATGGGACCTCAGTGGAGAGGAGATTGGATTAGTTAAGGGAGTAGACCCAGTGAAAATCCAGATTAAGCCAAATGTAGAGTACCCTAGGATGCCTCAGTACAATTTGTCACCGGACACAATTGCAGGGATTAAGCCTGTAATTGAGTCTATGATCAAGCAGGGAATTCTGAAGGAAATCATGGGTAGCCCATGTAATTCGCCTATTATGGGACTACAGAAACCGAGTGGGAAGTTCCGGATCGTACAAGATCTGCGAAAAGTTAATGAGATAGTTGTTCCATGTTGTCCAGTGGTACCACATCCGTCTGTGATTCTGTTTCAGATCCCATGTGAAGCTGAATGGTTCACAGTGGTCGACTTGTGCCAAGCCTTTTTCTCGATTCCTCTACATGAGGAGAGCCAATTTCTTTTTGCTTTTCGGCTGTGGTGTCGTATCCCACAGGGGTATACTGAAAGCCCGTCTATCTTTAATCAGATCTTGAAGAAGAATCTCGAAGGTCTTGTGCTGCCACAGAACTCTGTTCTCGTGCAGTACATTGACGACCTGCTTGTTGCGTCAAAAACTGAAGACGCCTGCAGGATAGATACTGTAGCTCTGTTGAATTACCTGGTGGAGAATGGGCACAAGTTGTCTCCAAATAAGCTGCAGTACTGTTTGAGCGAAGTGCAGTATTTGGGTCACAGAATTGAGAAAGGCAAGAGAAATGTGTCACCATATCGCATTGAGGCTATTCTGAAAATGCCTGTTCCTACTACCCAGAGGGCAGTTCGAATGTTTTTGGGAATGGTTGGTTATTGTCGCCAATGGATCCCAAACTTTTCCTTTGAAGCGAAGCCTTTACAGCGGCTGACGCGTAAGGATGTGAGTGATCCGGTACCATGGGACGAAGACTGTTTAAGGTCATTTTTGAGGCTGAGAGAAGCCTTGTGTGGCGCTCCAGCGTTGGGAATGCCAAACTACAACAAGGCATTTGCCTTATTCTGCTGTGAGAGAGAGGGTTGTGCATTGGCAGTTTTAACCCAGGTTCATGGAAATGTCCGTAGACCAGTGGCCTATTTTTCAGCTACTTTAGATCCAGTAGCTTCTGCGTTGCCCGGATGTCTCAAATCCTTTGCTGCAACAGGTGTCAGTATCGAAAGATGTGAGAGCATTGTAATGGGTCACCCGCTTACTGTTTATGTACCACATTCTGTCGAACTGTTGATGACCAGGACTAAAACACAGCACCTCACGAATAATAGGTTGACGCGTTATGAACAGGTCATCCTTGCTGCAGAGAATGTGACGCTGAAGAGGTGTTCTGTTTTAAATCCTGCTACACGGTTGTCTATTCCAAATGTAGATGATGAAGATTGTGAGGACCCAGATTGTCTCGATGTGACTGAATTGTGCACCAAACCGAGACCTGACATTGTCGATGAGCCGCTCCCAGTCTCAGATGAGACTTTCTTTGTGGACGGCTCCTGCTTAAGAGACAGTGCTGGGCGACTGAAAGCAGCGTTTGCTGTATGTACCATCACTGGAGTGGTTGAAGCCGCTTGTTTAGAAGGAGTATACTCCGCACAGGTGGCTGAACTTATTGCGTTGACCCGTGCCTGTTTGGCTGCTGACAAAATTCGTATAACGATTTATACTGATAGTCAGTATGGGTTTGGTGTCGTTCACGACTTCAGAAAGCTATGGTCACAGAGAGGGTTTATGACATCTTCTGGTTCGCCCATTAGAAATGGGGATTATGTGAGGCAGTTGTTAGAAGCGTTGCAATGTCCAGAGGAAATCGCAGTTGTTAAGTGTTCGGCACACACAAAGGGAAATGATTTTGTGTCATTGGGTAATAACTATGCAGATGAAGTGGCTCGATTTTGTGCAGAGCAGGGATGCACATTCACTGAAAGGCATATTGAGGAGAGCCAAGAAAGAACCGATTTCAATGTGATGCTAGCCATGGCTGATACATGGGAAGAACTGAAACGGTTGCAAGATGAGGTTTCTGACCAAGAACGGGATAGTTGGATGCGAGTTGGATGCGAGCTGGATGTGAGAAGGGAGACGTGGATGTGTGGGTTTCGAATGATGGAAGCGATGTGTTACCGGAATGTCTGTTGAATCCAATGGCAAGACTGATACATGGTGCTGTGCATCTTGGCAGAGATGCGATGGTGCGAGTGTTTTGCCAAACATGGTACAATCCAAAGTTTCATGCAGTAGCTGAAGCTGTGTGTCAGAGATGTGTTACGTGTCAACAAATGAATGTAGGGAAAAGGACAGGGGTGACTCTGAGTCATATTGGGAGGTCAGGTGGGCCTTTCAACAGGATGCAGTTGGATTTCATTGAGATGCCTAGATGCAATGGGTTGAGGTACATATTGGTTATAGTTTGTGTTTTTTCTAGATGGGTGGAGGCTTACCCAACTCGCAGATGTGATACACTCACCGTAGCCAAATTACTACTGAGAGAGCTTTTTCCGAGGTTCGGGTTCCCGACCTCTTTTGAATCAGACAGAGGAACGCATTTCCATAGTGAGGTTATGAAATTGCTTTGTGCAGCCTTGAATGTGGACCAAAGGTTGCATTGCAGTTATCGACCAGAGGCTTCTGGAATTGTGGAACAAGTTAATGAGACTTTGAAAGCCCGAATGGCTAAAGTGTGTTTCTCGACCTCTTTGAAATGGCCAGACGCATTACCATTGGTTCTCATGAGTCTCCGTAGTGTGCCTGATAGGAGGACTGGATTGTCGCCCCATGAGATACTCATGGGGAGAGCGATGCGTTTGCCAGCGATACCTGCCACTGCTTTGATTAACATCACTGATGATTTGATTCTCGACTACTGTAAAGGCCTGGCTGACGTAGTCCGTTCTGTGTCTCAGCAGGTGCAAGCAGCAGCTGTTCCAGCCGCAAGTGACCTGTGCCACGACTTGTGCCCAGGGGATTGGGTACTTGTGCGTAAACATGTGAGGAAGAGTTGCCTGGATGCTCGTTGGCGTGGGCCATACCAGATAATCCTGGTAACGAATACAGCAGTGAAATGTGGGGGATTGCCGAACTGGGTGCATGCCTCCCATACCCGTAGAGTTCCAGCACCCTTGGAAGATACAGCCCCTCTCGTGAATGAAAATCCAGCTGAGGTGGCAGAGCCATCTGGGAGGGCAAGTCAAGCTGTAAGGGTTGCTGATGCAGTTGGTTGTGCACTAGACCGAGCTGAAAGGGGAAGTGCAAGTCGAAGCCCCGAATCTGACTCAGACGAAGAAGGTGTTGCTGTGGGTGGAGTAGAGTCAAACTCTGCCGAAGAAGATAGTAGTGCACAGGGTATTCGAAGGGAGAGCAGAAGTGTCACAGAAGCCGAAAGAGTTTGGCCCGTGGGTCAGAGACGGGTAAACTTGCGAGTGGCACCGGGAAGGGATCTTGCCCCAGTTTCTGAAACGTCCGAATCGGAGGAGGCTGACGAAGAGCAAGCTCAAGGTGGCCTGAGAAAGTCGAGGAGAGCAAGAGTGCCGTGTAGAAGGTACGCCTCGCCAGAGTGGACATACGTTGTGACTGATGCCAGGCATACTGAGCACGGGGAGGCTGAAATCCTTGACGCTGGTCAGCAGTTCTCCGAATCTGAGGGTAGAAGTGTTGCTGAAAATTCCAGAACTGCAGATCGACGGGATATTGACCCTCAATATTCCGAGTCCACCGCTTCTGAGTAAAATTCGTGAACTGATTTTGGAAACCTTAGCCTTTCCGACTTTTGTTGTCATACCAGCACCTCAGGAGTTGATGACACTTCGAATTGAAATTCTGAAGGGGGTCCTGGAGCTTTTGGGACCGTATATTGTTATGAACTGATGGTAAACTTTTGTTGTATATAAGTCTGAAAGAAGATAACCTAGACCCGAGTGGAAGAAGAACAAATTTAGGGACTTTCCTGTTAGATAAAGCGAGAGAAGGCTAGGGAAGTCTTTTTCTGGACTGTGTAAATAAGGAAATAAAAATTGCTAGGGGTCTTCCAGCTTCAGGGTGTGGTGATTGAACTGATTTGACAAGAGACACTCGAATGAGAAAGAGACTTTGACCTGTTGTCATCGAAGTGGAATCTAAGAACTTTTTGAAAATGGCAGAAGCTGGAAATACTCACCGTAGGGCTAAATTAGTGATAGGTACGCTTTTAGGGGTAGTGATAGCTGTTATAGTTGCGGTAGTTGTAGCCTCATATGTAGTGTCACACGAGCAGGAGGGGGAGGTACAGGGGACACCTACACCTACCACTTCCAGCCAAAAAGGGGTTACTGTAGGAGCTCAAAAAGCTTTGACACTTGAAGAAAGTCGTAGATTTCATGTAGACTTATCTAGGGGAGATTTCAAACGTAATGCTTATGCGAAGCTGTTGTATGAGTATGTTGATGCGATGGATGCAAAGGATTTCTATGTGTGTATGCAGTTGCCTTCTTCTGTAGATGAGGGTATTAGATACCATCACCTTCCATTAACATATGGGATTTCTTGCAGTTTATTGCTTAGCCTGTTTTATGAAAGGAAACAGTTCGAGTATTTCTTTTCCAATTATGATGCAGTACTTCCTGAAGTTCCGGCATTTAAGCATTTGAATAAGTATGATTATTATAAGTCAGAAGACAGACTTCGGACTTATTTTATACCGACTACGAGTTTAGACACAGCTTATGCTCATAGACATAATTTGACTTGCTTGTTGTCCGAAACTGAAAAGAAGTTTATTGGCCAGATTGAGGATAGATATAGAAAACTAACCCAGACACGAAATGCAGGAGAGAGTCCAGTAGATTGGACGGAGGAGGAGAGATTACATAGATCCAAGGGAAGTTATGGACCTATAGCATTAGATCAAGTGCAGAAGGGAAATTTGTGTGTGGGACGTCCTCAGACCTATTATGATAAGGTTTCAGTGGGACATAGTACGTGTGATCATACCTTTACCATGGAAGATTCCGCAAATAACTTTTTGCAAGGCCTGGTGCAAGTGATTCAAAGGGTGTATTTTGTATGTGGAAAGAATGCATATGTGAGACTGCCTGCGAATTGGTATGGTACATGCTACTTGGCTATCATTTTCCCGAAGATTTACCATACAGAGGATTTAAACTTGTTGGAGACAGGACATCATTCAATAGTACGAAGGGCTGCAAGTGCAGGTGCAGTGATTGGTGATATCTTTGGAGCAATGATACCAGGTTTGGGCGTAATCTTGAACGATGTGAAGATCAGAAAGTTGGAGACTGTGGTTGATGAATTGTCAATGAACACTGCGAGATCATTGTTGTTGGTTGATGGGGAGATGTTATCGATAAGGACGATGGTTTTGCAAAATCGTCTTGCTTGGGACGTGTTACTGGCAAAAGAGGGCGGAGTCTGTAAATTGTTGAGAGTTCAAGAATGTTGTACGTATATTCCAGACAATAGCAAGGATCTGGAGAGATATATAGATAACATCACGACCATTCATCAAGAGATTACGGAGTTTACTGAAGAGAATGTGTGGGAGAAGATCGGTAAAGGATTTGGTCGTATTGGAGGTTGGTTTGCAGACTTGGGGAAGGGATTCCTCGGATTTGTACTGAAGCCACTAGTTATTGCTGTGGTTTGTGTGATCTGCTTATGGGGACTCGTAAGGGCCTATAAGTGGTACAGGGGAAACAAGGTTGAGAGAGCTCTCTGGGCGAATGAGAGACGAATGGCGAGACTGCAGGACAGTCAATATCAGAACCTTAAGAGGATGGATGGGTTCCGACAGAGTAGAATGGCTACTACCACTGTTTAGGTCGGTTCTTTCTCCAAAGGGAATGAGGTTGAGATGGTGTGATGACAATTTGTCATCAAAGGGGGGAACTGATAGAGCGCCATGTGATTCTGAGATTTGTAGGGGTGCACCATATTCACTGTTAGTCGGCATCCGCATATAATCAATGTATATTTAGAAGCGTTATAGAAATGTATTTGCTATAATCATGTAACATAGAAGTGTTAGAATGTAATAACGTTTGTGAAGTTTAACGTTGCAAGTTATCGTGAATGTATTCATTATAACGTAGCTGATTAAGTTTCACAATCAATGTAATGCGAATTAAATGTGTGTCATGCTAGAATTAAAGTGTAGGTTGCTTATTTACATGATGGAAATGTTGAGTTAATGCCTAGAATGTGAGTTCGTAGTGTGTTTAATTTCGTAAGGCCTAACCGCATATGTAGAAGAGAAGGCCTGTTTATTTCTTATTTTAGTTATGTTGTAGGCCTGCAGGATTTTCTTGGTTAAGGTTTGAGTTGCAGCGAAGTGTAAAACTTCAAGATGCGAAGAGTTTTTCTTTTTTGTTCCCATGTTTCTGTTGCAGGTGCAAGGACATTTAGCTCGTTAGTGAGAATAAGTCTTTGTTTTAGGAGTTGAGATACGGTGTGGAGCCAACAGGGGAGTGCATTGGAATGTGCAACTGTAACTTTTGGGATGGAAGGTGCCTGGGACCCAAGGACGAGCTAACGGACGATGGAAGATGGACAGTTGTGGATGGAAATTTACCGGAGGAAGACCTGGCTGAAGAGGGGTGTCAGAGGGCGTGTTCTGAATTATTGGGGTTTTGTATTAGGGACAGTGCCCAGTGGGTGGAGCAGATGAGCCTTAGATGGGAAGCTAGAAGGAGCATCGAAGATCGAGCTCTCACTAAGTGAAGACTTCTTAGGGAGTTTCACTTCTGACACCTTTTCTAGTGATTCTCTTGCATGGGAGGGAATGCTAAGTAGGGATGCCACTTTAGAATAGAGTTGGGACAGAAAGACTTTGACTGATGATTCCCAGTATTGACATCAGTATTTCAATTTTCTATCTAATGCTTTTAGAATCTGCAATTCTTTTTATTTTTAGTCGAATGCAAATTCTTCGTAGGCTAGCTTTTGTGTTAGTGCCCATTTATCTTTTGTGCCTTGTACTAAGGTGCCTTTATGTTCAGATGTTTTTGCTCATAATAAAAGCTCGGAAATTTTAGATTTTGAGTCCTTAGTCTTTTTAATTATGTCAACCTGTGGTAGTTATCTGTTGATAATTGTGTTTATTCCCTCTACGCTATTTGGCAAGTAAAAAGATCCTGGCAACCTGAAAGGGTGCTTGTAGATAATTGGGTAGACAAGAATCCGGCCCAATCAAGAGTATGGTTTATTACATCAGTGAAGCGCACATTACAAAGTTACAACTTTTAAACTCCGGGTGAAGACACAGCAAAGCTTTCAATGGAAAATCATTGTTAAGAGGCACTGTAGCGCCTAGTGCTGTTTGGACATGAGTAGCGCCTAGTGCTGTTTAGACAACGTGCGAAGCGGTCAATGGTTTTTCTGAGAGTAATTTTTGCTCCGCAGTTTATCCAAGTCTCAGTTACTCCAGGAAAAGGAAACAGATATTTGTGATTCGGACCTGTGGTCTCTTCCCAGCCTGTCACTGCATAATCTCAGCTGCCAGCGAAACCGAGAGTCTGAAGAGAATCTAGCACTGTAATACAGGCAGGAGGCTTCTTTGTGCTGTTGTATACAGGAGGACCGTCTGCCCCAGGTGTGCCGCACTGAAAGTGCACATGCTCCTGTGAAGGTACAGGGGGAGGGAGCAGATTAAAAAATTATTGGAGAGGCTGTTAATGAAGCTTTGAAGAGCTTGACTGTAGTTTTGCAAGTGCTGTGCACGCAGGGGATTGCTTTCTTCCGGGCGTGAAACACAATAGTGCAGTCCTACTTTGATTATAGTTACATCAGTATCCTGGCATCTAATGTGGTTTATTTCCATCGGTTTCTACAGCTTTCACTTGGGTGTTTACCTGGTGAGTTCCGCCGGGTTTCGGTTCGCTGCTAGATGTCGACAAGCCCATCATTCTTTGATGCCACCGGAAGCTATTTTCTGAGTTTTGCACTGGAATATTCATCAAAGTATTTTCCCCGTATGGTGCCAGTAATACAGTTGCCAAAAACAATCCAGAGGTGCATTTCTGTTTTGTCAGAAACTGTTTAGCTACAGATAATTGCGTGTGACATGTAGTAAGGGGTGCTGGCTGCACAGGGAAAGCACACGCAAGAATGGATGCCGCCTAAAGTGACTGACTTGGTTATGATAATGGCTCAATAACGTCTCGAGTTGAGTTCCGTGGATTGGAGTTGGCGTTTCAGGCCTGGTAACGACAAAAAGATTCGAGACCTGAGGGGATATCCAATCGGGACTGCGTAGCGAGGCTGTCAGTAATAAATGCCTGTCCGCTCGAAGCCACAATCTCGGCAGCTTGCGGAAATCTGTTCTGCAAGGTGGCTTTCTCTTGGGACAATCTGTGTTTCCACGTCATTAAAGGCAGCTTTATGATAGATGTGCCACACATTTTCATCCCTCCGCGGTTATTTCCTCACTGCTGCTACAATTACCCGCCCCATTCATTTCACAAACAAGCTACACAGGCACTACAAAGAACTTGAGGGCAGAGATGCAAATGACCACACTTCCACCTTGTGGCGCTTTGATTGTACTGTTGCAGCTCTAACAAAAGAAATTATTAACAGGACACAGCAACAAAACAAAACGCGTCCGCAAAAGGAATGTCAGGAATGCAGCTGGCACCCGGCCACGCTGCAGCTCGCTCCCGAGCTCCTTAGCCCAGGGGAGAGAAAAGGCAGGACATGCACCCGCCTTTGGCCAATTGCGTGCTGTGTTTCTTAGAAAGACGTACGCAAAGGCCAATAGCGTGAAAAAGCACACGCACGAGCGTGTGGTCGGAGTTTGAAGTCCTCACTAGAAGCCTTGCAGGGCAGTGCATGCGTGCTGGCTCAGGCGAGACCTAAAAATCAGTGGGATATCTGTTGTACCTTGTTGTCTCCTAGTTCCTTGCTGCTCAGCCTGTGTGAATGTGATGTAATAGAATGTTAATGAGTGCATGGTTTGCATGAGTGGTCAGTTGGAATGAGTGGGGCTGAGCAGCAGGATGCTGCTCCCGGTGGGGCACTTTCTTACCATCTTAATTGTAACTGAATAAACCTACTTAAATAATCTACACTTCTGGCTTTTGGAATGATTACCTACGAGGGCCTTGCGTCTTTTACAAAAATATCTTCTTTATTTCAATAGGGGGTAAATGTTATTGGGTTGTTGAATGTGAGCTTCAATGGGATCTGAGGAAGGGGGACTTGCCCTTTATTTATTATTTATTTATTTAACGATTTGCAAAGCGCCTGGTGACCCGGAGGCATCCCCGCGCTGTAAAAGACTAGTAATGATCAGGGGGGGGAGAGGAGGTACTATTTGGGGAAGAGGAAGGTTTTCAGTTCTTTGCGGAACCGAAGGTGGCAGGGTTCCAGACGCAAGCGGCGTGGAAGTAAGTTCCATCCAGAGGACGCCTTTACTGCGAAGCGTCGACCACCAGTGCGCACCTTCCTGAATCTCGGAACGTGGGCCAGACGCTCATTGTCAGAGCGCAGGAGTCTGGGAGCCTTATAGGGAGTGACCATGTCTCTCAGGATCGAAGGGCCTTGGCCGTTGAGGAGTTTGTGGGTGGTACACATGGCCTTGAATTCAATCCTCTGACGGATCAGGAGCCAGTGTAGGGCCTTGAGTGCTGGTCTGGCAGAGGCTCTAGTGGGAAGATTCATTAGGAGCCGGGCGGCTGCATTTTGAGCGCGCTGGAGTTTTGCCAGAGTGGATTCGGGGGCTCCTAGATAAACGGCGTTGCTATAGTCGAGGCGAGCAAGGATCAGGCCTTGGACAAGAAGTTTCCTTGATAGGGGAGGGAGTAGCGGGAGGATCTTTCGGATAGAGCGCATGAGTCCGAAGCAAGTGCCTGCTGTTTTGGCTGCCTGGGTCTTCATGGATAGATCAGGTTCAAGCCAGACTCCCAAGGTCTTAATTTCCTTCTTCGGGGTGGGCGCCTCGCCAAAAACGTCAGGCCAGACCGATGAAGGAATAGTAGCCCATTTCTTGCCCATGAGCATGACCTCCGTTTTGGATCCATTGAGCTTGAGTGATGAATCGCACATCCAGTGGTGGATTTCCTGGAGGCAGTTCAACAGATTGTCTGGGCGGTGGTCAAGATGTGAGAGAGAGACGACCAATTGCGTGTCGTCCGCATAACTCACTATCTTGATACCGAATGGGGCTACTACATCCTCCAGGGGGGCCATATAGGCGTTAAACAGAATGGGGCTTAGCGAAGACCCTTGGGGGACTCCGCTAGAGAGAGGGAATGAGGCTGAGCGGGAATTGCCGTCCCAGACCTGGAAGGAGCGGCCCAATAGAAAGGACTCTATCCAGGCAAACGCGGTACCCCCGAGACCTGCCCTGGCCAACCGATGGAGCAAGACACGGTGGTTCACCGTGTCAAAGGCTGCACTAAGGTCCAGGAGGATCACTGCCACTGACCCTCCTGAATCCAAGATGCACCTTGCCTCCTTGATGACTGTGAGGAGGGCGGTGTCCGTGCCGTGGCCAGGGCGAAACCCTGTTTGGGATTGACGCAGAAGGTTGTTGGATTCGAGAAACAGGGACAGTTGGGCATTGACCAGTTTTTCGGCAATTTTGCTAATGCCCGGGAGGAGCGAGATCGGCCTGTAATTTGCCAGATCGGAGGGGTCCAGTTGAGGTTTTTTAAGGAGGGCCTTGACTACTGCACCCTTCCAGCTCGGAGGGACAGAGCCTTGGGACAGCGAGATGTTGATCAGCTCCGTAATAGGGGGTACGATGACCGGGGCAACTGTTTTCAGGAATCTCATGGGGGCGGGATCGAGGGGAGATCCGCTTTTCATCTTGGCCAAAGTTTTTCCCACTTCGTCCAGGGATACAGCCCTAAACGCAGTTAGCTGTGGGTGAGAGATGTTTTCAGTGTGAGTAATAGACACATCGGTGTTGCTATGGGTTGGCTGACTGGGGGGTGGGAGAGAGGCCAAGATTGGGGAGATTTTGGAATCGAAGTAGGTTGCCAGTTCATCGCTTCTGCCCAGAGGGGAGCTGTTGGAGGAGGGGGGTGTTGGTATTTTCAGAAGCTCTTTGGCGATAAGGTACGACTCTCTCGCCGAATTAGTGGCGTTTTTTATTCTAGCATCGTAATATGAGGCTTTAGTGAGTTTCAGGGTGGATTTGTAGGTTCTCACTGACTTACGGTAGGCGTCCTTACTGGAGTGGAGCCAGTCCTTTCTCCACAGTCGCTCTGCTTTTTTGCATTCTTTGCGGAGGATTCTAAGCTCCTGGCTAAACCAGGGGGCTGAGCCTGTCTTTCCGTTTTTGTCCTCACGAGTTTTAATGGGGAGGATCGAATCCAGGGAAGTGGAAATCCACTCTCTGAAATTTCTGTCGGCTGTGACAGGGTCCTCTGACGGAGTAAGGGTCATCGAGTTGAGAGTTCTGGCCCAGTCCTCTGTGGAGAGCCTGGACCAGGCCCTGTCCCGGATAAGGGTGGCAGGCTTGTGGGGCTTCCTAAATACTCCTGGTAAGAAGAGAGGGACCAAGAAATGGTCTGTCCAAGGGAGGGGAAGAGACACTTTGGATTGGAGGGTGTGGACATTGGTGAAGACTGGGTCTAACAGGTGACCTTTGGTGTGGGTGGCTCCAGAGTTAGTCAATTGGAGGCCGTAGGCTGCCAGGTCTAGAGTCAGATCGGCGGCCCCTATATCTAGGGGGTCGTCGAAATGAATATTCAGGTCTCCAAGTATAGTAAAATTGGAGGTAGAATAGGCTAGTGAAGATATTGATTCTAAGAGAGCACTAGCAAAGGGGCCAAAATGGCCAGGGGGGCGATATACTAGGAGGCCAGACAGCGAGCTTGTCGGTGCCAGCTGGAGGGTAAAATGGCAGCTTTCTGAATCTAAGATATGGGCGTCATTAATTCTGCAGGAAAAGTGGTCCCGATGGAGGATAGCTAATCCACCTCCTCTGCCGGAGGGACGTGGTTGGGACTGAATGAGGAAGCCTGGGGGTAAGGCTATGACTAGAATTGAAAGCTTTGGGTGCTTTAATTGATAGAAACATTCAATGCTCATCACAATCTGGTCAGTCACTGGCCACAACGGTGCATCTGCTGGCCCTGGGAGAGGGGTGTGCAGATTTTGGTGATAAAGTGTAATGGACGCAGTAGTAGTCGTGGAAGATAGACCATCAATCCTCCGTATAGGAAAGAGTTGTGAGATTTGTTTATAAGACCAATAGATTTTGGGGGGAGTGGAGTAAGAGTAAGAGGGAAGTATTCAAGGCTGGACTGGACACATCGGGCGTTTCCACAACGTTCACATGTTTTACATTAGGGTAATCTCTTTAGAAACCAAAGCACTCTCCCTCTCACTTCAAAAGTGCGTGGTTTTTTTTCGGACGAGAAACTGATACTGAGTGGTTGATCATTCGGGGGGCTTATGTTTCCTTGAGTTTTGTTTGATGTGTGAGACGCAAATCCCTGATGTGTTCCACCTTTTTGTAAGTGCCACTGTTGTGCACTTGTGCGATGAATATGCCAACAGGTGGTGAGTGGGCTCTTAATCTGAGCACTGCCTCCTAGTTGGTATTTAAGGCTCTATCCCAAATTAACAGAATATTCCGGATCCCCTCCAGGCATGAAAGGGAACGGTACTCAAACTTTTATTTAAAGAGCCCCGTTTTTCTTTTAGTATCCCAAGTATAACAGACCTTTGCCCTTCCATTTTTTAATGTAACTTAGTTAGTCATGACCTTTTGACTAATCTTGCCCCTCTAGGTACCCTTCCTGGCCTTTGACCCAGGAATTTGACAAGTTAAAATGCAATTGAAAGTACTTGCCAATCAGAAAAATAAAAGCAGTGATTCACTGAATTCGTTTTATTTTATTTTGCACTAATGTGATTGTATAGCAGAGCCTGTTAGGCGCCTTAAACCCAGAAAAGGGGCTCAGAGAAGTGTACTGGAGATTAAATGTGTTGCAAGCAACAACTGTCCAAAGGCCAAATAGACCCCGCATTGGGATACTCATGAGGAAAGGAGTGTCTATTCTAATTTGATGGCCACGCAGTTGGGAGCAATGACACATGGTCGGTGTGGGTGCTGTTCATAATAAAAGGATCTGCCGAGGATAGAGATCTTTGATTTGTAGATTTCAGATGGGCATTTGGGTTCCAGAGAGCCACAGAGGATGAGATTAGGTTGTACGAGAGGTGTTGGTTCTAAATCTACTTGTTAAATTACTGGGAACCCCGCTGCAGATGCTCTTGTACTTCTGAGGTTGGTCATCCAGGTGCTATTACCATCACGCGTCAAAGGGAGACAGGATGTGTTATCAATGTTTATCAGCATTGGCAGCATCTAACATGGATATTGGATCCACCAGCTTTGTTTCGACAGCGTTCTTTACTGTAGGCATAGCTACCCTATGGACAACCTTCCTGAATACAGGTCACTCTTCTAGCTTCTGCCTGCATAGTATACATCATGGTTATCCTTTGGGGTTGAGCCGGAGGTTACTACAGTCCGAAGACCCATCTGAGCAAGTTTGGCTGTGACTTTCTGTTGCCTCGTTGGGGGCTCCTCTTGAAGTGGCTCAGATTCTTAAAGGCACAGTCTCAACTCGTTCCTTGAAGCATTTAGAATAATAAGAGATCTCCTTTTGGACTTCTTGTTTCATTTTTTTCTGCTAAAAGAAAGAGGTAATTACTTTGAAGTTTCAGGTGAAACCCAATATTAGAAGCTCACACCATTAAGATAAGACATGAAAATAGTACCTCCCGTCTGCGGGGGCAACTGCTTCAAGGGCAAGCCTGCATGTGAAAACAAGGAAATATGACAGGTCTATTCTTAAACAGGGGGTTTGTGGCATTGTCACAAAGAGATATCAATCGTATATAGTGTGTAACCAGAAGAAATTCCCATCATATTTGGAATCTGAGAAGGTAATTCCCTCTCCGGTCTGCCAAGAGGAAATGCCCACTATACGCACTTTGTTATAAGAGGTAATAGTAAACATTAGGCAGCTATATAGATTCTGTGCTCCCCAATCAATTACTGTGTGCCAAGAGGCACACAGTCATATCTGCACAAAGACATGCCAATGAAATAATGCTCTTGCCAAGATATTGGGAAAGTAGCACCCAAGTCAGTGGATATCTGGTTCTTCCAAAGATACCGTGGATGTAGAGACTAGCAGCCCTGCACATCAGACTAGTCTAAAGCTGCCACCGGCAGAAGTGCTGCTCCGGAGAAGCATCAGACATACTGTGGCATCAAGAAGAGCTGCAGAGGGCTTAGTAACATAAACCAAATAATATTGTGCATTTATAAATTGGACAGCTTGGAGGACCTTGGACACCATTTTAGCTATTGTCCTGACCCACTTACTGACTTTCGAACATGCCACTAAAGCTAAACTTGGCAGAAGAGGCCATCTGCAGTCAGCTGATAATTCTTCAAAGAGGCATAGGCTGCCACGTCTACTTGCCTGACAACTGTAAATGCAACCCTGAAGCCAACCAATCAGGTCTCATTGTTAAATGAAGGAATCCAGTTGGTTACCCCCAATGCAATGAGATATCCGACAAGGTTGGTTGTACAGAATCACTATGGTACGTACTAGATTAATCACCAGTGCTTAATTTGAGCCGGTGGTTTCTGGTGCTCTGCGCCTGCACTTTACTGTCAACACCAGTGCTTGTGACAGTCTGCCACAAGGTGGTGCTGTCTGGCTAATTTAGAGATGACCACAACAACAGTTAATTAATAATTCAATATATACATTAAAAATTACGATTACCTGCTGCCCAAGTCATTCTTAGAGCTTTGGGGGCCTTAAATAGTCTGAATTGTCATGATTGTAGGAGTGTGAAGGTTAGTAGTTGTGTTGTTACTCTCATTGGCAGCATAACAGGTGCACTGTGTGGTGCAAGCTGCCGTGTCCTGATGAGAGAGCCCTGGCACTTATAACATTAGAGGTCCCGAGGGTTGAGAGGTGTGACGGACCCTAGAATTAACCCAGGGTCTACACCTTGCAGGGTCAAGCGAGTTTGTAGTTGTCCACTGTGTTTTGTGGGACCACTATCCTGTAACGCCTCATCCCTGTCCATAACCCAACACTTAAGATGAAGCACACCATTGGCCGACATCATGCTGTCTTGTACTTAAAAAATTATACGAATCTTGATTCTGCAAATCTACATATATATTTCGAGGCACCAATGGCTTTTTTGTAAAACGGCTCAAAATTGTGGTGCTTTTCTGTGCGTCCGACCGCACTTAAATTTGATGGAAATAGTGCGCTGTTTCCAGTCTGTATGTTTGCCTACTCTGAGCACGAGAATAGTCACACTTCGATAAAACAGACAAAGCACGCATATCATTTTACATATTGCGTCTTAAACTGACATATCCTGTTCATTTTAGCTCGAACCATGCGAAAGTGTGTGTTTATAAAGGAAAAATATTTCCGGGCAGAGTTTGTGCTGCCACAAGTGCATTGTGAGTATTCACCGTATTTTTACAGTGCCCCCACTGCTGCAATACCCATTCCCCACCCAAAACCCTAAACTTACTACAATGAAAAATTATCATTTGTCCGCTGGTTTGTTTTTAAAGAGTTCCACTGCTCCTGATTCTGTGTGTTAGAATGTGGAATGTTGGAGCTCACATGGCCCTGTCTTCTTGGGGTGCCAGGCTGCGCCCTCTGCATGCTACAACATGTGCCTTGTCTGTATGTGTATTTAGCTGTACTCTCCCACGTGTTAATACTGCAGCGTGTACTGAAAGTATGCCTATACTGAGTCCCGTTCACTCTAGAAACGTATGAAAAAAGCAGGGGAGTTTTTCAATTATATGCAGTTTTACCTCCATAGACTTCTTGACTTAAAGCTCTTTTTATGAGAGATTTCATGACCTTTGGTATAAAAAGAAAAAAAAAAGGCTTCTAGCTTCTGATTAACTCCTCAGTTCAGCGTGGTATTGTTTGAGGTTCAAAACTATATATACCCCCTCTTTAAGCTAGTGACCAACAAAAGAAACCAGGCTAGCGTTGCAACATGTGTGGCCCATGTCTTCCTTTTGATGGAGGAGAGTGTCTTCTGCATGAACTATGCGTGAACTGAACTAAAGTTTAAATCTTAGCGATAGATAGGTCTGAATCTAGCTTTCTACCTCCAAGATCTTGGACACACTCATCAACTTCGTTATGAGTTAGTAACTTCGGATTCGTGTTCGAGGCAGAGCTGTCTTTTGGGCCTGAAATCTACCCAGAGACAAGAGGATCAACTTGCAACTCGCCTTACTCCAAAGTTTCTCCCCATCTTCCAAACCGATTGCTTTATGCAGCTCACAAGAGCGGTGGTCATGGCATGCCTTGACTTCTGTAATGTCGTCGACTCAGGTCTCCCTAAATACTTCATTGATAGACTCCACAGCTGCAATGTCAGGCAGCTAGAATATTCCTAAACCTCTGCATCTGTGACTATTTCAAACCAACACTGAAAGTGCTGGATTTTAGTGTAACCTAGGATAAAGTTTAAGGCCCTCTCCACAGTCCACAAGGCATGTTGAGGGAAAAGCACAAAATATTTACTCCAATGATCCACTCACACTCACCTACAAAGGCTCTTTGTTGATTGTCTGCACACCTCATCTCCAGTCAATCTTTCAAATCGATCAAATATGGAGGCAGATCGGGGGCGTGGCAAACCGCCGAACAACATGGCCGCACCTTGAGGCGGCTCCATCCATGAACACCCGTTTCACCATCAATCTGTCAATTTCTCCATGATTGTTGTCATATAATCGTCGAAATCGTGTTCCTGACCCCAGCGGGACCCTTTTGAGCCGGAGCAGGGCCGGTTTGCACTTGTAGTGATGGAGATCGACCCAAAGACGCATCCGGCCAGGGAGAGCAGCTTCGGTAGTGGGGAGGTGCGAAGAGGTCCGGCTTGAACTCCACCCTTAGCTGCCTGGCGCGGGTTATACCGGGTGGCCTGCGGGGTGTAATTCTAAGCTACCAGGTGGCGGAGTGTCGAGGAGCGGCGTCCGGCTCCAATGCGACCCTGTGAACTCTGAAATGCAGATCGGTGCAGCTTGTGTGAGCGACCCCGGTCGGGATCAGCCCTGGGGTGAAAGGAAGGCGGCGAATACTCCGTGGTCTTGGCCACTGGCTGGAAGGTGAGGGAAGTGCGCTCCTGTGCTGGGACTGGCCTCTATCCCTGACCTGTGTGTTGTGGAGCTGCGTGCACTGGGAGCCTCCCGCCGCGTTCCCTGGCGGCGGCTGCGGTCCGCACTAACTGAGTGGACTCCAGAACATCTGCCGGGGCACCGGGGACTATAATTGAGGATCTCACACTGCTGTGGGGCAGTGCAATAGATAGCGGCGCAACTCGGGGGCAAGTACTGTGAACTTGCAGCAGCTGCAATACAGTGGAGAAGAACGCGGTCGGCCTGATCCCTTGCCGCCAGACTCATGGTCAGCTGCCCATGCAAAGTAAAAGATGTTTCATGCCCCCAAGTTATCGCAGCACAGAAAAGCCTTGCTTTCCCCGCCCTGACTGTGGTAAATAAAGGGAATTGCCTCGAGTTTGAATTAAGGAGATGATCGGTCCGGTGACGGACGTGCTAGCCTGAGTGCCTGAAGCAATCCCAGTCGCCTCACACGTACACGGGATCTGGCACAAAACTCACGACGCCGGTTCGTGGCCCAATGTCTGCCACCTAAGCAGGCGCCATTATAATACCTCAGCTGCAGGCGTGAAGAAGACAGCCTTGCCCATGCGTCGCAGCACACAACCCTGTGCCCCACGCAATACCAACGCTAACGCAGACCGGGGGCGCATCCCACCAACGATACCATACACCCCACAGAGAGATTGCCTGACTGGTATCCATCAGCTTCCCCCGAGCCAGCGCTGTCCAAGTATGGCTGGGGGCCGTAACTCTAAGGCCTCTATTCAGGCCAAGCTGTAAAAGTTTGCTTGGGACAAGGGACCTGGCCCTACCCAAAAGGGAGGAGAAGACCCCCCTGAAAAACAACAGGCACCAGAGGGGGCGAAGGAGCCGACCTTGCAGGACATCCTGACAGCTATAATGACAGTGAGGACGTAGTTGGAGACCAGGATTGACTCCATATCCTCTGAAGTCTCTCTTATCAGAGCAGATATGCGCTCCATGAATACCAGACTCAAAGATGTTAAGTCTACCGTGGGCTCCCTCGTCGCTGATACAACCGCCCTTCAGTGGAGGGTGGACGACTTACAGACCCTGAGCGAGAGGATGAAGGCATAATTGGATGAATATGAGGGGCGCCCGCGGCGCAACAATGTTCGTATACTGGGGGTCCACGACCACGCTGAGGATCCAGCGACGGACCTGTTTGTTGAAGACCTGGTCACCAACTACTTGAAACCAACTAGACTGTCAACATTTTTCACAATGGGGAGATCGCACAGGGTACCAGATGGCAGACCGAAACCCAGGGTCCCTCCGAGACCTATAGTTGCGAGAAATTTTAAAGACAGAGAAATTATCCTCCAGACAGCTCGAGCGGCTTCACCAGTCGAATTCAAGAATAGCAAAGGGACTTTCTTCCTAAATTTCACCCTCAGGGTGCAACGACAGAGACGCCATTTTCTGGAAGTCAAGAAAGCACTACGGGACAAGAATGTTAAGTACGCTATGCTCTTCCTGTCCAAATTGAGGGTGGAGTCGGAAGGGAAGGTCTGGTTCTTTACCGCTCCAGAGGAGGCCTGGGACTGGATTGATGGCTTGCAGTGAGCCGAGGGGAGGGGCAACCGCGGCCCACGACATGGTCGAGGAAATTCGCAGGGGGAATAAAACGCAAGATCACCGCCAGTGGACAGCGACGCAACTGCAAGGGATTAAAAATGAACTGGTCGGTATAAACTGTTGAAATGTGTGGGCTCTATGGGCTTGTTCCTACAGTGCTGTTATCCAGATAGACTCATTGCTTCAATCACCCGCTGGGTCTAACCAGGAACTAGCTATGCAAACAGTAGATGAGGGACTGTCAAGTGTTATACAATGATGTAATTGGAACTTAGAGTCCTGGCGCCATTGAACGGGTGTCCGGTTAGACACACACACCTCATAGTTTTAGGGGTGGGCGATAGGCACTCTGCATGTCTGGGGAGGCGGGAGGTTACGATACCGCCATGCAGGGAGGGGGGTTAAGTTACTCAAGTTTTTGGGAGTGGGACCCTGGACACCTGGGCTCTCCGTTATTAAACACGATCGGGACCATCGTATGAGGAGGGGGGGGCGGGAAGCTTAGTTTAGTTCCAATACAGTGGAGGCAAGATTGACAAGACTAGAGACAATAGCGACGACTTAATGAGCAACGGCGGTAGGACGGTATTGATTCAATGTCAGCAGGGCTTGGTAGCCGCTGCAATACAGACCAGTGGCTCCAATGATGGGCTCCCCTCAGTACAATATTATTGGACCCTAGGTCAGGATGGACTACACTGCTAAGCATGGGCTCAACAGTTATCTTGGAATGTAAACGTACTGGGGGACAAGATCAAGAGGGGAGTGGTGCTTCAATATATAAAGAGGCATGCCCCGACGTAATTCTGTTACAAGAAACGCACTTGCTAGGCAATGCCTGTAAAGCAATGTCGAGATGGGGGTTCACGTTGGTGGCGACTCCGCCTTTGGGTCAGGGTCCAGGGGAATGGGAATCATGACGAGGAAATCTTTCCAAATGACGATTGACCGCACCTGGACGAACCTGGGCTTATTTTGAACCTGGTCTTGGCCTACGTGTCCCCGGGTTTTCATGTTCAAGCATTTAAAGATTTGGGGAGTCTCCTTCTTGACATGCCTGAGGGAAGATTAGTGATTGGGGGCGACTTTAATTCCATTGTCTCTGACTCCCTGGACTGTTGGCCTCAGAGGGCATTGCCTCCCTCCGGGATGCAGTTCCATAGTTTTCTGGGGGCACTGGGCCTGGTGGGCTACATCCCGTTGAACAGCAGTATACCTATTACTCTGGGGCCCATCATAGTATGTTCAGGATTGACTATATTTTGACGCCGACCAACCAAATGCACAATATTAAGGAGATTCATCACTTGGCGAGAGGAACCTCAGAACACTCGCCCATCTGTTGTTGAATGGAGGCGGGGGAGCCCACGGCAGGTAGAACAGCTCCTATTAATCCGTGGTATCTTAAGACCCCCATATTAGAGACAAAATCTCACAAGACACGGAACTATACTTTCAAGAAAATGAGTGATCAGTAGAATCGGCAATGACAATTTCGGAAGCCTGCAAAGTAGTAATTCGTGGGGTGGCTCTGGTCCAAATTACGGTGTCCAGGAAAGAGAAACAAGCAGGAATGGTTCGCTTGGAAGAAGAAATAGTACGGTTGGCGGTGCGCCTCCAGGACGATGGCTTGGATGAGACATAGCGGGCACTGCAACTGAAAATCAGAGAGTACACTGACTTAGCCACGGATGCAGCCAAGACACAGTATAGAGCTACATTAGGCAGGATTTATGAAGTTTGTGATAAGGCTGGGAGACTGCTGGCCTGGCTGGATCGTAGGGAGCAGGCTAGCAGGGTCATGGTCGAGATAGAGGCAGATCCGGGGGATGCACTTGCTTCGCAGCAGGAGATCGTGGACGCCTTCCACCAGTATTATCAAACCGTGTATACCTCACAGACACCACACACGGAAGAGGAGGCGGCTGCCTTCCTGAGAGATAATTCACTTCCGGTACTTACTGATGATGAACGCTCCAACCTTGATCAAGAACTAACTAGCGCAGAAGTGGGAAAGGCTATACAAGACCTGCATGGGAGCAAGATGTCGGGCCCCAATGGTCTTCCATTGAATTATATGAATTAGCCTTGACTAAGACCGCCCCCTACTTAACTAACATGTTTCATGAAAGTATGAAAACGGGTCGGCTCCTCACGGACCAAAGATTGGCAACGATAGTAGTAATTCATAAGGAGGGTAAGCCAAAGAACAAGTGCTCTTCCTATAGACCAATTTTGCTGCTCAATGGGGAAGCCAAGATTTTGGCTAAGGTCCTAGCCAAACGACTATTGAGGGTAATTACGACTTTGGTTCACCCGGACCAGTCGCGCTTCATGCCAGCTAGGAACACCTCCCTTAACCTGCGAAGGCTACATGGGGTGCTGAACTGCGCTAGGACAATATGCAAGGACGCGGTAGTGGTGTCTCTCGATGCGGCCATGGCATTTGACACGGTGGAATGGCCCATCATTTTTGCGGTGTTTAAAAAGCTAGGACTGGGCCAGAACTTTATCAGTTGGGTCCGGCTACTGTACCAGGAACCGCTGACCCAAATCGTTGTCAATAACAGGAAATCTTGTACTTTTGCCCTTAGCAGAGGCACTAGGTGGGTTGCCCCCTGTCCCCACTGCTTTTTGCCCTTACACTCGAGCCACTGGCGATGTGGATTCGTAAAGACCCGATTGTCAGAGGGCTTAAGTGGACGGAAGGCTGGGATGACCGCATTTCATTATACGCTGATGACATCATGCTATATCTGCATCGCCAGCGACCTCCCTTAATTGGGTACTGCATATCTTTTTAGCTTTTGGCAGGTTTGCCGAATATAACATAAATTGGACCAAATCAGTACTATATGTCCTCAGTGGGGCTATGCCTTCACTTCCCCCGGGATTCACGATAACGGAAGCGCATGACGACTTTAAGTACTTGGGAATTCGGGTCTCTAAAGACCCTTCCCATTTTTATGACCTTAACCTCCTGCCTCCTCTGGAACAGCTCAAGAGTGATGTCCGACACTGGAAGTCGCTCTCCTTGACCCTCTTGGGGCGTGCGGCCCTATTCAAAATGATGTCCCTCCGCAAGATTCTTATACGTACTGCAGAATACGCCACATCCGGTCGACTCGGCATACTTTCAGAAAATTAACAGTAATCTCTGAGACCTGTTATGGGACGGCAAACCACCAAGGATCGCCACCCACAAGCTAACGCTGGGGTGGTTTGACGGGGGAATTGGTCTCCCGGACATTAAAAAATATTACTGGGCGACTCACCTAGCTGCCATAAACCAATGTACGTACAGGACGGAGGGGGATCCGGGTTTCCAAATGGATAGATGGCTCTTACTGGGGGGTAGCGTCCTGGAAGCATTATAGTCCAACTTAATGAAGCTGAGAGTGATGGGGCCCACGGGCCACGCGTTTCAAGTGTGGAAAACAGCTACAAAGAGCCTGCGTTTGGTGGGCAAGATCACACAGGCCACACCACTTTGGTATAGTGACCATCTGGGAAAACTGATTCGGACGAAGGGGTTTGACCGCTGGGACCTCATAGGCATTTCAAGGGTGGGAGATCTATGGAAGGCGGGCGAGTTGGTGCCTTTCACTCAACTGCAGATGGAATATGAGCTGGCAAACACCGATTATTTTAGATACCTGCAGATCAGACACACCTTACTGGCCGTACTGCCAAGAGGTGAGTCGCCGCCTGAATCCTCCCCGCTCGAGGATTGAGTCTTGGATGGGAACTTGCCAGAGAAAGCAATTTCGTTCATATATAAAAAAACAAATCAATAATATGGCTGACCTAATACTCAGGCTTCAGGCAAAATGGGACTATGACGTCGGGGGGCTGGATAACGAAGAGTGGCTCACAGCATTGGCCTCTCCTAAAGAGGTGACAATTTCCTCAAGGTTCCGTTTAGTACAGTTGAAAATATTAAACAGAATCTACCTGGCCGGTCCCATGCTAGTCAAAATGGGTTATTGCTCAGAGGGGGGAGGGTGCCCCAGGAACTGTGGGGAGGAGGGCACTTTTATCAACATGCTATGGGAGTGTACCACTGATCCAGCAGAAAGCCCCAGGGGTGAACAATTCACAAAGCCAAATATCTCAATAGGGCTCATACACATTTACTCAGATATCGTGCACTCTCCCTGGGCAATCCTCTGGGGGGGTCAAGTTTTTTAATTCGCTTAAGTTCTGATTAGTTAATTCCCTGTAACCACAAACAATCTTGGAAATAAATGCTTACTAATCTTTCACAAATCAACACTCTTTCCTCTGCTCGAAGGACCATTAGTTGAGTTAATTGATGGTGATATTAACAGGGTATCTAACTAAATTTGTAGATCTCAGTGAAATAACCACAGACTCTGGCTAAGATTCATAAGTTTTATCTAAGATTTTCATAAATTGAACGTTCATCAATACAGTTTCACAGTGCAAACTCCATCATTCTTGATATGGGAGAGAAAGATTCATTTATCAAATACATTCATTGACACAAATTCATTCAACAAATCAATGCTTAAGAGTGGATAGATAAAGAGACAAAAGATACAAATCAAAAAATACATTTGCAAAGAATATGCAAACTTTGTGATAGAATACTATTTACCAATTTGAAATATTGAAAACCAACCCTCTGGCCAAAGGACTGGTGGGGGTCCCCTGAGTTAGAATCAGGAGACAAAGATTATTGGTATAGGACAGGATCAGGACAGGGCAAATACTTACTAGTCTTCTCTATAAACCCGACGCATCAGGGCTCATCCCTCTCTTACACTCTCTCCCTCCTAGATGTTCTTCGTCAAGCTTTGAATCTAATCAGGCTGTCATTTGGACCAGAATCTTCCCAGTCTGCTCTCTCTTCTTTCTTTCTAGCTGCTCTCACCTCTCTTTCTCTCTCAGCATCGATATGTTGTCTAGTTAACTTAAGTCACTCTAGTTATAGTCTTTATTTCTACATGTCCCACCCTCAAAAGTTGCAAATATTGATGTAATACGGAATATGATTGGACGGGGTCAGGGGTGTTTTCATCATACCATGCTGACATATTAATTTTTATTAAAGTGCTATTGTTTGCAAACCCTTCCCCTTTAGCTCATTCATAACTTTTAATTCTCATACATGTATTGTTTCAATATTTAATAACATTCAATATAGGCTCCATGGACGAGGGACACACATCTCCTCTTTCTCACGTCTTCTGTCCTTGCTATTTGGCAGCTATTCAGCTTCTCGGTCATCGGGTCATCTCACGTATTCACTGAGCATGCGCGACTCGTTTCACCCATTGCCATATTTTTCTTCGGTTATTGCCTTATCAGGCCCAAATGCACTCTATTAATAAAAGAATACTAAACAAATGTTATTTTCTTAATCATGTAATTTTCACTGTTCACCACCCACTTCTAATTCTATCCCATGTTATTATTATTTCTCTAAGCAAAAGCATTAACGACAGCAGCTTTCTTTTAAGTTCAAGCAAGCATATGCCGGACAGGTGGTACCTCACAACCACATGTTAGTCCTTCTTGCGCAAGCATGGGAGTCTTTCCCTCTCAAAGCGGGTTAGTCACGTTATCTCTACGTAATTCTGGTTTGCACATGTGCAAAGCGTTTTTTCCGATTTAGAGCGGGTTTTAGTTATGTTGCATTTAATATAAAGCCAAAGGTGGAAGGTGCACTCCTTGTGTCCGGACACATTAAATCAAATAGTCCAAACAGTATAAGATCTCTCTTCTTTTAATTCTTGAGATTTTTTCACGATCATTCAGACACGAACAAAGCACAGCCAACGCGTTTCGTTCCGTACAGGAACTTCATCAGGGCTGCAATAATTACAAACATAAAAAATAACACTTAAAAAACATCTATATACGACAAATATAAAAACAAACATATAATATATCACTGCTCGAATTTTAGAGAGGATGGCACACATAAAGAGAAAAAGGGACATACATATAAACGACCCTAGACATATAAATATATACAAATACATAATATACACACGCGAAAAAAATTTCATTATAATGACACATACTAAAGAACATATAGTTCGGACAACAAAACAATATTCACCATTTGAGAACAAAATAATTGTAAATAATGCACTTAGTTTGTATGACTAATATAGGGCTTATAACGAAGAAAAAAGCAGGAAGAGTGGGAGAAAAGTAGAAAGAAAGAAGAAAGTTCATATGCATTAAAGTATACATATAAAATAAAATAAGTGAGAAATATCATTTAAATAATCAAAAGTCACAGTGTGCAAGACTATATTAGGAAAAGATATAAATAATTTAATACGTACTGTACCCATTAAATATCATTTAGTATTGTGACCCTCATTGGTGCACAATGAATAGTACAACATCTCGGGTATCAAAGCAGTAATTAGTATCAAACCCAATCTATAACAAGTCGATTAGCATCTCACCTCTTTCAAAAAGAGAGTAGAATATAGATATGGTGAGATACTCCTAGGGCAGTGTATACTCCTGTGTGGCTCGTTACGTCGCAGACAGAATTAAAAGGGCATATGAAAATTATTTCATTCCTATATAAGAATAAAACATATTATCAAAAAGTAAATAAATAAATAATCACAAGGCAATAATAATCCCTAGATAAGAATATATACACAGACGCACAGATGAACCAATAAGCTCACCTTGTGTTTAGTCATCCCATGTATAAATTAATACAATTGGACCCTCATGCGGTTTCAATGATGGGACGCATTCGGAGTAGTGAGATTCCTATAGGGAGTACCATAAGAACCTATATCAACACAATCATTGGTATCAATATTAGAAAGATTATAGAAATAATATCAGCATTCATAGTGCGGATACATTTTTACCCCCGACAAAGCTCATTAAGACACAAATAATCATAAGCCACATCAAGTGATGATTTTATAAACAATATTAAAAACCCCAACTTGGGTATGCGAGTCATATCTATAATACCTAGAAAATGACAAATAATGTAAGGGGTTGGCGACGCTACGTTAACCACAGCAAAGCGTGGGCCTACATTCATAATGACACAAGTGAATGAGACGAAGTAACAGATGTTAAAAAGCTCTCCAAGAAAACACGCCCGTGTATATATATATCTTCACTAACAATTAGTCCCCGTGTCAAAAAGACACAGAGGAGCGTGAGCATATGCAAGAAGCAAGACCTCCTACCTTGTCTCCAGCATTCCGAACAAGCAGGGTAGCTGTCAAGTATCAACTGGCCAAGCGGAAAGACTCGCAATTTAAAGTCCTCCTCCGGTATCCCGCGTTCCAACTTCGAATACAATCACGTGATAATCGTGTCACGTGAATCGGCAAATTGTGCTCAAAATAAAAGACGGGCATATAGTACTTAGATGGCGGCCATATTATAGTGGCTACTGGTCAATTGATAGAACCAGGGCATGTATATTATTAATAAGCCCGCGCAATCACCCGTACCACAATCCGTAAATAAAACCGATTCCTTTAGAAAGTTAACAGTCGTAATTAAGTTAAAAATTTTAACGATCGTTTTGACAATCTGCCATATGTCGCAGCTAATTAAAATCTAAGAAGTGGACGAAGGGCATCTGACTTTACGGTGATACTGGAGATGCAAGGTAATATTTGTGATATGAGTTTAGGCTTCGACGGATGGTTTAGCAATCTGCCATATATTACAAACAACTTGGATCTAAGAGATAGAGAAGGGGCATATAGCTTAACTATGGCGGCCATATTGTAGTGTAGATACTAACAGAGACAAGATAGTGATATCACAAGTTCCACAAATAGTGGTGGACATTGTGATCCAAATAAAATTAAGTTAACAAAATGGCGCATGAGGTCTCAACGGAATTGTAATATTGAGCAGATGTGATCAGTGACGTAAGTCATGGGGCACCATCATACAGGTTCCATATGGGAATTAAGGCCACCAAGATTCTTCTAGAGTTATGGCAAATCAAGATCTCTTGATCTATTACAGTACAGGGCAATAATATGAGCCCAGATATTGATAGTCACAGTAAAAATAAAATTAGAACAAAAATACAAAGTTCCCTTGTATCACCACGTTATGTAGAACCCATTGGTGACACTTAACCAAAGTATTCCACATGCATTCCAATGGCGAGGTTGAATATGCAACCAGGGTAATCATGCGACGTGTACACGTATGTTTCAGAGTAGAAGTCACATAAACATGAACCAAATTTTGTTTCCTATTTTTAGATAACAGATCAGAAAAAGAAGAATGAGGAGATAAAGAGAGAAAGGTGTGAAGATGTCAGGGAATATATATGACAGCATAAGAATGTTAACAAATAGCATCTATCACATTCCCTTGTTAAGGAGCAACAACATATATTGGAATGGCAGGCAACATGATAGGGTGTGGAAACCTCTCATAGATGGTTATAGAAAATAGTGTAGTTCCCTATCCGTATTATGCCCCCTCAGAGTTGCCTGGAGGCGACAAATCCACTTAGCCTCACGTTGTCTGACCAAAAGCTCCCGATTCCCACCCCTGTCTCCACAGGGAACATGGTCAATCCCATGGAACCAGAAATCATTACTCTTTGGGTGTATCTCCCTGTAGTGATCAGTAAGGGGATAACGACTATCATTATTAATGATGGCTCTCCTATGTTCCTGCAGCCGCACCTTTAAGGGACGGACAGTACTGCCCACATAGATTAAACCACAGTCACATCCCAAAATGTATATCACATGGGTTGTGTTGCAGTTTATAAAGTGGTCAATTTTAAAAGATTTGGAGTCATTGTAAGAAAAAGTCCGTGTTTTATTTCGTGCAAAGGGGCATATGTTACATGAGCCGCATGTATAGAAGCCCATAGGTCTTGAGGGCAGCCAGGTTGTAATTCCCTGTTTGTTCTTTACATAGCTGGGACATAATGCTTCCCGTGACGTTCATTCTTGTTGCTTCTGTTTTGTAAATTTTCAATTGACCTTGGTCGGTCATTCTTGTTGCTTCTGTTTTGTTATGTTGCATTTAATTCCACATTAATTAAGCATGCGTAAAGCTTTTTTCCCCATGTGTCGGTGTCTGGTGCGTATTAGTCTTGTTTCATCTACAGTTTTAGCGATTAGTAAAAATGAATGAAGGATTGCTCTGAGCAAGTTTCGTTTTGTTGAATCCTTGCTCCATCACCACCATCCAGAGGTACTGGTCAGCGGTAGCGGGCTGCATGGAAAACGTATTGGGACAAAAGATTGACTGCAACATCAAGGATTGGCACAGCAGCATGCATACTCTGCCAAGATCCACGTTGAAGAAACTGGAGTTAGCTGAGAAGAGTGGTTACCTTTCCTGTTACATCACACAGATTCCCACTAACCCCAAGAGGAGGTCATCGAAGCTGTGTTTTTAGGACTGGCTACCTTTAAAAAAAGTAGAAATATAAACATACAGTACTATTGATCAACCCTCTTCCTCCATTGGTCTGTTGAACTTTCATTCACATTTTGCTTACTCCCGCCACAGTATACAGCAGGGGCAATGGTTCTGCCCTTTGGGTTCTCTTGCACTGAGAGTGACAGCATTTATCGTGATCACATGTGCACATGCATCTAAAAGAAGTGCACTTCTGTGCCAGGACTTATGGGCCAATAATTGACTTTGTCACTACTCTTGTTAGTGTGTTTAAAATCTGTCTTGCAGTTATAGTAATTAAATGGCAACAGTACCTTTTCTTTGTGCCAGTAAGATGAATATTTTCCAGTGATGTGAATTAAAAATAAAGAGTTCCTTTACCTAATTTAATAACGCCTACTTGCTAGGAATCATCCAGCTTTTTTATTTCATATTTTTATTGCAATCATATGGTTTAGGTGGCATGTGTCAATTTATTTTTTTATCTTCTTTTTATTTTTGTGGTATTTATTTATTTTGAGAGTTTTATATAGCGCTGGCTAGACCCGGAGGTATCAGAGCGCTTTACATAAGGTTCCACAGAAATTACAAAATTACATCAGTTACATGTTACATCAGTTACTAGAAGCGCTGGCTAGACCCGTGGGTATCACAGGCTTTACATTAGGAATCACATTATTACACAGTTAAAAACAGTTTACAGGTTACATCGGTTTTACGAAACACATTTAAATAGTATGGAGGAAGGATAAATAGGGCGGATAGGGGTAAGGGGGAAGGGTGTAGTTGGAAGGAGGGAGATAACGGCAGTAGAGACGAAGGAAGGTCTGCCCAATGTCCGGCTGGGTAGGTGATGGCCGAGGAGGGAATTCATAGCCCATCTCCCCTATAGCTATCAGGGTAGCTCCACCGGGCAACGGTCAGGTAGCAAGGTCTCAGCAGTCGCGGGAAAGTTCACAGGGTAAATGTCCTGAAGGGTGTGCAGGATCCAGGTAGGATAGGGGTAAGAGGGAAGGATGTAGGGGGAAGATAACGGCAGGAGAGATGAAGGAAGGTCTGTCCAATGTCCAGCTGTGTAGGTGATGGCCGAGGAGGGAATCCACAGTCCATCTCCCCTATAGCTATCGGGGTAGCTCCACCAGGCAATGGTCAGATAGCAAGGTCTCAGCAGTCGAGGGAAAGTTCACAGGGTAAATGTCCTGAAAGGGTGTGCAGGATACAGGTCGGTTGAGGGCTAAGATCAAGGTCTGGTCGATGACCAAGTAGGACCTTCCATGTAGATCTGAAACCAATCATTGCTGTTTCAATCTATCTTGCGGCCTTTAAACGGGGTCAGGCAAGGGATTCTGCCCCTAGTGTTACATTCAGCCGGGCCCCATTTTATCTTTTCCCATTTTTATCTTTCCCCTATGTATTCCTAGGGGCCCCTAGGGTACTCGGCGCGTTGCTATCGGTGGCCTCCTGTCCCCGGCACCAACTCAGGGGTCATAGCGCCAGCTCTCTGTCCTTGATTACTTCGGAGCCAGACAGCCCACAGTTCACAGCCACTCTCCTTTCGCAGCCCAGTCAGGCTGTGACGCCCACCGCAGCCGCCATTTTCTATTTCTTAGGGTCAGGCACTGAGGGTATCTTCATGCATGCCAGCGAGTTGCTCCTCAAACTTCTCCTCCAATGTCAGGGGACAAACGCCTCACCAGCAGGGTTTTTCAGTTGCAGCTCCCCCAACCAGTGATATCAAAAAGGGTGCTAAGCTCGTTTCACCAGGGAAGCCTCTGGTTGGGCGCCATCTTAAAGTCAGGTGCAGCCTCCCACCATTGGCTCCTCACCAATGCCCAGCAAGCGCACAGATCGGTGTGGGAAGATACCCTTGAGCTGGCTCAATGCTCCGTGCTGCCCCCAACTCATCGCCCGCTCACCTCCACAAGATTCCGCCGCCGCCGGGGTGCCTCAGTCTCTCACCCGGCCGCAAAGCGGCCGCAGGACACCGCCTGACTCCAGGAGCAGAATCACAGGGATGGGGAGCCTCATCCGGCTCTCCCTCATCCCTCTGCGGCTCTTGTCACGTTGTCTCCGGCTCCATCGCTGTCCGCCCGGGACCCGCTGTGCCTGCGCTCAATCAGGTCGTCTCTTGGTCTTTCTCGGCCGCGGTCCATGGCGCCATCTTGTCACTGCCCTTTGCTCACGGCCGCGCTGTGGACTCCGCTCCCAATCACAACTGCTGCATTAAACGGGCACCTCCTGGCAATCCTTCGCCTCATGCAACTTTGCTGAACCGGATTTGGTATGTCACGGTTCTCCGGCCTTGTGCTGGCGGTGTTCGGCAGTCTCGGGGCTCCGGAGCTGATGTGGAGCGATGCGCTCCCCTCCGACACGGAGTTGAAAGCCAAGTCCTTTATGGATTCCTCAGTGCTGCTGTTCCAGATGTTTGAGATTCTTCTATTCACAATTTAAAGCTTTCTCTTGAAAGCGCTCGCTGCTACTTGGAGATAGTGCTGTGCTGAATACCTCTGGCTCTGGCCACTGCTGTGTCCGCACCTGACCTCCGGCTCCAGGACCCGCTGCACCCAAGGGAGTCTGACCTCCAGCTCTGGCCACTGCTGTGTCCGCACCTGATCTCTGGCTCCAGTACCCGCTGCACCCACGAGAGTCTGACCTCCGGCTCTGGTCGCTGCTGTGTCCGCGCCTGAACACCAGCTCCAGTACCGCTGCACCCAAGGGAGTCTGACCTCCAGCTCTGGCCACTGCTGTGTCCGCACCTGATCTCTGGCTCCAGTACCCGCTGCACCCACGAGAGTCTGACCTCCGGCTCTGGTCGCTGCTGTGTCCGCGCCTGAACACCAGCTCCAGTACCGCTGCACCCAAGGGAGTCTGACCTCCATCTCTGGCCGCTGCTGTGTCCGCGCCTGACCACCGGCTCCGGTAACCGCAGCACCCACGGGAGTCTGACTGGCTCTGGTCGCTGCTGTGTCCGTGCCTGACCACCGGCTCCAGTGCCCGCTGCACCCAAGGGAGTCTGACCACCGACAGTGACTGGTGACTAAAGATGTTTCTGATCCTATTCCCTGGACATCACATCATGCGGGAGCGTTCATGACCCTACAACAGGCTTTGTGTTCGGCCCCAGTATTAGGTGCACCTGATTATCAGAAGCCATTTTTAGGTCTCGCCTGACCCAGCGCATGCGCTTGTCTGGCGAGACATTTTGTGAGGGCTCCAAAAAGTGCTACCAGGCCAGCCTAGAGCTAGAGTGCATGTGCGCGAGCGTCGTGCTTTACAGAGATTACTTTCACTTGCGCGGCCGCTTTGATGTTTGATCGCGATCACTTTTGATGTTCTCCATGAGGGCGTAATCTGTGTTGTTTGCTGGATCTTCACTTTAGGGAGCTTGTTGTGTATGCTGTTGGACGACTTGGATTCTATCTATCTCTAGTGTGGCCTGCGAGGTAGTTTGTGTAGTTACTTTTGTGTCGAGTATCCTGAACGTTTATAGGGCTACATCAGTTACCTGTCTTCTAACAGAATGGTACTTGCCCTTATTTCAGATTGGCTTCTAAATAGCTTGTTTGCCATGTTTATCCTCCGTGCGGACTGGAAGGCGGTGTGTATGGTGACTTGTGTCCTGTATCTTGATAGCTTTTAAGGCTACAGGGGGTCATTGGCTTCTAGTAGAGCGGAACTGGTCCTAAGTTGCCACACAGGCAGTGCCCAGGATGCCCAGAGTACCTTTTTGTTTGTAGGTTTTGGCGTTCGCTTTTGTCTTTTATCCCATGTACACTTGTATTATGGTCACCAGCAGATCACTAGCATTGTGTGCAGAGCTTGCTGCATTATAGGGCTGCAGCGGGTGGTGCTTAGACACTTTATGGGTATTTATTACTTATTTTGCGATCTTCTTGAAATTGCTCATCACCATGCTCATGCAAGATTCCTCCGAGTGTGGGTTTAATTTTTAATCGTCAGTTTGCTTTACAAGTATCTCCTTTTGCATAGTGTTATTATATGCTTGTGTGTATCCTGCTTGTTGCTCTATGAATGCTAACTGAGTGATAAGGCTGCAGCGGGTCATGTTAATCACCATTTTACGGGTACTTCTCCTTTATTTTGGTGGTCACCTCGACTGTTTATCAGCCTGTACATTCCAGTTTTACAATAATTTGCACCGCTCATTGATGGCACAGAATTTTTATTAATCAGTGCTTCTTTCTCATAGTTTTTTGTGTCGCGTTCTACCATGTTCTTTGCAATGTACCAGCGAGTGGAGATCAGGCGGCTGCCATTTTAATTGCCCCGTTTGCCTTGAATCGCGCCCAGCCGTGTACATCTCGCTTGTCCCCCCAAGCCTTGGGCCAGCACTGGTGGTCCTATTAATACAAGCATTTGCATGTGCAATAGGTCTCGCATTTACGTGAGTTTAAGCTATTGGCATTGGAAATGACAATGCCTTTTATTGATGTTTTAAAAAAGGAAAACAAAAATAAAAGGCATTGTTATTTGCAATGTCAATAGCTCAAACTCGCGTAAATGCGCGACCTATTGCATTGCAAATGCTTGTTTCTTTTCTTACATGAACGGTCAGGTTGTGCCCTCTCACTTCTCTGCCAAATGCATGGTACACACAAACGACCCTGTGCCTATTTTTATGCTGTTTTGGATCCAGTCGCCCGAGCTTTGCCTACCTGCCTGCGGGCTGTTGCAGCGGCTGCTGTGGCAGTGCGCCAGACAGAGGGTATAGTTTTAGGGTCCCCATTAACAGTTCTGGTACCACATGCCGTTGATATTCTGTTGAACAAAACCAAAACCCAACACCTTACTAGTGCCCGACTGTATGGATACAAACTTATCTTGTTAAATGCGCACATAACTATTCAACGCTGTACCACTCTGAATCCCGGTACACTCTTACCCCTACCTGACACCGACCCCCTCACTCAGCCAGCCCATCAGGATTGCGTATTCCGAACAGAAGCAGAAACCAAGGGAAGGGTGGACCTTAAAGTCATAGCCTTACAAGATGCAGAAGGCCACCTGTGGGTAGATGGTTCTTGCCTGAAACTCCCGAATGGCACCACATCTGCAGCCTATTCTGTCACAACGGCACTCACAGTAGTTGAGACTGCCTGAATATTACAGAAATCAGCCCAAGCGGCAGAGATAACGGCATTTACACGCGCTTGCATCCTCAGTACAGGCATGACTGTAAACATCTACACCGACAGCCAGTATGCTTTCGGGGTAGTACACAATTTTGCACTACTGTGGAAAGAAAGAGGGTTTCTCACTTCTCATGGGACGCCTATACAACATGGTGAATCGGTTAATGCCCTTTTGGAAGCCATCACTCTACCTGCTAGGTTGGCGGTGATCAAATGCTCAGCACACAAGAAAGTTACTGACGAAGTAGGGCAGGGGAACGCTCTGGCCGATAGCATGGCCAGAAACACAGCATTAGGAATAACACCTGCACCAATGTATGTCCTAAAATCACAAGCTGAGAAATGGCATGATGCCAGACAACGGATTATTGACATACAAGAATCCGCTTCCATAGAAGAAAAAGAACAGTGGAAAATTGATGGTATGCTAGATGAAGAGGGATGTTGGAGATCTCAGGATACTCTTAGGTGGAAACTACCAACAGCATATGTTATTCCCTTACTTACAATGACACACTGTGCTTGCAATAAATAAAAATGATAAAACTAACCATTGCACTAGCTTTGCGAGGCTAGAATTTTTGGCTTTGCCAATAGTTGTTCTGCTTTACGCACCCCCACCTCTCTGAGACCATTGGTGAGGTCCCGACACAGTGAGCATGTATGGGTAATGTTGAGGTCAATCGGCAATTACCTTGTCTAATTTTCCTTAAATGTTTGTAGGCCATCTTCATGTTAAGAGACCTGTGTTTGCTTGGGCATTCCTTAGACCTCCAAGCACGCTGCCTGTGCTCGGACCCACTGCGATTTTGCAGCCGAGGTATTTTCTGCATAATTATGGATTTGCTGCACAATCCATCATATGCTGTATAATCTGCAGATTTTAACAAAACTAATTGTTTCTAGCTCAAACGAATAACAAGTTACTAAAAATGCATCAAAAGATGCTGCAGAGCAAAGATCTGCTGGTCACATCATTTCAGTGGTGTAGCAAGGTCAGGTGGTACCCAGTGCAGAAATTTTTTGTCACCCACAGCTTGACAAAATGGCAAAAATATGTGTTTAAAACACATATTTTTGCCATTTTGTTACCCCCCTCAGTGATGACACCCTGGGCGGCCCGCACCCACCCCACCCCCCTTCCTACGCCACTGCATAATTTGACTTTTCTTGCCATATAATTTAGTCAACCCTTCCTTAAAATTTGTTTGATCTCTGCCGCATAATTCCAGTGGCCCTGCCTATGCTCCACCACGTTACACAGAGTAAAGATGCATATGTACACTCTGTCATCTTTCATAGCGGTGCACACCCAGCAGCAGCCAAGGCCAGCCAATCTAATGTTCTCTCTGCCCACTCAACACCTTCATCCCACTGTAACTTTGTGCCTTTCCTTCCAGTCCTCCTTCTCCGCCTGCGCCCAGGCCTGTCTGAATTCCTGTCTGCCGCGCCCAGGGTTCAGCTAAACTCCCTAAAAAAGAGTACCCGTTGTTGTTTGTTTCACGAGCATTTTGTAAAGCAGCGTGAAGGAGGACAGCGGGGGTTGCGGTTCCATCATGGCAGTCAGTCGCTCGCCTCCGAGACTGTTTCGAAGAAACAAGTTTGTTTGCCAACCCCAAATCCTATCTTCTGTCTTCTTTAATGATAGTTCGGCGCTATTTACAAAGAAGCGCCCATTGTGTATTTCTTCCCGGGGCTGGAATGAGGGTAATGAAACACACATGCGCCAGGCAGTTGTTTTTCAGACGTCTCCTGGACATCCGTGATCCGCGAGCGGAAAGAGAAGCTTCAGAAATCAATCAGCAGTGACGTATCTTCCGCCAGGGACATTTTTTGGAGAGCGGGGGGATGTGTTGCAGCCTTACATTATCTGTCAATACCACCCGAGAGACCTCGGGGTGAACGTTGTGCTCTACAAATACACTTCCGGTTATGTTGCTACACTGTCCAAAACGACTTTGAAAAATTAAATATTTTTAATTCAAACTTTTGCCCACATTTGAACCCTGGAGGATGGAGGCGCAGTAGCCAATCTTCCTCTTTCAAAGTACCACCACTCTCCACCAGACACAAGGCGGTGGTGCACATGGGGATACCGCCAGCCAGATGGCGGTACATTGGCACTGCCTGAAGTCTAAGTCCAAGGAACAGTCTTGTTATTACCAGCATCGCAGGCTTACGCTGCTGCGCGTGCACTGAACTATCTGCATGGTGTCCAACTTACATCATGTTCAAAGAACCTTGTTTAGGAGCACCCAGCCACTTTTCTATTCTAGAAAAGTGTGTTTTACTTACGTTTGTGGATTTATTCACACACACATTTTTGGGGAGTAAATCTGTTATTGGGGTGATCACAGGGAGTGGGCATTGAAGGGCAAGAATGCTCTATTAGTTTGTGAACAACCTGAAAACCCACAAATCGCTCACAGGCAGTAGTAAATCCCTTTACAGGGATAGAAGCCGAATGAATCCATACCGAAATAGGGGGTGATGCTTAGAGAGGGGTTTCCCAACGGGGATAAATATTTTCCCTGTGGATAAAAAGAAGATAAAAGTTAACAAATTTGTTTCATCTACTCCTCCGCTATAACATAACATCTATTTGTAAAGTACATGTATCACACAGGGGTATCAATACATTGAATAATGGATGTTTATGGTTACCCAACTCAATGGTACTCATTTTATTGACCTCAGAAGGATGAAAGAATTAGAGGACCTGCTGGGATTTGAACCTTTGACCATGAGGTCAAACACAGGCCCCTACAGTGGACGCATTAGTCCACTCAGCCAACAGACCCGATTTGCTTGCCTTGAATACTCAATGACCCTGACTTTATGGACATTCAACTCAAACATATTGGCCATTTCTGCACAGAGAACCACGCCACAGCCACCACACATGCCACGGAATGGGAGGCCTTCAAGGTGATCACCCGAGGGGTGTGCATACAAAATATAGTGGGAGCGCACCGGGAGCTCAAGAGAGACTTAACCCAGACAGAGCTGACCCTGATGGAGCAACAACGTCATGCCCCACCCGACGCAGACGCCCAGGAAATCCTCGCTGGCATCAAATCCAGACACGCTACCCTTTTAGAGCGGCTCAGCTGCTACAACTTCACAGCATATATTGCTCAGGAGTACACCACAGGTGATAGGGCAGGCACCTCCTAGCATGGCTGGCGTACCAGGAGGTCACCACACTCTCGATCACAGAAATTGCCCCAGGCCAAAGTCCTACCCATAGAACACAACATGACATCCTCCAAGCCTCTATACCTATCACTCGGATTTATACCGCACGGGTCCAACATACTGGATGGTGGAGGCCAGCTCATTTTTGGAGACCGCCCCCTTGCCAGTATTTCTGCACTGTGGCAAGAGGAACTAGACATCCCCATCTCAGAGGCCAAGATGAAGGCAGCCATCCATGATCGGGCCCATAGTAAGACATCAGATATGAATGGTCTGCACGTCGAATACTATGACTATCAGTCGAATACTATAACTCTGAAACTCGTGGCCGTGACTAATGAGGCACTCAAAATGGGAAATTTGCCCCTCACCCTCAGGGAATCCCTCATCACCTCCTTACCTAAAGCCTGGGAGAGACCCTATACACTTATCATCCTACCTCCCCATAGCAATCATGAGGACTGATTATAAGATCCTAGGGAAAATACTTTCTGACTGTTACCTTCAAGTGTTACCCCATCTTGTGCAGCCAGAATAAAATTGGTTTGTCCCTGGCCGTAACACATCTATCAACCTGAGGCGTCTTTTCCATATGATGGATCAAGCATAACTCCTGTTCCCACATGCTGCAGCCCTAATTCTCGACCTGGAGAATGAGTTTGGGATGCTTTCCTGGGAATACCTTTTTAGGTCCTTGAGAAGATGGGCATAGGGCACCGGGTGCTTGCATACACAAAACTGCTCTACACTAGCCTAGGTTCAAGAGTACGTATCGGTCGCTTAATCTCTGCTCCCTTTTTGATTGGTAGGAGCACCTGCCAGGGCTGTCCCCTTTACTCTGTTTTATTTGCCATTGCAATGGAGCTCCTCGCTGTGTCTTCAGATGGAGGGCGAACGATGGGACGTCTAGTGGGGGGGGAGGACCCACAGGGCAACATTATATGCCGACGATGTATTGATATATATCTGTGATGTCTGCATTAGCACCGACTCTGTGCATGTCACGCTCCTGGATTTTGAGAAAGCGTCTGGCCTCTGAGTCAAATGGTCCAAACACTGTTGTACTTTCAAAACCTTTATTTCTACTTATTCTTTTCTTTTTTTCAATAGCACATACAGTTCAGCCAACTCGTTTCGTTTCCACAAAAGGAACTTCATCAGGGCTTTAATGTCAATATTGTCTTAATCCTTAAGCTTCGATATCCATGTCATGTGTCCCCATGAGCTTGCTGTTGGTGTTCCGTCAACTGCATCTGCTGTTGCTGCATCCAAGATGTGTCTGTGTGTAGATGGCCATGGCACACAATTACGCACACCAGGCCACATGTAGAATCACACGTAACGTGTGTCTGCATGCATAGAACATGGACTTGCGAGCTGAGGACATATCTGCGTAGTCTCAATGTATGTGTGATCAGTTTTGACATGTACCCCTTCATGGCAAGGTGTGTGGTCTGTCCTTTTTCAAGGACATGTGACCTGTGCGTCTAGCTTGCCGTCAGCTGTCTGTATGAGATAACATCCTTCTAATGCACATATGTGGATGTATGTCACTCCTGTAATGTGTCTAGCTGTTCACTTACACTGGCCCACAGCTAGTTTCATAGCATGTCATGTGGACCTTGAGAATCCACGTTTGTAGCTGGCTCTTGGTAGGAGTATCACCTGGCTGGCATACGTGTCCAGGATGTATTGCACAGACCAGACTCTGTATGTGGCATATGTGTATTAGCTGTTGAACATGTGCTCAGTTCATTGACATTGGTGTTGGAATGTACTCACTCTTCGTTATCCCTTCCATATTTCTGCAGGGCACCGCCTCTCCCCCGACCAATGCCAGACTTGGCTGCCCTGAGGGAACGTGACTGCATACGACGCTACCGCTTCTCACAACAGTTGATTGAGAACTTGACCGCAAAGCTGGCGCCACACATCCAACCGCTACACAGGTATCCTACTGCGCTGACCCCCACGATGAAGGTGATGGCAGCCCTACATTTTTTTACACCGGTACGTTCCAATTCACCATAGCTGATGTTGGTGGCATGTCCCAGACCATGTTCAGCCGTGTCCTGCATGATGTTTTAGAAGGCATGTTGGTTCACCTGGATGAATTCATACATTTTCCAACTCGTGAGCAGTTGACGGGTGTCAAGGGTGAGTTCTATGCCCTGGGAGGGATGCCCCATGTAATTGGGTCTATTGATGGGACACATGTGGCTTTGGTACCACCACAGGCACAGGAGGTAGCCTATCGAAACCGCAAACATTATCACTCCATTAATGCCCTTGTGGTGTGTCTTGCTAACATGCTGATTTCCCATGTCTGTGCACGTTTTCCATGGTCACCACACGATGCCTACATAATGAGGCGTAGCAGGGTGCCAGAAATGATGCTGCAGCTGCGCAACGAACAAGTATGTCTTGTTTGTGGGTATACTCTGTTTTTCCTGTACTTAGCGGTATCTTTGTATCTTACAGCTTCTCCTGACCCACTTCTGTACATGATGTTTCCATGTAGGGGACTCTGGCTATCCCAACATGCCATGGCTGATGACGCCTCTCCGCAACCCCAGAACAGCTGCAGATCAACGTTACAACAACGCCCATGGCCAGACCAGGCGAGTGATTGAGAGGACGTTTGGCCTCCTGAAGAGCCGATTCAGGTGCCTCCACAAAACGAATAGTTTCTTACCTGTCGGTGTAGTTTTGCAGCTTGAAGATCTTTCTGGATTCACTATGCTGTGCATTATTCCGCGATCTTGTGGTTGGGTCCGGATTCGTAGTCTTTTCTTTGTTTTTCTTTGTAGCCCAGGTGGGCGGCGACGACCCACCATTTGGTGCACCTCCCGTGACGTCGTCGTGCTTCCTGCGGAAGTCCCACCTTTGGGGCGCCATCTTCGGGTTCTTTTTTCCCTTTTCTTTTTTTTTTAACCCTAGGCGATTTATTAGTCCTTCAGTCCATTTTCTGTACATTTTTATTCCTTCTGATGTTTTCCATTTCACCCCCTCTTCCTCCAGCCTCATCTTACTGGCGGAGGTGGGTGGGTTCGCTAGTGAATCCAGAAAGATCTTCAAGCTGCAAAACTACACCGACAGGTAAGAAACTATTCGTTTTGCAGCGTGAATCTTTCTGGATTCACTATGCTGTGCATAGACTTTGTAGCGGTTTTCCTAATTTTGTGGCGGCTGGGTGGTAGATGAGCGTTGGTCGTTGAAAATGTGTTGAAGCACCTTCTGTCCAACCTGTGCTTCCTTGTTCATCTGAATGTCCACGCAGTAGTGTTTCGTGAACGTGTGCACAGATGCCCAAGTTGCCGCTAGACATATGTCCTGAATGGGCGTGTTTGCCAGGAAGGCAACGGTGGCCCCCTTCTTCCTTGTGGAGTGAGCCGGAGGCCCCTCTGCTAGCTCCTGTCCAGCCTGTTTGTGGCAGAATTGAATAGTGAGGGCAATCCATCTAGCGATGGTGCCCTTAGTCACTGGTCTACCCATGAAGCTAGTAGCAAAGGACACAAACAACTGCTTTGATTTCCTGAGTTCCTTGGTTCTCTCAATGTAGTGCATCACCGCTCTTCTAGCGTCGAGAGTGTGAAGCGCCCTTTCTGCGTTTGAAGTCGGGTTTTTGAAGAAACTCGGTATCTGAATACTCTGGTTCATGTGGAACGCCGACACCACCTTGGGCATGAAGTGTGGGTCTGTTCTCAGGACTACCCTGTCCTTGTGAATCTGAATGTAGGGTTCCTGTAGCGTTAGTGCTTGAAGCTCGCTCACCCTGCGTAGTGAGGTTATGGCCACCAGAAAGGCCGTTTTCATAGTCAACATTTGCAGTGAGGCCTTGTGAATGGGTTCAAACGGTGCCTTCATGAGCTCCGTCAGTACCACGTTGAGATTCCATGCTGGCGGCGGCAACCTTTTAGGAGGGGCAATTCTTTTGGCTCCTTCCATGAATCTCTTCACAACCTGCGAAGTGAAGAAACTTCCACCCTTCTCACCTCTGGTGTAGGCTACGATCGCCGCTAGGTGTACCCTTAGGGAGCTCGAGCAGAGGTTACTCTTTAGAAGGTGTGTGAGGTACCTCAGTACTGTTGAGTCTCTTGTCATTCTGTTTTGCAGGCCCTTCTTCCTGCACCACACAGTAAATCTCTGCCATTTCGCGCTGTAGCATTTGCGTGTAGTTGGTTTTCTTGCCTCCCGCAGCACCCGCATAGTGCTAGGAGGCAATCTAAGGTGAGCGAACTCTAGGTCTTCAGGAGCCATGCCGCCAGGTTGAGGCTCTCTGGCTCCGGATGCAGGACCTCTCCGTTTTGCATGGAGAGCAGGTCCCTTCTTCTCTCGAACCTGTGGGGATTGCCCTGTGCCATTTCTTGAATTTGTGAGAACCATGTCTGCATTGCCCACTGCGGAGCCACTAGGATCAGAGTCATGTTGCTGGTTCTGCACTTGTCGAGCACTCTGTGCAACAGGGGTATCGGTGGAAAGGCGTAGGCAAATGTCCTCGACCAGCTTATCCATAGGGCATTTCCTTGGGATTGCTGATCTGGTTGCCTGGACGCGAAGCTTTGGCATTTTGCATTTTGGCGTGTTGCAAACAGGTCTATTGTGGGAGTTCCCCATCTCTGGAAAAGCTTCTCCGTTTCCTGGCAATTGAGCTCCCACTCGTGCGATGCCGAGGTCTGCCTGCTTAGCCAGTCTGCCTCCACATTGTCCTTCCCTGGAAGGTGAATTGCCAGTAGATCTATCCTGAGAGGTATGGCCCATCTCCAAATCTCCTGTGCCAGAGAGGAGAGAGGGAACGACTGTGTCCCCCCCTGCTTGTTGATATAGAACATTGCCGTGGTGTTGTCTGTTTGAAACAACACCCTCTGGTTGTACAGGTGCCTCTGGAATGCCTTCAGGGCTAGCAGGATGGTTTTCAATTCGAGGTAATTGATATGGCGTACCGCATCTGCTGGAGCCCACAGACCCCTCACTCTGAGGTTGTCCATGTGCGCTCCCCATCCCTTTTGCGATGCGTCCGTGGTAATGGTCATTGTTGGGTTTGGTGGTGTCAGGCTTCTCCCTGCTGTCATGTTGTCTCTGTTCCACCAAGTCATCTCCTCCTGCACTGCGTGCGTAACAACCACTAGATCCTCCCAACTTCCGCTTGCTTGTGACCATTGCTGTTGTAGCCATTCTTGGAATGGTCTCATGTGCAGGCGTACATTCGGCACCAGCTGGATACACAACGCCATCATCCCCATCATCTTGCTCACTGACCTCACTGTCAGAGCTCGCCCCTTCTGGTAGAGACGCGTCTCCTTCAGTAGGGCATCTGTCCTCCTGTCGCTGGGCACCACTGTGCTGTTCAGGGTGTTGATTTTTGCTCCCAGGAAAATCTTCACCTGCTCCGGTTCCAGCGATGACTTCCCCCAGTGTATCGAGAACCCCAGGTTCGTCAGAGTGTCTGTCACGCGTTTTGCGTGTCTCTCGCACTTCTCGCTTGTGTTTGCCTTGACCAGCCAGTCGTCTAGGTAGGGGTAGACATGGATCCCCTGCCTTCGTAGGTGGGCCGCGACCGCCGACAGGCATTTTGTAAAAACCCTTGGCGCCGATTTTAGCTCGAAGGCCAGGGTTGTGAACTGGTAGTGTTCCTGGTCGATGTTGAACCTTAGAAGGCTCTTGTGCCTTCTGTTTATTGGGATGTGCAGGTAGGCATCCTTGAGGTCCACGGTGACCATGAAGTCCCCGTCTCTTATTTGGGGCAGCACCTCCTGCAGCGAAGTCATTTTGAACTTCTGCGTTCTGATGAACTTGTTTAGGTATCGCAGGTCCAGGATGGGTCTGAGGTTTCCGTCTACTTTCGGGACCACGAAGTAGTTCGAGTAGACCCCCTTGTTGCGTTCTCTGAACGGCACTGCCTCTATGGCTCTTTTTTCTAGAAGTTTCAGGGTTTCTTCTCTGAGTAGGGCCAGTTCTTGAGCCGATCTCTGCCTTCCCTTTGGTCTTCTGTTTGGAGGTCTTTTCTCCAAATCCACGCAGTATCCGTACTGCATGACGTTCAGTATCCACTTGTCTGTGGTTATACGCCGCCACTCCTGAAGGTAGAACCTCAGTCTTCCGCCTACTGGTGTTGGATGCTCGTAGGCTTTTGATTGTTCTCTTTCCCCTGATGTTACTGTACTGCGCCTCACCCTTGGGGGCATGTCGAGGGTAGGCTTCCTCCTGCGTGCTGAGTCACTTTGATGAGGGTTGGTCACCCTCTCTCCTCCTCTGGCCACGTTCGTTCCCTCTCCCGCGAAAGGACTGGCCCCGAGGTTGGTACTGCCAGTTTTGCTTCTGTTGACCTTGTTGTCCGTGACTATCACCCTGCTGACCCTGCTGGAACGTCTGGTGCGACGCTCCCTGCTAGCTTCCTCCCCGACCGTAGGGTCTCCTAAAGGGATTGCCTCTCCTCATCCCCCTTAGCTGTAGGGCCCCCATGGACCTCGCCGTTTCGTTTTCTTTTTTCAGCTGGGTGAGTTTCTCTTCTACTGTTGCTCCGAACAGTGTCTCTCCGTTGAAGGGGGTGCTAAGGATGTTGTTCTGCACCTCCGGTTTGAATCCCGAGATTCTTAGCCAAGCATGTCTTCTCTCGGTGACCCCTATGGCCATTAGTCTTGCCGAAGTCTCTGCCCCGTCCAACGCCGTCTTTATACAAGAGTTGGCGATGTTTTTACCTTCATCCACCAGGTGGGAGGCTCTTTGGCGGTATTCTTCGGGGAGGTGCTTTACTAGCTCCCCCATCTCGTCCCAGTGCTGGTACTGGTGCCTATTGAGAAGTGCATTGGAATTCGCCATGCGCCAGTGCATTGCGGCGTTCCTCTCGACCTTTCTTCCTGTGAGGTCTATCCTCCTGCTTTCTTTATCAGGTGGTGGCCCCGAAGTTGCTGGCACGTTGGCCCTTCTCCTGGCCGTGGAAGCTATGATGGAGTCGGCAGTGATACTACCCTTGATGTAAGGGGGGTCCAGAGAAGAGTACTTATACTTCTTCTCCGTCCTGGGCGTGATCGAACGGCAAGTCGCTGGTTCCTTAAAGGCCTCTCTCCCCATATTCATCACACTTTGTAGCATGGGAAGGAATTGGCTCCTCGTCTGGATGGGGAGCAGGGTCTCGAGGAGGAAATCGGCTTTCGCCTCTCCTCGTCCAGTTTCACGCCGAAGGCTGTCGCTGCGCTCCTGACCACCATATTGTACACCCCGATGTCGTCAGGTGGCGAAGGCCTCGCAGGGTACGTGTCCACGGGCTCCTCGGGGTTTTCGGTGTCGAGATCCTGCCATTCGATGTCGTGGCTGGTTGATGGCACCGAGCTGTAGAACGACTGCTGGTCTTCTTCCTCGGCTTCGCCTTCATAATAGGTCTCGTCTTCCTCTTCGAGATCTCTCGGCAGCCCCTCGGTGTCGAATTCGTCCTCGATTTCGACGACGTTCGTCAGTGGAGCCGTTGGAATTTTGAATTCCTTCATCTTGGCGTCGAACTCCTTCTTCCTCTGAAGGATGTTCTCCATTTCGGCCTCGAGCCGCCTCTTCTTTTTCTCCATCTCGGAGATGCTTTCGGCGTCGACCGCGGGCCTCTTCGACGGAACTTGCGTCGACGCCGACCGGTCCTTCTGTGTCGAGCACCCCGTTTCATGGGTTGTCTTCGACGATCCTTGCCTTTCGGCGTCTTTCGGCACCAGGGAGTCCTTTTCGAAGGATCCGCTCGGCCTCTTGTCCATGGTTCCCCCCTTGGTCGTCGAAGTTTTCGGCGCCGGGGCTCCCTTCGTGGACTTTGACTCAGATTTTCTCGAGTCACCCTCGGGTTTTCGAGGTATTTTCGGGTGTTTTGAGCTCGACGATTCTCTTACCTCGTCTTCATTTTTCTTGTCGGTCTCTACGACCGTGAAGTTTTCGGGTCCCTCGGCGACGTTGTCCTCATCGTCTGTGGAGAGGCCCAGATCGTAGAGCGACGGGGCCTTACCCTTGCCATCCATGCTGGCGTTGGCTCTTCTCTGACGTTCTCTCACCCGGAGCGTCTTCGGCGCGAAGGCTGAGCAGGCGTTGCAGTCCTTGCTCTGGTGGTCGACCGGTAGGCAGAGGTTGCAGACCGGATGCTGGTCCTTCTGCGCGAACTTGTGGTGGCAGTTAGGGCAGAACTTGAATGGCGTCTTGTCCATTGCGCTCAGGGCCTCTGAGTGCGCATTCTCCAAGGGCGTCGAAGAAAAAGGCGCAACACTTCCTTCTTCGCGCTCCTGATGTAATATATTCCTTTCCTGTGATATCTTCGTAGTTATTTATCGACGAAACTCGCTTTTCCTTCTTCTTCCTTCGATTGTAATTCTGGAGCTTCCCGATGACGATCCAGACCCAACGGCGGAAAAAAGAATCTGAAGATGGCGCCCCAAAGGTGGGACTTCCGCAGGAAGCACGACGACGTCACGGGAGGTGCACCAAATGGTGGGTCGACGCCGCCCACCTGGGCTACAAAAAAAAAAAAGAAAGAAAAACAAAGAAAAGACTACGAATCCGGACCCAACCACAAGATCGCGGAATAATGGACAGCATAGTGAATCCAGAAAGATTCACGCTGCAAAACAGGCAGCTCCCTCCCATATGCACTGGTGAAGGTCTGCAAAATCTTCCTCGTGTGCTGCATGCTGCACAACATGGCAGTGGAGAAAGCTGTGCCACTCATCCTGGATCCGGATGAGCAGGAAAATCCACTCGTGGAGGATGAAGGGCTTGGTCAGAGATTTAGCATATGAGTCTATGTGTAGATTAGCAACATGCATGCTGTTCTTCATGGATTTGATTCTCTATTGTGCATGAAGTCCATGGCTGTGTATGTATTTTGGCATCTCTGTCCCCACAACGGGCCCTCAACACCTGCTGAGGGTGTGTTTCCTGTGCGCAGCTCGGCCTTCAGTTTCCTGATCCGCTGTCAGTCATATTTGGTGATTGTACATCCATTGTCTCTGTGTGTGCCATGGTGAACCGGACACTCCTTCCTTTACATACACCTGTTGCAGTTGTCCTTTCTGACATCCTTGTATTTGTGTGCAACTTGTGGCATGGTTTCAAGGACATGCCGCCTGCTGCAGCAGGCCCTGCAGCAAGGGCACACAATATTTCTGGATTTGGCAACACACACACCTCTAAGATGCTCCTCCCTTCCTCCCTCCACCCATTAATTTGGGTGTCATCAGCTTGTCAGTGACACAGTTGCGGCCACGCGGTGCCAACGGCTGGACCGTCTGCACATGCAATGTGCACATTGCACGACCCTCATGTCCTTGCATGACCCACATCACACTACAGTATGATGTTGCAGCCACCCACCAAGCAATGTCCATCCGAAACATCTACCGCCTGCACTCAGGCATACACTAAGCGCACACACAACACCTTTGTATGATGAGTGTGCAACTCCGACTGCCTACAGAGCGCTGCCATGCCTTCCAGGCCCTGTCACACCAACCAGGTAATGTCCCTCCTACTCCCCACCGACTCTGTACCCCAGCAAGGCCATGGGAGTGGGACTCAAGGCCTCTGCATGTAGTATGGTGTCGTTGTCTGGCACATGGCAGAGGTATCATCTCTCAGCGTGTCAATCTACAATGTGTCCAGGATCCCCCTCTACTCCATCACATGTGCACAGCACCTCATCATCATCTCGTGTGCCATTGACAGCCAGGTGCTGCTCACCCTCACCAAAGACGCAGACCTTGCCAGTTCTCATATTCAATGATGCATGAGATCCATTGGCGGATGGCTGAACATCATCCGCCTGAGGCTGGACTTGTACAGGACTGAGGTCATCATCTGAGGATTGTCCCCTTACAGCTGGCTCAAATGCTTGTGTCCCACCCGCAAGAGCCCTGCACAAGCACCCAGTGGCCACGCACACAAGCTGGTGTGCATCATGGATTGCTCGCTCACATTTGCCATGCTAATCATCAGCATCTGTACCTCAGGCTGCAACACCCTCTGCATTATGCACAAGATCCCCAGATCGATCCTCTCCAAGGCAAGACAGACCATCCCCCATGTCCACGACGACATCCGTGTCAAATACTGCCCTGCCCTCTACAGAGCAAGTACATTAAGACTCCAAGGAAACTTGTCCACATCCAGGGTGCATCTGCAAAGCTCAGCTTCAACATCCAGCGCCCCAGCCACATCACCGTCCAGCAGAGATAGCTGCAATGGATCACTGTCTGCTGCAGGATGACCTTCACAGTCCACACCCACACTCAGGAGGCAGGCCACAACCCCGACCCGAAACCAACCTTGTACCACTGCCGTCCAAGACCATCTCCGGTCATCCAACCTTGCCCTGGCCACCAGGAAACTCCACATGAGCCATGACCTCTGCGCCTTAATGATAGTCTTCCAAATAGGTCTGTCCGCACAGTATTGCAAGCCCCCCCTCAGCAGGTTGAGCCCATCACGGGTGAGTATTGTGCTCCATGTCTGTATTGAATGATACATTGTGACCAATGTGTGTCCTGTGCCAGACTCAGATCCCAGGGTATGGATGGGTGGAGTTAGTTCAACACTCAGGCATAGTTTGATATTTACACACACAGATGTTGTGAACTAATGCAAACTCACTGCAACATCTCATGACTTAAATAAGATTTTGCGGTGGGGTAAGTATTTTGGTAGATAAAATGAGGTGCTCGCCGGGTGCCTAGAATCCAAAGTTCACAGGGGAAGATGGGATCCTTGCATTGGAAGTCATCAGAGTCCAGACCACAGTGTTGGTCATCATTGGTCAGACTGTGACCAGCAAGTCCATGTGGCAGAGAATATCATTAAATGAGGTGCTGCTGTTGTGCCAGAGGGCTAGGTGCCAGGCCAGGTGACCTGGGAGATGTGGATGGTCCGCTGACTCTCACGGTCTTTTCCGTGGACGACCCACCTTCCTCGGGGGACCCTCAGATGCAGGCCTTGACGATGCTTGTGATGCTCCGTCGGACGAATCCTCCCCCTCCTCCCTCCCTGTGGCTGGTGGTGGTCTTCGCCTGGTGTCACAGGGAGGGTTGCCCATGTTGTCGGCGATCCGACGGAGTGACCGGCTCATGTCCGTTTGCACCGCCAGGAACTCAGCCAGTATTGCCTCCATCCGTCCTTGGTGTTGTTGCTCAGCCTGCAGGTTCTCATTCTCGTTGAGGGTCTCCACTACCTGGCTGATGCCCCTGGTGTCACGCCGGTATGTGTCCAGGATGTGGCGTATGTGTGACATACCGGTTCCCTCAGCTGGCTGGTCAGGTTCTCGCCTCCGCCTGCCTCCACTCCCACCACCCCTGCCCACACGAGCCGGACCTGCCGTTGTGGGTACATCGGGTCTACGGGACCCCTGAGGGATGGCATTTGCGGGGTTGTCTGCCTCCTCCTGGGTGCCCGGAGAACCTTGTCCCTCCTGGTCAGACAGGCTCTGTTGTTCAGTGCGAGCAGGGCTCCTGGGTGTTTCCTTGGATGTGGCAGCAATGGGGGTGGTGGTTGGCACAGATGTACCTGAAGCAGGTGCTGCAGGGGCTTGGGCACTAGAGGGGCCAGGTTGGTCGGGGTCATCCACGGAGTGGTGAGAGTCGTCGCTGCCGGTGGGATCATCTTCACGCCGAGCCTGGGACTGTGATTCTTCCCCCCCAGTGTTGGGGGGAGATCCATGACGTTGCCCTGTGTGTGAGAGAGAAACAATGTTAATGGTGTTTCATGCGACATCCATGTTTCATACATATTCAAGTTGCCACAGTTCCTCAAGGTAGTTGGATTTGCCTAGCATTCCTCTCAAAGTACACTTGTGGATGGGTATGTTGCGGGGGACAGATTGATATGTTCTCCTGAGTCTTTGGCCTGTCTAATTACTGCTAGGATGCTTATTTGGCTATGGATTGGTCTTGTTGTGTCACATGTCCATTGTGGGAGTGGCTAAATCCGTTGCCTGCGGTGGGGGTGGGTGCTTGTGTAAGGGGTGGGGGGGGGGGGTGTGTGACCGGGCATGCTGTTGGGTGTAGTGTGATTTGGCATTGGGTCTCCCAGGTGATGTCTGTCCCCTCATGGTGCATGCTGGCATGATAGTGAGTGTGAGTTCCTGTGGATGGTTGTGGGTGTGTGGGTGTGGATGTCACGGTGTGGGTGTGAATGTGAAGAGGGGGTCTTTGTGAAGGTGTGTAAGTTTAAGGTGTAGTTAAGGTGTAAGTAAGGTGCAGTTGTTTGTCTGTGGGGTCTGGCAGCAGTGGGTCTGTTGCAAAGGCTCATGGTTTGTGTGTGCAGGCCCTTTTTATTGGTCCATTTGTGGGTGTGGCTGGGTTTGAACTTTTGGTGGGTGTGTTATAAGAAGTGGTTGTGGTTTTGTCCTCTGTTTGGCTGTTTGGATGTGCCAGGTCAGTGTTTTCGATGTATTTGATCCTGTGGACGTGTTTTGTGGTGTTGTGCGCTCGAATTGACCCTCCTTGTGCTGTTTTACAGTATCCTGGTTCAGTACGAGTCGTTTTCGCTTATGTAAGGTGCGTACATACGCAATGTTGTTGTACAGTGGTCACATATGCAATGGTGTTGTACGATTCGTACATACGCGATGCTGGGTGAGGGTGCTGGTGTACGAGCCTGGGGTACGGTGCGTACAGGCACGGGGCTGGGGTACGGTGTTGGGGTACGGTGCGTACAGGCACGGGCATGGTGTACGGTGTTGGGGTACGGTGCGTACAGGGACGGGCATGGTGTACGGGCCTGGGGTACGGTGCGTACAGGCACGGGGCTGGGGTACGGTGTTGGGGTATGGCACGTACAGGTGCGGGGCTGGGGTACGGTGTTGGGGTACGGTGCGTACAGGCACGGGCATGGTGTACGGGCCTGGGGTAAGGTGCGTACGGGCACGGCCATGGTGTACGGGCCTGGGGTACAGTGCGTACAGGCACAGGGCTGGGGTACGGTGTTGGGGTACGGTGCGTACAGGCACGGGCATGGTGTACGGGCCTGGGGTAAGGTGTGTACAGGCACGGCCATGGTGTACGGGCCTGGGGTACGGTGCGTACAGGCACGGGGCTGGGGTACGGTGTTGGGGTACGATGCGTACAGGCACGGGCATGGTGTACGGTGTTGGGGTACGGTGTGTACAGGCACGGGCATGGTGTACGGGCCTGGGGTAAGGTGCGTACAGGCACGGGCATGGTGTACGGGCCTGGGGTACGGTGCGTACAGGCACGGGGCTGGGGTACGGTGTTGGGGTGCGGTGCGTAGAGGCACGGGGCTGGTGTACGGGCCAGGGGTACGGTGCGTACAGGTACAGGGCTGTGGTACGAAGGTGGGGTACGGCACGTACACGTAGGGGGCTGGGGTACAGTGTGGACATGGGGGGAACGGTGCGGACATACGGGGGTACGGTGCTGGTGGGGGGGGAAAGGGGATGTGCGAATCGTACGCAGGCACAAGTTTAGCCCTGTACATGTGTGGTTCAACGTTCGCTCCGTACGGGTCATTTTACATGCGGTTGTATATTCGTACGGACGGGACGGATCGTACTTGCGCGCTCGGACTTCATTTTTACGAATTGTACGTAAAAATGTACGGGGACGTGTTGTGGACTTTTCCCGATACGAGGACGTGTCAGGGAATTATCCCAATACGATTCGTATGTATTTTTCACATACGAATCGTACTTGCCCGTTTGTTGTTATTGTTGTTATTGTTAATTCAATCTTGTATAGCGTATATATACCGACAGGTCTCATAGCGTTTGTTCGGGACTTAATTTTACCGGATCGGAATCGGCACCTAAATGTTGAACAGAAAAAAATATATCAACAAGTGAAAGAGCAGATTAACCATGGATTACTTCATGAAAGGAAAGGGTGCTCATGTACATCATTTCAACCTATCCGAATGTATGTGAGTGGTCAAGCTGGAACAGGAAAAAGTTTCTTAATTAAAGTAATTACAAGTTATCTGCATACAACAACTGAGTCGCATTTGTCTTGTGTTGTCACTGCTCCAACTGGGCTGGCAGCACACAACATTAAAGGAATTACTTTACATCGTTTACTAATGCTACCAGTAGAGCATGAGAACAAATTGGAATACCACAAGCTATCTGGAGAAGCTTGTTGTGAAGTTTCAAGAGACCTGAAGAAAATGAAACTTCTCATTATTGATGAGGTAAGCATGGTCTCAAACATAATGCTTGCCTTTGTGCATTTAAGAATGCAGCAAATTCTTAAAACAGAGTATGATGTTTTATTTGGAAAACACGTCATAGTTTTTGGAGATCTACTGCAACTGGCTCCGGTAAAAGGACAACCGGTATTTTAAACACTTGCACATGAAGATACCAGAAAGTCTCTTGGTAGTGTTGGTAACGTGAACATTTGGACTTATTTTGAATACAAAGAACTGACAACAAATATGGACAGGCAAATGATGCTGAATATGGAAGTATTCTTCAAGATATAAGAATTGGAATTCTGACAGAACATGGCAAACAAGCTTTGGAGAGTCGATTACTTTGCAATTTGTTTCCAAATGAAAATGTAGTTCCTGAGAAAGTGTACATGAAAATTGCAGCAAATAAATCAGTGATCTGCTTAATGCCAACACTGCGCGAGTGTTCTATATTCAACGAAGAACTATTGAAACTGGAAAATGAAGAAATTATAAACATGGAAGCCATCGATAAAATAGAGCATGAAGGAATCACTATTATTCTGACGGGAAAGTTGAAAACAAAACTGGATTCTTTAGAAAAAAAATATCTAACACAGCTGGTTTAGAAAAGACACTATATGCATGTGTAAACTGTCGGGTAATTTTAAGGCGTAATTTGGATGTAGAAAAAGGTTTAGTTAATGGAGCAATGGGTAAAGTGGTGGATTTTGTTAATTATCAGAAAAAAGAAGGAATTTAATTTTGTAAAATTAAATTTGATCAGATTGAAGAAGTTAAAGAAATTGTTCGTTGTTCAGCTAGTTTTTTGCTTGTTAAAGATTTATATGTCCGTAGGAAACAATTTCCATTTTCTCTGGCATATGCAGTGACTATTCATAAATCTCAAGGATTAAGTGTAGACAGTGCATTGGTGAACATTGGATCTACCGTATTTAAAGAGGGTCTGGCATATGTTGCTTTGTCGCGAGTCAGAACATTATCTGGTTTGTTTTTGATGAGACAAAGGTTACTGCAGATGCAAACTGTGTAAAAGAGTATAATAGGTTAAGAAGGGCGTATGCTCTCAATTTAGGTCAATATCCTGTAGTTGAAAAGCGTGTGGTTGGTCAAAAAAGAAGGTTTGAGAATATCTGTACTGAAGGTGTAGAGAAGGGAAAAGAACAAGATAATGTTGTGATTGCAAGTAAAAAGAAAAAGGACACTATTGAAGAGATTGTTGGTTATCAGCTTGAAAATAGTTCAGGTGTCAACTGCTATGCTAATGTAGTGGTCAATGTTGTTTTTTATCTTGAAGGTTTGCAAGAACAAATTATGCAGAATCGGCAAACAAGATTTTGTTCTCTGTTGCATTCTGTTTATGAAAAATTGACAACAGATGCAAGTAAAATACAATCTGTTTCAGATGTTCGTAATCTTTTGGATGTGTGTTCTGGTTCTACACAATTTACACAAAATATCCAACAAGATGCTCAAGAATTTGTAATGTATATGCTTACCATTTTTGAAAATGAAGGTGTAGAAATAGAAAATATTTTTGGCCTTTCTTACAAATGGGAACATCATTGTGAAAATTGCATGTATACATGTAGCACTGACATAGACACTGAAAGATTTCTGTATTTAACTAACATTACCAGACTGTAAATCAGTGTCTTTCAATAAAGAAGTTAAAGGTGCAAATCAAAACATGGAGTGTAGCCAACGTAAATCAGAAATGTTATCCACATTATTTTTAACAAAATATGGACAATACATAATTTGAATGATGTAACGTTGTACAGCTGATGGAAGAAAATTGGATACTTTAATAAAGCAATTTGTAGGAACACAGCAATCAATATCAGGAAGGACTTTTGTAGCAATTGCAATAATTTTCCATGATGGTCCTTTCACAACATCTGGACATTACACTGCCTATCAAAAATGTGACAAAGGCTGGATACTTTGTAATGATTCCCAGTTGGTTTTCAAACAACGTTTGCCTTGGGAATTACCAAATTCCTACCTAATATTTTTAAAGTCAAAGTTTTAGGAAGATAATTCACTCTCTGAGGAATTTATTATTATAATTTAATAGGATAACCATTGGACAATTTACATAAAAAGGAGTGCAAAAATACCATTTGGCCTCAAGGAAAGGTATATGTTTGAATTATGGACTTTTCGAGCTCATTGACTCGGTGAATATTTTAAAGCGACAACATTTACAGTTTTTATAAGTTAAAGTTATAAAATTTTGTTAGCTGTAAGCATTTCATATATGTGTGATTTGTATTTTCTGGTATTTTACTGAGAATAGCATGTTGGTTTTTTTTAAACAATCTTTTTGATTGTTTTTTTTTGCCCGCTGTTAAGTGATGAGTACGATTGAAATCACTATTTCTAGTGAAATTCATTATATTCTGAGAACAGTAAAAAAGGCAAACAAATTACTTTGTTTAAATTATGCTGTGTTGTAAAAAATGTATTATTACATGTTATAACTATTTTTTCTTTTCTTTCACAGATCCTAATTCTAAAATAAGCAATTTACCCCATTTTACATTACAAAAAAAATCTGAAAAAATGTGTACGATTTTTAATTTCTATTACTGTGAAGGTAAGTTTAACTAAGTATTAATATGCAGAATGGGCAGATCTGCAAGAAGCTACAAAGTTTGAACACGTTTTTAAAAACACTCAGTTTATACCTATGTAGTTTTGAAATCTCTCTGTCATCGGATATCATGTGACCTCCAAAAAAACAGATTTGAGTGGTTCATAATATTTCCCATTGTAACTATTGAAAGACCGCAATCATTTCAATCATTCTTCTTTGAGCATCTTTGCAGACAAAACTCTGTGCTTACCTTCTATCATTCGCAAGCAATTTTCCAAACACAAATATGTCACTTTTTGTAACATAGTTATTGCGCAAGACACTCTTTCATATTTACAAAGAGAGGAAAAGGCACTCTGTGTACTTTTTCTACTCCATGTAAATACAACCTCATCATACACACCACTTTACGAGAAAAGGGTGTTCTATAAGTGTTGTTGTGCGTGATTGCACTGAATACTCATAGAACAAGACATATCTCCAGATTTATCAGAAATCATAAATCTCAATATGTGTGTGAATGCTACACCATTCTCCAAATGGTGTAGGAAAGCACAACAAGGAGAATTGTTATCATTTCTCCTCATTTTTTAATCTTCAATGCATGCTAAAATGTTCAGCATACATTGAAGGAGAAAAATGCGTTTTCTGATTGTTTTTGTGCAGGACGGTGTGTCTTCCTGCACAAAAACAAACACCACATGACACAGATATCCTTGCACAATGGTGCAAGGGTGCCTGTGTCACCACATGGCTGTAGTTTAATCAGCCGTGCAGAGAGAAGCATAGATTTGCAACATATTTATGTACATATGTTGCATCCCTGTGCTTCGGAAGTACTACAGCACACTGCAGTTAAAGAGGTTACTGTGTGATGCTGCAGCACTTCCTCATAGTTCTGCACTTATACATTCACCATACGCTACTAATGCATTAATTCAGTCAATTACGTACTACACATACATTCATCTAAACTTTCAAACACTAACAAACAAATATAGCTCTTTTTTTTAACCAGTTAAGTTAGTTCTTAGAAGAACTTTTTTTTTTCTTCTTTTTTCTTTTATTTTTTTTGGGGGTGGTTTGTACAATTTTTTATTTTTGGGGGTTTTTCTTGAAAAAAAAAGGAAAAAACAGAACTGGAGGAACAAAACAATGAACTTCAGGGGAAAAAAAAAAACTAGCAATGATGATTCTCTTGCTTTCGACAGATAGGATCAATCGACTGCTCTCCATAGCATAATACAGCATTGCATTTTATGCAGAGCACTCTTAGGGTTTGAAATTGTGGACGGATGTCCAAGTTTTGCACAGATGGATCCACCCTTGAAGTGCTTGGCTGCGATGGATCTGATGGAGCGGGAAGAACTCTCATTCTTCGGCATTCCTCTCGAGCAAGGTTCACCGGATGGAGGGTCCTCAGATGCTTCATCATACTTGCTGTTCCGCAGGAATATTTTTTGTTGGGATCCCCACGGGAGAGCACTCGCTGGCAGATCTTGCAGGTTACTAAGGTGGCATTGGTTTTGGTTTGCCCGTCAGGAAAAGTGAAAAATTTCCACACCACAGATGAATATTTTGGTGGGCGTGGTGGTTCTTCCAAAAAATCATCCTCAGATAAATAAGGAGATCCTGGAGATGCCTGCTGCCCTGAAGCCATTGTTTTCAAAAATAAATTAGAGCTAAGTGTAAACTTAGTCCAAAAAAGGTTCTTCTCTGCAGATAGATGCTCCTCCAAAGAAGGTCAAAGAAGAATGATTGAAATGAGTGGGGTCTTTCAATAGTTAGAAGAGGAAGTGTAATGAACCAATCAAATCTCTTTTTTTCAGGTCACATGGGATCCGCGCACCGTGCGCATAGGCAGCACGCACCGAGCGCGAATCCGCGAAATTGAATTTAAAAGGAATATAGGATTAGAAGTGAAAACATATTACTTTTATGAGTAGTTTAGAGTTTGTCTTCAATTAATATTCACATGAAATACATATATATATGTTTTTTGACATTTAAAATATTTTGCGGGATTCGCGCACCCACCGCGTCATACACGCACATGACGTATCGCGGAAGCGCGCAAGCATCCCCGTAACGTGCATCGTACGTGTCGCGTATAGGCTTCAAGTCGCGTACCGGTCGCATTGCAATCGCGCACAAAAATACGTACCCAACGCATACCGTACGCGGATGCTTACGTGCAGGGATCGAGAAAGGTGTGCATAGGGTGCGCGAATCCCAAAAAAAAGTATTAAAAAAATAATAAAGTATTGAAAATATAGTTTAAAAAATATTTAAAAAAATATAAAAAAATATTTTAAAAAAAATTACATTAAAAAAACAAAACATTAAAAACAAATAATATTTTTTAATTTTTAAAAGAATTGAAAAAATAAGTTAAAAAAATGGTGTAAAAACAATATAAAAAAAACATAATTATAGGAATTGACACACTGAAATAGAAAAATTTAGAAATGCAATGAAAATCATTAAACATCATAGCTTTAGAGATAAGTTATAGATAGGAATTAGCATTTAAAAAACCTTTGAAATTCACTGAAAAAACCATAGGTTTCATGCACGTTATAGTTAGGAATTGGCATTTAAAAAACCTTAGAAATTCACTGAAAAAACCATAGGTTTCAGGGGTGTTATGTTAGCTGGACATTTCCCTCGTACAAAACCCTAGAAATTCCCCCGTTATAGTTAGTTCAGCTAACTATAACTCGCGCCCCAGCAATGCACTGCTGAAGACGTCACATATTACATCACTCATGACATGGTCAGTGACATCACTCATGACATCTCAAATGACATCACTGATGACATCACTGTTGAAATCATTCATGTGATCATTTGATGCTTCTTGTCACACCCTAATATACCCTTTGATACACCCACTCTCAAAACCATACACAATCCAACACTATTAAGTACATACCCCATCACTGACTCTTAGGTCTAAACACTCATCCACTCACTTATCTGTACAGTCACTCATAGTTAAGGTCACTCAGTACAGGACTATCATATGCACTCATACACCTATATAGACACTCCCACACCGCTACTCATCCATAGAGTTACTCACAAATATACTCAGTCATGCAAGTAATTAATCACACTGCCATTTACTCACCTTTACAATTATACACGCACAAGCTCAATTACTCATACAAATACTAGCAAATTTTTATGGTCTTATACAATCAATGATACAAGCATACACTCATCCATACAACCACTCACACTATCACACACTCTCAGTTATAGTTAGTTGTGTACTCCAACATACATATATACTGCCGTTCACATATGTAGTAAATTACACATGTAGTAATGAAATATATATTCACTCACTAACACAACCATACATACACTCACCCACCCATACAGTCCATCACAGATGCACTCTTAAAACCATGCACCCACTGTATCACCCACTCACACATCTATGCACAGAGTCACACACACTCCACCCACTCAAACACTCAGGCACCCATACAGATACTTAGACAACCAATCAATAACCCATATAGACACTCATGTAGCTGTTCACAAACCCATGCAGCTGCTTACACACCAACAGACAGACATATACAGACATTCACACAGTTTAGTCACTAGTCCGCAGTTACATAGATTTAATCACTCACTTATAGAGTCAGTCACGCATCTACAAAATCATCCATTCACACACTTATACACCCACTCATTCTTCCATAGGCCTTTGCCTATATATATAAAACATATTTAAACTTTACAGAAACACAGTCACTGGATGATGTCATCAGTGATGTCATCAGTGAAGTCACTGACCATGTCATGAGTGATGTAATATGTGATGTCATCAACAGTGCATTGCGGGGGTGCGAGTTATAGTTAGCTGAACTAACTATAACGGGGGAATTTCTAGGGTTTTATACGAGGGAAATGTCCATCTAACTATAACACCCCTGAAACCTATGGTTTTTTCAGTGAATATATATATATATATATATATATATATATATATATATATATATATATATATATATATATATATATATATATATATATTCAACAACAAGGTAGCCCCATGAGCTGCACTCGAACCAGAGAGAAGGTTACCAGCCTTTAATCGCGGTATGGACAAGAAGGTTCGCCAGTATGATGAACAGCCCTTCCTTCGCCTGACGCGTTTCGATGGAATTTCACCATCTCTTCAGAGGCTTTTAGGAAAGGAACGCGCTTGGCTTTCACACATGTTATAGTTAGCTGGACATTTCACTCGTAAAAAACCAATGAAATTCCCCCGTTATAGTTAGTAAAGGGAACTATAACTCACGCGACCGCAATCCAGTGCTGATGACGTCAGATATTACATCACTGTATTTAGACACTTATTTACCCATTTTTTCTTCCTTTAACCTTTAGCTATACATATTTAATAAATATTTATTTTACAGAAAGACACATATGTCATCAGTGATGTAATATCTGACGTCATCAGCACTGGATTGCGGTCGCGTGAGTTATAGTTCCCTTTACTAACTATAACGGGGGAATTTCATTGGTGTTTTACGAGTGAAATGTCCAGCTAACTATAACATGTGTGAAACCTATGGTTTTTTAAGTGAATTTGCAAGGTTTTTTAAATGCTAATTCCTAACTATAACGTGTGTGAAACCTACGTTTTTTTCAGTGAATTTGTACGGTTTTTTAAATGCTAAGTTATGTATCTATTTGATTTTTTTTTTTTTTAAGGTTTTTCACCGTGCGCGCACCGTGCGCGCGCTGTAGGCACGCGGTGCGCTTTGCACACCGCGCGGCCACGTTACGCAGTTCACGGAATTTTTCCTTTTTCAACCGTGCGTGCACGGTGTGCGCACTCCGCGATTTTTCGGAAAAAAAATAAAAACATTTTTGGCCCTTGGGGGTCCTTGTGGGACCCCCTGACAAAGGCTAGGGGGTCAGGAACTGTCCACCCTGCCCCCTTTTCACGTTCTCCACCTTTGTTTTTCACCCCCTCAGACTGCGAGAGACAAAATGGCGGCCGACACTTCCTGGTTTCGACCGATTCGAATGTTTACTAAGATCTAACAACCAATCAGAAGCGCGCTCGCGCACGGCAGGGTGCTCGCACCGTGCGCGCCTATAGATATATATATGCTTTTAAATGCTACTTTCTCAGGAAATACTGAACAGATTTACACCAGACCTGCAAAAGGCACATCCCTGACCTGAGGACTACCTCTCTGCCAAATTTCAAGTAATTCTGTTCAGCCGTTCGGGCTGTAGCTTGGACTAAAGGTCCCTATGGAAAAATGCATGGGGAAAACGTGTTTTGGGACCCCCCCTTTTTCTCAGCCCCCGCTTGACAAATCCCCCCGAGCGGAGCGCCCCACCTATTTTGAAAATTTCGCGAGGATTCGTCAATCGGCGCCAAAGTTATTCCAAATAGAATGTTGCGGATTTCCTATGGAAACATGGTCCTAACTATAACTACCGCCAGTAGATAAAATATATATATATATATATATATATACACACAGTCCCTCTCTGCTCTTCACTTGAGCAGAAAAAGGAAGGTACGGACCTCTCTCCTCCTCCGTAGAAAATAACAGAATCCCACAACAGCAAAGAGTGGGTGAAGCAGGTATTTAATTAATCCCAAATAGATCGATGTCAGTAAATCACAGGACCAGTGTCCTCCATGACGCGTTTCACTCCACACAGGGAGCTTGATCACATGATGCACAGATGAAGGTTCTACATCTCAGGTGAAGTCGCGATCTCTCTCCAAGTTTGTGTTATTGCGTGTCTGTGCATACCTATATGACAAAGAGTACGTGTTCCCAAACAACAGCTGCATTCTTATGTTTTCTCTAGGTGATAGAGCCTAACCAGAACACAATAACAAGGGGTATTGTTCTTTGACCTTGTCTAAGGTGTTCAGACTAAATTCTCAGGAAAGAACAGAACACAAAAACAATGGCAGGTTCTGTGTGAAAGTACAACATGCGCCGGGACACTCTTTTTGAGTAGCTGTGTGCTACATAAGGGCCTTTATATTCATATATTCATATTCACCAGTTTACAAAAAGGATGCAAGAGAAATATGCCTAATATCATTTTGTGCAAGTGAAGGACTTATCTGAGTGCACAATTCATGTGACAATAATGACTAGCAACTTCCAGCATATAATGGCCAAACATTCCTTGACTGCATTTTACTAAGGGATGAAGACTGCTCATCCCTTGATCATCAAAATATTGTAGCCGATGGAGCTCCTGAAATACAGTAGCTAAATAGTGCCTGGGAACTTGACTCCAAAGTAAGGATTAGATAGAGTCAGACTCTGGAAACCAAACTGGAAATATGAAAATGAAACCATGGAAATGGCACAGAACCTGGAGAGTAATATTGTTCACCAAAGGGACTGGATGATCTGTTATGAAAACATCTTCTGTTCACTAACACATGAGAAAACTTTAATAAGCACAGCAAACAAGTAAAGGACCTTGGGAGAGGAGTTGTCCTAACGACTAGGGCGGTCGACCTCCAATCTGGCGAACTGGGTTTGAGTCTCGGCAAGGACACACAAAATCCTGTGATTCTAGGCAAATCACTTAATCTCCCCGTGCCAAACAAAAATGAATGTGTCCTTATGTAACGCAACTGGTACTCGTGTAAAACTCTCTGATACCCGATACCTTCGGTTCAAGTTCGCGGTATATAAAACTCTGTAAAAAAAAAGAGAAAAGATCTAAAGAGCCCAGTTTGCACAGGCACCCCACAGGAGAAATTAAGAAGATCAGAAAGTATTATGAAATTTTAATTAAAAAAAGGACAAAGCATTTAAGAATAATTGGAATACCATGGAGAAAGCAAGATTAGAAGTTGATTCATGGAAACTCTGGAGACAAATTGGAGGAAATTAGTGATTGTTTGGGTGCTAGAAGAAACATACTAGAAGCAAAAATTACAGAAGAGACATGAATATCTCACTTTTCTGAAGTCTTCAGTACAGAAAATGAATCTTGCAGCAAATCATCAAATGAGACCACGCTATCCACATACCTAAGCAGGGGGTGTGTGACGTGAACGGGGAACCAGTGGTGTGGGCACTGTCTGAGCTCCGCGCACCGAGCTGAGCTTTCTGATAAAGATGACTGTCAAAGGGCCATGTTAGAATGAGGCAAACAATGATACCGAACAGTTTTGTTGTCTTGGCGCGGTCTGAGCACTGCTGGGGTATTGAAGACAAGTGTGATCGCTGTACTGCTGAGACTGGTATCCAAGATGGTTGCTGCAAGCTGGATTGGAGGTGTGGCCTGACTCTCCTGGAAGAGCAAAAAGAACAATTGATGGACAGAATGCACAACAATGTCATACATTCACCCCAGTACAGAGATCTGGGCCTAAATCCATAGTTTTTTTGCTCACCCTGCCATTCCAGGTTGGACCCAGCCATATGCAAATCAGTCTTGACCCTGCGCCCAATGGGAACAGTCCAGCCCGAACTGCCAGGCCAGGTCCTCCCTGGACTGGAAAAAAGCATCCTAGGACCGGTTTCAGGCGTTCAGCCCTCATCAGCCAGGATAGCTTGACTCCAGTGGCATGGAGAGCATGGGACCCACATCTGGGCACACCCGTTCCACTCGGGGTGACAAATGCAAAAAGAACAATTGATGGAAAGAATGCAGAACAATGTCATACATTCACCCCACTACTGAGATCTGGGCCTAAATCCATCGCTTTTTTGCTCACCATGCCATTCCAGTTTGGACCCAGCCATATGCAAATCAGTATTGACCCTGCGCCCAATGGGAATAGTCCAGCCCGAACTGCCAGGCCAGGTCCTTCCTGGACTGGAAACAAGCATCCTAGGACCGGATTTGGGCTTTCAGCCAGGATAGCTTGACCCCAGTGGGATGGAGAGCATGGGACCCACCTCTGGGCATACCCGTCCCACTCTGGATGACAAATGCAAAAAGAACAATTGATGGACAGAATGCAGAACAATGTCATACATTCACCCCAGTACAGAGATCTGGGCCTAAATCCATCGTTTTTTTGCTCACCATGCCATTCCAGTTTGTACCCAGCCATATGCAAATGAGTCTTGACCCTGCGCCCAATGGAAGCAGTCCAGCCCGAACTGCCAGGCCAGGTCCTCCCTGGACTGGAAAAATCATCCTAGGACCGGTTTCGGGCTTTCAGCCCTCATCAGCCAGGATAGCTTGACTCCAGTGGCATGGATAGCATGGGACCCACATCTGGGCACACCCGTCCCACTCGGGGTGACAAATGCAAAAAGAACAATTGATGGAAAGAATGCAGAACAATGTCATACATTCACCCCACTACTGAGATCTGGGCCTAAATCCATCGCTTTTTTGCTCACCATGCCATTCCAGTTTGGACCCAGCCATATGCAAATCAGTCTTGAACCTTTGTCTAATGGGTTTTGTTTACCCGAACTGCCAGGCCAGGTCCTTCCTGGACTGGAAACAAGCATCATAGGACCGATTTTGGGCGTTCAGCCCACATCAGCCAGGATAGCTTGACTCCAGTGGCATGGAGAGCACGGGACCCACGTCTGGGCATAAACGTCCCACTCAGGGCAACAAATGCAAAAAGAACAATTGATAGACAGAATGCAGAACAATGTCATACATTGAACCCAGTACAGAGATCTGGGCCTAAATCCATCGTTTTTTTGCTCACCATGCCATTCCAGTTTGGACCCAGCCATATGCAAATCAGTATTGACCCTGCGCCCAATGGAAATAGTCCAGCCCGAACTGCCAGGCCAGGTCCTTCCTGCATTCTGTCCATCAATTGTACTTTTTGCATTTGTCACCCCGAGTGGCACGGGTGTGCCCAGACGTGGGTCCCATGCTATCCATGCCACTGGAGTCAAGCTATCCTGGCTGATGAGGGCTGAAAGCCCGAAACCGGTCCTAGGATGCTTGTTTCCAGTCCAGGGAGAACCTGGCCTGGCAGTTCGGGCTGGACTGTTCCCATCGGGCGCAGGGTCAAGACTGATTTGCATATGGCTGGGTCCAAACTGGAATGGCATGGTGAGCAAAAAAGCGATGGATTTAGGCCCAGATGTCTATACTGGGATGAATGTATGACATTGTTCTGCATTCTGTCCATCAATTGTTCTTTTTGCATTTGTCACCCCGAGTGGGACGGGTATGCCCATACGTGGGTGGGTCCTGTGCTCTCCATGCCACTGGAGTCAAGTTATCCTGGTTGATGAGGGCTGAAAGCCCGAAACTGGTTCTAGGATTCTTGTTTCCAGTCCAGGGAGAACCTGGCCTGGCAGTTCGGGCTGGACTGTTCCTATTGGGCGCAGGGTCAAGACTGATTTGCATATGGCTGGGTCCAAACTGGAATGGCATGGTGAGCAAAAAAATTAGGGATTTAGGCCCAGATATCTGTACTGGAGTGGATGCATGACATTGTTCTGCATTCTGTCCATCAATTGTTCTTTTTGCATTTGTCACCCAGAGTGGGGAAAAATTAGGGATTTAGGCCCAGATATCTGTACTGGAGTGGATGTATGACATTGTTCTGCATTCTGTCCATCAATTGTTCTTTTTGCATTTGTCACCCAGAGTGGGACGGGTGTGCCCAGACGTGGGTCTCGTGTTCTCCAAGCCACTGGAGTCAAGCTATCCTGGCTGATGAGCGCTGAAAGCCCAAAACCGGTCCTAGGATGCTTTTTTTCAGTCCAGGGAGGACCTGGCCTGGCAGTTCGGGCTGGACTGCTTCCATTGGGCGCAGGGTCAAGACTGATTTGCATATGGCTGGGTCCAAACTGGAATGGCATGGTGAGCAAAAAAACGATGGATTTAGGCCCAGATCTCTGTACTGGGGTGAATGTATGACATTGTTCTGCATTCTGTCCATCAATTGTACTTTTTGCATTTGTCACCCCGAGTGGGACGGGTGTGCCCAGACGTGGGTCCCATGCTATCCATGCCACTGGAGTCAAGCTATCCTGGCTGATGAGGGCTGAAAGCCCGAAACAATGTCATACATTCACCGCAGTACAGAGATCTGGGCCTAAATCCATCGCTTTTTTGCTCACCCTGCCATTCCAGTTTGGACCCAGCCATATGCAAATCAGCCTTGACCCTGTGCCCAATGGGAACAGTCCAGCCCCAACTGCCAGGCCAGGTTCTCCCTGGACTGGAAACAAGCATCCTAGGACCAGCTTCGGGCCTTCAGCTCTCATCAAGCAGGATAACTTGACTCCAGTGGCATGGAGAGCATGCTACCCAAGTCTGAGCATACCCGTCCCAGTCGGGTGACAAATGCAAAAAGAGCATTTGATGGACAGAATGCAGAACAATGTCATATATTCATCCCAGTATAGAGATCTGGGCCTAGATCCATCACTTTTTTGCTCACCATGCCATTCCAGTTTGGACCCAGCCATATGCAAATCAGTCTTGACCCTGCTCCCAATGGGAACAGTCCAACCTGAACTGCTAGGCCAGGTTCTCCCTGGACTGGGAACAAGCATCCTAGGACCAGTTTCGGGCTTTCAGCCCTCATCAGCCAGGATAACTTGACTCCAGTGACATGGAGAGCACAGGACCCACCCACGTCTGGGCATACCCGTCCCACTCGGGGTGACAAATGCAAACAGAACAATTGATGGACAGAATGCAGAACAATGTCATACATTCACCCCAGTACAGAGATCTGAGCCTAAATCCATCGTTTTTTTTGCTTTTTGCTCACTATGCCATTCCAGTTTGGACTCAGCCATATGCAAACCAGTCTTGACCCTGCGCACAATGGGAACAGTCCAGCCCAACTGCCAGGCTAGGTCCTCCCTGGACTGGAAACAAGCATCCTAGGACTGGTTTCGGGCTTTCAGCACTCATCAGCCAGAATAGTTTGACTCCAGTGGCATGGAGAGCACGGGACCCACGTCTGGGCATTCCCGTCCCACTCTGGGTGACAAATGCAAAAAGAACAATTGATGGACAGAATGTAGAACAATGTCATACATCCACTCCAGTACAGATATCTGGGCCTAAATCCCTCATTTTTTTGCTCACCATGCTATTCCAGTTTGGACCCAGCCATCTGCAAATCAGTCTTCAACCTGCACCCAATCGGAACAGGCCAGCTTCAACTGCCAAGCCAGGTCCTCCCTGGACTGGAAACAAGCATCCTAGGACCGGTTTCGGGCTCTCAGCCTTCATCAGCCAGGATAGCTTGACCCCAGTGGGATGGAGAGCATGGGACCCACCTCTGGGCATACCCGTCCCACTCTGGATGACAAATGCAAAAAGAACAATTGATGGACAGAATGCAGAACAATGTCATACATTCACCCCAGTACAGAGATCTGGGCCTAAATCCATCGTTTTTTTGCTCACCATGCCATTCCAGTTTGGACCCAGCCATATGCAAATCAGTCTTGACCCTGCGCCCAATGGAAGCAGTCCAGCCCGAACTGCCAGGCCAGGTCCTCCCTGGACTGGAAAAAAGCATCCTAGGACCGGTTTTGGGCTTTAAGCCCTCATCAGCCAGGATAGCTTGACTCCAGTGGCATGGAGAGCATGGGACCCACATCTGGGCACACCCGTCCCACTCGGGGTGACAAATGCAAAAAGAACAATTGATGGAAAGAATGCAGAACAATGTCATACATTCACCCCCCTAATGAGATCTGGGCCTAAATCCATCGCTTTTTTGCTCACCATGCAATTCCAGTTTGGACCCAGCCATATGCAAATCAGTCTTGAACCTTTGCCTAATGGGAATTGTCCACCCGAACTGCCAGGCCAGGTCCTTCCTGGACTGGAAACAAGCATCCTAGGACCGATTTCGGGCGTTCAGCCCACATCAGCCAGGATAGCTTGACTCCAGTGGCATGGAGAGCACGGGACCCACGTCTGGGCATAAACGTCCCACTCAGGGTAACAAATGCAAAAGAACAATTGATAGACAGAATGCAAACAATGTCATACATTCAACCCAGTACAGAGATCTGGGCCTAAATCCATCGTTTTTTTGCTCACCATGCCATTCCAGTTTGGACCCAGCCATATGCAAATCAGTATTGACCCTGCGCCCAATGGAAATAGTCCAGCCCGAACTGCCAGGCCAGGTCCTTCCTGCATTCTGTCCATCAATTGTACTTGTTTGCATTTGTCACCCCGAGTGGCACGGGTGTGCCCAGACGTGGGTCCCATGCTATCCATGCCACTGGAGTCAAGCTATCCTGGCTGATGAGGGCTGAAAGCCCGAAACCGGTCCTAGGATGCTTGTTTCCAGTCCAGGGAGAACCTGGCCTGGCAGTTCGGGCTGGACTGTTCCCATCGGGCGCAGGGTCAAGACTGATTTGCATATGGCTGGGTCCAACCTGGAATGGCATGGTGAGCAAAAAAGCGATGGATTTTGGCCCAGATGTCTATACTGGGATGAATGTATGACATTGTTCTGCATTCTGTCCATCAATTGTTCTTTTTGCATTTGTCACCCCGAGTGGGACGGGTATGCCCAGACGTGGGTGGGTCCTGTGCTCTCCATGCCACTGGAGTCAAGTTATCCTGGTTGATGAGGGCTGAAAGCCCGAAACTGGTCCTAGGATTCTTGTTTCCAGTCCAGGGAGAACCTGGCCTGGCAGTTCGGGCTGGACTGTTCCCATTGGGCGCAGGGTCAAGACTGATTTGCATATGGCTGGGTCCAAACTGGAATGGCACGGTGAGCAAAAAAATTAGGGATTTAGGCCCAGATATCTGTACTGGAGTGGATGCATGACATTGTTCTGCATTCTGTCCATCAATTGTTCTTTTTGCATTTGTCACCCAGAGTGGGGAAAAATTAGGGATTTAGGCCCAGATATCTGTACTGGAGTGGATGTATGACATTGTTCTGCATTCTGTCCATCAATTGTTCTTTTTGCATTTGTCACCCAGAGTGGAACGGGTGTGCCCAGACGTGGGTCTCGTGCTCTCCAAGCCACTGGAGTCAAGCTATCCTGGCTGATGAGCGCTGAAAGCCCAAAACCGGTCCTAGGATGCTTTTTTTCAGTCCAGGGAGGACCTGGCCTGGCAGTTCGGGCTGGACTGCTTCCATTGGGCGCAGGGTCAAGACTGATTTGCATATGGCTGGGTCCAAACTGGAATGGCATGGTGAGCAAAAAAACTATGGATTTAGGCCCAGATCTCTGTACTGGGGTGAATGTATGACATTGTTCTGCATTCTGTCCATCAATTGTACTTTTTGCATTTGTCACCCCGAGTGGGACGGGTGTGCCCAGACGTGGGTCCCATGCTATCCATGCCACTGGAGTCAAGCTATCCTGGCTGATGAGGGCTGAAAGCCCGAAACAATGTCATACATTCACCGCAGTACAGAGATCTGGGCCTAAATCCATCGCTTTTTTGCTCACCCTGCCATTCCAGTTTGGACCCAGCCATATGCAAATCAGCCTTGACCCTGTGCCCAATGGGAACAGTCCAGCCCGAACTGCCAGGCCAGGTTCTCCCTGGACTGGAAACAAGCATCCTAGGACCAGCTTCGGGCCTTCAGCTCTCATCAAGCAGGATAACTTGACTCCAGTGGCATGGAGAGCATGCTACCCAAGTCTGAGCATACCCGTCCCAGTCGGGTGACAAATGCAAAAAGAGCATTTGATGGACAGAATGCAGAACAATGTCATATATTCATCCCAGTATAGAGATCTGGGCCTAGATCCATCACTTTTTTGCTCACCATGCCATTCCAGTTTGGACCCAGCCATATGCAAATCAGTCTTGACCCTGCGCCCAATGGGAACAGTCCAACCTGAACTGCTAGGCCAGGTTCTCCCTGGACTGGAAACAAGCATCCTAGGACCAGTTTCGGGCTTTCAGCCCTCATCAGCCAGGATAACTTGACTCCAGTGACATGGAGAGCACAGGACCCACCCACGTCTGGGCATACCCGTCCCACTCGGGGTGACAAATGCAAACAGAACAATTGATGGACAGAATGCAGAACAATGTCATACATTCACCCCAGTACAGAGATCTGAGCCTAAATCCATCGTTTTTTTTGCTCACCATGCCATTCCAGTTTGGACTCAGCCACATGCAAATCAGTCTTGACCCTGCGCACAATGGGAACAGTCCAGCCCAACTGCCAGGCTAGGTCCTCCCTGGACTGGAAACAAGCATCCTAGGACTGGTTTCGGGCTGTCAGCACTCATCAGCCAGAATAGTTTGACTCCAGTGGCATGGAGAGCACGGGACCCACGTCTGGGCATTCCCGTCCCACTCTGGGTGACAAATGCAAAAAGAACAATTGATGGACAGAATGCAGAACAATGTCATACATCCACTCCAGTACAGATATCTGGGCCTAAATCCCTCATTTTTTTGCTCACCATGCTATTCCAGTTTGGACCCAGCCATCTGCAAATCAGTCTTCAACCTGCACCCAATCGGAACAGGCCAGCCTCAACTGCCAAGCCAGGTCCTCCCTGGACTGGAAACAAGCATCCTAGGACCGGTTTCGGGCTCTCAGCCTTCATCAGCCAGGATAGCTTGACCCCAGTGGGATGGAGAGCATGGGACCCACCTCTGGGCATACCCGTCCCACTCTGGATGACAAATGCAAAAAGAACAATTGATGGACAGAATGCAGAACAATGTCATACATTCACCCCAGTACAGAGATCTGGGCCTAAATCCATCGTTTTTTTGCTCACCATGCCATTCCAGTTTGGACCCAGCCATATGCAAATCAGTCTTGACCCTGCGCCCAATGGAAGCAGTCCAGCCCGAACTGCCAGGCCAGGTCCTCCCTGGACTGGAAAAAAGCATCCTAGGACCGGTTTTGGGCTTTAAGCCCTCATCAGCCAGGATAGCTTGACTCCAGTGGCATGGAGAGCATGGGACCCACATCTGGGCACACCCGTCCCACTCGGGGTGACAAATGCAAAAAGAACAATTGATGGAAAGAATGCAGAACAATGTCATACATTCACCCCCCTAATGAGATCTGGGCCTAAATCCATCGCTTTTTTGCTCACCATGCAATTCCAGTTTGGACCCAGCCATATGCAAATCAGTCTTGAACCTTTGCCTAATGGGAATTGTCCACCCGAACTGCCAGGCCAGGTCCTTCCTGGACTGGAAACAAGCATCCTAGGACCGATTTCGGGCGTTCAGCCCACATCAGCCAGGATAGCTTGACTCCAGTGGCATGGAGAGCACGGGACCCACGTCTGGGCATAAACGTCCCACTCAGGGTAACAAATGCAAAAAGAACAATTGATAGACAGAATGCAAACAATGTCATACATTCAACCCAGTACAGAGATCTGGGCCTAAATCCATCGTTTTTTTGCTCACCATGCCATTCCAGTTTGGACCCAGCCATATGCAAATCAGTATTGACCCTGCGCCCAATGGAAATAGTCCAGCCCGAACTGCCAGGCCAGGTCCTTCCTGCATTCTGTCCATCAATTGTACTTGTTTGCATTTGTCACCCCGAGTGGCACGGGTGTGCCCAGACGTGGGTCCCATGCTATCCATGCCACTGGAGTCAAGCTATCCTGGCTGATGAGGGCTGAAAGCCCGAAACCGGTCCTAGGATGCTTGTTTCCAGTCCAGGGAGAACCTGGCCTGGCAGTTCGGGCTGGACTGTTCCCATCGGGCGCAGGGTCAAGACTGATTTGCATATGGCTGGGTCCAACCTGGAATGGCATGGTGAGCAAAAAAGCGATGGATTTTGGCCCAGATGTCTATACTGGGATGAATGTATGACATTGTTCTGCATTCTGTCCATCAATTGTTCTTTTTGCATTTGTCACCCCGAGTGGGACGGGTATGCCCAGACGTGGGTGGGTCCTGTGCTCTCCATGCCACTGGAGTCAAGTTATCCTGGTTGATGAGGGCTGAAAGCCCGAAACTGGTCCTAGGATTCTTGTTTCCAGTCCAGGGAGAACCTGGCCTGGCAGTTCGGGCTGGACTGTTCCCATTGGGCGCAGGGTCAAGACTGATTTGCATATGGCTGGGTCCAAACTGGAATGGCACGGTGAGCAAAAAAATTAGGGATTTAGGCCCAGATATCTGTACTGGAGTGGATGCATGACATTGTTCTGCATTCTGTCCATCAATTGTTCTTTTTGCATTTGTCACCCAGAGTGGGGAAAAATTAGGGATTTAGGCCCAGATATCTGTACTGGAGTGGATGTATGACATTGTTCTGCATTCTGTCCATCAATTGTTCTTTTTGCATTTGTCACCCAGAGTGGAACGGGTGTGCCCAGACGTGGGTCTCGTGCTCTCCAAGCCACTGGAGTCAAGCTATCCTGGCTGATGAGCGCTGAAAGCCCAAAACCGGTCCTAGGATGCTTTTTTTCAGTCCAGGGAGGACCTGGCCTGGCAGTTCGGGCTGGACTGCTTCCATTGGGCGCAGGGTCAAGACTGATTTGCATATGGCTGGGTCCAAACTGGAATGGCATGGTGAGCAAAAAAACTATGGATTTAGGCCCAGATCTCTGTACTGGGGTGAATGTATGACATTGTTCTGCATTCTGTCCATCAATTGTACTTTTTGCATTTGTCACCCCGAGTGGGACGGGTGTGCCCAGACGTGGGTCCCATGCTATCCATGCCACTGGAGTCAAGCTATCCTGGCTGATGAGGGCTGAAAGCCCGAAACAATGTCATACATTCACCGCAGTACAGAGATCTGGGCCTAAATCCATCGCTTTTTTGCTCACCCTGCCATTCCAGTTTGGACCCAGCCATATGCAAATCAGCCTTGACCCTGTGCCCAATGGGAACAGTCCAGCCCGAACTGCCAGGCCAGGTTCTCCCTGGACTGGAAACAAGCATCCTAGGACCAGCTTCGGGCCTTCAGCTCTCATCAAGCAGGATAACTTGACTCCAGTGGCATGGAGAGCATGCTACCCAAGTCTGAGCATACCCGTCCCAGTCGGGTGACAAATGCAAAAAGAGCATTTGATGGACAGAATGCAGAACAATGTCATATATTCATCCCAGTATAGAGATCTGGGCCTAGATCCATCACTTTTTTGCTCACCATGCCATTCCAGTTTGGACCCAGCCATATGCAAATCAGTCTTGACCCTGCGCCCAATGGGAACAGTCCAACCTGAACTGCTAGGCCAGGTTCTCCCTGGACTGGAAACAAGCATCCTAGGACCAGTTTCGGGCTTTCAGCCCTCATCAGCCAGGATAACTTGACCCCAGTGACATGGAGAGCACAGGACCCACCCACGTCTGGGCATACCCGTCCCACTCGGGGTGACAAATGCAAACAGAACAATTGATGGACAGAATGCAGAACAATGTCATACATTCACCCCAGTACAGAGATCTGAGCCTAAATCCATCGTTTTTTTTGCTCACCATGCCATTCCAGTTTGGACTCAGCCACATGCAAATCAGTCTTGACCCTGCGCACAATGGGAACAGTCCAGCCCAACTGCCAGGCTAGGTCCTCCCTGGACTGGAAACAAGCATCCTAGGACTGGTTTCGGGCTGTCAGCACTCATCAGCCAGAATAGTTTGACTCCAGTGGCATGGAGAGCACGGGACCCACGTCTGGGCATTCCCGTCCCACTCTGGGTGACAAATGCAAAAAGAACAATTGATGGACAGAATGCAGAACAATGTCATACATCCACTCCAGTACAGATATCTGGGCCTAAATCCCTCATTTTTTTGCTCACCATGCTATTCCAGTTTGGACCCAGCCATCTGCAAATCAGTCTTCAACCTGCACCCAATCGGAACAGGCCAGCCTCAACTGCCAAGCCAGGTCCTCCCTGGACTGGAAACAAGCATCCTAGGACCGGTTTCGGGCTCTCAGCCTTCATCAGCCAGGATAGCTTGACCCCAGTGGGATGGAGAGCATGGGACCCACCTCTGGGCATACCCGTCCCACTCTGGATGACAAATGCAAAAAGAACAATTGATGGACAGAATGCAGAACAATGTCATACATTCACCCCAGTACAGAGATCTGGGCCTAAATCCATCGTTTTTTTGCTCACCATGCCATTCCAGTTTGGACCCAGCCATATGCAAATCAGTCTTGACCCTGCGCCCAATGGAAGCAGTCCAGCCCGAACTGCCAGGCCAGGTCCTCCCTGGACTGGAAAAAAGCATCCTAGGACCGGTTTTGGGCTTTAAGCCCTCATCAGCCAGGATAGCTTGACTCCAGTGGCATGGAGAGCATGGGACCCACATCTGGGCACACCCGTCCCACTCGGGGTGACAAATGCAAAAAGAACAATTGATGGAAAGAATGCAGAACAATGTCATACATTCACCCCCCTAATGAGATCTGGGCCTAAATCCATCGCTTTTTTGCTCACCATGCAATTCCAGTTTGGACCCAGCCATATGCAAATCAGTCTTGAACCTTTGCCTAATGGGAATTGTCCACCCGAACTGCCAGGCCAGGTCCTTCCTGGACTGGAAACAAGCATCCTAGGACCGATTTCGGGCGTTCAGCCCACATCAGCCAGGATAGCTTGACTCCAGTGGCATGGAGAGCACGGGACCCACGTCTGGGCATAAACGTCCCACTCAGGGTAACAAATGCAAAAAGAACAATTGATAGACAGAATGCAAACAATGTCATACATTCAACCCAGTACAGAGATCTGGGCCTAAATCCATCGTTTTTTTGCTCACCATGCCATTCCAGTTTGGACCCAGCCATATGCAAATCAGTATTGACCCTGCGCCCAATGGGAATAGTCCAGCCCGAACTGCCAGGCCAGGTCCTTCCTGGACTGGAAACAAGCATCCTAGGACCGGATTTGGGCTTTCAGCCTTCATCAGCCAGGATAGCTTGACCCCAGTGGGATGGAGAGCATAGGACCCACCTCTGGGCATACCCGTCCCACTCTGGATGACAAATGCAAAAAGAACAATTGATGGACAGAATGCAGAACAATGTCATACATTCACCCCAGTACAGAGATCCGGGCCTAAATCCATCGTTTTTTTGCTCACCATGCCATTCCAGTTTGGACCCAGCCATATGCAAATCAGTCTTGACCCTGCGCCCAATGGAAGCAGTCCAGCCTGAACTGCCAGGCCAGGTCCTCCCTGGACTTGAAAAAAGCATCCTAGGACCGGTTTTGGGCTTGCAGCCCTCATCAGCCAGGATAGCTTGACTCCAGTGGCATGGAGAGCATGGGACCCACATCTGGGCACACCCGTCCCACTCTGGGTGACAAATGCAAAAAGAACAATTGATGGAAAGAATGCAGAACAATGTCATACATTCACCCCACTAATGAGATCTGGGCCTAAATCCATTGCTTTTTTGCTCACCATGCAATTCCAGTTTGGACCCAGCCATATGCAAATCAGTCTTGAACCTTTGCCTAATGGGAATTGTCCACCCGAACTGCCAGGCCAGGTCCTTCCTGGACTGGAAACAAGCATCCTAGGACCGATTTCGGGCGTTCAGCCCACATCAGCCAGGATAGCTTGACTCCAGTGGCATGGAGAGCACGGGACCCACGTCTGGGCATAAACGTCCCACTCAGGGTAACAAATGCAAAAAGAACAATTGATAGACAGAATGCAGAACAATGTCATACATTCACCCCAGTACAGAGATCTGGGCCTAAATCCATCGTTTTTTTGCTCACCATGCCATTCCAGTTTGGACCCAGCCATATGCAAATCAGTACTGACCCTGCGCCCAATGGAAATAGTCCAGCCCGAACTGCCAGGCCAGGTCCTTCCTGGACTGGAAACAAGCATCCTAGGACCGGATTTGGGCTTTCAGCCAGGATAGCTTGACCCCAGTGGGATGGAGAGCATGGGACCCACCTCTGGGCATACCCGTCCCACTCTGGATGACAAATGCAAAAAGAACAATTGATGGACAGAATGCAGAACAATGTCATACATTCACCCCAGTACAGAGATCTGGGCCTAAATCCATCGTTTTTTTGCTCACCATGCCATTCCAGTTTGGACCCAGCCATATGCAAATCAGTCTTGACCCTGCGCCCAATGGAAGCAGTCCAGCCCAAACTGCCAGGCCAGGTCCTCCCTGGACTGGAAAAATCATCCTAGGACCGGTTTCGCACTTTCAGCCCTCATCAGCCAGGATAACTTGACTCCAGTGGCATGGATAGCATGGGACCCACGTCTGGGCACACCCGTCCCACTCGGGGTGACAAATGCAAAAAGTACAATTGATGGACAGAATGCAGAACAATGTCATACATTCACCCCAGTACAGAGATCTGGGCCTAAATCCATCGTTTTTTTGCTCACCATGCCATTCCAGTTTGGACCCAGCCATATGCAAATCAGTCTTGACCCTGCGCCCAATGGGAAAAGTCCAGCCCGAACTGCCAGGCCAGGTTTTCCCTGGACTGGAAACAAGAATCCTAGGACCAGTTTCGGGCTTTCAGCCCTCATCAACCAGGATAACTTGACTCCAGTGGCATGGAGAGCACGCTACCCACGTCTGGCCATACCCGTCCCACTTGGATGACAAATGCAAAAAGAGCATTTGATGGACAGAATGCAGAACAATGTCATACATTCATCCCAGTATAGACATCTGGGCCTAAATCCATCGCTTTTTTGCTCACCATGCCATTCCAGTTTGGACCCAGCCATATGCAAATCAGTCTTGACCCTGAGCCCAATGGGAACAGTCCAGCCTGAACTGCCAGGCCAGGTTCTCACTGGACTGGAAACAAGCATCCTAGGACCGGTTTCGGGCTTTCAGCCCTCATCAGCCAGGATAGCTTGACCCCAGTGGGATGGAGAGCATGGGACCCACATCTGGGCACACCCGACCCACTCGGGGTGAAAAATGCAAAAAGAGTGGGACGGGTATGCCCAGAGGTGGGCCTCTGGGCATACCCGTCCCACTCTGGATGACAAATGCAAAAAGAACAATTGATGGATAGAATGCAGAACAATGTCATACATTCACCCCAGTACAGAGATCTGGGCCTAAATCCATCGTTTTTTTGCTCACCATGCCATTCCAGTTTGGACCCAGCCATATGCAAATCAGTCTTGACCCTACGCCCAATGGAAGCAGTCCAGCCCGAACTGCCATGCCAAGTCCTCCCTGAACTGGAAAAAAGCATCCTAGGACCGGTTTTGGGCTTTCAGCCCTCATCAGCCAGGATAGCTTGACTCCAGTGGCATGGAGAGCATGGGACCCACATCTGGGCACACCCGACCCACTCGGGGTGAAAAATGCAAAAAGAACAATTGATGGAAAGAATGCAGAACAATGTCATACATTCACCCCACTAATGAGATCTGGGCCTAAATCCATCGCTTTTTTGCTCACCATGCCATTCCAGTTTGGACCCAGCCATATGCAAATCAGTCTTGAACCTTTGCCTAATGGGAATTGTCCACCCGAACTGCCAGGCCAGGTCCTTCCTGGACTGGAAACAAGCATCCTAGGACCGATTTTGGGCGTTCAGCCCACATCAGCCAGGATAGCTTGACTCCAGTGGCATGGAGAGCACGGGACCCACGTCTGGGCATAAACGTCCCACTCAGGGTAACAAATGCAAAAAGAACAATTGATAGACAGAATGCAGAACAATGTCATACATTGAACCCAGTACAGAGATCTGGGCCTAAATCCATCGTTTTTTTGCTCACCATGCCATTCCAGTTTGGACCCAGCCATATGCAAATCAGTATTGACCCTGCGCCCAATGGGAATAGTCCAGCCCGAACTGCCAGGCCAGGTCCTTCCTGGACTGGAAACAAGCATCCTAGGACCGGATTTGGGCTTTCAGCCTTCATCAGCCAGGATAGCTTGACCCCAGTGGGATGGAGAGCATAGGACCCACCTCTGGGCATACCTGTCCCACTCTGGATGACAAATGCAAAAAGAACAATTGATGGACAGAATGCAGAACAATGTCATACATTCACCCCAGTACAGAGATCCGGGCCTAAATCCATCGTTTTTTGGCTCACCATGCCATTCCAGTTTGGACCCAGCCATATGCAAATCAGTCTTGACCCTGCGCCCAATGGAAGCAGTCCAGCCTGAACTGCCAGGCCAGGTCCTCCCTGGACTTGAAAAAAGCATCCTAGGACCGGTTTTGGGCTTGCAGCCCTCATCAGCCAGGATAGCTTGACTCCAGTGGCATGGAGAGCATGGGACCCACATCTGGGCACACCCGTCCCACTCTGGGTGACAAATGCAAAAAGAACAATTGATGGAAAGAATGCAGAACAATGTCATACATTCACCCCACTAATGAGATCTGGGCCTAAATCCATCGCTTTTTTGCTCACCATGCCATTCCAGTTTGGACCCAGCCATATGCAAATCAGTCTTGAACCTTTGCCTAATTCTATTCTATTCTATTCTGGGTTTGGTAAAGCGCAACAGCTGCTCCAGCAATGGGGCGTCCCGGCGCTGAGAGAAGTCACAGAACCTACCAGGAAGAGGAAGGGGGGGAAAGGGAGCAGCACTAGTCGGAAGGAAATAGGAGGGTCTTGATTGCCTTACGGAAGGCAGAAAGGCTGTCTATGGAACGTATGTGAAGAGGTAGAGCGTTCCACAGCTTGGGTCCCAGGACCTTGAAGGAGCGACCTCCAGTGCGACAGAGCTTTATTCGGGGTAAATTCAGAAGGAGCTGGTTGGAGGAGCGCAACTCACGGCTAGGAACATAGGGGCAGATGAGGTTTTGTAGGAGAGTGGGGCTTCCCTGTTTGAAGATTTTAAAGATCGTGATGAGGGCTTTGAATTTTACTCTGTTTTCAACGGGCAGCCAGTGGAGTTTGCGGATGGTGGCTCTGGCTGAGCATCTGCGGGGAAGACCGACCAACGTTCTTTCCGCCGCGTTTTGCACTCGTTGAAATCTAGCAGTTTCTGCTTTATTTGCACCTAGGAGGAGGACGTTCGCGTAGTCCAGGCGTGATAAGATAGTTGCCTGGACAATCAGCTGGCGAACCTTCGGATCGAAAAAGCCAAGTATGGGCTTAAGATTTCTCAGAAGACCTATACAAGTGGCTGCCACCTTTTTGGTATGTGTCTGGAGGCTGAGAGTGGCGTCCATCCAGACTCCCAGATTTTTGACACTGGATTTGGGGAGTGGGGTGGTACCAAGGGATGACGGCCACCAGTGCTCGTTCCAATGGCTGGTGTTTCTGCCAAGGAGGAGCACCTCGGTTTTCCCGGCGTTCAGTTGTAGATAATTGTCCGTCATCCATTGTGCCACTGCTGCCAGGCCATTTCTGACCCTGGACGCCGCGATGGAAGGGCTTTCAGTGAGGGTGACGACCAACTGGGTGTCATCGGCATACGATACTAGAGTAAGCCCCCACTCTTTGGCCACTTCCGCAAGAGGCTGAACGTATAAGTTAAAAAGGGAGGGGCTCAACGCTGAGCCCTGGGGAACTCCCTGTGTTATGGGATAAGGTTTTGAGAGGAAAGGGGGGGCTGACACCCGAAAGGATCTGTCCTTGAGAAAGGAGCGGAACCAGGTTAAAGCAAGGCCAGACACACCGGTCATCTCCAGTCGTTTAAGAAGAATGTCGTGGGATACCGTATCAAAGGCTGCGCTGAGATCAAGAAAGATCAGCGCAGCACTCTGTCCGGAATCTAAAATCGTCCGGAGATATTCGGTGGTGGCCAACAGGGCAGATTCCGTGCTGTGGCCCGGTCTGAAACCATTTTGGGATGGGTCCAGGATGCCATTTAGGTCCACATGTTTGGAGAGAATGCAGTTGACGTGGGCTTCTGCTATTTTAGACATCCAGGGGAGAAGGGATATAGGTCGGAAGTTTTCTGGCTTCGAAGGATCCAGGGAGGGTTTTTTGATAATGGGTGATACCCAAGCCTGTTTCCAGGCTGTAGGTACAGTGGCGGATGAGAAGGAAAGATTGGGTATTTCGATCATGGGGGGTAGGAAAAAGTCAAGTGAGTCCAGAAAATGAGAAGGGCTCATAGGATCCCCAGGGGAGCCAGATTTCACTTTTTTGCAGAGTTTGATTAGGTCGATAGCAGAGATAGCCGGGATTTGGGTGAGAGGGGTGATATTGGAGGTAAGGTTGGTGGGTTCACCAGGGTGAAGAGGGTGCTGCGAAAAGGTTTTGTAGATATTCTGGACTTTCTCTACAAAATATGTGGCAAGCTGTTCGCATTGTTCAATGGATGCAATTTTGGGAGAGGGTGACCTAGGACTCTGAAGTTCTTTGACTAGTTTGAAAGTCATTTTAGCTGGATTTGGGTTGGAGCCGATTTTGTCAGCATAGAAAGCAGCGCGGGCAGTACGGATGGCTTTTTGATATATTTTAAGTTTGGATAAATAGTTAACTTTATCCTGACAGTCAAAGTCTTTTCTCCATTGACGCTCAGCTCTTTTGCATTCCTTGAGCAAGGCTTTAAGGGTGTCATTGTACCAAGGGTTAGATGGTGTGGACCGACCTTTGGTCAAATTGGCTGGAATGAGAGTGTCAAGTCCACCTGTGATCCAGTTATTGAAGGAGGTATAGGTCGTGTCAATGTCTTGATTGGCTTCCCGATGAAATACTCCTAGGGTTTCATGGAAAATAGGGGTGGAAAGTTTGTGCCATGGTCTTTTAAGGCGGCGGTTGGATTCGGTTTTGTACTGACGTCCTGGAACTGGGACGGTTAGTTTGATGAGGTAATGGTCCGTCCATCCCATAGATATGGGGACTTCTGTGACTGCCTCTAGGATGTTGGTAAAGACCGGGTCCAGAGTATGCCCGGCTAGGTGGGTGGGAGCCTGGATAAGGGAGTTAAGCTGCAATGCCGAGAGATCAGTAAGAAGATTAGTAATAGTGTGATCGTTGGATAGGTCAAAATGCAGGTTGAGGTCGCACAGAATAGTAAAGTTGGCAGATTTGGTTATAAGTGCGGTAGACACCTCGAGGAGGGCGTCAATGAACCTGGAAGCAGGGCCAGGTGGGCGGTAGATATATAGACCCGACATTGTGAATTGTGGGCTTGTGGTAATTTTAAATTGGGCGCATTCACAGTCAGGGAGAGCTTCTTTAATAAATGAGCAGGTGAAATGCTTCTTATAAATTACCGCGATGCCACCGCCTCGTGTATCGCGATTTAAGGTGGCCAAATGATACTCGTCTGGGTGCGTAAGGTTGGGAATGGCAGAAGCGCCATCTCGTAGCCACGTTTCGCAAAGAAAGAGGATGTCTGGGTATTCATCCAATATGAGCGAATTGACCTCTAGATGGTGTTTGGTGAGTGACCTGACGTTAAGTTGAAGTATCCTAAAGGGCGAGGTGATGGTTGTGCCTCGGTTTCCCCGAACGCGATTTGGGCTGTCAGTAATAAAGTGGCAAGAGTTGCACTGGAGTTTCGAGTGGCCAAGGACGCCTGTCACATCAGAACATCTTTGTCTGTGATTCACGGCAAGGAGTTCTTCTCGGTTGTACCGTAAGGGCATATAGGGCACGGTTAGACCAGGGGGACTGGCGAATGGCGATGTCGTGGCGATGACGGGCGCAGACGGGCTTGCCTTAGGCGCGCCCGCTGCGCCCGTCCGCGGCGCGTACGGTGTAAGCACATTCTGAAATAGGGAGGGGGAGGCCTGGGGGCGTGGTCTCAGAGGGGGCGTGGCCTCAAGTGGGCGTGGCCTCAGAGGGGGCGTGGCCTCAAGTGGGCATGGCCTCAGAGGGGGAATTGGGAATTGTCCACCCGAACTGCCAGGCCAGGTCCTTCCTGGACTGGAAACAAGCATCCTAGGACCGATTTCGGGCGTTCAGCCCACATCAGCCAGGATAGCTTGACTACAGTGGCATGGAGAGCACGGGACCCACGTCTGGGCATAAACGTCCCACTCAGGGTAACAAATGCAAAAAGAACAATTGATAGACAGAATGCAGAACAATGTCATACATTGAACCCAGTACAGAGATCTGGGCCTAAATCCATCGTTTTTTTGCTCACCATGCCATTCCAGTTTGGACCCAGCCATATGCAAATCAGTATTGACCCTGCGCCCAATGGGAATAGTCCAGCCCGAACTGCCAGGCCAGGTCCTTCCTGGACTGGAAACAAGCATCCTAGGACCGGATTTGGGCTTTCAGCCTTCATCAGCCAGGATAGCTTGACCCCAGTGGGATGGAGAGCATGGGACCCACCTCTGGGCATACCCGTCCCACTCTGGATGACAAATGCAAAAAGAACAATTGATGGACAGAATGCAGAACAATGTCATACATTCACCCCAGTACAGAGATCCGGGCCTAAATCCATCGTTTTTTTGCTTACCATGCCATTCCAGTTTGGACCCAGCCATATGCAAATCAGTCTTGACCCTGCGCCCAATGGAAGCAGTCCAGCCTGAACTGCCAGGCCAGGTCCTCCCTGGACTTGAAAAAAGCATCCTAGGACCGTTTTGGGGCTTTCAGCCCTCATCAGCTAGGATAGCTTGACTCCAGTGGCATGGAGAGCGTGGGACCCACATCTGGGCACACCCGTCCCACTCTGGGTGACAAATGCAAAAAGGACAATTGATGGAAAGAATGCAGAACAATGTCATACATTCACCCCACTAATGAGATCTGGGCCTAAATCCATCGCTTTTTTGCTCACCATGCCATTCCAGTTTGGACCCAGCCATATGCAAATCAGTCTTGAACCTTTGCCTAATGGGAATTGTCCACCCGAACTGCCAGGCCAGGTCCTTCCTGGACTGGAAACAAGCATCCTAGGACCGATTTCGGGCGTTCAGCCAACATCAGCCAGGATAGCTTGACTCCAGTGGCATGGAGAGCACAGGACCCACGTCTGGGCATAAACGTCCCACTCAGGGTAACAAATGCAAAAAGAACAATTGATGGACGGAATGCTGAACAATGTCATACATTGAACCCAGTACAGAGATCTGGGCCTAAATCCATCGTTTTTTTGCTCACCATGCCATTCCAGTTTGGACCCAGCCATATGCAAATCACTATTGACCCTGCGCCCAATGGGAATAGTCCAGCCCGAACTGCCAGGCCAGGTCCTTCCTGGACTGGAAACAAGCATCCTAGGACCAGATTGGGGCTTTCAGCCAGGATAGCTTGACCCCAGTGGGATGGAGAGCATGGGACCCACCTCTGGGCATACCCGTCCCACTCTGGATGACAAATGCAAAAAGAACAATTGATGGACAGAATGCAGAACAATGTCATACATTCACCCCAGTACAGAGATCTGGGCCTACATCCATCGTTTTTTTGCTCACCATGCCATTCCAGTTTGGACCCAGCCATATGCAAATCAGTATTGACCCTGCGCCCAATGGAAATAGTCCAGCCCGAACTGCCAGGCCAGGTCCTTCCTGGACTGGAAACAAGCATCCTAGGACCGGATTTGGGCTTTCAGCCAGGATAGCTTGACCCCAGTGGGATGGAGAGCATGGGACCCACCTCTGGGCATACCCGTCCCACTCTGGATGACAAATGCAAAAAGAGCAATTGATGTACAGAATGCAGAACAATGTCATACATTCACCCCAGTACAGAGATCTGGGCCTAAATCCATCGTTTTTTTGCTCACCATGCCATTCCAGTTTGGACCCAGCCATATGCAAATCAGTCTTGACCCTGCGCCCAATGGAAGCAGTCCAGCCCGAACTGCCAGGCCAGGTCCTCCCTGGACTGGAAAAAAGCATCCTAGGACCGGTTTTGGGCTTTCAGCCCTCATTAGCCAGGATAGCTTGACTCCAGTGGCTTGGAGAGCATGAGACCCACGTCTGGGCACACCCGTCCCACTCTGGGTGACAAATGCAAAAAGAACAATTGATGGACAGAATGCAGAACAATGTCATACATCCACTCCAGTACATATATCTGGGCCTAAATCCCTAATTCTTTTGCTCACCATGCCATTCCAGTTTGGACCCAGCCATATGCAAATCAGTCTTGACCCTGCGCCCAATGGGAACAGTCCAGCCCGAACTGCCAGGCCAGGTTCTCCCTGGACTAGAAACAAGAATCCTAGGACCAGTTTCGGGCTTTCAGCCCTCATCAACCAGGATAACTTGACTCCAGTGGCATGGAGAGCACGCTACCCACGTCTGGGCATACCCGTCCCACTTGGATGACAAATGCAAAAAGAGCATTTGATGGACAGAATGCAGAACAATGTCATACATTCATCCCAGTATAGACATCTGGGCCTAAATCCATCGCTTTTTTGCTCACCATGCCATTCCAGTTTGGACCCAGCCATATGCAAATCAGTCTTGACCCTGCGCCCAATGGGAACAGTCCAGCCCGAACTGCCAGGCCAGGTTCTCCCTGGACTGGAAACAAGCATCCTAGGACCAGTTTCGGGCTTTCAGCACTCATCAGCCAGGATAACTTGACTCCAGTGGCATGGAGAGCATGGTACCCACATCTGGGCACACCCGTCCCACTCGGGGTGACAAATGCAAAAAGAACAATTGATGGAAAGAATGCAGAACAATGTCATACATTCACCCCACTAATGAGATCTGGGTCTAAATCCATCGCTTTTTTGCTCACCATGCCATTCCAGTTTGGACCCAGCCATATGCAAATCAGTCTTGAACCTTTGCCTAATGGGAATTGTCCACCCGAACTGCCAGGCCAGGTCCTTCTTGGACTGGAAACAAGCATCCTAGGACCGATTTCGGGCGTTCAGCCCACATCAGCCAGGATAGCTTGACTCCAGTGGCATGGAGAGCACGGGACCCACGTCTGGGCATAAACGTCCCACTCAGGGTAACAAATGCAAAAAGAACAATTGATAGACAGAATGCAGAACAATGTCATACATTGAACCCAGTACAGAGATCTGGGCCTAAATCCACCGTTTTTTTGCTCACCATGCCATTCCAGTTTGGACCCTGCCATATGCAAATCAGTATTGACCCTGCGCCCAATGGGAATAGTCCAGCCCGAACTGCCAGGCCAGGTCGTTCCTGGACTGGAAACAAGCATCCTAGGAACGGATTTGGGCTTTCAGCCAGGATAGCTTGACCCCAGTGGGATGGAGAGCATGGGACCCACCTCTGGGCATACCCGTCCCACTCTGGATGACAAATGCAAAAAGAACAATTGATGGACAGAATGCAGAACAATGTCATACATTCACCCCAGTACAGAGATCTGTGCCTAAATCCATCGTTTTTTTGCTCACCATGCCATTCCAGTTTAGACCCAGCCATATGCAAATCAGTCTTGACCCTGCGCCCAATGGAAGAAGTCCAGCCCGAACTGCCAGGCCAGGTCCTCCCTGGACTGGAAAAAAGCATCCTAGGACCGGTTTTGGGCTTTCAGCCCTCATCAGCCAGGATAGCTTGACTCCAGTGGCTTGGAGAGCATGAGACCCACGTCTGGGGACACCCGTCCCATTCTGGGTGACAAATGCAAAAAGAACAATTGATGGACAGAATGCAGAACAATGTCATACATCCACTGCAGTACATATATCTGGGCCTAAATCCCTAATTTTTTTGCTCACCATGCCATTCCAGTTTGGACCCAGCCATATGCAAATCAGTCTTGACCCTGCGCCCAATGGGAACAGTCCTGCCCGAACTGCCAGGCCAGGTTCTCCCTGGACTGGAAACAAGAATCCTAGGACCAGTTTCGGGCTTTCAGCCCTCATCAACCAGGATAGCTTGCCTCCAGTGGCATGGAGAGCACGCTACCCACGTCTGGGCATACCCGTCCCACTTTGATGACAAATGCAAAAAGAACAATTGATGGACAGAATGCAGAACAATGTCATACATTCACCCCAGTACAGAGATCTGGGTCTAAATCCATCGTTTTTTTGCTCACCATGCCATTCCAGTTTAGACCCAGCCATATGCAAATCAGTCTTGACCCTGCGCCCAATGCAAACAGCCCAGCCCGAACTGCCAGGCCAGGTCTTCCCTGGACTGGAAAAAAGCATCCTAGGACCGGTTTTGGGCTTTCAGCCCTCATCAGCCAGGATAGCTTGACTCCAGTGGCTTGGAGAGCACGAGACCCACGTCTGGGCACACCCGTCCCACTCGGGGTGACAAATGCAAAAAGAACAATTGATGGACAGAATGCAGAACAATGTCATACATCCACTCCAGTACAGAAATCTGGGCCTAAATCCCTCATTTTTTTGCTCACCATGCTATTCCAGTTTGGACCCAGCCATCTGCAAATCAGTCTTGAACCTGCACCCAATCGGAACAGGCCAGCCCGAACTGCCAAGCCAGGTCCTCCCTGGACTGGAAAAAAGCATCCTAGGACCGGTTTTGGGCTTTCAGCCCTCATCAGCCAGGATAGCTTGACTCCAGTGGCATGGAGAGCATGGGACCCATATCTGGGCACACCCGTCCCACTCGGGGTGACAAATGCAAAAAGACAATTGATGGAAAGAATGCAGAACAATGTCATACATTCACCCCACTAATGAGATCTGGGCCTAAATCCATCGCTTTTTTGCTCACCATGCCATTCCAGTTTGGACCCAGCCATATGCAAATCAGTCTTGAACCTTTGCCTAATGGGAATTGTCCACCCGAACTGCCAGGCCAGGTCCTTCCTGGACTGGAAACAAGCATCCTAGGACCGATTTTGGGCGTTCAGCCCACATCAGCCAGGATAGCTTGACTCCAGTGGCATGGAGAGCACGGGACCCACGTCTGGGCATAAACGTCCCATTCAGGGTAACAAATGAAAAAAGAACAATTGATAGACAGAATGCAGAACAATGTCATACATTGAACCCAGTACAGAGATCTGGGCCTAAATCCATCGTTTTTTTGCTCACCATGCCATTCCAGTTTGGACCCAGCCATATGCAAATCAGTCTTGACCCTGCGCCCAATGGGAACAGTCCAGCCCGAACTGCCAGGCCAGGTTCTCCCTGGACTGGAAACAAGAATCCTAGGACCAGTTTCGGGCTTTCAGCCCTCATCAACCAGGATAACTTGACTCCAGTGGCATGGAGAGCACGCTACCCACGTCTGGGCATACCCGTCCCACTTGGATGACAAATGCAAAAAGAACAATTGATGGACAGAATGCAGAACAATGTCATACATTCACCCCAGTACAGAGATCTGGGTCTAAATCCATCTTTTTTTGCTCACCATGCCATTCCAGTTTAGACCCAGCCATATGCAAATCAGTCTTGACCCTGCGCCCAATGGAAGCAGTCCAGCCCGAACTGCCAGGCCAGGTCTTCCCTGGACTGGAAAAAAGCATCCTAGGACCGGTTTTGGGCTTTTAGCCCTCATCAGCCAGGATAGCTTGACTCCAGTGGCTTGGAGAGCACGAGACCCACGTCTGGGCACACCCGTCCCACTCGGGGTGACAAATGCAAAAAGAACAATTGATGGACAGAATGCAGAACAATGTCATACATCCACTCCAGTACAGAAATCTGGGCCTAAATCCCTCATTTTTTTGCTCACCATGCTATTCCAGTTTTGACCCAGCCATCTGCAAATCAGTCTTGAACCTGCACCCAATCGGAACAGGCCAGCCAGAACTGCCAAGCCAGGTCCTCCCTGGACTGGAAACAAGCATCCTAGGACCGGTTTCGGGCTTTCAGCCCTCATCAGCCAGGATAGCCTGACCCCAGTGGGATGGAGAGCATGGGACCCACCTCTGGGCATACCCGTCCCACTCTGGATGACAAATGCAAAAAGAACAATTGATGGACAGAATGCAGAACAATGTCATACATTCACCCCAGTACAGAGATCTGGGCCTAAATCCATCGTTTTTTTGCTCACCATGCCATTCCAGTTTGGACCCAGCCATATGCAAATCAGTATTGACCCTTTGCCCAATGGGATTAGTCCAGCCCGAACTGCCAGGCCAGGTCCTTCCTGGACTGGAAACAAGCATCCTAGGACCGGATTTGGGCTTTCAGCCAGGATAGCTTGACCCCAGTGGGATGGAAAGCATGGGACCCACGTCTGGGCACACCCGTCCCACTCGGGGTGACAAATGTAAAAAGTACAATTGATGGACAGAATGCAGGACAATGTCATACATTCACCCCAGTACAGAGATCTGGGCCTAAATCCATCGTTTTTTTGCTCACCATGCCATTCCAGTTTGGACCCAGCCATATGCAAATCAGTCTTGACCCTGCGCCCAATGGAAGCAGTCCAGCCCGAACTGCCAGGCCAGGTCCTCCCTGGACTGGAAAAAAGCATCCTAGGACCGGTTTTGGGCTTTCAGCCCTCATCAGCCAGGATAGCTTGACTCCAGTGGCTTGGAGAGCATGAGACCCACGTCTGGGCACACCCGTCCCACTCTTGGTGACAAATGCAAAAAGAACAATTGATGGACAGAATGCAGAACAATGTCATACATTCACCCCACTAATGAGATCTGGGTCTAAATCCATCGCTTTTTTGCTCACCATGCCATTCCAGTTTGGACCCAGCCATATGCAAATCAGTCTTGAACCTTTGCCTAATGGGAATTGTCCACCCGAACTGCCAGGCCAGGTCCTTCCTGGACTGGAAACAAGCATCCTAGGACCGATTTTGGGCGTTCAGCCCACATCAGCCAGGATAGCTTGACTCCAGTGGCATGGAGAGCACGGGACCCACGTCTGGGCATAAACGTCCCACTCAGGGTAACAAATGCAAAAAGAACAATTGATAGACAGAATGCAGAACAATGTCATACATTGAACCCAGTACAGAGATCTGGGTCTAAATCCATTGTTTTTTTGCTCACCATGCCATTCCAGTTTGGACCCAGCCATATGCAAATCAGTATTGACCCTGCGCCCAATGGGAATAGTCCAGCCCGAACTGCCAGGCCAGGTCCTTCCTGGACTGGAAACAAGCATCCTAGGACCGGATTTGGGCTTTCAGCCAGGATAGCTTGACCCCAGTGGGATGGAGAGCATGGGACCCACCTCTGGGCATACCCGTCCCACTCTGGATGACAAATGCAAAAAGAACAATTGATGGACAGAATGCAGAACAATGTCATACATTCACCCCAGTACAGAGATCTGGGCCTAAATCCATTGTTTTTTTGCTCACCATGCCATTCCAGTTTGGACCCAGCCATATGCAAATCATTCTTGACCCTGCGCCCAATGGAAGCAGTCCAGCCCGAACTGCCAGGCCAGGTCCTCCCTGGACTGGAAAAAAGCATCCTAGGACCGGTTTTGGGCTTTCAGCCCTCATCAGCCAGGATAGCTTGACTCCAGTAGCTTGGAGAGCATGAGACCCACGTCAGGGCACACTCGTCCCACTCGGGGTGACAAATGTAAAAAGAACAATTGATGGACAGAATGCAGAACAATGTCATACATTCACCCTAGTACAGAGATCTAGGCCTAAATCCATCGTTTTTTTACTCACCATGGCATTTCAGTTCTGACCCAGCCATATGCAAATCAGTCTTTACCCTGCACCCAATGTGAACAGTCTAGCCCGAATGGGCATGGTGAGCAAAAGAACGATGGATTTAACCCAGATCTCTTGACTGGAGGTGAATGTATGATTTATTCAGCATTCCGTCCATCATTTGTTTGCGTAGCACTTTTCACCCTAAGTGGGATAGGTATGCCTAGACGTGGGTCCCTTGGTCACTGTGCCACTGGAAACAAGCTAGCCTGGCTGATGAAGGGTAATACCCAGAAACTGGTCCCAGGATGCTTGTTTCCGGTCCAGGGAGGACCTGTCTTGGTAGTTCCGTCTGGACTGTTCCCATGAGGCAGAGGGTCAAGGCTGATTTGCATATTGCTGGGTCTAAACTGGGGTGGCACGGTGAGCAAAAGAATGATGGATTTAATGCAGATCTCTTGACTGGGGATGAATATATGATTTATTCAGCATTCCGTCATTTATTTGTTTGCATAGCACTCTCCTGGAGGAGCAGCAACATTCCCTGGTGGTAGGTGGCCCTGTCTTTGGTGTGGCAGCTCCACTGAGGATTGTCTCCTTGGTCGCCCAGCGGAGGACCATGGCTGCAGGGGGTGAGGCCGGCTTGGGAGGTCACGCGCTTTAGATATACAAGACTAGAGCTTTCATGTGGCGGTGTAAGATTACGTTTATTAACCACATAGCTGCGAAGGTTTCAATTTCTTAAGTGTGACATTTTCATAATTCCAGTGTAATTATTAGTGACATTCAACAACTATGAGTGACACTTTCTCATGAAAAGAGTCAAGCAATGAAGACAAGGGAAACATAAATATAAGAAATTACACCCAATTAAGTAATGAGAAACTCTAAGAAGATCTTAAAACTGTTGCAAAGCACCAGAAATGGAAGGGCACCTCAGTGCCTGCTCTGTAGGGCCATGAGATACCGTAGGACAGAGTGAGGCAAGCGTTTTGCCGGAAAATAACAACAGCAAAGTGCAGCCATCAGCATCCCCATAAAGGCACATTCTCTGTTGGTGCCACGGGTCCAGATAAATGTTTATATCTATCAAGTGATTCACTCAGACAAACAAAGAGGTCATGTGATTTGCTCACTATGAACCAGACAGGGTGACTCTGGTTCTTTGAGCAACTTAAAAATTCACAGTACAATATATTCTCAAATGTTTGTGCATCATTAGCAGCGGGTCAGGTTGCAATTCACTGCAGCATCTGCCAAAAATAATTAACTTTATAACGGAAAATCTCTGCACACAATGGCAAGCACACAGAGCTGAGCGGCACAGTGACACTGTAACAGTACAGTACACACTAAGGGTGGCTGTACTGTCAAATCGTTCAGTGCGGTGGCGGGGGTCGGGGTGGGTGGAGGGAAAGGCAGATGCCAGGGGAACTACCAAGGCTTTAAGCGCCCCCCTGCACAGTGAGATGATCATGACAGGACTGCCGGTGAGAGACTGGAGTAGTAATACGTTTAAAGTCTGCGGCTCCCATGGTAGATTCCAAGAGCTCTGCTCAAGTCACTGCAGTGTGCAGGCACACTCTCATGGGATGCTCCTCAGCTGGCCCAGCTCCAAGAATTTTTATTTGGGCGGGCCAAGGGTGCATTCGGGTGGGCCACTGCTGGCCCGATTTATCGCTTATATATCTAGCCAGGCCTGCTTCAGGGCCCTCTTTATCTCTCCTTAGTCTTACAAAGGCCCAGTAAAACGCACTCTTTTCCAAGTCTCTTTCTAAATGTTATCACTCTCAAAAAGTGTTTTTTTCCATGAAATGTCCCATTGATAGGAAGAGGAGGTTTCTAAGGTGGGAGTATCAGGCAAGTGACACTGCTCGGGCTCCCTCTGTGCGAGCCTCCAGGGAGAATCCCTCTTCATTACTACCTCCAACTGACCCCTGATTCTGCAGGGCACTCCCCTACTGGCTTGATTATCCACTTTTCTACCACCCCTCTCCATTGCACCTTATCTCACAGCTGACCTTGGGCCCCAGCCCAATATCAGCCACCATTCAGTTCCACTTTCATTATTCCTAGTAGAAAACAATAGTAAAATCACCTTCAAACTTAAAACATTGAATATAGCAGTGAATGTAATTAGCACACACTTTAAAGTATGCTCCACAGTTGTCCTAATAACCTGACTGATAATTAAATAAACGAAAACAGAATGGCCATGACAGGGCCGGCTTTAGTGCTGGTGTGGAAGTCTTTTTTGGTGCCCCACCAATAACCTCTTTCTCTGTAGATAACTTAACTACCACCCTCCAACATTGCCCTTCATCTCTCTGTAGCCCCTCCCCCTCTTGGCCTCCTCCTCAGATTCCCTCACTGCCACCCTCCACCAGCGCCCCTCATCTCTCTGTAGTTCCCCCACCCCATGACCTCCTCCTCGGATTCCCTCACTGCCACCTTCCACCAGCGCCCCTCATCTCTCTGTAGTTCCCCCACCCCATGACCGCCTCATCGGATTCCCTCACTACCACCCTCCACTAGTGCCCCTAATCTCTCTGTAGTTTCCCCCACGCCATGACCTCCTCCTCGGCTTCCCTCACTGCCATTCTCCACCAGTGCCCCTCATCTCTCTGTAGTCCCCCCACCCCATGGCCTCCCCCTCAGATTCCCTCACTGCCACCCTCTACCAGCGCCACTCATCTCTCCATAGTTCCCCATCACCCCATGACCTTCTCCTCAGATTCCCTCACTGCCACCCTCCACCAGTGCCAACAATCTCTCTGTAGTACCCCCACCCCATGACCTCCTTCTCGGATTCCCTCACTGCCACCCTCCACTAGTGCCCTCATCTCTCTGTAGTTTCCCCTGCCCCATGACATCCTCCTTGGCTTCCCTCACTGCCATCCTCCACTAGTACCCCTCATCTCTCTCTGTAGTTCCCCCACCCCGTGACCTCCTCCTCAGCTTCCCTCACTGCCACCCTCCCCTAGTGCCCCTCATCTCTCCGTAGATCCCCACCTCCCTTTGACCTCCTCCTCGGATTCCCTCACTGCCACCCTCCACCAGTGCCCCTCATCTCTCCGTTGCCCCTCTCTCATATCCATTTCATTTGTTGTATAGCGCTACTCATATCAGTGTAGGGTGTCACAGTACTTTACATAACAGCACACATTATACAGAGACAATAAATCAGTCTATGAGGAATGTCACATAAGCCAATGAGGATTACAAGGTGTCGAAATCACATGTCATCCATACTGGTTCGCAATATATTTTACGAGGGTTTAGTCCAGGGAAAGCACAAACTCAGGATTTAAAGAGTTCTCCAGTGGTTGGGGGTTGGCTCTACTGATAACAATTTATAACTGCCCAAACAAACTCTTTTTAGCAACATTAGAATAATGAAAGACTGGAGAAGTTCTAACTATATCACAACACAAAAAAGCGAAGTTTGTATGCAGCTCTTTAATGACAGTTCATAGGTCAATGTCTTATGTTAGGATAGTAACTTCTGAACTGCAAGTAACGCAAGGATCTCTGTGACAAAGGCAGTAACCCACTGAGCTATTCCCCTAAAATTCAGTTTATCAGCATTTAAAAACTACCAACAGACAAATGGTTGTTCTGCAGCAGGATCATAAATCACCAGTTATCTGATTTTTTGTTGTTGTTGTTGTAGTACATCGGTGGCAGATTAACTGCGAGGGCCAAGGCTCATGTTTGGGTGGGCCAGGCTCATGTTTGGGTGGGTCTGGCCCACCCGGCCCACCCTCTAGAACCGGGCCTGCTCCTCAGTCAATGAGGTCAGGGGTGCGATATGGTCGAGAGGCCCACTCACTTTGTCTGCGGCCACAGGCTCATCATAATACAAGAACAAAGTTGTGCCCGCCAGTTGGCAGGTCAATTGGTCGGTCAATTGGCCAATAATCTAATCACTGATTTCTTATTATTGTGGACACAATAATGGTGCAAAGCGTGATTCAACAAACCAAGGCTGCTCTTCTCCTAAGATGCAGTCACACAGGCCTGGAGAAGAAATAACTTTTGGATCCCTGGCCCACCGGCAGATTACCTACAGACACTGCTCTCCTGTAACAGTTATTCACACCTGTAAGCAAGGCACTAAATACAGAGCAAGGCTCGGCTCTACAAAGGAATCAGGCTCAGTTCAGCGGTTTGAATGAGGGGAGATGAAAGAGCTGTCTTCAGAAAGACATTACAGGGGATGCCCCAGCGCCCTAACAACACAGTGATACAGCACCCGCCCCGTCACTCGTATGACGCTTATCCACAGCGACAGAGAAGAAGGACAACTGCAAGGCGTGCTGAAGTACTTCCTGCTCAAGGAGCATACTGCGATAGTGAGAAGTCACAGGCGTGAGGTTTTCTGATGGCACCCAAGATCACCAGGGAAGGATTACACTTGGTTGGGCATTTATAGAAGTGCTTCAGATTTGTAAAACTGCTCGCTTTCTGTATTAGCAGGAGACAGAGCAAACTATTTATTACAGATGAGTGAAGTAACAATAATTAATCATGGTGAGTGTAGTATCCTCAGGTCATGTTAATATGTTCCCTTTCATTCTGTACCTAGCTGCTCAGCCAGTGTGAGTGTTCCGCGTAGAATGTTAGTGTGAGTGGAATGCTTGGGTTCCTGTGTGGGTGTGAGACAGTTGGGAAGATGGGCTGAGCAGCTAGGATGCTGCTCCTGGTGGGGCCTATTGTGCGGCCTGTTCTGGGGCCTGTTCTGGGCTTGTTCTAGCTTGCTGTTACTTTTACTTATGGATTTAATAAACTACATAAAATCATCTCGGCTAAGTCTACTTCATCACCTGAACATCTGGGGCCAGCCCACTACATTTATGGCGACGATCTGGAGCTCATCTCACGCTAAAGGTAGTTCTCCTTAGTGTGTCTGTTTTCCCTCTTGTGATGTATTCCTTCATGCATCCCTGGGTTTATGGACTCTTTATATCTTTTGTACATTTCTGTATTTATTTGTTTTCATTGTAGTTTGGGTTTAGTTTAAGTCTTATTAATTTTCAGTGTGAAGGGAGAGGATGTGTAGTATCCTCAGGTCATGGTAATATGTTCCCTTTCATTCTGTACCTAGCTGCTCAGCCAGTGTGAGTGTTCCGCGTAGAATGTTAGTGTGAGTGGAATGCTTGGATGCCTGTGTGGGTGTGAGACAGTTGGTAAGATGGGCTGAGCAGCTAGGATGCTGCTCCTGGTGGGGCCTATTGTGGGGCCTGTTCTGGGCTTGTTCTAGCTTGCTGTTACTTCTACTTATGGATTTAATAAACTACATAAAATCATCTCGGCTACGTCTACTTCATCACCTGAACATCTGGGGCCAGCCCACTACAGTGAGGTACTTATGGATGGCTGTAAGTAGCCCTTTGTGGTTAAAATGGACAAGGGTAGCCCAGCGTGCAGGACCCAGAAGGTATTGAATGGGTGTTAGAGGCTTTTAGAGTGATAGTTAGTTGGGACAAGGACCGTCCTGATGAAGCAGAATTGCTTTTGTGCAGGGGGCTAGTCCAGCATGGCAGATGTTAGACCTGTCATTTTTTGGCGTGGTCTTCTCTGACCTTTTTGGCTGCCGACCTCCTGTTTGGACCTTGGTATGCTAGCCTTAGGCCTTTCAGCTTGTTTCACACACTGCCATTTAGTTCCAAAGCATTGTTCTCCACATATACATGATTGGCTGATTCGAGTTAGTTGTAAGTCCCTTGTCAAGGGGTAAGACATACCCAGGGCATGTATCTCAAATTCTCCTCCATGGGCCTGGAGTACTGGTTGTGCATCCACTAAAGTAACTCATCAATTGTGCCACAGGTTTGCCCTTCTAGGGCCTGTGTGCAAAAGTTACTGTAACATGGTTAGGCATTTAAAAAGCCTTGTGCCAAGGTTCTGAATATCTCTTGCTATATCAGAGCTCTACCTGGGGATAGGGCACAGTGTTATAAAGAGGTAAGGAATTTGTGTGTGTGCGTTACATGCAAGAGTCATGAATGGCACCGAGTGGTGCGACATCAACATTGCCTATCCCAAATGTCGCATCACTACGTTTTGGGCCCTTGCCTGTCGCGGGTACTTGGGCCTCCCACACAAGTGAGGCACCATTTTTACCGGGAGAGCCAGGGGAACGCTGGGAGGTGGGAAATTTGAGTGAGTCCGGTGATGCCACAACTTTCCCACACAAAAATGTGTGAAAAAAGTGATTTTTTCAACTAAAATTGAGGTTTGCAAGGGATTCTGGGGAAGGAAACGTTGGGGGATCCACGCATGCCATACCTCCCTAGAAGCCCCCGGGTACCTAGTTTTCAGAAATGTATGGGTTTGGTAGGTTTCCCTAGATGGCCGCCGAGCACCGGGCCAAAAACCCAAGTGACACCCCTTGCAAAACCAGGTGGTTTTGAGATGGGCAATTTTGATGTCGCCTCACTACGTTTTGGGCCCTTGCCTGTCGCGGGTACTTGGGCCTCCCACACAAGTGAGGCACCATTTTTACCGGGAGACCCAGGGGAACGCTGGGAGGTGGGAAATTTGAGTGAGCCCGGTGATGCCACAACTTTCCCACACAAAAATGTGTGAAAAAAGTGATTTTTTTAGCTAAAAGTGAGGTTTGCAGGGGATTCTGGGTAAGGAAACGTTGGGGGATCCACGCAAGCCATACCTCCCTGGAAGCCCCCGGGTGTCTAGTTTTCAGAAATGTATGGGTTTGGTAGGTTTCCCTAGATGGCCGCCGAGCACCGGGCCAAAAACCCAAGTGACCCCCCTTGCAAAACCAGGTGGTTTTGAGATGGGCAATTTTGATGTCGCCTCACTACGTTTTGGGCCCTTGCCTGTCGCGGGTACTTGGGCCTCCCACACAAGTGAGGCACCATTTTTACCGGGAGACCCAGGGGAACGCTGGGAGGTGGGAAATTTGAGTGAGCCCGGTGATGCCACAACTTTCCCACACAAAAATGTGTGAAAAAAGTGATTTTTTTAGCTAAAAGTGAGGTTTGCAGGGATTCTGGGTAAGGAAACGTTGGGGGATCCACGCAAGCCATACCTCCCTGGAAGCCCCCGGGTGTCTAGTTTTCAGAAATGTATGGGTTTGGTAGGTTTCCCTAGATGGCCGCCGAGCACCGGGCCAAAAACCCAAGTGACCCCCCTTGCAAAACCAGGTGGTTTTGAGATGGGCAATTTTGATGTCGCCTCACTACGTTTTGGGCCCTTGCCTGTCGCGGGTACTTGGGCCTCCCACACAAGTGAGGCACCATTTTTACCGGGAGACCCAGGGGAACGCTGGGAGGTGGGAAATTTGAGTGAGCCCAGTGATGCCACAACTTTCCCACACAAAAATGTGTGACAAAAGTGATTTTTTCAGCTAAAATTGAGGTTTGCAGGGGATTCTGGGTAAGGAAGCGTTGGGGGATCCACGCAAGCCATACCTCCCTGGAAGCCCCCGGGTGTCTAGTTTTCAGAAATGTATGGGTTTGGTAGGTTTCCCTAGATGGCCGCCGAGCACCGGGCCAAAAACCCAAGTGACCCCCCTTGCAAAACCAGGTGGTTTTGAGATGGGCAATTTTGATGTCGCCTCACTACGTTTTGGGCCCTTGCCTGTCGCGGGTACTTGGGCCTCCCACACAAGTGAGGCACCATTTTTACCGGGAGACCCAGGGGAACGCTGGGAGGTGGGAAATTTGAGTGAGTCCGGTGATGCCACAACTTTCCCACACAAAAATGTGTGAAAAAAGTGATTTTTTCAACTAAAATTGAGGTTTGCAAGGGATTCTGGGGAAGGAAACGTTGGGGGATCCACGCATGCCATACCTCCCTAGAAGCCCCCGGGTATCTAGTTTTCAGAAATGTATGGGTTTGGTAGGTTTCCCTAGATGGCCGCCGAGCACCGGGCCAAAAACCCAAGTGACCCCCCTTGCAAAACCAGGTGGTTTTGAGATGGGCAATTTTGATGTCGCCTCACTACGTTTTGGGCCCTTGCCTGTCGCGGGTACTTGGGCCTCCCACAAGTGAGGCACCATTTTTACCGGGAGACCCAGGGGAACGCTGGGAGGTGGGAAATTTGAGTGAGCCCGGTGATGCCACAAATTTCCCACACAACAATGTGTGAAAAAAGTGATTTTTTCAGCTAAAATTGAGGTTTGCAGGGGATTCTGGGTAAGGAAACGTTGGGGGATCCACGCAAGCCATACCTCCCTGGAAGCCCCCGGGTGTCTAGTTTTCAGAAATGTATGGGTTTGGTAGGTTTCCCTAGATGGCCGCCGTGCACTGGGCCAAAAACCCAAGTGACCCCCCTTGCAAAACCAGGTGGTGTTGAGATAGGCAATTTTGATGTTACCTCACTACGTTTTGCGCCGTTTCCTGTCGCGGGCACTGGCACTAGGCCAACACACACAAGTGAGGTACCGTTTTTCTCGTAAGACTTTGGGGAACGCGGGGTGGGTGGAAATTTGTGGATCCACGCAGATTCCGGAACTTTCCATGACAGAAATGTGGGGAAAATTTGTTTTTTTGGGACAATTTTTTAGGTTTGCAAGGGATTCTGGGTAACAGACCCTGGTGGGAGGCAGTCAAGTCACCCCATCCTGATTTCCCCTGGGTGTCTAGTTTTCAAAAATGTATAGGTTTGCTAGGTTTCCCAAGGTGCCCGCAGAGCTAGGGTGCAAAAACTACAGGTAGTCATTTTGCCAAAAAAGGGTCATTTTTCACTGCAAAATTGAGGTGTGACCACGTTGCGTTTTGCGCCATTTCCAGTCGCGGGCACTAGGCCGACCCACACAAGTGAGGTACCGTTTTTCCCGTAAGACTTTGGGGAACGCGGGGTGGGTGGAAATTTGTGGATCCACGCAGATTCCGGAACTTTCCACGACAGAAATGTGGGGAAAATGTGTTTTTTTTAACAATTTTTTAGGAGTGCAAGGGATTCTGGGTAACAGACCCTGGTGGGAGGCAGTCAAGTCACCCCATCCTGAATTCCCCTGGGTGTCTAGTTTTCAAAAATGTATAGGTTTGCTAGGTTTCCCAAGGTGCCCGCAGAGCTAGGGTTCGAAAACTACAGCTAGTCATTTTGCCAAAAAAGGATCATTTTTCACTGCGAAATTGAGGTGTGACCACGTTGCGTTTTGCGCCGGTTCCTGTCGCGGGCACTAGGCCGACCCACACAAGGGAGGTACCGTTTTTCGCGTAAGACTTTGGGGAACGCGGGGTGGGTGGAAATGTGTGGATCCACGCAGATTCCGGAACTTTCCACGACAGAAATGTGGGGAAAATGTGGTTTTTTTGACAATTTTTTAGGTTTGCAAGGGATTCTGGGTAACAGACCCTGGTGGGAGGCAGTCAAGTCACCCCATCCTGGATTCCCCTGGGTGTCTAGTTTTCAAAAATGTATAGGTTTGCTAGGTTTCCCAAGGTGCCCGCAGAACTAGGGTTCAAAAACTACAGCTAGACATTTTGCCAAAAAGGGTCATTTTTCACTGCGAAATTGAGGTGTGACCACGTTGCGTTTTGCGCCGTTTCCAGTCGCGGGCACTAGGCCGACCCACACAAGTGAGGTACCGTTTTTCTCGGAAGACTTTGGGGAACGCGGGGGGGTGGAAATTTGTGGATCCACGCAGATTCCGGAACTTTCCACGACAGAAATGTAGGGAAAATGTGTTTTTTTGACAATTTTTTAGGTTTGCAAGGGATTCTGGGTAACAGACCCTGGTGGGAGGCAGTCAAGTCACCCCATCCCGGATTCCCCTGGGTGTCTAGTTTTCAAAAATGTATAGGTTTGCTAGGTTTCCCAAGGTGCCCGCAGAGCTAGGGTTCAAAAACTACAGCTAGTCATTTTGCCAAAAAAGGGTCATTTTTCACTGCGAAATTGAGGTGTGACGACGTTGCGTTTTGCGCCGTTTCCTGTCGCGGGCACTAGGCCGACCCACACAAGTGAGGTACCGTTTTTCTCGTAAGACTTTGGGGGAACGCGGGGTGGGTGGAAATTTGTGGATCCACGCAGATTCCGGAACTTTCCACGACAGAAGTGTGGGGAAAATGTGTTTTATTTGACAATTTTTTAGGTTTGCAAGGGATTCTGGGTAACAGACCCTGGTGGGAGGCAGTCAAGTCACCCCATCCTGGATTCCCCTGGGTGTCTAGTTTTCAAAAATGTATAGGTTTGCTAGGTTTCCCAAGGTGCCCGCAGAGCTAGGGTTCAAAAACTACAGCTAGACATTTTGCCAAAAAAGGGTCATTTTTCACTGCGAAATTGAGGTGTGACCACGTTGCGTTTTGCGCCGTTTCCTGTCGCGGGCACTAGGCCAACCCACACAAGTGAGGTACTGTTTTTCTCGTAAGACTTTGGGGAACGCGGGGTGAGTGGAAATTTGTGGATGCACGCAGATTTCGGAACTTTCCACGACAGAAATGTGGGGGAAATGTGTTTTTTTGGACAATTTTTTAGGTTTGCAAGGGATTCTGGGTAACAGACCCTGGTGCGAGGCAGTCAAGTCACCCCATCCTGGATTCCCCTGGGTGTCTAGTTTTCAAAAATGTATAGGTTTGCTAGGTTTCCCAAGGTGCCCGCAGAGCTAGGGTTCAAAAACTAGAGATAGGCACTTTGCAAAAAAAGGGTAAATTTTCACTTCGATATTGAGTTGTGACCACGTTGCGTTTTGCGCCGTTTCCTGTCGTGGGCACTATGCCTACCCACACAAGTGAGGTACCATTTTTATCGGGAGACTTAGGGTAATTCAGATTGGTAAAGGAACTGTTATTATCTATTGACTTTCGATGCATTTCTGCCTTCCAAATGAAAGATATTGTGTAAAAAAGAAGTCATTCTAAAAAATGACTGATAATTCTCATGCTAGTATGAGTATTCCCAATTTCAGAAATGTGCAAATATCTACTGTTTCTAAACTCTATATTTTGTTCCCATTTCAGAAATACATAGGTGTCTTTCATACCGATTTTTCCATGTACACATTTTTACAGAATAATTACTATATACCCGGTACATAATAAAAAACCATTGCAAGTTACTGCTCAGTTTTTGGCTCTGGGTTCGTCGGGTTCTTGGTGAACCTACAAGTCCTATATATCCCCACAACCAGTAATGTCCAGCGGATGCAACGGTATATTGCTTTCAAAGAGCTGTCATAATTAGAAGAAGTTACAGGTGAAAACGTTGACACAAAAGGCTGTTTTTTTCAACTAATTTTCAATTTATCCTATATTTAACTGTTTGTTTCTATAAAAAACCCTTGATGGATCGACACAAATGACCCCTTGCTGAATTCAGAATTTTGTCTTCTTCTCGAAAATGTATAGTTTTCCAGGATCTATTATTGCTTTTGTACCCATTTCTGTCATTAACTGGAAGGAGGTCAAAAGCACAAAAAATAGCAAAAATAGGCTATGTCCCAGAAAAATGCCAAAACTGTGTAAAAAATGTTGGGTTTCTGACAAAAGTCTGGTATCCCCGAAAAGCTGGGAAAATGGTGATTTCAACCCCACAAACCCTTTTCTGATAACATTTGCAGGGAAAAACCCAGATGCTTTCATTTGCAGCCCGTTTTCCCCATTTTTCCCGAAAAACAACAACATTTTGCTGTATTTTGGCTCATTTCTGTGACCCCTCTAGGAGAATCCACAAACCCTGAGTATCTTTAGAATCCCCATGATGTTGGAAGAAAAGGACGCAAATTTGGCGTGGATACCTTATGTGGTCAAAAAGTTACAGGGGCCTCATCGCGCACTACCCCAAATAGCCAAAAAAAGGCTTGGCACAGGAGGGGAAAAAGGCCTGGCAGCGAAGGGGTTAATAGATCTGGGCTTCGGGGTGATTGTGTGCATTTGTTAAAGTTTTCATGATAATTGTAGCTCATGAAGGACGTTGCAATTAACGTGAAAACATTAACTATTATACACAATCACCCCGCAGTCCAGCCCTATTAAGAAAAGAAATGCTGCAGGTCTACAAACACGGCGTGTGCTTTCAGGTGATTCTGAAAGCACGCGCCGTGTTTGAAGACTTGCTGTATTTCTTTTCGTAATAGAGCTGGGCCATGGGCGTAGGAAGCGTGGGGGACGCGGTCGATATTTCCCCCCCCCCAGATTTTGTAGTGGGGGGACATTGGGAACAAGGGTGAGGGGGACAAGGGGACAAAATAATTTCCTCTCTCTCTTCTGTCAGCCAAGGCCATTGGCAAGTCAAAGCGCTAGTGCTTTGACATGTCAATGGCCCTGCACTTGACATGTGACCTTCCCCTTTTGTTGTGCTGCATTCCTCCAGGAATTTTTTTCTCACCTCCCGCTGGCCGCCGGGACAAAAGAAGAGTCTTGAGGTAGTTTGTTGATTGCTGTCTGCATTCTGCCCCTCCTCAGATGGACCCTACCTTATTTGACTTTCGCACTGCGCAAATCAGCCACTCAAAGGCTAATGTTTTGTTGAAATGTTTATTTTGAGCAGTTGAACCTCAAATTAGCATCAGACATAGTCTAAGCGCACATCTTAGGCCCCGGTGTATCAGATGTGTTGGTCTGCCTTAATATTTACACAAATAACAATTTAAATACCACTAGTTTGTCTTATTTATTTTATAGCGCTATTCAACTCAATCCAGGGTGTCGGAACACTTTACGTCACATATACACATTATACATTGACAATAAACCATATGTGTGTAAATCAATTTACAGGATGTCTTTCATAAGATAGTGAGGGTTACAAGGTGTAGGAGTCACATGTTCTTGCCTTTATAATTCGCTGTGCTATATGAGAAGGATTACAATTTATGAACAGCAAGTAGCTAAAGGATCTCTATGTTAAAAGCAGTAACCCATTTACCCATCTACATAAAATAAACATCTGTCATCTGTGTGTCACATGATGTGCTTTGGGGGCAACATATTAACCCCCTATGCTACTTTAATTTGAAACCGGGACTAGACTAAACACCTGTCTCTTCAGCAAGTGTATTAACCTCCAGAGTTATTTTACCATTACTATTATTTACTGGGTACATAAAGATCTATGCAGCAGGTACCTTAACTCCTTAAGATATTTTAAAATGCAGATTTTGCAACCAATTAGGCAGAACAGATATACTGCCACTTTTCTCCTTGTTGCCAATTTCATTCTGGCAGCATTTTAATAACTAAATGTAGAAGTAGATGCCTAGGTCTTGCATCACTTTTTTGGCACAACTGCAATGCAAAATCTAATTTGATAAATAGTGTAATGCGCTCAAATGTACTCATGATAGACCTGCTTAACCTATGTGAGGTCTTTTTCCCTGATGGGAGAAGTATAATGGAGAACTGGTGTTGGTGGTTGTAGGAGGCTGGCTTAGTATATGGTGCACACCCTCAGGAGCGATGCACCTTGCACTAATCCAGGCCACACTTATGGTGATTTTAGTGGTCTTTGATAACCATAGAAAACTCACAAAGTGGTAGATATGGACAGCAGCCTTCAGGTTTATCTTGAGAGAGTGTAAAGCAGTTTGTTTTACCACATTCAATCAATCAGAGCATTTGTAGAGCGCACTACTCACCCGTGAGGGTCTAAAGGCGCTGGGGGGGGGGGTGTTGCTACTGCTCGAGTAGCCAGGCCTTGAGTAGTCTCCTGAAGGTTAGCAGGTCCTGGGTCTGCCGTAGGAGGATGGGGAGGGTGTTCCAGGTCTTGGCGGCGAGGTGAGAGAACGATTTGCCGCCGGAGGTCGCTCTTTGGATGCCTGGTACGGTGGCGAGGGCGAGGCCGGCAGAGCGGAGCTGGCGGTTGGGGATGTAGAAGGTGAGTCGTTTGTTGAGGTATGCCAGTCCGGTGTTGTGGAGTGCCTTGTGTGCCTGGGTGAGGAGCTTGAAGGTGATCCTCTTGTTGACGGGAAGCCAGTGCAGGTCTCTCAGGTGGGGTGTGATGTGGCTGCAGCGCGGGATGTCGAGGATCAAGCGTGCCGAGGCGTTCTGTATGCGTTGAAGTTGTTTCACAAGTATGGCTGAGGATTCTGCATAGAGGGTGTGTCCGTAGTCCAGCCTGCTGCTGACGAGGGCCGGGGTGACCGTTTTTCTTGTTTCGGTGGGGATCCACCTTTAGATCTTGCGGAGCATGCGGAGGGTGTTGAAGTAGGAGGACGAGACGGCGTTGACTTGCTTTGTCATGGAGAGGGTAGAGTCGAGGATGAACCCCAGGTTGCGTGCGTGGTCGGTGGGTGTTGGTGCTGTTCCCAGTGCGGTTGGCCACCAGGAGTCGTCTCAGGCCGAGCTGGTGGACATTTAATAAATAGTGTAAATTAAGTGAAAAAGAACCACACAGTGCCTATAAATAAAAGTCTAATTATTATGCAACACAGTCACTAACACATTGGCATATCTCCTGCCTGGAGATATCAACAATACACACAAGCATACTTCAAAATAATCACGTAAGTAGCACAAAAATACATTGGTCTCCAGACCAAATACTAGGAAAGTGGAATGTGAACTGCAAAGGAGAACAGGACTTGGACCAGAAGACTCAGAGGAGCCGGAGACACAAGAAACCACCTCAATTAAGTACCCAGGAACCCCACGGAGGATGTGTTCAGAGTGGAAACACAGCCGCATGCCCAATGGAAGTCAATGGAGAAGTCAAGTTGCAGTTTTTATTTTTTTTTTTAACTTTTTTTATCCGTCAACAGACACATATGATGCCGGCCCCTGTAGCCCAGAGGTATCGGCCCAAGCAATGAACAATCCTGCCATTGACATTTTAATCAGAATAGGATAATTGAAATGCATTTCAGATGAAAGCAAAACCCCCAAACACGCCCCCCCCACACCCCCAACTCCCACCCCCGGACCGCACCCTACTATATTCAGCTATCCATAATGCGTGTAGGCGTAAGTCTGACAGGTCAGTTCCCCATCCATACGTGCACCCCCCCACCCGGGGGCAATTAGGCGAGTCCCTCCTCCCGCGCCTCCGGGGCTGGCTCCAGGGGGAGACCCCTATAGTTTGCCCACCTCTTCCAGATCTTATAATGTTTGCGGGGACACCCTCGAGCTACAAAGATAGGGAGCTCCAGGCCCATATTAAAGTCTAAGCCCCTCTTCCACACATTCAGCGAAGGGGCATTCGGTGCTTTCCATGCCCTAGCAATATCCCTCTTGGCCAACGTAAGCCCCAGTAACAGTAGATGCCGCTTATATATGTTGCCACCAATGTCCTCCATGATGTGCAGGAGTGTCAGCTTGGGGTCCGCGGGGAGATCCCACCCCAATACCTCGGATAAGCAAGCCAAAACCCCTCGCCAGAATCGAGACAGGGACCCACAAAGCCACACAGTATGAAAGAAGGAACCCTCTTCCTGTCTACAGCGCAGGCACTCCGGTGAGTCAATTAAGCCCGCCCGCCACAACCTCCACCGGGTAAAGTAGGCCCTATGTAGGTACTTAAACTGTATAAGACGGAGTCGCATGGCTATAGCTGCGCCCCGGGGCGAGGCTAGTGCATCCGTCCAATCCGTCTCATCAAGGGGCCCAACGTCATCCTCCCATTTCCCTTTAAGCTGTTGAAGTGAAGGGGCGCTATGGATAACCAGGAATCTGTATATCTTGGAGATTTTCTTTTCCTGTAGGTCTCCCATAAACAACTTCGCCTCGACTGGACTGAAATCAGCTATGGAATCCAACCCCACCAGACTAGGGGAGAATGCGTGACGAAATTGCAGATATCGATAGAACTGCGTCTGCGGCATGTCGAACTCCTGCTGGAGTTCCCGGAAGGACTTCAGCACACACCCACGCACGTCACCTATAGTGGAAATACCAATCCGATCCCACCCCTCAAATCCTGACAGGGCCGCCAGCTGCGGCAACCGCCCATTATGCCACAGAGGGGTTTCGCACGTGAGGACACCCCACCACCCAATGCGTCGTAGCGCCTGGCGCCAAATTTGGAAGATTACCTGCGTCGCCGGTGGCAACCGCGCCCGGTGAACGGCGGAATACAGCAAGGTGTGAAGTGTGTGTAGGACCATAAGCCGCCATTCCACTGCATATGCCGGGTCCCCACCCCTCCCATACCACCACTCGTTCAATACCAGCAGATGGGAGGCCTGGTAATACGAGAGCAAATCTGACGCAGCCAGACCCCCCGTATATGTTGACAGGAAGTAAGTTCGTAGGGCCACTCGCGCTACCCCTCCTTCCCACAAAAACTGACCCAAGGCCGAGTTCACCCTGCTAAACCAGTCCACCGGGATCGTATAGGGGTGATTCTGCAGCTAATATAACAGGCGGGGAAGAGCCACCATTTTAAAAATCGCAGACCGGCCATAGATATTGAGCGGCATGCGAGCCCATAGTTTGATATCCCGACAGACCTGCTCCCACACGGGCACCACGTTTCGCCCCCACGAGATCACCGGGGAAGGTGACAGGAATACCCCCAGATACTGAAGCCCCCCCTCCGCCATCCGCACCGAGGACGCCCACCCCTGCACCGGAGTTGGGCCCCCAAGCACCCACAGCGTGGACTTCCGGGGATTCATAAAAAGACCCGACGTCTCACCAAATATCTGCATGATCCGGAGCAGCCTGGGCCCCGTACGATCGAGATGCGTCAGAAAGAAAAGGACATCATCAGCGTATAGGGCTATCCGGTCGGCCAGGCCAGCTTCCCACTCAAAGCCAGACACGTGCGCGTCCATTCGTACCCACTCCGCCAGCGGCTCCATGGCCAAGGCGAACAAATACGGGGACAGGGGGCACCCCTGGCGCGTCCCACGCTTTACGGGGACCTGCCGCGAGGACATCCCCGCAACCCTGACCGAGGCCGTAATTTCCGTATAAAGGAGCCGCACATACGACAAGAACCGCGGCCCAAAGTTTAAGCGCTGCAACAGCAGAAACAAATAGCGCCAACTAAGGGAGTCAAACGCCCGGTCCATGTCCGCCAACAGAAGGGCCGCCGGGACCTCCAATCGCCGCACCTCGGCAATCGCCACATGGGCGCGGCGGATATTATGCTGCGTGGCCCGAGAGGGCATAAACCCCGCCTGATCCGGGTGGACCAGAGAAGTGATATACGGCAGAAGGCGATTGGCCAAGGCCTTCGCCTATATTTTGGCCTCCACGTTGAGGAGAGAGATCGGACGGTACGAGGCGTGCTCCTCTGGGGGTCTACCCGGTTTATGAAACACCACAATCTCCACATGTCTCCAATCCCGGGGTAGCAACCCACTTACCCGGGCCTCCTCCACCGCCGCTGCGTAGTGCGGACCCAACGGTAGAAAGTATTGCTTAAAAAATTCACCGAGGACGGGCCCCCACCGGTGGCCTCTGGACCAGGGCCCGGTGCCCCGCTCCACCACAAAGCAACGGGACAGCGACTCAACAGGCAACCACCTCTCCAGCCACTGAGAGAGGAAGCGCTCCATGTTGTTCCCTTCGCAGCCCTCCGGAAAACCCACGAAACGCAGGTTATTTCTGCTGGCCCGCCCTTCTACATCCTCGACCCTGCCCGCCAGGCCCAGCTGAGTCGACTCCAGGGCCGCGACCTGCTTCCGCAGCGTCGCAACCTCGTCCTCCACGCTCAACACTCTGGTCTCGGCCTCCGTGATGCGGGTCACCGCGTTTTGCAGATCTTGGCGCAGAAGCATGATGTCAGAGCCAACTGCCCCGATCTTAGCATCCAACATATCCCGGGACTGCGTTATGGCTGCAAGGAGGGCGGCGTTGTCAGGCACCGCCCCCGGGGGGTCCCCAGTCACCGACCCCACTGGGCCCGCGAATTTATCCATAGGCCCCTGCTTTGCTGCCCCTCCTCCAGGCTTGTGCCTGGTCATCGTGGCCGCCGGCACTCCCAATCCACCGCCGTACGAAATCCCCCATGGCCAGCCGTAGGTCCTCACACTCTCTCACGGGGCTGCCCTCAGGATAGCGCCACCGTCTCCTGTCCTCCTCCCCGGTAGTCCAGGGGAAATCACAGGGCCGGCCCAGGCCCAGTCTCCACCAGATGTTGGGGGGCGAAAGGGGCCCCCGGCGCAGCTCCCAGACAAGGACTCGGGGGGGGGATACGATGTCCACTGCACCCCAGCCGGCCGGGTCAACTGCGCCTCATCACCGCCAGGATCCGCCACGCCGCGGCCTCGTCTCAGGCAGGCCCGCCCGCCCACGCCACCTTACACCAAGCACCTCACCCTCACGTGACCCGAGCTGGCCGCCAAACCCCCAGGGACCACCAGCCCATCCGGGGGGGGGGGAGGGAGGGGAAACGAAGGGACGGGAGACCCAACCGTCGGCCCAGCAGGGGCCCAGTCACCACCTCACCTCGGGGCCGGGGCCCGCAGCACGTCCCGCCATCTCACTGGCCCCCCTAGGGACAGGACGCCCCCGGCCACCTCCTCCGGACCTCACCAGCTGGGACTCAGGCTCCGCTCTGCCGTCCGCTCCCAGGATCACCACGTGGGCCCCAGCGCCGCCGGGCGCCACACCACAGCCGCCGATCTCGGACAGGGCCGGCCCGGCCCGGCCTCCCCTCTCACGCGAGGTCGGTGCTCCCGGCGCCGCCCCAGGCCTCAAATGCCTCGTGGCCGTCCCCGGGCTCACAGGGGACCTGGACCCTCCGGGGCGCTGCTGTCGCCGCCGCTACTCCTCCGCTACCATTGCCAGCTAGCGGGGCTCCTCAGCAACGGGGGAAAGGATAATTGGTAGGATATTAATTACGGGCGGGCGAGAGCCGACTTAAAGTGCGGCCGCCATCTTGGCCCGCCACGCCCTCCCAAGTTGCAGTTTTAAAGAAGAAGGACCCTTCCCAGAGCACCCCGAAGAAACCCTTTGGAAGACAGGAGGTTGGAGAGCAACCCCTACTGTGGATGCCCCAGGAACCAGGTTACCTGCACCAGGGAAGCCGGGTGCATGGTGGTGAAGTGACGTCAGAACCTGTCGTAGGCAACAATGGAAGACTTCAAAGAAGATGCCTCTGGAGATGCCGGTGAAGGTGTAAGGTGGAATCTAAGACTGGATTTTTGAAGAGGAAGACCTGCAAGCAGAGGGGACAAAATCTATGCCACTCTGTAGTGACCAGGAAGCACGGAAGCACAATGCCCACTGATGTGGGGAGGTTCAAGAGTAAATGTGGTGACCGTGGCGCTGCAGCTGTGAGGACCAGGCGATGCTGAGGAAGACCAGGAGCCGAGCACGAGTTGTCCCCCATCGGGTGTCAGTGTCCAGGTGGTCATTGTCTGGAGGGTGCACCAAAAAGCATTGGTAGCTGCAACTGCCATAGAAAGCAAAAAGTTGTACCTGTTGGGATCAGCAAGGCCCAAGGGACTCACCAAGTGCAGCAGAATCAGCGTAGTCCCCGGGCAAGCAGGTGAGCCCACTGAAGCAAAGGTGACACTCAAGAGGACCCACAGGCCGAAGGCACAGGAGTCACAAGAGGACTTCAGGCAGTTCACCAAAGATGAATGGGCAGAGGATGCAGCGAGGCTGGAACTTCTTGTAGCCCGGAAATCTCTGGAGTGCAGAGACAACAAGCCTTGGCTATGGCAAGTCAACACTGTGCACAGGGGTTTGGTCCCAGCAGCTCCAACGAGAGATACTGTCCTCAGATTTTTAGAAAGACAGGTCAGGCCTCTAGGGAGCTGCAGAATCACCAAGTGTGTAGCTGGGTCTCAGGAAGTCTGTAGGACCACAGAAACAGCAGGCCGGTCACCTTTGTTGTGGTGCCTGCAGATGAAGGGAAGTGACTCCTTCACTCCATGGGAGATTACTTCAGATGTCCTTGATGCCCACAGGCGTTCTGGAGAACCTGGATGAAGCACAGACACAGACAACGCAGAAGACTTGAAGAACAGCGAGACCAGGAGCAGCAGGAGTCTTCCTTGATGCAGTCTTGGTTCCAGTCAAAGTCTGACAAAGTCCAAGTGTCCAGAAGGTGGAAGAGTGTCTTGGTTTCAGAGGTGATTCTTGTTCCACGATGAATCTGAGGACCCACCCATAGGGTGCTTTTAAGAACCCTAGGGAAAGGGTTGGAACAACTCAGGGGTCCCTCCAAGAGGAGAAGCTGGACAGAGAGAATACTCCCCTGTCTTTGTCCTGTCTCAGCAAAACAGGTATTGCCTCAACTTCTTCAAGATCCAGACCACAGCAAAGGCCTCCCTCTCAATAGCTGACCAATGCTTCTTCCTGGGGATCAACCTTCTGCTTATAAAAGCTACTGGTTGATCCTGGCCCTCAGCATTAAGCTGTGATAATACTGAATATATCCCTATCTCAGAAGCATCTGTCTGGACAATGAATGGTTTGGAGTAGTCAGTACTTTGCAGAATGGGAGTAGAGCACATGGTTTGCTTCAGGACATCAAACGTCTTCTGACAGCTAACTGTCCACTGAACCTTCTTAGGCCTCCTTTTGGAGGTGAGATCATTTAAGGGTGTCACTATGGATCCATAGCCCTTTACAAACCTCCTGTAGCACCCAGTTAGGCACCAGAAAGCTCTGTCCTGAGTCTGGGAAGTGGGAGCAATCCAGTCCATGATGGTCTGAATTTTGCTCTTCAATGGTTGAACTTGGCCTCCACCTACAAGGTGGCCCAAGTACACAACCTTACTCTGCCCTGTCTGGCACTTTGTGGCCTTGATAGTAAGGCCTGCCTTCTAAAGGGCCTCAAGTACATTTCTGAGGTGGACCAGGTGATCCTCCCAGATGGAGCTAAAGACAGCTATATCATCTAGATATGCTGCACTATAGGCTTCCAGACCTGTTAAGACTTTATCTATCAGCCTCTGAAATGTGGCAGGTATATTTTATAAACCAAAACGCATCACAAGAAATTGATAATGCCCTCTGGGGGATGGAAATGCTGTTTTTGGTTTGGCATTCTCCTAGAATCTTATTTGCCAATAATCAGCAGTCAGGTCAAATGTACTGAGACATTTGACAGAGGCCAACCTATCATTCGGTTAATCTGTCCTTGGAATTGGATGGGCATCAGTCCTAGTGACTGCATTAAGGCCTCTATAGTCAGCACAACACCTTATCTCTCTCTTACCATCCTGGGTGTGAGGTTTTGGAAAAAGGACTATAGGACTAGCTCAAGGGCTATCTGAAGGCTCAATGACCCCCAACTCCAGCATCTTTTGGACCTCTGTCCTGATGCAATTTCTGACATGGTCAGGCTATCTGCAAAATTTGCTCTTCACAGGCAGGCTGTCACCTGTGTCTACTTCATGGATATGCCAGGTGGTTTGACTGGGTGTCAGAGAAAAGAGACCAGGAAACTGATTGGCAACCTCTCTGCAATCAACTTGCTGTTGATCAGTGAGGCTGTCTGCCAAGAATACTCATTCAACTGATCCATCAACATGGTCCTGAGAGAGGAGATCAGGGAAAGGGTCACTCTCTTCATCCTGTCTCTCATATCAGCCCAGTAAACAAAAGGTTGCAAGTGATTCACATGAAGTCCCCTGTAAGGACTTCTTGGAGTACCTAGGTCAACTAAGTAGGTGACCGCACCTTTCTTTTCCATATAATGTGGGGAACCCTCCACTTGTCTTGGAGAGCTGCTGCGGCCACAGGCTCTAACACCCACACTTTCTGTCCCGGCTGGTAAACTGCTAGTACAGCCTTTTGGTCATGCCAAGCTTTTTAAAGCTCCTGGCTGGCCACAAAATGTCTGCTGGCCTTCTTCATGTACTCAGCGATGCAAGAACGCAGGCTGAGTACATAGTCTATTATGTCCTGTTTATGAGGCTTGAGAGATTGCTCCCATCCTTCTTTGACTAGACATAATGGACCCCTGGCTGGATGTCCAAACAGAAGTTCAAATGGGATGTAGCCCACCATTTTCTGAGGAACCTCTCTGTAGGCAAAGAGAAGGCAAGGTAGTAAGACAGCCCATTTTAGCCTCATCTTTTCTGGGAGTCCAAGGATCCTACCGTTGAGGGTCTTGTTGAACCCTTCAACAAGCCTATTGCCCTGTGAATGGTGGGGTGTGGTAAACTTATAGTTAACACGACACTCTTTCCACATAGCAGTGATGTAGATAGACATAAAGTTAGTACCGCTGTCTGACAAGACCTCCTTAGGGAACCCAACTCTGGATAAGATTCCCAGGAAGGCCCTGGCCACTACAGGAGCAGTAGTAGTACTAGAGAGAATAGACTCTGGATATCTAGTGGCATGGTCCACCACTACTAAGATAAAACTATGTCCAAATGCTGTTGGAGGGATTAAGGGACCTATGTCTATCCCTACCCTCTCAAAGGGAACCCCAACCACTGGTGGTAGGATTAAGGGGGGGCCTTTGCAGTGCCGCCTGACTTACCAGTGGCTTGGCAAGTGGCACAGGAGTGATAAAACACTCTTTGGTGTCTTCAGACATGTAGGGCCAGTGAAAATGGGGGACAAGCCTGTCCCAAGTCTTGCTTTAAGATGTTTTGCAAGGGGAATGTCGTATGCCAGGGTCAGTAGGAATCACCTGAACTTCATCAGGTATGACCAACCGACTGGTGGCACCAGGCTTGAGTTCTCTACTTTCAGAAAACAGGTTTCCATCTTCCCAATAAGTCCTGTGGGACCCACTGACATCCCCTGCTTCCTCAGCAGCAGCTTGCTGTCTGAGTTGTTCAAGAGAGGGGCTGGCCTTCTGCTCCAGACTGAAGTCTTCACTGGAAGGCCCCCCTGCCCCCAGTAGTTCTGCCTTGTCAGGTCCAAGCTCCTCTGGGGCTGTTCCTTCACAGGTACTGAGATCATCTCCCTCAGGAGGCTGATTCTCACTGGGAGTCTGAGAGGAGGGTACATCTTTACCCTTCCTGCTCCTTCTCTTGGGAGCTGGCTGGTCCATTTTTTTTAGGATCTAGGGTTCCCTCAGAGCCTAACTTCTTGGCTGAGCCCTAGTGACAGCAAAGACACTGGCTGAAATTCCCACAATTTCTGAATGAGTCCTGAACTCCACTTCAGAACAGGCTGAAGTTTCAAAATCAGTGCCCAGTAGATAGTCCACAAGTAGGTATGAGGATACCACAACTATTTTTGGGCCTTTTACCCTTCCCCAGCTGAGATTGACAACTGCCATGGAATGATCTGTCCTGACATTGCTAGCATTGGTCACTTGGTAAATCTGACCAAGTAGAATCTGCTCAGGACACACACTAAGGGGGCAAGCTCAGTACCACCAATACAGACTAAAACAGCCTGAGTATCCAAGGTTAACCCAGCTAAACTCTTGGGGCCTCTCCAACTACAAATGCTATTTCTAGGGGCACTAGGAGGTTTAGTAGTAGTAGCAGTATTGGTGCTAGACTTAGCAAAATTGGCATCCTTTGCCATATGGACGTTTTTCTTACACAAATAGCACCAAGGTTTCTTGTTAGAGGAGGAAGAGGATTGGGACCCCACCCCCAGAGGAAACATTTTGGGGACTTTCAGATGACTCTTTCTTTTCTTTAGATTTCTCCCCATCTTTCTCTCAGGCCTTAGAAGAATCTTGCTTCTTCGGGTCACCACCACCATAAGACTTTTGTTTCGCCCTGGTGTGGACCCACTTGTCTGCCTTCTTTCCCAACTCTTGGGGAGAGGTCAGATCCGAGTCCACCAGGTACTGGTGCAGTTGCTGATTTTGACAGTTATTAAGGATGTGCTCCCTCCCAAGTAAATTGTACAGTCCTTCATAATCATGCCTATTACTTACATGAAAACCAGCCTTCCAGAGCCTTAATAGTACTATCTACAAAATCTACCCAGCCTTCAGCGAGTGCCTTCTGTGCATCCCTAAACTTAACCCTGTATTGCTCAGTGGTTAACCCAAACCCATCTATGAGTGCACTCTTCAAGACCTTGTAACTGTCTGCATCGTCTTCCTTGACAGTCAAGAGTTTGTCTCTACCTTTGTTAGCAATGGACAGCCACAGGATAGCTGCCCACTGCCCATGAGGAACCTTCTGAACATTACAAGACCTCTCTAAAGCGGTAATCCACTTATGGATGTCATCATCATCCTGGTAAGGAGGGACTATCCTTCTCAAGTTCCTAGTGACAACTGAATGTTCCCTGAATATAGGATCACTAGTGCTGCCACCATTGGATTATAATCAGAATTTTTTCCTAACCCCCTAGACTTCTAGGATTTATTTATCTAGGGCCAACTGTTCTTTCTTGATTCTGAGCGTGGCTCTCTCAAGTATGAGCAGGTGGTAGTCCCTTTCTAAAGAATCCTCCCTCTTGCTAGAGATGGAGGTCCCTATTGAAGTGGCAGAGGAGGTTGAATTAACTGAGAAGGACCTGGACTTCCCCTGAACCCTTTGTACTGTCCCAGGAGGAATAAAGGGGTCCTACCTCTAGGGCCTCCCTCTGTGTCACTAGAAATATTCCCTGGGGGACTAGAATTATCCAGTAATGGACAAAAGCAGGATAATGGGTATTGGACACCCCTGGCTCATCTTGTGGAGCGTCACCATCCATATCCAAGTTATCCTGCCCATCTGACCTTTTTTCTTGGTAGCAATAACTATTCCCCAAATATTACTTCACTGTTTATACACAACTCTCCAAATTTTACTTGTAAAAAATTCATCATAGTCATGAGCAAGGCCTCCATGCCTTCAATAATTTTAATAACAGTTGTTTGTGTTTTTCATTTATGAATGTGCTACAGAGAACGGAATCTGTTATCATATAAAAAATGAATATAGTTTTAATTTTTGCTGTTCAGAGAATTGAACTAGTTCTTTGCTTACGAAAGAGAAACAGCTCTCCGGTTGTAAAAACAACCATTATTCTTCATGAAGCAAAATATTTTAAAAAATGAATCAATCTACAACACAATGCCTGCATGCTTTCTTCTGATCTTGTAAATAAAGCAGCTGCTGTGCTGCCAAATCAATGTCCCAAGCCCTGCCCTGCGCGTACCTGCATGTGCATCAGCAGCACAGCCTGGACCTCCAAAGGGTACCTTTTTTTACGGTAACCCTATTGATGGCTCTGTAGTCTATGCATGTCCTAAGATTGTCTCAATCCTTCTTGGGAATGAAGAAGAGAGGGGAAGAGGCTGGGGACGAGGAATGCCTGATAAAGCCGGAAGCAAGGTTTTCTTCCAGGTAGTCTTTCAGATACCGTGTCTCAGGCTCGGTGAGGGCATAGACCCTACTACACGGGATAGAGGCTCAAGGCAACAAAAACGGTACCCTCTGCTGCTCATACCTGTACTTCTGGACCAGCTTGAGGGTGCTCGGCTCTTCACTAAACTAGATTTGAGGGGAGCTTACCATTTGGTAAGAGTAAAAAGTGGCGATGAGAGGATGCCAGCTTTCCGAACTAAATTCGGATTATACAAATACCAAGTGATGCCCTTCGGGCTGTGCAACGCCTCTGTCGCTTTCCAATATTTTATGGACGAGGTACTTCGTGGTTTCCTGGAGAAGTTCTGTATTGTCTATATCGATGACATTCTTATCTATTCATCGACCCCCCAAGAACATGTTACCCATGTGAAAGCAGTGCGGGACAGACTCCGACAACATTCATTATACGCTAAATTGGAGAAATGCCTCTTCCATGTCATAGAAGTCAGCTTCCTGGGCTATGTAATAAACGCACAAGGATTCCAGATGGATACTGGCAAGGTTGAAGCAATCACGCAGTGGAAGGCTCCTCATAACATTTAATCTGTACAAAGTTTCCTGGGTTTTGCTAACTTCTACCGGTGCTTCATCAAAGATTTATCCAAGATCATACATCTTATAACCAGCTTGCTGAGAAAGAATGCTCTCTTTGTGTGGAGCGGTGAAGCACACCGGTCGTTCCAAACCCTGAAATAACGTTTCACTCAGGCTCCCATCTTGCGACATCCTGACATACAACTGCCCTTTGTCGCCGAGACGGATGCCTCTCAGTATGCCATAGGGGGAGTTTTGTCGCAACGGCATCCGGACACAGGACAGCTACATCCTGTGGCTTATTTCTCCAAGAAACTCACCCCTACGAAGTAAACTACTCCATCCCCGACAAAGAGTTGCTGCGAGGAGTGGAGGCATTATTTATTAGGATCGCATCACACTGTTGAGATATATACAGACCACCGCAATCTGTTATTCCTAAAAACTGCCAGAGCCTTGACGCCAGGTCAACTGCGATGGTCCCTCTTTTTCTCTGATTTCGATCTCATTATAAAATATCAACCTGGTCCTTAAAACGGAAAAGCAGATACCCTCTCCCGTACCGAAGGACCAAAAGGAATCCTACAGGAAGGTATTCCTGAACTGCACTCAATCCTCCCCGAAACCGTATTCCACTGCAAGGCCCTCGCATTGATTACATCATAAGACTTCATAGAGGACGTAAAGGTGTCCTCGGCAGACATGGATATTCTGGCCTGGAAACTAGAAGACCCTGAACACCGAACAGAAAATGGGAATCTACTGTACCATTGTCATGCTTTATATATACACCGGTTACTGCCTTGCAACTACAAGTACTGGCTTGGGCTCATGATTCAACGTTAGGAGGGCATCTAGGAGAATACAAAACCTTTTCTTGCATTGAGCGTTTGTTCTGGTGGCCTACGTTACAAAAAGATGCAAGGGAGTACCTGAAGAACTGTGCTGTATGTGCACAAGGGAAATCCAGTCACATGAGACCCATAGGGTTGTTACGTCCATTACCCATTACCCCTTGCCCTTGTCACACTGTGTCAATGGATTTCATCGTGGAAATGCCCCCCAGTGACGGGTATACCACTGTCCTAGTTGTAATAGACCACCTGACGAAGATGGGGCACTTTATTCCATTGAAACATCTGCCCACCTCTTCTTTACCTTACAATTTTGGAGAGCGCTTTGTGACACCATGAGGGTGGAAACCAGACTGTCCACCAGTTCTCACCCTCAGACGGATGGAAAGATAGAACGTCTCAACCAGACTCTGGAACAGTAATTACGCTGCTTAACCCTGCAGAATGCCATAGACTGGTACACGTTAATCTGGATGGTGGAATTTGCCTATAATATTGCAGAACATTCTACATTGGGCTGCTCCCCTTTCTTCTGCCTGTATGGGCACCATCCGAACATGCTTCTTTTCGAATGGCCTATCGTTTCCAATCACCCTACCACACAAGAACACCATGCCCATCTCAGAGCGGTGTTAGTCGATGCCAAACATCATTTGGCTACAGCCCAGGAAACGCAGAAACAGTTCGCTGATAGGAAGCGGGCTCTGGAACCCGACTACCATGTGGGTGATAAGGTGTGGTTGGCCACCAAAAATCTACATCTCAAGGGGGTAGACAATCTGAAACCAAAGTACGTAGGCCCCTATAGTGTGGAGAAAGTAATCAACCCCGTTGCTATGAAGTTGTCCTTGCCCCGGTCAAGGCGCATACACCCAGTCTTTCACGTGTCTCTACTCCGTCCCTGTCCAGTAAGCACGAGATTACTAGCGAGACCCCAGCCCTTGTAATTAGATGGTCAGCAGGAATAGGAGGTGCAGGAGCTTTTGGACTCCCGACTAGTGAGAGGGCGGGTGCAGTATCTGGTAGATTGGAAGGGGTTTGGGGTTGAAGACAGAACCTGGGAACCCATAAACAACCTCCACTGTCCCCTACTGTTGGAATGCTTTCACACCCTGTTTCCGGGTAAGCTTGGGCGACCGCCGAGCTGTTGGTCCTTGAGAGGGGGTTCTGTCGTGATCACTCAGCAGGGGCTGAGGGTGAAGGGGTTAATTGCATCCACACATAGAACTCCCTTCCCCTGTGTGCATGATGCTATGTCCGGTGGGAGAATGGTGCCATTATCCGGCAGTCGGCGCCCAGTTAACTACAAGTCCCAGAATCCCTTGGGACACATGATCAGGCACCGCCTGGAAGTCCGGTACTATAAAGCCCCTCCCCTTCCTCAGATCAGGGCTTGACAATTCCGGATTAGGCGTCCTCATACACAGAAGGGTTTCTTGTTGCTGCCTCTCAGAAGTGGAGACGCTGTTGGCTGGCTATTCTGCACCCAACGGAGAAGCAGACCTCCCAGGTGTTCCTCGCCCTTCCCTGCAAGCAAAGAACCCCAGTGTAAGGTAGCGTAAATCTGAAGCCGGGAGGAAAGCGCAGGAGCGCTCCTCCCACATACAAAACTTTGTTCATTTCAGCCCGGCACCGCTGTTTGTTACAGCGGGAGGGCGTGGGCGGTTTTCGCCATGCTCACTACGTTGTGTATGCAACAGCGGAATGAGTACAGTTATCGCTGTGATTTGAAAAGCTTGTGCTTGTATCATCTGTAGTTTCACCAAAGGCCTTAAAGGATAAATATACTTTCTTCAGGATTGCAATAGCATTGCAGAAGTGCGCGAACTTTGGCATTAGCACTGTAAACTGTTCGTGACTTTTGTTTCTAATCAACCAATTGCCTTCTTTGAATCTGAGACTATCCTCTATTCCCGCTCCTCACTGTCTCTCTGATTTATGCGGTGTCTCAACAGGATTATCGTTTCATGTTTCGATTTTTGTGTATTGCTGAATAAGTGTTTGTGAGTATGCAAAACACTTGTGTGTTCTAGATTAGTGGTGTATATGCTACTCCCTGTGTTGCCTCTTACACAGCTCTCTTTTCTTTCGCATGCAGTACTTACCTGTGGGGTGGCTTCTGAACACATACCAAGATCCTAGACCAGACCTAGGCGTAAGTAGACACCATCCTAGCAGCATCGTTTGTTATTTTATCCACTTATAGCATTTACCGTGAGGTTATAATGCACCTCTACCTATATGTGTGGCAGTATCACGTACAGCCCAGGAGAATGGTCTCCGAAGACTGCAGAGGGGCCCCGCTCATGCAGGAGCACCTTCTCTTGTAAGACCCAGCACCCTGCCTTCATGATTGTTAAGGCCTGCTATAGGCGTTGCTTATAATGTTTTAGGTGTAGTGATATATATAGATCAGGGATGTGGAATTCCTATAGCCCAACGCCCAGGACATATTGTTTGGGGTCAAGGGCAACAAGTTTTAATGTCTATTTTGTCCTTGGGACAAGTAGGCCCAACCCCCTACAGCACAAACCCTTTAGCTGCCAGTTTACAATACCACATTATGGATCAAGGAAGGGCATTGTCTACAGTTAAGGTAATATGTGTGTCCATGTGCTAACACTGTTCAAACTTGTATTAATGGTTCATTAATGCAAAGCCTTTATTAATAGGGTGAGCAATAAAAGTAAATGTTGTCAGCTCTACCTGCATTACTGACGGTGGTTCCAGTATAAACATGTATACACATTTTCAAAGTTTAGTAATATGAGGCTATGTATAATGCTCCCAGAATGCTCTCTGATTATATGCAAATATTTGCAGAAGCTTGAAAGCAACAGTGATGATTCTTTGCTTTCAAAATAAAATGTTTACAAAAAAATGCAAGTAGGAAAAATATATTTTGCTTAACTACTGTAAGATTTTAGGTACCATATCTTTGCAGCATCATTTAGTAACATGTTGATGTATGCTTGTATTTCCCAAAAATATTCATAATGGAAAATCAGTGTAACCAGTTAAAATAGGATTGTGGGAAACAAAAATAAACAAGCATTGGCAAAGCCAGTAGGTCTAAAATTGGTGGTCAGGCTTTTGGTTTTGTCAATGCGTGACTTGTTTAGGCATGGTTTTTGTAAAACCTTATCTGTGTGGGAGCTGCAGGGCCCTCGCCATTCTAACAAGCATTGGCAAAAGCAAAAAACAAAAAAAACAGTTTTTGGTCTCAAAAAGCACACATTGCCACAGCAGGTCCAGGCACTGAACAAAACTACTTTGTGTGCCAATATGCTCCTTGTAATAGAGCAGAATACTGTCACTCACAGTGAAGCCAGCTGATAGAGAGAGACATAATTTTACTAAACACAAAAGGTCATGGTTAACCCCAGGCCTAATTAGAGGCCCAATTATTAAAGAACGTCTCAAAAGTGCATCCATGGTATATATCCATGCGTTACGTGCATATATACAGTCTCCGTGAATTCACAAGAATTTACAGAAGTAGGCCAAGAAATAGTACTCCTAGAAAATATTTGAGAACTGCATTTTAACATGAGCAAATGTGCTCGTGTAGATTTGCTCATGTGAAAATCTGAATGTCTCAAGTTTACTTTTCCTCCAACCACTTTTTGCCCAACCCTGAAGAAGTTTTACGTCTGCCACTGCCAAGAGTAAATTTCCAACCTTTTTCAGTATGGGAAAAGATTAGAAAAGTTGGTGAAAACCCTTAAAACATGCAAGTTAGTAGGTTTGCAGACTCAAAAGGGTATTCCAACCCTTGAACTATTGCTTTCCACTACCTTCAGCCCCAGTATGTAGACCTGCAGAAACGTAGCAACATAAGGGAATTGCTAGTATTCAAACCCTACTATGGTACAAGCCCTGGCATAATTAAGAGAGGCTTTATCAGAACTCTTGCTTAATGAGATTGCTGCCGTAATTTGTCACCACATTACATGGCACAAAAGGGACAAGTGGATTTAGTTACAGGACAAGTAGATTTATGAAGCAACCTGCCCCATTGACAAGTAGATATTTTATTAAATTCCACACCCCTGATAGATATAGTGAACCTATATCTCTCTTAAGTGGTGCAAGCACCAGCTTACACAGGCTGCAGTAGCAGACCTGAGGTTCCATTTTGCCTGGCCTCTCATGGGTGGCATAATACATGCTTCAGCCCATGGAAGGCCTCTGGGGTACCTATGCCCTGGGTGCAAGGGTACCATATACTAGGGACTGATAAGGGCACCCCAGTATTCAATCCGGAGTTGTACCAAAGTACATACATATCAATTTAGAGGAGAATGCAGATAGGCTGGGGTCCTGAATAGCAGGATCCCAGTCAGACTAGTCAAAACAGAGGGAGCAAAATGAAAAAAGTGGGGGTAACCATAAGAAGCAGATCCTACTTTCCTACACTACCGCTCTAGTTCTCTTCCAAACAATGACCAGACCCTTCAGACCTGGCCCTTCCTCTGCCCCGCCCAAAAAAAAACTGCCATAAATTACTATGCCGGTGAGGACTGGAGCATGGTGGGCGCTGGGGTGGAGGCCTCGGTACCTAGGCTATCCTCGTGACCACATTCCTATTAATGCTGGAGGGGCTGCATCTATTTAAATCAGAAACTATAGTCCTGTAATCTGCATATCTGTCGTTTTTAGGTCTCGTCTGGCTATCGCGTAAGCGATCGCCCAGCGAGACTTATGTAGGGGCTTCAGAAAATGCTCCCAAAGGCTTCCCAGGCGGATCGGGTGGCGGTTACGCGCACAACCACGCGCATTCCATTTGCCACCAGCTACTTCCTGCGCGTGCGCCGCCTCACGCATTCAGAGAGATTTAGTAAGGGAGCACAAGACCTTAGGAACACTGCTGCACGCTGCACACTGCTGCACGCCGCATACTACCGCATGCCGCACGCTGCTGCACGCCGCACACTGCTGCACGCCGCACACTGCTGCACGCCACACAATGCTGCACGCCACACACTGCTGCATGCCGCTGCATGCCACACACTGCTGCACGCCACACACTGCTGCACGCCGCACACTGCTGCACGCCGCACACTGCTGCACGCCGCACACTGCTGCATGCCACACACTGCTGCACACTGCTGCATTACTCACTGCTGCATGCTGCACGACACTGCTGCACGCAGCACACTGCTGCACGCCGCACACTGCTGCACACCACACACTGCTGCACGCCACACACTGCTGCACGCCACACACTGCTGCACGCCTCACACTGCTGCACGCCGCACACTGCTGCACGCCGCACACTGCTGCACGCCGCACACTGCTGCACGCCACACACTGCTGCACACTGCTGCATTACTCACTGCTGCATGCTGCACGACACTGCTGCACGCAGCACACTGCTGCACGCCGCACACTGCTGCACACCACACACTGCTGCACGCATCACACTGCTGCATGCCTCACACTGCTGCACGCCTCACACTGCTGCACGCCTCACACTGCTGCACGCCACACACTGCTGCACGCCGCACACTGCTGCATGCCGCTGCACGCCACACACTGCTGCACGTCACACACTGCTACATGCAGCACACTGCTGCACGCCGCACACTGCTGCACGCTGCACACTGCTACACAAAACACACTGCTGCACGCCACACACTGCTGCACGCCACACACTGCTGCACGCCACACACTGCTGCACGCCGCACAATGCTACACGAAACACTGCTGCATGCCACACACTGCTGCACACCACACACTGCTGCACGCCGCACACTGCTGCACGCCACACACTGCTGCATTACTCGCTGCTGCATGCTGCACGACACTGCTGCACGCCACACACAGCTGCATGCCGCTGCACGACACACAGTGCTGCATGCCTCACACTGCTACACGAAACACTGCTGCACACCACACACTGCTGCGCGCCGCACACTGCTGCACGCCGCACACTGCTGCACGCCACACAGTGCTGCATGCCTCACACTGCTGCACGCCACACAGTGCTGCATGCCTCACACTGCTGCACGCCACACACTGCTGCACGACGCAGTGCTGCATGCCACACACTGCTGCACGCCACACACTGCTGCACGCCGCACACTGCTGCACGCCGCACACTGCCACACACTGCTGCATTACACACTGCCGCACGCCGCACACTGCTGCATGCCTCACACTGCTGCACGCCGCACGCCGCAGAATGCTGCACGCCTCACACTGCTGCACGCCGCACACTGCTGCACGCCGCACAATGCTGCACGCCACACGCTGCTGCATGCCACACACTGCTGCACGCCACACACTGCTGCACGCCACACACTGCTGCACGCCTCACACTGTTGCACGCCACACACTGCTGCACGCCACACACTGCTGCACACCACACACTGCTGCACGCCACACACTGCTGCACGCCGCCACACACTGCTGCACGCCTCACACTGCTGCATGCCACACACTGCTGCACGCCACACACTGCTGCACGCCGCACACTGCTGCACGCCTCACACTGCTGCACGCCTCACACTGCTGCATGCCTCACACTGCTGCATGCCTCACACTGCTGCACGCCGCACACTGCTGCACTCCACACACTGCTACACTCCACACACTGCTTTTATGCGAGTTTATGCTACTGACATTGTAAATAACAATGCCTTTTATTTGTTTTAAAAACCAAAACATAAATAAAAGGCATTGTAATTTTACAATGCCAATAGCTCAATCTCTTATAAATGCGAGACCTATTGCATTGCAAATGCTTGTTTTAGGTTGAGTGTGAGCCAGCGTGCAAGTGCTGCTCTGCGAAGATCTGTGGTAGTTGAGTATGGCGAGAAGCTTCATCCACTCTCCCGCCCTTAGTTTTCATTGGCCTGTGTGTTTGTCCTTTGTAAATGCTGTCTTCTGATTCATATGAGGCTTGTTAGTCCCGCCTTAGTACAGCCATGTCGTCATTTGTATCCTCCCATAGTTACTGGCCCTTTTACTTAGTTGTTACACAGTACGTGTACTTTTTGTTGACTCGTTTACCGCTGGGCACGCGCAGCCTGTGTTCTGGGTCCCTCCGTACGCAGCACCGCCAGAAGCCCCCAAAGCCTTCTCCCTCCCTCCCTCACTGCCCGGCCTGGCCCTTTCTCTTGGTCGTTGCTTGCTTTGGGATCGGTCTGTCACGTGCGTCGCAGTTCGCTGTTCATTAACAGAGCTGGGAGAAGGGGGTGGGCCATTCTACAACCGGGAGGCTTTACACACAACACGCTGAGCCCGTCGCTCCTCTGACTGGAATAACACCCTCAAATGAAAGGATGTGCTTTGATAGGTGAGCTAACAAGAGACAGCAAACGGGGCTCACCCTCTCTCCTCTCATAAAGCATCACGCTTCGTTTATAGCATTTGGGCCGCAACATGTCGCCTTCGCACATTCTTACATCACTGCACCGATGATCTAGTTATTGCATGGTGATGCTGTATAGATGCAATGATATTAGGGACCATTACGTGCTCGTAAGACATGGCTCGTGTCAGGGAGCTATAAAATGGTTGTAACTTGAATTAATGTCATCTATTTGAACCATAGCAAAGGGACCACATTAATTTAAACTGCTGTAACAATTATAGCCTCCGTCAACATTTGAGGCCAGAGAACAAAGAGCTCCGCCGCACACAATGTAGACATAATTGCCACATCTTCTATCCCTCGAAAGTCTGCTGCATCTATTCCATTATTACGATATTTCTGTTAAACCGAACTAAGATTTTAGGAGTTATTTTGAACACGATCTAGTCTCAAAAAATATTTAAGGAAACACCGACGGAAATTCGAGCTGACCATTTGTAATTATTCCAATTAGGTCAAAAAGGTACAAACAAGGAGACTGTGCTGGTTAGAAAGATACCAATACAACTAAACCCGATAGATACAGTAACCATTCCCAGGGTTAACCAGGAACCATTTCGAATTTCTCCATGTTTTCTTTCATAATTCCACAGACGGAGTGGAATTCACACGGTCAGTTGGAATTTCCCCCAGGGTACAATCTAACCCTTACACGTGAGGCGTCATTGGTGCTGCTCGCTTTTGTGTCACCCATTTTTTTGTTATAAAACAGCGTATTACAGTCTAGCCTCATCATATTGTAAAAGGGAGCATTTCTTTTCGTAATCGATTTTCAACATACTACGTGCAACGAGTAATGTACATCTTTCTTTAGTGATGTGTTCTTTGGTTCCATTTCTATTGGCATTACTATTATTGTTATTTAGGTTATGTTATGCTATGACATTATGCTGTCACGTCATTATGTTATAATTCACAGACTAGTGGACAGCACGCCTGGCGAAAGACATAAGCTCCTTACAGATATATGGTGTCTACGCGTGGACTGTTTAATGCTTGGAAAGAGTTTGTGTATTTGACCTCATTAATTCACATCAAGAATATACAGCTGTGCAGAATAAAAATTGTACCTTAATTTCAGCCTTCTTGGACTATTGTATCCAACAGTGTAGTCGGATGAGATTTCGGTACATTTTTAATAAGGAATGCCCCCTTACTACCCGAATACCTTTTCTCATCTGCATAAAACATGCACACTTTCTGGTAGTGTGTACTCGCCATGCATGAAGCCTCTTCACCTCTTATAGTCATAAATAGGACATTCAAGCGGAGAGGCTTGTGGCCAATATATTTGGCCTAATGTGGCACCGCGGGGGCCAGTTCAGACAGGGTCACGCAATTTTATGTCAATGGGAAGCTGCTACTCCAGGATACATTGCCAACTTTCGGCTGGCATATCCAAAGAAGGGCATCATCTGCTGCATTGGAGCAGTGTAGTAAATTACAGGTGTGGCTGGTTTTTATTTCTCTGACTCTTGCTTTGTCTACGAATGTTAATCATTTTGATCATTCCTTTATAAAGTATATAGGCAAAAAAGTATTCGTCAGTACGCTGGTTGTACCCCACAAATAAGGACACCCAGACAGAATCCACTGGGTAGAAAAATAGGGATCACATGTGAGTTTAAACTTTAATTACTTGGTTGCATTGTCATTTCCAGGTTACTACATATAAAATAATTCAAACACCTTCAAAAACACTAGACACAGCATGATACATTACTTAAGGGCACTTAAAGGGTGCTAAAAACAAACAGCTTCATAAGTAACAAACATTTCCATTACAACGGCAATAGCTCTAACTCTAAAAGAAATGCAAGACCTATTGCATTGCAAATGCTTATTTAGGTTGAGGCTAGCGGCAGCGTGCATGCACTGCTCGCTCTGCGAGGCATGCTGCATTGGGTATGGAGTAGAAGTTCTGCCAATTTCCCCACCCATCTTTTCAAATGGCTCCTGTTCCCGTCCTTACTAAATCGTTGCTTTTCATTGGTAAATGAGCTTACTAGTCCCGCCTTGTCTGCATTTGTAACCTCCCACAAGGACTGAACCTTTTACTTGTGGTGTTATGCGGTGTGCTTTATATGGTCAGAGAGCACTATTGTCTTGGTGCACAGCATGGGCTGTACAAGGAACGTGTCGATCTGCAACTCCGCCGTAGCTGCACTAGTAGTCTGAATGTTTCCTCCTGCGCCAGCACCAAGTCATACCTACGCCTCTCCAGCGATGCCCACACATGCCAACACATTCCAAACGATACTCCCACAACACCCTGCTTCAATATACCCTTACCTTTGTCCAGGCTGCACAGCTTCATGAAGCAAGGCGAGACCAACAACACCTGTAAGCAGAGCTCAGAGATGTCCCCTTCCCAGCTTGCGATGGGTGTATGCTCCACTCATGGCACTTGCTGCCCACAGTCTCCCAGCTGCGTAAATGACTGTCCGGCCAGGCACTGGCAATTCCACCACTCTGCCCTTCCTGAACATTTGCTGCTAGTAAGTAAGCTCCCCGACACATAAGTCCTTCCGGAACTTAACCCCTTCCATGCGGCGCGAATTCCGCCGCGGTGCTGACCGTTTCTTGCGCGGGCGGGCTCATGACGGAACGGTTCCGTCATGAGCACAGCTCAACCGACGCTCATGACGGAACCGTTCCGTCATGAGCATGGAAGGGGTTAACAAAGACCCAAGAAGCCGAGCGATGTGGTGTGCCACAACCCTAGAGACCCCCAGTGCATCCTCGACTCTTCCTCAGGTGACTAAAGAGATCCAGGTGTTAAAGCATGTATTGCCCCGCTGATCCGCACTTCTGTCTGAACAAGGCACTGCACTGGAAACAGAAAGACAGGCAGAAAATCATCCAATTGTCAAGAGCTAGCGTCCTGCACATGTAGTGGCCATGTTAGAGTTGGTCAAATCCGAAAGAGAAAGAAAATACAACAAAAAGTTATGCAATAAACCTGAAATTAATCTAATTAATTCTTTAACACGTCTGTCAAAGTAAAAGTCAAATATCTTGCAAAGTCTTCACTTGTGAAATATGGTGGGATTTTCAGACCAAGTCTTCAGGATGGTTTGAAGGTGCAGAGCAGCGCTGGTATGTCCCACCAGCCGAAGGTCTCTATTTGTTTTCTGCCCGCTAATCAATACACTTGGAAAGGCTCGTACAGCAGGTCACGTGCTCCAAAATCAACTTTTGTCAATATTTCATCGTTTCCTCGGGACAGCCCGCGGGCGAACTTTTAGTTGACATGGCAACAGGAAGCCAGACCTACCCGTACCCCTGAGGCCCAAGCAGAAGTAGGGTGGAGGAGGCTTAGACTTTGCGCAAGTTGAGACAAATCGGTTGCCAGCTTAACTCTGACAGTGTGATTTACAGTGCAGGACCAAATTTTGCCCTGCGATGTCAATCATACCCGTAATCAAATCTTCTCGTTGTGAGAGAGAATGAAGAATGGAGGAAAAAAGGGAATGAGGCTAAGGCACGATCTTTCAAACATTCGACAACACCAGAAGTGACATAGCCAGAAGCGCTGTCATAAGTAGCGCTGAGAAAGTGCTGAACTGACCAAAAATCTGTGGTGAGACCAGGCGCACAACCAGATCTTAACATTTCGAAAAAGGGGGTGTGGGTTTTTTTTCTAGTACTAAACAGTGGTAGTGGGGCTATTGGGTAGTGTGACCACCTGGCATGGAAGCAAATTCAGGACAGGACTGTAAAAAATCCAGAACTAAGGATCAAAACTCAGGACAAAAGGTACATTTTACAGACACATTCGAGATGCAGCCATTCCCCACTACTTTATCAATTAAATTATTTACTATTTTCAAGTCAAACCTAGTGGCAGCACGCATGCACTGCTCACTCTGCGAGGCATGCTGTATTGGGTATAGAATAAAAGCTCCGCCCATTTCCCCGCCCATCTCTTCAAATGGCTCCTGTTACCATCCTTCCTAAATCGTTGCTGTTGATTGGTAAATAAGCTTACTAGTCACTCCTTGGTACCGCCTTGTCTGCATTTGTAACCTCCCACAAGGACTGGACCTTTTACTTGTGGTGTTATACGGTGTGCTTTATATGGTCAGTCAGCACTACTTTCTTTAATGATCTTTCCCTATTACACTCACGACATGGCAGCAGGCCATGGCGCCACGCTTAATAGTTTAACCGGCGCCCACTGTTTTTTTGGCAATAAGTATTACTTTGCATTTTTTTTAACAGTACGTAATGCTTATAATACATATAATTACGGCTGACAGAGAACTAAGCAATCAATGGCAGCCGCACGGCTCGCCCAACTCCATCAACATCTCTTTTATTTTCACAACACAGGCGCCGAGCTTTAGGTTGCACCACGGTGCCAGCTTTTCCACTATTTGCTCCTCCTCGCTGTCCCTCACCCGGGCTCAACTTTAAGTATTAACAACACGGTCGCCGCGCTTCATATTTTAGCAGGCGCCTGTGCTAGCCTTTAAGGTAAAGAGATTTTTTTTTATTATTATTATTCTTTGGAGATTACAAGTCCTTTCATTTGTATAGTGCCAACATGTCACCTTTCTGACACCTTACAGTGCATCACGATCACAGAGTACAATAAAGGTAATCGCTGTATATTCTCTGGGAGCTCCGTTCGCTTGACTAGACTTCCCAAACAAGCATTTGCAATTCAATAGGTCTCGCATTTATGCGAGTTTAAGCTATTGGCATTGTAAATGACAATGCATTTTATTTATGTACCAAAACATAAATAAAAGGCAGTGTCATTTACAATGCGAATAGCTTAAACTCACATAAATGCGAGACCTATTGCATTGCAAATGCTTGTTAATGTCTCCTTTCAGTCAATTAGCCGAGCAGTTGCACACATTTCTACTTCTTCCCCCAATTCTCTGATATTTTCTCTCTCCACGTTTTGCCCCAAATGGCAAATTACCAGCCCTTTTAATTGCAAAAATGCTGCCAGCCTGAGCGGAGGTAACAAGAAACTTGCCAAACACACTCATGTCTCATGTAATGCAGGCATCCTTTTATGCACCTAGTACACCTCATTTTTTAAAGCGTTTACTGCTAAGGATAGCTAATCTCTTACATATTCAGACCTGCTGAACTAATAAAAGATGCACACTCCCGTCTCTGCTGCCCTGTGTGGCAAAAATAAACATCACACAGGCACACGTGTGAGCACAGACACATAGGCAGACTTTCAGACACAGACCTGAATGAATGATGTAATTTATAGAGCGCAGCTATCACTCCGAGGAGCATCTTGGCGCTAATGTGGGGGGCAGTGGTATGAAGGTCATAAGAACAGTCAGGAAATAATCTGATGAGTGAAAACACTATATCATCTTGGGCAGCAAAAATCCAGGTTTTCAAAAGTTTCTTGAACATAGGTTCTGACTGTGAGAGTCTGAGATGGGTGGGTAAACTATTCCAAGCTTTTGTTCCCAGGACTGCCATTGACTTTCCCCCTCTGGACGTCAGATGAAAGCTGGGAGGTGCTAGAAAATGTTCAGAGGATGATCTCAGTAGCTGTTGGGTAACATAAGGTTTGATTCTCATCCTGAGGTATTTAGGTCCAATTGACCTGAAAGTTCTAAAGGTAATTACTAGGATCTTAAAAAGAATCCTTTTGTGTATGGGCAGCCAATGGAGGGTTTTGAGTGCTGCTGATGCCGAGGACCCGCTTGGCAGTTTTAATACCAGACAGGCTGCTGCATTTTGTACTATCTGTAGTTTTTTCAGAACTGCCTTCTTGGCTCCCGTGTATAGGCTGTTACAGTAATCCAGACGAGACAGGATTAAGGCCACTGTGACTGTCTTTCTAGTTGTAACTGGAAGTAGATCAAAAACATTTTTGGAGGTTTTTATCATGAGGAAGCAAGTGCCGGCTACCGAGACAGCTTGCTGGTGGAAGGACCATGAAGTATCAAATCTAATCCCCAAGTTCCTCACAGTATCCACTGTGTTAGGAGGAGGTACCGTGTCAGTCGGCCCCCACTGTTTGGGCATGCAGATGTTAGATTTCCCAAGCAGCATGATCTCTGTTTTTTAGCTATTGCATTTGAGATGGTTAGATTTCATCCAGTCGATGAAAGCGGAGAGGCAGCGCTGAAAGTTTTCCTCTGCCGCGGTGGAATCTTTGTCTAGAGTTAAGATTAGCTGAGTGTCATCAGCATAAGAGATAGACTCGATGTCAAAAGATGCAATCAGGTTGAGCGGAGGTACCATATATATATTGAAGAGTGTTGGGCTCAGGGCCGAGCCCTGTGGAACACCAGAGAGCAACTGTTTCTCAGTTGATTGGTAGTTGCCAAGGGTTATTATTTGTTTCCTGTTCTCAAGAAATTATTTTAGCCAGGCCAAGGCCTTATGTGAGATGCCACTCGTAACTAACTGGTCTCCCAAGATGTGGGAGACAGTGTTAAACGCACCCAATAGATCCAACAGAATCAGCACTGCGTTTTTCCCTTGATTTAGGACAAATTACAAATTTTAATGTTTCCGTAGTATGTAGCAGTGCTGACTCTGTTGAGTGTCCATGTCTAAAACCCGATTGCCTAGGGCAGTGTTTCCCAAACTATGGTCCGCCGACCCCCAGGGGTCCGTGACACATTCCCAGGGGGTCCGCAAGCAACAGTTTTAAAAGCACTTCAAAGTTCCTTGAATAATCTGTAGTTTTCGGGCAACTATATAAGTGTCAAGATAACATCCAGTGATTAATGTACCTGCTGGAGAGAGAAGCTTATTTTGTTCAGTAGCAGGTTTGACTCATCTAAGGTAGCGCAGAGGGTTAATATGTCTGCTGCAAAGAATGTGTACCATGCATTAAAAAAAAAACTGTAGTTTATATGCATAGCTCAGTGGGTTACTGCTTTTGTCACAGAGATTCTTTTGTTATTGTGCAGTTTATGAGTTACAATCATAATCTAGCACCTTAAACTATGCCCTGCCATCAAACAGCTGAATGTAAACTGCATGGTACAAGTTAGTATGCCAGTCTTTCATAATCTTCATTTTGCCAAAAAAGTTTTTTGGGGTAGAATTAAACTGTTATAATTAAAGTCAAAGTTAACCCCTATGTTACATTCTGTATCAAGCACTCTTAAAAAATGCTCACCGGTATGGATGACATGTGAATCCTACACCTTGAAGTCCCCTTTGCCTTATATAACATAACATTTTCTATACACCGATTTACACACGTATGATTCATTGTCTCTGTATGTGTGTAATGTACAGTGCTCTGACACCCTACACTTGTATGAGAGATCCTATAAAACAAATGAAATACATGTGACAGAGGGGCTATTGAGAGAAGAGAGGCACTCTTAGAGAGTGATAGTGAGGGATTCATAAAAGAGCCCCAAAAAGATTGTTGCATTGTTGCATAGTAAGGTCATCATTTACTATGCTTTAAAAGCAAATTCAATTCAATATATAATGACAAATGTGTTGCAGAATGCACCATTTTTCCCCAAATTTCCTTGGTCGGAGAGCCCTCCAAAGTTTGCTTTGCAGTGGCCAGGCTCACTCACTGCACTTAGTACTGGGACTGGTCTGACAACATTTGCCAGGACTGCTTTGGGTTTCCAGTCTGGCCCTGGCAGGAGCCTCATACTGCGAAATAGAACCAAATATTGAAAAGTTAGTTGCCGAGATGCAGCACTAACCATCACATTAAAAGTTTTCGATTTTCCTAATTCTTTCTATATAAAATATTAAAATCTTTAGTGATTCGAGTATTTGTTTGGTGTGCACAAGTGTGTGTTTACTTTTTTCAAACTACTGTTTTAATGTTTGAAATTTAAATCGTACAAATTCTTTGGGGGTCCTTGGCTTCCAATAGTGACTCAATAGGGGTCCTCAGGAGTCAAAAGTTTGGGAACCACTGGCCTAGGGTGTAAAATGTTAGCTTCCAGCAAAAAATCATTTAACTGCATATTTACTAGCTTCTCTGTTATTTTGCTTAGTCATGGTAGCAGGGAGCTGGGCCTGAGATTTGAGAGGGTTGTTCGGTCCCGTAATTGCTTTTTTTTGAGGGGCTTGACTGAGGCGATTTTCCAATTTGCTGGTACTGTTGCTTGCCTAAAGGAGGAGTTTATTATTTGATAGATAGTTGGGTTTGTAATATCGATGACTGCATGCAAAATTTTAGGGAGGCAGGGATCAAAAGGGGAACCCGATTTACATGGGAGGATAGCTTGGCGAGACTGTTCAAGACTAATCTCCTTGAAACATGTCTTTAGGGACACACCTTACAAACCTGCCAGGGAGATGTTCTAAAATCCTTGCACCGTGGACAGCTGGCTGCTGGGTAAGTGCATCTAAATTGCCTTTATCCTGCCTTTAAAGCGTGCATTTTGTATACCGGCGATCTTTCCCTGGGCTTAACTTAAAACACAAGAATTTGTAATCTGTAGTTTCTGCACTCACATAGAACTCTAATCATATGACAGAAGACTGCTTGGATAGGGGATGTTGTTACCATATGCTTACCTGTTGTAGTTTGTAAAAACATCTTTCTTTGCATGTGATTTCCTATTTTAAATGTTTTGTTTTGGTTCAGCATTTTGTTGTATTCAGGTGGGAGCCGGAACCTTGAGAAAATCCAAAGAAACATCAGTGAGCTGAGCTGGCAGGGAGTAAAGGAAGGGGGAGGGGCCCCTTAGCCAGGGACATGTTTAGGTCGAGCCTAGAGTCAGCATGCATGTGCTGCTCTGCAAGGCATGCTATATTCTCCCTGTGAGGTTGGAACATTCCAACTTAGCTAACAAACATTGGCAAAACCAATAGCTCTAGCTAAATACTTATAAAGTCCCAAAGGTGAGACCTATTGGCTATGCCAATACTTGATTAACTAGCACACAAGGAAATGAACTGTGCAGATATTTCAGAATATATCAGAATTAGGGAAGGACAAATGAAGTACATTTTGTGGTAATTAGGAAGTGTGATGGAAAAACAAATATTTTGATCCGATTTTAAAAAAAATCAATTCAGTAGGTGATGATAGTTCCACACTATCATTTATGCGCTATATACTTTCATCAATAAAACTGTATGTAGAAATGTAATGGTCATTTCAACTGAAGAGGTGCTGTATGTAATGGCAGAGCGCTACCACACCATGCGTACTCAGTTTACCCCACTCCACTCCATGTACCACTTCACACCACTGCACTCTACTCTACATCACTCCACATTGCATCACTGCATTCTACTCTGCACCACTCCACACCACTTCACTCTACTCTGCAACGCTCGAATCTATGCCAATGCATTATACCCTACTCCACTCTACGTCAGTGCACTTTATGCCACTACATTCTACGCCACTCTAATCTGCACCACTCTACACCACTGCACTCTACTCCACTCTGCAACACTTCACTCCCAGCCAATGAACTCTACTCCACTCTACTCTGTGCCACCACACTCTATGCCACTGAACTCTACTCTGCACTACTCTACACCGCTACACTATACGCCTCTCTAGTCTGCACCAGTCTACTCTAAATCAGTGCCTCTACCTCATTCTACTCTACAATGCACCCCTGCCCTCGCCACAGCGCTCTACACCACTCCATTCTAGGCCACTCCAATCTACTCTACTACACTCCACACTATGACACTTCATTCTTTACCACTCTACTCTGCAACACTGCACTCTATGCCAATATACTCTACTCTGTATCACTCCACTCTACTCTGCACCACTGCACGCCACTTCACTCTACGCTGCTCCACTGTAATTTACATCAATCTATTCTGCACGCTGCACCACTCTACTCTAAACCATTGTACTCTCTGCTAATATGCTCTACACCACTTTACTGAAAACCAATACACTCTACACCACTGCACTGTACGCCACTTGACTCTACAGCACCATACTCTACGCCACTGCACACTCCGCCACTTGACACCATTGCACTCTATATACTGCACTCTACGCCACTCTATTCTACTCGGCACCTCTGTACTCTACACTATTGCTCTCTACACCATCCCACAGCACTCTATGCCACTTTACTCTGCACCACTCATTTCTATGCTACTCTAGGCCAATGCACTCGACGCCACTCTGCTCTAAGCCACGCTACACCTCGCCACTACCCTGCACCACTCCACTTTACACCACTTCAGTCTTCTCTGAAACAATTTAAACTCTACCCCAAGGCACTCTATGCCACTCAATTTCACTCTGCACCACTGCATTCAATGCTGTGGCTCTCCACTCTATGCCAGTCTACCCTACACTTCTCTACTCTACATCCTTGCACTCTATGCACACCACTTTACTCAGAATCAATGCACTCTATGCCACTACACTATTCGTCAACCTACTCTGCGCTTTACGCCTCTTCACTCTTGGACACTCTACTCCACTCTATGCCACTCCACAACACTCTATTCCACTCTGTCACGCAACAACACTACTCCACTCTATAATGATCTACGCACCTCCCTCTACACCAAGGCACTTTGCTGCACTCTATTCAACGACACACCACTCCACTCTATGACACTTTACACCACTCAACTCTGTGCTACTCCAGTCTACATTACACTACTCCACTCTAAGCCACTCCACTCTACAACAATCTAATCCACTTTACGCAACACCCTCCACTCCACTCTGATCTACGCACTCGAATCAACGATACTCTAATATACGACACTCTATGACACTTTGTAGAGTCGAGCTCTATAGGACCCTAAAACTGCCTCAGCAGGCGGCAGCAAGTTTAAAACGGGCAGACACCGGAAGGGAAGTTAGTTACATGTAGGGCAGTGAAGGTATAGTGTGTGGCTGCCTTTCGCTGTCAGTATAAAAATACAGATTCAAAACAACACTTGTTGTGTCATGTCATTACTACTGCATAGACACAACAACTGGCGACGAGGAGGTAAGTACTTGCTATCCTGCCACGTGCATACCGCGCTACGACGCTGGCCAGCCCCGGAAAATCTTACGAGAAGGTGAGCGTTTGCTCGTGCAGTAATCTACCAGGCCTAAACTCAACTGAGTGCATGTTGCGCTTTGACACTAGCCGGCCCCAGGGTAGTCTTGCATGAACCACTGCAGTCACCTCATCTAATGGTCTTGTGCGGCATACAACTAAGCACTGCATTTTTCCAAGTCCTGGAGCCCCACCTCAGCGTCCTTCAAGCCTCCTCACCTGTGTGGCTCTCAGTGGCACATGAGATCCCTGCACGCCTGCCCCAGTGCTTTTGGCCATACTCCTTGTCTGCCGCCCATCTTGGATTGGGAGGCCTGCCCAGATACTGAAACTACCTTACTTGACAGCAGCTATTTTGAATTGGAAGCTGTTTGTCTTATGCCAGGCCTCTTTGACTGCTGGTGGCCATCTTGGACTGGGGTGGTCCACTGCTACCGAACCTGTTTCCTGCTGACAGCCGTATTGGATTGGGAGAGCCATCATCTCCTGATTTTGTGACTATTCTGCTTGGCTGCCATTCAACATTGCTCAACAGTCAACATTGTTGCCACTGCAACATTCTTGGCTGTTTCCAGCTCACGACTTTCACCGATTATTGCCTGCTACCTCTGGTGTGGCCAGAACATGCCTTGTTATCATTCCTTCAGTGTAAGTGTCCCGTGCGCACAGTTTACCACATGTCATCATGTTCCCTGACAGGCGGCCTGCCTATGATGCTGTTGCATTCCTAAGGACACGACCATACATCCAAAAAGCTCAATATCGGGGCACGGTGAGCTGACTGGATGGAGATATTTCACGATTTAATTGAGGCCTTCGATGCCAAAATATTTCGCCATCTCAAAAACCTTGCAGGGGATTGCGTAAAAGAAGCTCTCAAGAAAATTCCCAAAGAAGAAGCCACTACATAATTCTTGATCAAAGAAGAACTTGCAAAAAAGTTTGATCCTCCCTCCCACCAATGTGGACTATGAACAGTACATATTTGATAAGGCTTGCCAACAGCCAGGGGAATCGATGGATGACTTCATTGAGCACCTGGAACCTTTATTAAATACTGTTGTTTCACCAAATTCGCCAATGAGGAGGCCATGCATCTAAGGATCATAGATGGCTGTCAATCTGAAGCCTTTTGAAGGCGAATGCTTCGAGAAACTCACTCTCTAGCCAAGATGCTCACCACAGACCACTCAGAAGAACATGCCGACAAGCAAGCAGCGGAAATGGAAGCAGATGCAAGCACTGTAAAATACGTACTGGCCATAAGCAACAGCCACCAGGTACAAAAATACAAACTCAAGACACAGCTGTCAGATACCCCAAAATTCTACTACAGATGTGGGCTGTCATAGTCCCATGATGGAAAGTGCCTAGCTCTCGGACAAGCGTGCAAAGGCTGTGACAAAGAAAACCATTTTAAATCTGTCTGCCCCACCCAATCAAAACACTCCTCCAATCGCAGCAGATGCAGAGAAAAACTGGGTAACGAGCACCGACGTCGTTTCAAATCAAGCTACAAGCCACACCATCACCTGTAGGCTGTTCTCACCATGCCCAGTGGCCAGCCGCCGACATCACCATCCTCTCAATCCACGACATCACCGGCTAGCGATAGTGAGGAAGATGATTACCTCATGATGAAGTCAACATGCAGACCTGCAACCTCGAGTCCTACCGTCACCCTCTCCTTGAACAGGCGACTCATGAACTTCGTCGTCAACAGAGGTACCGCTGTTAATGTTGTCAGCCAACATGATCTTGTCTCTCTCCAAGGCTGCGTACAGTTGATTGACACTTGAAGGAGAATACATGTGTGCATACAAGATACGTCAATACGCTGCCTAGGGAAGTTCAAAACATCCCTCAAGTACAGTGAGCAAAGCAGCACTGCTACTTTCTATGTTCCAGCCTGCGCAGTACCCATGCCCAGGGTCCTGAGACTGAATACTGCGGGTATCAAAATTATTCAATCAGGTACGCCTTCCAAATGCCACAAGCACCTAGTTCTGAATGGGCAATTCGTACCTTTCATCATTGACAGTGGGTGCATCGATCAATGTAATGTCCTTCAATCAATTTAATGAACTCGACCCAGAATCGAAACTCGCCCACTTGCCTGTCATTGTCTATACTTGACCTGCATCCAAGCCTCAACATAGCCGCAGTTCCTTCACTGCTACCTTGTCACATGGCAAAAAATCCATCACAGCTCCCATCCATGTGCTACAAGGAAAGACATCTGAAGCTTGTCTTCTCAGCTTTGCCACGGCAGCAGCAATGGAACTCATCTCCATCAACTTCCACCTTGAGACAGTCCCAGACATCACTCATCTTTTCCCAGCCCTCTTCACTGGTGTCAACAAACTGAAAGATACTCATGCCAGGTTTCACATTGAAGAAAGTGTCCACCTGGTTGTGTAGAGACACAGAAGAGTCGCATTCCACCCCCAAGAAGCGGTGGAAAGAAAAATCAACAATCTCCTCAACATTGAAATCATTGAGGAATCTGAGGGCCCAATTCCAAGGGTTGTCTCCCATCGTGATTGTCCTGAAGAAAGACAATCCAGGGGCTGTCCACATATGCGCAGATATGTGCCAGCCGAACAAGGCAATACATCGAGAGCAGCATCCTGGTCCGCATATCGCAGACCTGATCACCCAACTCAATGATTCGAAGCTCTTCTCCAAACTGGACCTCAACAAGGGCTACCATCAGACAGAGTTGTAGCAATAGAGCCATTACATCACAACATGTACCACTCGCTTGGGCCTTTTTTTCTATAAGAGATTGGTCGACAGCAGCTGAATTCTTACAGGAAGTCATTCGTAAAATCATCCAGCCTGTGACCAACCCATTAAACTACAGTGACAACATAATCATCTTTGGGGCCACCTGTGAGGCACATGATTGTGCACTGGAAGCTGACCTCACCTTCAACTCCATCAAATAAGAATTCCACAAAAGCGAGTTAAAATGATTTGGAACCTCTTCTCAGAAGAGGGTAGGACACCAGACCCAGAAAAAGTTCTGCTCCTTCTTGGGCATGGCCAGCTACTACGCCAGATATATCCGGCACTATGTCACTATCAGTGCCCCTTTTCGACACCTCACAAGGAAAAGGGTAGCTTTTCTGTGGTCTCTGGACTGTGAACAAAGTTTCCAAAAATTAAAGACTGCTCTGGCTAAAGCTACCGTCATGGCTTACTTTAACCCCAAGTTATCTACTGAAGTAACGGTTGACGCCAGCCCGGTAGGTCTTGGAGCTATTCTCACTCAGGAACCTAGGAGGCCCAACGTCACGTAGTTGCATATGGTAGCAGAAGCCTCTCGGATACTGAATTGGCCTATTCTCCACCTGAGAAGGAAAGTCTTGCAGTGATGTGGACCGGAGAGCACTTTCATGTCTTCCTATATGCAAAAAAAGTCACCATCATAACGAATCATACGGCCCTCCTATCTTTGGGAACCCCAGAGGCAAAATGGCCTTTAGGAATAAACGTGGAGAATACAACTCCAAGAATATGACTACATCATCATCCACAAGCCTGGCAAGGGATATAATTCAGCCAACTACTTCTCCAGAAAGCTACAGAACTTACAGAAAAGACACTCATCCATAACTGAGGTATACCTCCAATTCATACTCCGCATGAGTACATATCCCATGCCCTCAATTCCTCCAACAGAAGAAGCCACAAGGGATGACAGCACTCTGATGCTCATCATGCATCTGATAAAACAAAAGTAGAAACAGAGCAGAGTGGAGTGATGACTGAGGAGATCATGGCATTCTACAACATCAAGGATGAACTAGTAGTCAATCAAGAAGGACTTGTCCTGAGAGAGTGCCCCCCGGCCAACTCAGATGCAATCCCGGACCCTTCCCCTCCGTCCTCTAACAAGACATATATGGCGTTTAATTATCTGAACACTCGCTCATTGACCAAGCACCAACTAGAAATTTTTCACCTACTTGAATCCAATAAACCCGACATACTCCTTCTCTCAGAGACTTGGTTTACCGCCGACTCTCTACCCGATATTTTGGCAGCAATCCCTACGGGGTATTATATACTCCAGACCAACAGACCCCTGGGGAAACCCGGTGGTGGAGTTGCCGCCATAATCCATCATAAACTTCGGTTTACTGCTTTAACAGTTACTGGCATACCGTCTGTTGACAGTCTTATTTTAAAATGTGACTCTCCTCGTGTCTCTTTCATCTGTGCTCTCTTCTATAGACCCCCCCAACACATGCCCTCCTTTCCCCAGCTGGCAGGCGAGCTGATCTCTCAATTAGTCATCAACAACGCTAAGATTATCATTATAGGTGACTTTAATTATTGGCCCTCTGACATCAAGGAAAGCACCAGCTCCTTAGAATTTACAGACCTCCTTTCCGGGCTTAACTGTATTCAGCATGTCCATACGGCGACGCATGTTAAGGGCCATATCCTGGATCAGGTATGGACTGCCAATCTGACTATTACACCTCCTTCTATCTCCCCATGCCCTTGGTCGGATCATCATATTATCCACTTTTCTCTGGATTACTCCCCCCTTGTTAAACCCCCGACCCTGGGCAAGCACTGGGCGAGAAATTGGAATCGGGCCAACAAGGACGATTTCTGCTCCCTTTTAAAAACCTCCATCCCCGTGGAGGTGGACTGCCTTAATAAACATGCTGCCGCCATCAAGTGCTGGCTGGATTCAGCCAGCAATGCTGTTGCTCCCTTTAAATTATCCAAAACTAAACGTCCTCACGATGCCCAACGCTGGTTCTCTAACGACCTGAAAACAAAAAAACTTACGCTCAGACAGGCGGAACGCAGCTGGAGACGTAACTACTCCTCGGAAAGAAAAGCTACTTATATCAGTCTTTTAAATGACTATAAAAAATCCATTATTCAGGTTAAATCTACGTACTTCTCCCTGAAAATTATCAACTCAGCAACCAAAACTAAGGATATATTTGCTATTGTGGAGGAACTATCTTTGCCTGATAGAGTTACTATTAAACCACTTCCTTCCCAACTGCTATGTGATGCTCTTAATGACTACTTCCTGGAGAAGATTGTCACTATCAAAAGTAGCATCTCCCCTCCAGTTCCTTTTATAGAACCCCCGACCTCGGTCAAGAACTCGCATGTACTAGACCAGATACCCCTGATCTCTGAAGAGGAATTTTTTGCACTAGTAAAGAAAGTCGGATCTGGCTCCCCTTCAGATCCCTGTCCTCCACTCCACTTGCCCTGACCCTCCTTTAGCACTTCTCAATAATTCTTTGAAATTAGGCTTAGTTCCCGACTCCTTCAAATCCGCCGAGGTTGTCCCTATCCTCAAGAAACCTAATGCCGATCCCTCAATTCTCTCCAACTTTCGTCCGATCTCCCTTACTTCCCTACCTCAGTAAGATCTTAGAAGCTCACGTCACCAAATGTCTTAGTTCTTTTATTGAGCTCTCACTATTTCTCGATCCCCAACAGGCTGGCTTTAGACCAGCCCATTCCACAGAGTTGGTCATCCTTGCAGTCATGGACGAACTTAGAAAGGGGGCTGATAACAACATACCTCAGGCTCTTATTCTCCTGGATCTCTCTGCCGCCTTCGACACGGTCGACCATAATCTCCTGATCGACCATGTCGAGAGCGCCGGCATCCAGGGAACCGCCCTGAAATGGATTTCCTCTTTTCTCACTAATCGGTCCCAAGCAGTCCGCCTGGCTACCTTTTCAGCAAAAAGGGCAAGCCTGACCTGTGGAGTCCCTCAGGGATCCTCCCTTTTCCCCCTTCTTTTCAACTTATACATGCTTCCCCTGATCCGCTCCCTGCGTAATTGCGAGGTGGCCACTTTTAACTACGCCGACGACCTCCAACTAGTGTTTAGAATTGATCCATCCATTACGTTGGCCTCTAATATCCAGTCCACCCTATGTCTCATCAGTAATTGGATGAACACCAGTCAATTGAAACTCAACCCTGATAAAACTGAGCTTGTTCTGACTGGCGGGACCTCTAACCCTTGGAACGCCAATTACTGGCCTCCTATCTTAGGCAATTCTCCCCAACCGGCCGACTCTGTGAAAAGCCTTCGGGTCATCATAAGTAAAGACCTGTCAATGAAAGCTCATATCGGCGCCGTTGCTTCATCCTCCTTTTTCCACTTTCGCAGAATTCGAAAAATCTCCAGATTTTTTACCACTGAAGCTCTTACCGTAGTCCTCCTGGCCCTAGTCATTTCCCGTATTGATTATGCCAACTCACTGTATGTTGGCATTCCGACCTATCAGCTTCATCGTTTACAACTAGTTCAGAACCAAGCAGCCAGACTCATTTTCCACCAACCAAGATATCAACATGTCCGCCCCCTGATGAAGAGCCTTCACTGGCTCCCAGTTGCAAACCGCTGCATATTTAAACTGGGCTGCACTATTTTTAAAGCCTTCGCCGGCCTAGGCCCAGCCTTTATCTCTTCCTTGATATTTCGCTACACCCCTTCACGCGCTCTTCGCTCCTCTCACTCAAATTTTCTTGTTGTTCCTCCTTTCAAGCGAAAAAAACACGGCAGCCTTAGTTTCTCTCTCCTGGCTCCCCAACTCTGGAATTCCCTCCCTACCGAGCTCAGATTAGTAACCTCCTACTCTCAATTTAGGACCCTTCTTAAAACCTTTTTATTTTCTCAGGCATATGCATAAGCCAAAACTACAACATTTCTGCTGCACCTCTCCCACTAGCGCCATGAAACCGTTTGGTGTAAGAGCGCTCTATAAATATTTTTAACATAACATAACAGAGAAAACGCATTGTGATCCCAAAGACACTCTGCAACCAAGCTGTTGACCTAGCCCATGAAGAACACCAAGGAATAGTTGCCACCAAGAAGGCACTCTGAGATAGACTGTGGTTCCCTGGGCTAAACGTCATGGTGGAAATAGAGCTACTGAAATGCTACCTCTGCATCTGCCTGGCGCCAGTTACACTCCCATTGCCACTGAAAATTGTTGGAAATACCAGAATGTGTGTGGGAGAGGGTAGTGGTCGACTTATTTGGCCCACTAGAGTCTGGTAAATACCTCCTAGTAGTGATCGACTAATAATCCTGGTTCCCACTGGTCAAGATGGTCTAACCAAGGTCCTCAAAGTTCTGAATGACATATCCTATGGCTTTAAAATCTGACAATGGGCACCATTCACCAGTGGAGATTTTTCATAGACTTAATGAAATGCCTTGGTGTTAAACACAAATGAATAATCCCGCTTTGGCCTCAAGCCAATGCAATAGCAAAGCAGTTCATAGGTATCCTCAAGAAAACTGTGGAGAGAGCCACAGAGGAGGAACTTGTGCTTGAAGAAGCCCTCTGTCAGATTCTGCGGGCGTAACGGACTACCCCACTGTCAGCAACTCGAGAAAGTTCGGCCACACCCATGTTTGGCAGATCCGTTTATGCCAAGCTCTCGCAGTGAGTGGACTTCAGAGCGACATATGAGCTCTGCTGTGGTCAGGGTCACAGACAAGAAAAAGAAGAAGAAAGCTCATGCTCACATTAGACGGCGAGCGAGGAAAGCCCTCTTTGAACTGGGTGACTAGGTGGTAGCCAAGCAGAGGCAACGGAAGAAGGCAGACACCCCTTTCAACACCCAATAGTTTCAAGTCACTGCAGTTAAAGGGAGCATGGTCACAGCGTCTCGTCCTGGAAGATAAATCACCTGGAATGCATCCCACTTCAGGACCACAGAGCATGGTCAAGACCATGATGACCCCACCGTGACAACAGTGAGCTCTGATGTACCAGCTACCGTCCTGAGTGACCAGAGGTCTATACTGCTGACACCTCCACTGACGACCATCCGGTCCGGCAGAGTGATGAATAGACCTCACTGATTTATTTATTTATTTATTTATTTTTATTTTTGAAAGACCTTTATTGAGAGAAAAACAAATACAAATCAACAAAGAGCCCTGGGGGCTCACACATACGGTACATTACAACTTACTGAAAGCACAGAGGATACATTACAGAAGGACTGAGGTCTAGTTTTAAAAGTTTTCCTTGTAGGATAGACATAAGCAGGATATCGTAGCACAACAAGTCAATACTGGTGTTGGACAATCAGGATAGATAATCTTATAGCAGAAGAAAACACCAGAGTCGCTGCGTGGCACCCAGAAAGGAACGTCTAAACCCCAGGGAAGGAAAAAGGACAAAGAATAGAAGGCCCATAGAACAAAAAGGAAAAACAAAAAAGAAAGCAACCCCACCCCCCAAATACCCCCCACCCTGCACCCCTGCAGCTGGCTACGGCCTGTCCCCCCCTAGCAGTGTGCCTGTCGCCCAAGAAAAGGAGTCCCGAAATATAGAAAGTAAGAAAAAGATAGAAGCCTAAGACTCTCATAAAATTGAGAAAGGTGGGGAGGAGCCCACTATTCGTCCCCCAGCTCCGCCATCTCGCACCAATAATAGCAACAGTAGTCTGACACCCAATAATAATAACATGCCCAATATGACGAGAAAACTGGGGTCACAGCAGCAGCGCGCAGGGTAAGTAAGGCAGCAACACCCAACCGAAACATCCAAAATATCAACAAGGAATCTTCAAGCCATGATTGATAAGCGTAAGCCCCCGCAATAGTCTTCTAGCACCACCGATACATGTCCCGGTCACTCAGAGAAACCTAGGTCCCCGGCTGCCCCACTCGCCAGAACGGTGCAAAACATTTATCAACGGAGGAGGGCCAACCCATGATAACAAAAATAATCGACAGGAGTGTATCCGGCCATCGCTTCCCGGACCCCTATGCAAACCATACCCAAAGTCCAGCTTCCTCGTCAGTCCAGCACAGTCCCAGGAATGTAGTGACCGGTATCAAGGCAAGAAAAAGACAAACTCAACCCTGACCCCTACGTTCCAGTGCGCCAGCAAAGTGCAGTTGCGGCGTAGCCCCGTAGAGTAGGAAGAGCATCCGATGTGACCACCTAGAGAGATGGCAACAGCCAGTAATCGCCATCCAAAGCAGGACAGTGTTATCCCCAAGAGTGCAGTACGGGCAGGCGTACAGTGATAGCCCACCGAAATTAGGCAACTCACTCCCGGGCAACATGTTCAAAGTAAGCAGAGCAATCTTGTCAGCAGCACCCGCTGGCGGTGGTAGTCCTGGCATCCGACGGCGAACTTCTAGTTTCCGTCCAAATATAGAATGCACTGTGTCCTCCATAGTTGCGACAGTCCGAGCGGCGGTGATGTTAAGTGCACTCACAGTCAGTTCCTCTACGTCTCCCCGGAGAGGCTGCACACGACTGCCGAGTCCTGGGCTCGGCGATCCGCTCCGCGCACAGCCGCCCGTCCGGTCAGCCAAGGAGAGATCGGGCACAGCGTCGTCCAACCGGCGCTCCAGGTCACGGGCGTTGGAACAAAAAGCAGCTCGCATAGCAGCCAAAGCTTCCAGGACGTCGCCGATGCTCACGGGCATAACGTGAGAGGAAGAGATGCCAGCTCCCTGTCCCCGGAATCCGCAAGCGTATGGCGACCCTCGAGCCCAGTCTTTAGCATACATGTCCAGGCGTTGTTTAGTAGGTCAGCTCCCAGAAAGACAGGGCCAAACCACGGGGACAGGGCAGCAACCTCTAGTCCAGCGCCACGCACAGGGACAGCACAGTGACGGTCCAACCAGGCGCCGTGTATAAGCGCCGATCACTCAATACAAATGGCCCCTTCCATTACACTACGTAGCGAGAAATCAAAGAGAAACTTCCAAAAAGGGGGGATACATTTGTTGCATCGGTGGTAGTAAAGCAACGTAGCGGCGAGACTCCAAAAGAAACTGTTGCGCCACTTCTGAGGATCTCGGTGGTTTGTCGTGTCTCGCCGGCGGTTTCAGATTCTCATGTAATGGCCGCTGCTGTTGCCTTCCAGCCGGACGCTGCCGAGAACAAAGGACCGGACCCACTCAGCAGCCGTCTGCAGGAGTTCAGGGCATTTCTTCCTTCCCGGTGCAGGAGGAACGACAGGGAGCCTACCATCGGATGCAGCGTCGCCTCCCAGACCCGTTACCGCACAACAGGCACGATTCCGCAATCAGGAGAAGAAGCGGTACGGGAGGGAAGCGGACGAGTCGGCGGAGCCGAGGGCTCAGGCGGCCATCTCTGTTGCAGGCTAGGCTCCTCCCCCTCACTGATTTATTGAAGGTATCTTATTTTGTAAGAACATTGCAGCCATGTTTAAACCGTAGAGGAGTAGAGTCCGGCTCTCTAGGACCCAGACTCTGATTCCAGCCATATCATAACGGCCTCAGCCAGAGGCAGGAAGTTAACAAGCATTGAAAATGCAATAGGTCTCGCCCTCGTTTAAGTTAAAGCAGTCCTGTTTGTAATTAGGCGGCTTTTCAGCTTCGCTTTTATTAGTGTTTTTCAAACTTTCATGTACATAACATGCATATATATGTATATGTATGCATGCATATATTAGTATTTATGAGAGGTAGAGGTAGAGAGGTGGAGAGTGAGTAGTATAGAGTGAGTAGTAGAGTGAGTAATAGAGAGTGAGTAGTATAGGGTAATTGAGAGTGAGTAGCAGTGAGTGCGTAGTAGAGAGTGAGTAGTAGAGAATAGTAGGCAGTGAGTAGTAGAGTGAGTAGAAGAGAGTAGTAGAGAGTGAGTAGTAGATTGTAGTAGAGAGTAGTAGAGAGTGAGTAGTAGAGAGTGAGTAGTAGAGAGTAGTAGCGAGTGAGTAGTAGAGAGTGAGTAGTATAGGGTAATTGAGAGTGAGTAGCAGTGAGTGAGTAGTAGAGAGTGAGTAGTAGAGAATAGTAGGCAGTGAGTAGTAGAGTGAGTAGAAGAGAGTAGTAGAGAGTGAGTAGTAGAGAGTGAGTAGAGAGTGAGTAGTAGTGAGTGAGTAGTAGAGAGTGAGTAGTAGAGAGTGAGTAGCAGAGAGTGAGTAGCAGAGAGAGAGTAGTAGAGAGTGAGTAGTACAGAGTAATAGAGAGTAAGTAGCAGAGAGTGAGTAGTAGACTGTGAGTAGTAGAGTGAGTAGAAGATTGTAGTAGACTGAGTAGTAGAGAGTGAGTAGTAGAGAGTCGTAGAGTAGTAGGGAGTAGTAGAAAGTGAGTAGTAGAGAGTAGTACAGAGTGAGTAGAGAGTAGAGTAGCAGAGAGTGAGTAGCAGAGAGTGAGTAGCAGAGTGAGTAGTAGAGTGAGTAGTATAGAGTAATAGAGAGTGAGTAGTAGAGAGTAGTAGAGTGAGTAGTAGAGTGAGTAGTAGAGGAGAGTAGTAAAGAGTGAGTAGTAGAGAGTGAGTAGTAGAGAGTGAGTAGAGTGAGTAGTAGAGAGTGAATAGTAGAGAGTGAGTAGTAGAGTGAGTACTAGAGAGTAGTAGAGAGTGAGTAGTAGAGAGTGAGTAGTAAAGAGTGAGTAGAGAGTAGCAGAGAGTGAGTAGTAGAGTGAGTAGTAGAGTGAGTATTAGATTGTAGTAGAGTGAGTAGTAGAGAGTAGCAGAGAGTGAGTAGTAGAGAGTGAGTCGTAGAGAGTAGTAGAGAGTGAGTAGAGAGTAGCAGAGAGTAGGAGTGAGTAGTAGAGAGTACTAGAGAGTGAGTGGTAGAGAGTGAGTTGCAGAGAGTAGTATAAAGTGAGTAGTAGAGAGTAGTAGTGAGTAGAGTAGAGAGTAGTAGAGAGTGAGTAGCAGAGAGTGAGTAGTATAGAGTAATAGAGTGAGTAGTAAAGAGTAGTAGAAAGTGAGTAGTAGAGAGTAGTTGAGTGAGTAGAGAGTAGAGATTAGCAGAGAGTGAGTAGCAGAGAGTGAGTAGTAGAGTGAGTAGTAGAGAGTGAGTAGTATAGAGTAATAGAGAGTGAGTAGTAGAGGAGAGTAGTAAAGAGTGAGTAGTAGAGAGTGAGTTGAGAGTGAGTACTAGAGAGAAGTAGAGAGTGAGTAGAGATTAGCAGAGAGTGAGTAGCAGACAGTGAGTAGCAGAGAGTGAGTAGCAGAGAGTGAGTAGTGGAGAGTGAGTAGTATAGAGTAATAGAGAGTGAGTAGTAGAGTGAGTAGTAGAGAGTAGTAGCGAGTGAGTAGTAGAGGAGAGTAGTAAAGAGTGTGTAGTAGGGGGTGAGTAGTAGAGAGTGAGTAGAAGAGAGTGAGTAGTAGAGAGTGAGTAAGAGAGAGTAGGAGAGAGCCATGAGTACGGAGTAGTAAAGAGTGAGTAGAGAGTAGCAGAGAGTGAGTTGTAGAGAGTAGTAGAGAGTGAGTAGTAGAGTGAGTACTAGAGACGTAGAGTGAGTAGTAGAGAGTGAGTAGAGAGTAGCAGATTGAGTAGTAGAGTGAGTAGTAGATTGTAGTAGAGTGAGTAGTAGATAGTAGAGAGTGAGTAGTAGAGAGTGAGTAGTAGAGAGTAGTTTAAAGTGAGTAGCAGAGAGTAGTAGAGAGTAGCAGAGAGTGAGTAGCAGAGAGTGAGTAGCAGAGAGTGAGTAGTGGAGAGTGAGTAGTGGAGAGTGAGTAGTATAGAGTAATAGAGAGTGAGTAGTAGAGTGAGTAGTAGAGAGTAGTAGCGAGTGAGTAGTAGAGGAGAGTAGTAAAGAGTGTGTAGTAGGGAGTGAGTAGTAGAGAGTGAGTGGAAGAGAGTGAGTAGTAGAGAGTGAGTAGTAGAGAGTGAGTAATAGAGAGTAGTAGAGAGTGAGTAGTACGGAGTAGTAGAGAGTGAGTAGAGAGTAGCAGAGAGTGAGTTGTAGAGAGTAGTAGAGAGTGAGTAGTAGAGTGAGTAGTAGAGAGTGAGTAGTTGAGAGTAGGTAGTGAGTAGAGAGCAGTAGAGAGCTGCTACCGGGCAAAATGTCTGGTATGAGGCTAATATATAGGGTCACCTCAGCACCAGCATTGTTAATTTAGCATTATCTGATTCAAAACAAATATACAGGGTCACCTCAGCGCTCTCTGCTGTCGAACAAATGATTTTGTATGACCCAAATATACAAGGTCACCCCGGTGCCTTCTGCTACCGCACAAAACGGCTTCTATGAGGTAAATATACGGGGTTACCTCAGCACTCTGTGCTCCCAAGCAAACAGCACTGTGACTTCAACATTGTCTGATCTAAAATAAATGTACAGCGTCGCCTCAACGCTTTCTGCTACCAGAAAATACAATGTAAATCTTCTGAACACTCTCTGCTATTGATCAAAATATAATAATATAATGCAATGTCAACAGTTTCTGATACCAAATAGATATACAGGGCCACTTCGACATCCTCGGCTATCGAGTAAAATAGATTATAACATTATCTGAAATAGAGCAGAATGCATTCTAATGCCGGTCTCTCAATCGAGCAAAATACATTGTAACTTCAGAAGTATTTTGTCCAGATCTAAATAGTGTCACTTCAACGAGCTCTACTACCGAACTGAAAATATGGGCTGTTCTCAACACTCTCTGCCACGGTGCGTTATTTATTTAATTTTTTTATGTTATCTTGCGTGCATTTGTAGGGCGCGCTTACTTTAACTAATAAGGTACACGTTGTAATTTCGACTTTGTACGATACAAAATAATAAGAGGTCTTTCCTTCAGCCACTACCATGCCAAAAACACAGGTGACCTCAACGTTCTTTGAATAAACTACTCTGTCATTTCATCGTTGTGCCATAGAACAAGATGCACTGTCACTTGACCATTACCAACACGCACTTCACTGCTAGTTAACAACAGGCAGTGTGACGTCATCGCTGTGTCACACGGAGAGGACGCAGCGTCGCTTCACTGCTACTGCTTACACATAGTGTGACGTCACATCGCTGGTGTGGCAGAACATAGTGCAGTTTACGTTCTGTGCTGTCTTAGGAAACAAAATGCACAGTTATATCAACCCGAGAGAACGCGGTGTCGCTTCACTGCTACTGCTTACACATAGTGTGACGTCACATCGCTGGTGTGGCAGAACATAGTGCAGTTTACGTTCTGTGCTGTCTTAAGGAACAAAATGCAACGTCGATTCAGCACCCACTTACAAATAACAGAACAGAGGGTCTATTCAGCATTCGGCTGTAGTTCGAAGTACAAACTCACATCAGCACTTTTTGAATCAACATAATAGAGATAACCGTCCAGGCTATGGTACAGAACAACAGTGGTAAGCAGCTGTGTCTCAGAGGGACAGACGGAAGGGGAAACAAATAGTGCTTCCCCAGTAAATAAAGGCACTAGTGTAAAGCCACGGGTACAAGATCCAATCCCGCAGAGCGTAGATAAAAGGAGACAGGGTGGCAACAATAAGGGAAAACACAGGTGATCTCAACGTTCTTTGAATAAACTACACTGTCATTTCATCTTTGTGCCATAGAACAAGATGCACTATCACTTGACCATTAACAACACGCACTTCACTGCTAGTTAACAACAGGAAGTGTGACTTCATCGCTGAGTCACACGGAGAGGACGCAGCGTCGCTTCACTGCTACTTAACAACACGCAGTGTGAGGTCACAGTTATCTCAGCCCGAGAGAACGCCGTGTCGCTTCACTGCTACTGCTTACACATAGTGTGACGTCACATCGCTGGTGTGGCAGAACATAGTGCAGTTTACGTTCTGTGCTGTCTTAAGGAACAAAATGCAAAGTCGATTCAGCACCCACTTCCAAAGAACAGCACAGAGGGTCCATTCAGCATTCGGCTGTAGTTCGAAGTACAAACTCGCATCAGCACTTTTTGAATCAACATAATAGAGATAACCGTCCAGGCTATGGTACAGAACAACAGTGGTAAGCAGCTGTGTCTCAGAGAGACAGACGGAGGGGGAAACAAATAGTGCTTCCACAGTAAATAAAGGCACTAGTGTAACGCAGCGGGTAAAAGATCCAATCAAGCAGGGCGTAGATAAAAAGGAGACAGGGTGGCAACAATAAGGGAGTGACATGCCTTTAGTGCAATCATTGCACTCACTGCCTTTGGCATAATTTGTGACGCAAAACAACGCGCACAAATCAAAAGTTAAGGCGGAGCTGGGACAAGGCTTCTGGAATCGTATCGATTCTAAGAAGCATCGTATGACGAGGCAGCGCATGCGCTGCCTACTTCAGGCCGAGACCTAAAAAGGGGAAGACACCAGAAGAGAGGTTAGTTACATGCACAGAAGTGAAGGTATAGCATGTGGCTCCCTCTTGCTGCCATGATAAAAATAAAGACTCTAAACACTCCTCGTGTTGTGTCATTAGAACTGTATAGACAAGACACACTCTACTCTATGACACTCTACTCCAAAACTTTACGACACTCTACTCCCTCCAAGACATGACACTCCATGAAATTCAACTCTATGCCACTTCATAGCATGTCACACTACACCATTTTACCCTTTACACCAACAATTGGGGAGAGGATGTGGTCCGTGGGCTTAAACTGCCGACTTTGGTGCAGGAAACCAGGGTTCGAGCCTCGAGGTCGCGTCCATATCCTGTGATTCTGGGCAAACCACTTAATTTCCCCGTGCCTGAATATGTAATGTAAATACGGTGGTCATGTACAGCGCTCCAATACCCTCGGGTCGAGTTCGCGCGATATAAAGAGATGCAAAAAAAATCCAAAACATTTTTTAGCTACGTTGAACAGCAGCCACGCTGGTGTTCAACATGGCTAAAACATATTGGCAAAGCAATAGCTCTTGCAGAGGCGAGACCTATTGGCTTTGCCAATATGTGATGTGAACTATGTTAGAAAAATGAATAAAACTTGGGATCGAATGTTCCAATAGGTTCCACTGGGCAGGGGGATATAAAAAAAGTTTGCTCACTTTGTAGGAGGCTCAAAGACAGCAACCAGTTTCACCGATGTATCTCTCCACTCTCCAACGTGGTGTGTTTTTCTTCCCTAGGACATAGTAAACCTAACTCCGCCCACCGCTGTATATGTGCATAGGGAATAATGAATGACATCAAAGGGTAGGCGGGAGGCGGACTGAATTGCTCCTCCTCAGGGCACCGTACCGGATGGAGTGTTGAAATCTACGTCACAAATATGGCGGCCACCAGGTACCGTCGCTTCCTGAAACTCTGCGAAGAGTGGCCACTGGACGAAACGAAACGTGGCCGGGACCTTGGGGTTTTTCTGCGACAGCGCGTGGCTCAGGCCTTCCGCGAGGGCGAGAATACTCAAGTAAGCTCGCTGGAAGACTAACTCAAAGATAATCACCCGAGCCCACTGCAACTGTTGCGCGTGCGCAACAGTAGAAAAACAGCCGGACCAATCAGTTGTTGTCTCTTCTCATTGCTTTTAAAAGTAGAATATAATTTCGCTCACGTTGAGGTGATTGAGAGGCGTGGTGTTTTAACTGGGTGGCTCAGGCTGACAGTCTCCTTTTTAGGTCTCGCCTGACCCAGCGCATGCGCTGGTCTGGCGAGACTTATTGAGAGGGCTCCAAAAAGTGCTACCAGGCCAGCCTAGAGCTACAGTGCATGTGCGCGTGCGCGTGCGCGCGCGCCAAGCTTTACCGCGATTACTTTCACTTTTGCGGCCCCACGGCCGCTTTGATGTTTGATCGCGATCACTTTCACTTTCGCAGCCGCTTGGCATAGCCAATAGATCTCGCTTTTGGGACCTTATTAGTATTTTGTTATGCAACTGTTGCATGGCTAAACACTTATAAGGTCCCAAGCGCGAGACCTATTGGCTATGCCAATGCTTGTTTTTTTTGTGTGCATATTTTATATAGCGTGAACTCGACCTGAAGGTATTGGAGCGCTGTACATGAGCACCATATTTACATTACATATTCAGGCACGGGGAGATTAAGTGATTTGCCCAGAATCACAGGATGTGGACGCTGTAGTGACAGAGCCACCCGGCCCGTGCACACTCGCAGCTCACACACCCACACACCCCGAGGACGGGCACGCCCGAGGGTATAAATAAAAGGGGTCCAAGACCGCTGTGGGTCTTCGGCCCAGTAACCAGTATCTAGCGTGTGTGTACAATACTTGTGGCGCTGCCCAGCCTGCGGCCTAGTTACCTGCCCGGCATCCCTAGACCGGGATACCACATTAGCGACGAGGCGGGTCTGCCCCACGCCTCGCCACACCCCGTGTTCACTGCCGTTACCGGTGGTCCCGCCTGCAGCGTCCCGTTGCCTGGCCCGCTCTGGCCGCCGTCACCGGCCTCTTTCCGGAGCGGGTGCCCACCCCGCAGCGAAGTCCTTGCTCTGCTGTCCGGACTCTGTGTGCGCCGCCTCGGCGGGCGCGCCCCAACTGCCGGCAGTCCAGGAGGTGGTGTATCTCGTCGGCGCAGGGAGCAGCGCCCGAGGTGAGGCTGTCCCTGTGCTTGCAAGCGCCGCCTGTGTACAGCGCTGCTTTGCCTAGATCGTAGGCGCTCCCTCGCTGTCGGCCGCGCTCCCACGGTCACGTGGTTGAGCCGGCGAAGCTCCGCTACTGCCTCAGGGCTTCCCCCAAGCAAGTGCGCTCGCACGGAGGGAGGATTCGACCTTCGCGAGGAGACGTCTGGAAGGACAGCGCCCCCTGCCATCAATCTTGGGAACTGCAGCGTGGCCACAGAGGGGAGGCGAGCATATCAGGCAGACTCAGCACCCAGGGCCTATTGGGTGTGTCCCACAGGGGGAGAGGAAGCGCCCCTGCTGGGAAAAGGAAGCAGGAGTGACAAGCAAGCTCAATGACCATACCTGACTGGCAGTCACAGCAAAAAAAATAAAAATAAAAGAAAGGGGTCACCAAAGTGAGTCCGCTCTGATCAGACCAGAGCCTGCACCTGTCAAGCGCCCACAAACTGCCACCGCCACCAACCTCGGCCTGAGGACACCAGGGGTATTTAGTGTCGCAGCGCCACGCTGCGTAATCAGTCCTCGCGCCTGCCTGGCGTATTAACAGAACTGCTCCCATTCACACGTTGCCTTGTCCACGCCGACAGCATCCTGTGCTCAGACACGCCGGGTCGCAGACAAGCGGCTGGAAATGAGCAACCTGGGCGCCAGTGGTGGGAGTGCCCCCCAAGCAGGGCCGCCCCCTCAACAAGCCGCTCAACAGGCTCCTGCCCCACCCGGTCATGGCACGGCTGCCCTGCTGCCACCGTCAAGTGAACTGTCGGACCCGTCCACCGCTGCGGCGCGGTGGCGCTCCTGGATTGGTCGGCTCAACCACTACTTCGTCGGGGTGGGGCAGACAGACGTGAGAGTGAAGAGATCACTTCTGATGTGCCACAGGGGAGCAGAGTTATACGACCTCTTCGAGACCTTGCCGGATAGAGGAGAAGATAACGACTACGCTGGGGCTGTCGCGGCCCTCAACCGCCACTTCGATCCTCAGATCAACCCGGACTTCGAATGGTTCAAGCGCCAGCAAGCGCGTCAAGGAGAGGCCGAGACCATCAACATTTTCTACGTTCGGTTGCGGAAGCTGGCGACCACATGCACGCTACCTGACCAGAGGGCGGAGATTCGTGCACAGCTCATTCAATGCTGTCGGTCAGTACAGTTACGACGCCTCATTCTGCGACAGACCGGCATCACCCTAGACAAAATTTTTGTGCTTGCCAGGTCCCACGAACTATCCAACGCGCGGGCCGACAAAATGGAGGCAGCCCTCAATCGGCTCACTGCGACTCAGCGTACACCCACGATCAAGGAGGAAAGAGTAGATGTGATCCAAAGACGGCTGCCACAGTTAAGAGGGACCATGAGACCTCCGCAGAAGAACGCATGCTGTAACTGCGGCCTTGCAAAAGTGACACAATTGATGGACGGAATGCAGAACCAATCAAAACATTCACCCCCAGTCAAGAGATCTGGGTTAAATCCATCATTCTTTTGCTCACCATGCCACCCCAGTTTAGACCTGGCCATATGCAAATCAGTCTTGACCCTGTGCCTCATGGGAACAGTCCAGCCCGAACTGTCTAGCCAGGTCCTCCCTGGTCCGGAAACAAGCATCCTAGGACCGGTTTCGGGGTTTCACCCCACTTCAGCCAGGATAGCTTGATTCCAGTGGCACAGTGAGCCCAGGACCCACGTCTGGGCATACCTGGCGCACTTAGGGCGAGAAATCAAAAGTCACACAATTGATGGACGGAATGCAGAACAAATCAAAACATTCACCCCCAGTCAAGAGATCTGGGTTAAATCCATCAACTGCGGCCTTGACCATCCCCCTGGCGGGAAATGCTTCGCCAGAGGGATGACGTGCTCGCAATGTGGGATACTCAACCACTTCGCATAGGTCTGCAGGAGCGGGAGAGGACGAAACAACTCCCCAGGCTCCCGTGGAGTCACGTCAAAGGTACGCCAGCTAACAGTGGAAGACCCAAAAGACCAAGTCGATGACGGTCAGCCTGGGTTCTAATTTGGGACGAAGGAAGACGACGTATTCTTTGTGGCATTCGTTGGCAGAGAAGGGACGAGGCGCCGACCGCCACCCATGTGCGACATCCCGGTAGCTGGATCCCCCGTGAGCGCCCTCATCGATACCAGAGCGTCAGTCAACGTGATGGACAGTGACCAGTATGAAAAATTGTCGCCACGCCCGCCACTTCTACCATCCAAAGCACAGATATACACATGTGACAGAGATGTGCCACTTTCTCTACGAGGAGTTATGGAGGTCAAGGTCGCCAGCGAAGGCAGGAGTTTGAACACGAAGTTCCATGTCACTGAGGGGAGACGAGGCACCCTACTCAGCTGCCACACGGCAGAAGACCTGGAGCTTCTGTTTTTCGCAAATCAGGTGCACGATCTGCACACCCGAGAGGTGTTGAAAGACTTCCCCATGCTGTTTAAAGGCCTAGGGTGTTTGAAAGGAAAAACGTTCAAGTTGCACGTGGATCCAACGATTCGGCCCATGGCGCTAAGACATCGGCGGGTGCCATTCCACCTGTGGCCGAAGGTGGAGGAAGAGCTAAGGAAGCTAGAGGAGCTGGGGGTGATAGAAAAGGTGTCAGGCCCCACCCCCTGGGTGTCCCCCCTCGTCGTGGCCCCGAAACTCAAACAGCAAGGGGCCATTCGGTTATGCGTTGACATGCACCTACCGAACAAAGCCGTAAAGAGGGAACGGCGTCTCACGCCCACGATGGACGACATAGTGGCTGATCTTAACGGCGCCAAATGGTTCACCAAGTTGGACCTCAATGCGTGGTATCGCCAGCTGGAACTCCACCCCGACAGCCGAAACATCACAACGTTTTCCACTCACGTTGGATTACGTTGCTACAGAAGATTGAGCTTTGGCGTCTCGTCAGCCGCGGAGATGTTCCAAAACGCCATAAGGGAGACACTCTCTGGGCTGCAGGGCGTGATAAACCTAAGAGACGATATCCATGTGTTCTCCAAGACGCTTGAGGAGCACCACAAGCACCTCTGTGACACCCTGCAGCGCCTTGCAGACAACGGACTCACCCTGCACAAATTGAAATGCTCATTCTATCAGGAGTCAGTGGATTTCTTTGGGTATATCTTCTCCAGAGAAGGGCTGCGAGTAGACCCGAAAAAAGCGGAGGCCATTCGATCAGCCCCGAGACCTACGTTGGCCACTGAAGTCAGGAGCTTCCTGGGAATGGCCACATACTGTGGCCGATTCATCCCCAATCTTGCGTCTCTGTCCTAGCCGCTCTGTATCCTCACGAAAGCGGGCGAACCGTGGGCCTGGTCCGCCAAAGAAGACCTGGCGTTTCAGGTGATCAAGAACACCCTCATCGACGACCGAGGCATGGCGTACTTTCGCCCGCATCGGCGCACGGAGGTGGTGGTGGACGCCAGCCCCGTAGGGCTAGGGGCTGTACTGATGCAGGAAACTGAGTCAAGAGAGTGGGTACCCACCGCATATGCCAGTCGGGCGCTGACGGCTACGGGAATGCGGTATGCACAGATAGAGCGGGAGGCTCTAGCCATCAAATGGGCGTGCCAGCATTTCCATCTGTACCTGTATGGACACGAATTCCGGGTGATCACCGACCATAAGCCCCTGGTTCCACTCTTCGCCGGCACCGCTCGCCCCACCATGGATCGAAAGATGGGCCGTCCAGCTCCAAATGTACCGTTTTGAAGTGATCTTCAGACCAGGGGCCAACAACCCAGCTGATTTTCTATTGCGGCACCCTCTCCCACCTCAGCCGCTTCACGCCCCGGCAGATGATGAGTACACGGAGGAGTTCGTCCGAATGATTTCCCTGGATGCATGTCCTGTTGCACTCACACTCGAGGACGTCGGAAAGGCAACAGAATCCGACGAATGCCTTGTCAAGGTCAAGAGCAAGTTAGTCGACAGGTACGGGCGACACTTTCTGGATGGTGTCAGCGCCCTCACGGCAGAAGAACAAGCGTTCTGACAACAAGTGTGGAGAGTACAAAGCGAACTCAGTGAAGGTCCTCACGGGGTAATCCTGCGGGGTGCTTTCCTCGTAATCCCGAAGAGCCTGCAGAAAGAAGTGGTCCGTCTGGCGCATCAAGGTCATCAAGGTGTCTCCGAAACCAAGGCCAGACTAAGGAGCAAGGTCTGGTTCCCAGGGATGGACGCCATGTTGGAGGAAGTTGTACGTAACTGCCACTCCTGCAGCATCACGGGCGGAGAGCCGACACCCCATCCGGTGATCACGGAAGACCCTTGTTGCGAGCCGTGGTCCAAAGTAAGCATCGACTTTGGGTCATTCCCGGATGTATGGAGTACACTGGTGCTAGTCGACTCACATTCCAAGTTCCCGGTGGTAGAAGTAGTGTCGTCCATGGCATTCTCCCATGTGAAGACAGCGCTGGATTGCACGTTCGCCATGATGGGCCTGCCGGAAGAGATCAAATCTGACAACGGTCCGCCGTTCCAAGGCAGAGACTTCCAGGATTACCTGACCTCCCGAGGCATCCGCCACCAGAAGATCACCCCACAGTGGCCCCAGGTGAACGGCGAGGTGGAACGGTTCATGCGCACAATGAACCGGGCCCTCAGGATTGGGGTGGAAAGAGGAGACGATGCCGAGCAGTGCCTATCACAATTTCTTAGCCCATATCGCCAAACCCCGCGTTGTACCACCCGGTGTGCACCAGCTCAGCTGCTGTTTCGACGGGCTCCGAGAGACAGTGTGCCTGCAGACCGATCATGGAATCCGCCCAAGCTGGACCAAGGCGCAGCACAGACCAGAAGGAAGGCCTCCAACGACAAAGCGAGCCAAGCCAGAAGGGCCTAGTTCATGGGCATTCAGGTGGAAGACAAAGTTGTAGTAAAGGACCGCCACCCGAGCTGGAAATATCGCACTCCCTTTGAACCCGAAGTGTGGGAAATAGTCAACATCCAGGGTACGATGATATCGGCCATGAGAGGAACCCGGGTGGTCACAAGGAACATCTCATGGTTCATGAAAGTCCCCAAGGACGTGCTGGAGCCGGACCAGCCCATGGGAGAGCCAGAAGGTGGAGAAGACATAGCCCCTGCGGAAGACCCGAGAAGCCAGTCAGAGGTGTCACAATCCGAGAGAGACTCAAGGACAGCGGAGGACTCGAGGAACTCAGAGGGCGCCATCCCCGCGCCGGAGAAGAAGCCCGAAGGGTCGGAATCAGGAAACAACTCCCGGAGCCAGAAGTATGGTCTCTGGCCGAATCCGACCCCCAGTCAGAGACTGAAAGACTGTACGTGGTGTGCTCAGAAGGACTAAGTGGGGTCTTTGCTTTGAAGAGTTGCTGTATCTAAAACATTGGAGGGATGTAGCGACGGAGCCACCCGGCCCATGCACACTCACAGCTCACGCACCCACGCACCCCGAGGGCGGGCACGCCCGAGGGTATAAATAAAAGGGGTCCGAGACCGCTCGGGGTCTTCGGCCCAGTAACCAGTATCTAGCGTGTGTGTCCAATACTTGTGGCGCTGCCCAGCCTGCGGCCTAGTTACCTGCCCGGCATCCCTAGTCTGGGATACCACAGACGCGACCCCGAGGCTCGAACCCTGGTTTCCAACACCAAAGTCGGCAGTCTAGCCGACGGACCACATCCTCTCCCCTCATCCTCTCCTTGAGTGTACCTGACAAAGTCAGTCTATCTGTTAAGCTATCCATTTGTAGTCGTGCTGCATCTCAATTGGACTACATCTGCACATTATAATAATATATTGAAGGAAGAACTGCAGGAATTGAATGCAATTTCCTGATGACGGGACGTTTTTTATAGAAAAACAAAAAATTATGGGTTGAATGCTTGAATACATTTTAGACAGCCGCTGCTACTGTAAATTACTTGCGCTGCACTCCAGTAATGTTCATTTTGATCCCCCTTATGCTATAGCAGATATTAACAATAGGCAAACCAGTCTTGTCTTTTCCAGTAGAAGCAGGTCAGGTCCCTATGGTGTCGCAGGGCAGGAGGATTGACACAAACTCACTGTTACGGGGCACAGCAGTAACATACGGAACCCCCAATTTCGGGGTTCCGACCTTTTGATAGCTTTCACACGTCACAGACCAAATCTTTCATGAGGGCCCGTGTGGATAACCTGGACATCACCCCTCTCAGTGGGAGGCAATCCCCAAACACTACGGCCCCTCCAGATTAGATCACAGACCCAGGCAGGTGTTGGACTTGTTGGGCCTCATTGGTAAGTGGTTGCACTAGTGTTCTGTGAGTAAGTGACCCAGCTCTGGGGGCATACCAATCATAATTAGAGAGTTTCACTTAGGATCACAAAAGATGATGGCAGGAGTGCTTGAATTAATCTCTGTCGCTGGTACCCAGGGCCTCACTCTTGTCCATCAATTTTGATCACCATATAACTCCAGATGGAGACCAGCCATATGCAAATCCGTTTTGGACATGCTACAAAAAGAAAGTCTAGCCTGAACTGCCAAAGGCAGTGCCCATAGATGGGATCAAAAGCAACCGCAGGCCAGGTTTGGCATTTTTGGGTTTTATTAGTAAGGTGCTGCTTGAGTCCTGTAAAACAGTGAGCATGGAACCCATGTCTGGGTAACCTGCTGCACTTAAGCCGTCTCGCATAGAAAAGTGATTAGTGTAATGCTTGAATTAATGGAATAGAGCTATCAGATACTTTAACATAGATCCATGTCTTCTGGGCATTATATTTCCAGTCCTAACATGTTTTATTGCAAATCCATTGTCAGTTGTGTCAATCTACTTAGCTCAACAGCAGCAGTAACCATCGGAACTCACAAGTCTTTCAAATGAAAGTCTGGGACTGGAAATGAGCAGCGCTCAGTCAGATTTATGACCCACAGGTGAGCAACTGAAACACTGAGTTATTCATCTCTTAAATAGAATTCCTTGTCAACTCAGTATTGGAGCTGTGAACAAAATGATGTTTATGAAGGCTTTGAAATGAGAAATATTTGAAAAGTTATCTTTATGATTAAACTTTGAGACATACTTTCGTGCGTGTCAGAGTATACTGTGCCACAGTTGTTGGTGTAGAAGGACACAGTGGACCCCAGTGTGCTGGACACTGTTCTGACACATAGTTGTCCATAATTCACTTCCTTGAAAACCACGGTGTCCTGTGTTACCTGGGAGTGGTATTGGATTATCAAGGTTGCAGGTACAGATCCCTCGTAAATCCCTAACTTTTGGATGGAGTTTTAGCACCCGAAGCTGCCATCTTTGTTGATCGATAATCCAGTTGATTTATTGCATTGTTCTGTGCACTTAGACCAGTGGGGGAAGAGGGTGTGAGTGGGGCAGCTAGGTGGTGATTGGGCATGGACAAGTACAGTTGAGTTTATTGTGCACAATCTATGGATATAAAAAAAGTAGACACAAGCCTGTTGATTATAAAGTTCTTCATAGGACACTACTGTCAAATCCGGGCTTGAATTGTTTGGTACTAAAGTGGTTGCTTCTTGTCAGAGGTGTGAGTATGCAGAGGCTGATTTTTTTTCTTCTCTCATCTCCCAAGATGTGGGGCTCATTATTTTTTTTATTTCTTAAAAATAGCTTGTTTTTGTAAAAATTATTTTTTTAAAGCAGCAGTTATGGTGGAGGATACCATCTGTCGGATGTTTCACATGTTGATCGGAACTGCTGTGGCAGCGGTTCCGGTCTATGTACAGAGAAGGGCAATTCTTGTTTTCGCTTTGTGACCGGGTTCCCAATAATTATAAGAAAGTCAGCAACCTCTTATTTAAGACTCCGCTGTTGTTTACCTCTAAACCATAAAGGCTGTATAACCACGAATAATGAAACTCACGCTGCTTTCCAAGTATCTGCCACCGCAGTGCAACTCTGTCATCTTTTGGTTGCTCACTACATTGCCCTTGCATTCTACAGTTCTATGCTCCAAAATGTTTAAGTACCCTAAACACCACTGTATTTAAAGACCCCAATTGCTTGTTTTTCAATAGGTATGCAGTCAAGTCACCAAATCATCTATCCTCAAAAATTGTCGGCAAACACTAATCTGATAAGTGCATTACGATGCAGGGGCTAAATGATAAACTTCAAAATGCATTTCTCTTTTCTACATATGTAGTTTTTTTCGAAACGTAAGAAAAATGTATCATAGCGATTGGTATGAACAACAATCTTGAAACGGTCGATGTTAGCTTATTATTTTGTGGCTCATTGAATAGATGGCACAGATTATGTGTCTGCTGTATATTAATGATCTTGATGTTAAGCTTATTGAAAAAGGACCGGATATGTTACTTGAAAAAGTTTGTACCCATTTTTAGGTCTCACCTGAGCCAGCGCTTTAGCGCTGCTTTCGCGAGAGCTTTTGTAAAAGGGGGATCTGGAAGTGCAAACTAGTGCTTTTCAGGCCTCCTAATACAGTGCATGTGCGCCGGGCGCGCGCACCATTTGGCAGCCTGAAAAGCACTGCCTGATCACTTTCGCGGCCGCTTTGATGTCCTCAGTGAGCCGCGCGGCCACTGTGAACATCAAAGCGGCCGCGAAAGTGCACACCATTTGCCACCCCCTTCCTGCTTGTTTTTTTAGGTTTAAGCAGAATGCTGTCTAGTTTTATATAGCTTTGGTCGCCCTTGCTTCTTTTTCCTAGTTATGTTTTGGACTCTTACTTTCGTATTCTCAGGGTACTTACTAGAAGATTTTTTAGTGGGAAGATCATTTGGTTGATCCATCTGCTTCAGCGATCTTTATAGAGCCTGAAGATTACGGATTCAGATCCAGAAGGGCTGACTCAGCTTTCCTTCCTTATGAAATCGATTCCACTAGTACCATTAAGTTGGAGAATACTGATTTAGGCCTGTTGTCGGTGGAGAGAGCTGTTTGTTCGCACAGGGTGCTGTAGAAATGCCCACGGCATTTATACTCCTACATTTTTGCAAGATTCCAAGAACTTTCAACATCAGAAAAGCATAAAGGTACTTTTCTACTTGCCGTTTCTGCTTGGGGGTCATCTCAGACGTGTCGTTTAATTTTTTTCCATGTATGAAGTTGCCGCTTTATGACTAAGTGATGGTGTGATGTAGTAGCCAAGATGCGAAAATTAAAATCTGAATACCTGGATCATCCTATCCGCTTTTGCACCTAGGTATTTCTGTTTAAAGTTGCGCAATGTAACTGTACTGCACGCTTCATAGTGCTGCACTAATCACTTTCTCTGTCCACTTCCCGTCACAGGCAGGTTTCTGTAATCTGGTCTCAAATGTCCCTTATAAATACTGTGCAGAAACATATGTTCAGATTCACGTGCGACGATAAAAAAAAATGTAACACACTCTATAGCTTCTTGGAGTTACGTCTGCACTATATCTAAGCGCTATGAGAAACTAGGATCATATTTGCATAGTCCACCAAGATATTACTAGCTCAATAAATGCAATTTTGGCGCTTATCGAAAAGCAAGTTGTTTATGTCCTTTTATATAAGGCCCGACAAAGCAGTAGCTGTAAAGTGCTGTGGTTGTGCTATTCTGCATTTCCCACGGTTTAAGGCTTTGTAGTGTAGAACAGCAACATGGCGAATATAAAATGCAGATTTTCGCCAGCTTGTAAGTTTCTTTTCCTTGGCACCACCCTTAAACAAGCATTTGCAATGCAATAGGTCTCGCAGTTACACGAGTTAAAGCTATTTACAATGCCAATAGCATTGTAAATGACAATGCCTTTAGGCATTGTTATTTGCAATGTCAATAGCTCAAACTCGCGTAAATGCGAGACCTAATGCATTGCAAATGCTTGTACTATATGCTGTGTATGCTATATGTTGACGACACAGTACTTCTATCCCAAACTGCTGATGGTCTAAAAAGATTTGACACCTTTTTGTTTTCCTTATGGAACAAATTAATTTAGGAACCAAGGTTGAAAATATTCACCATGGTGTGTGGGCCTAAAATCTTAAGGGCACAGACTTCTCAATTAAAGGAAAGTTTATTGAGAGCAACTTAGGGGTGTCTTTTGACTCTGCCATCACTTGAGCTTCTTTCTTCTCTTTAAGAAGCAACTTTTTGCGCAGTCCATTGGATTTTTATTTTATCTGGCAGCTAACATCAGAAACAAAAAAATTGCACAGTTTAAGGAAATTTTTAATAGAAAATGTTTGCCTGTTTTGACATATGGTGCAGGACTTTGGAGTTACAATGATGTGAGTAGCTTACAGGGCAAATAAAATAATTTGTATTTGCGCCTTTTAGGTATACATCATATTATGCAGCACATGAAGAGCTGTGACTTGGTCATGGGTACTCGCAAACACTTCCCCAGGGGCCGCAAAGTACTGTCTGTGGCAAGCCCGAGGCGAAGGGTTATGAAAGGTGGGCCAAGGGCCACGCAAAGCAAATGCATGTTGTAGACAATAAATCAAATCTTCACGCGACTACTGTCTGCCACCAGCGCTCTATTCTCATGCACCCAAAATTTAATTAAAATTATTAACTTCTAATGTAAAACATGAGAGGGAAAAGAGATACTCATCTGGTGACTGAATTGCAAAGTGTGAAACCAGAAAACCTGGTATCAGTCCTGGCTTCCCCACTTGATGAAATTGTGTGATCTTAGGCAACTGGTCAATTTCACTTTGCCTCTATTTCTTCATTACCACATATTTGAGCCCCTTAAAATATACAAGTTTAAGATGTGTGCTATACAAAACCTTCTCTAGTGTTTTATTTAGTAAACTATAATGTTGTTTAAAATATACAATAAACAAGGCTACACTCAAGGTGCGCTTGACAAATGACTTGCCTCTTGGTTCACTAATGGCATTGTTTTCAGAATGGGGCTGCGTGAATGTTCCCAAAATCATGTTGGAAAACTATCACTGCTAATAAATGCCTCTCAATACAGTGATACAATCTGATCTACTAAGGTAAAACGCTCATGCATGTTAATAAAATACACTTTTTTGAAGTTCGCAGTTTATCATGTTTTTACATGTTTAGTGCAAGATGTCTTTAAAACTAAAGGTGTTCCTAAAGATAAGTTGTCTAGGACGCTTTCTTTCTTCTTTACATTTACTTTAGTTAATGTGTAAATTAGGTTTGCCCATTTGTTTCACAGCTTTCTGAATGTTCCTGCTCTGTCAATTGAACAGCAGCCAAGTGCCGCTGTTTTCCAAGGGGCAGCATTTAAAAGTCAATTGGTACCTTTTGGTTTTATGGAGTTCATTATGGTGCATCTAATTGCATCTTTAAATAAAGCCAACATACAAGATCATTAGGCATGTGGCCATGGGCTGAAGCTTCTATGTATTGCATACATAAAGTCTGGTACTGAGAAATTGGGTAGGCCTGCTGTATTTACTGAGTCATCTGAAATGACACCTATAGACAAAATATGGTTTAAAACGTCTTTCTTGAAAACAAAGATCCAAGGAGGTAATGAGGATAAACTAAAAAAGCCATCTAATAAAGAGTAGTTTATGACTCAAGCCTGCCCAGATTCGGAACAATACCTAGACTTGGTGTTACATTCTTGGGAATGCTCGCTCCTTACTTGGTTTAGGTTTGGATGCTTAAGATGGCAACTCTTCCTTGGGACAATATGACACAGTAACAATTTGCAATTGCCCTGTGACAAAACCTCACTTTGTGTTTTTTCTGCAACATTTATGGTGTATTTTCACAATTTTATTCCTGATTATAAAGGAACTGGGTTGCATTAAATGCAGACCTGCATTAATGTTTTTACAGCTGCTTTCCTCCATTGCTGTGAGTTTTAGAATGGGTCTTTTCTAAAATTCTGCCCCTCTGCATTGCAAGAGTATATTGTTCTGAAGGGCCTATTTCATTATGTATTGAGTTTTATTGGTGATTTTTATCCAATCTTAATATGACTTTATAAAATTTTGTATGACATTTCTTTTTGCTTTTTTAGAACGATTGCCTTGTAGATGTTTGTGTTTTTACGATGTTCTTTTATCCGTGCTTTTAGCAATGGAATAAAGTTTGATTTGATTTGAAGTGATTTTGTGGAAGAGGTGGGCTCAGGTCAAAGGTTTTTATACAAAAGGTTTTAATCGAAAAGTGAATTCTGTATGTTATACCTGGAAAAAAAATGAAGACAATTAGATTTGCTTATATGTCATAACAATTCTTATATCTTTAAGTAGGCCCCAGCATATCTGTGTGAAACAGAAACATAACCACTGTTTACTCAGATTAGTTCAAAGCCAAAATTCACAATCCTAATGGTATTACAGTAATCCAGCTTATCATTGTTGTATCAGTTTTGCAATTTAACAGTATGACTCATGACTTCTTATTTTGTCGCTTCCGGTGGGACTCCTCTTTCATTCAACTTTTTACAATCAAAAGTACAACTTTCGTTAGATCAGAGTATGTTTTGTTTATATAGCTAAATATTCAATTATCACTTATTTTGGGATGATTGTGAAAATTACATCACTCAGGATTGTAGCACTGCATATTGCTCAATGGCCAGCAAAAGCTGATTGATATGATACCATTATAGCCCTGTATTTTTAAATTAAAGGTAAGCATTAGGTTTCTTTTTGCTTTTTGAAAAATGACTTCCATGTATTTAAAAACAATCTGGTGACATACAACTAGAATTGTATTTGATCAATGAGTTTTACGATTTAGTTTTGTACACATGGGATTTATATAGCAGAAACCTAGCTAGAAAGCACCAGAACTCATGACAAAGGTGAGAGAAAAGAGAAGGAGCTGAGTGGAGAGAGGCAACATCTACAGCAAAATTGTCAACTAACATTGGTAATACCAATTATTAACCATAAGCTGTTGTTTTTCCTTTCTTTGAAAAACAACAACCATTAGGAAGGGAAGCAAATGTGTGGTATTGGTACCCAGATGTAAGAAAATGGGTTATTACTTGGGGAGAGTGTGAGTCCTTCCCAAATAATAAGTCCAAAATCCTGTCAGGTTAAACACATAGTTTCAATAATTTAATCCTTGGCTCAACCCCTGGTAGCTGTGGCACAGAGCAGTTAGGTTTAAGTTAGGAAAAGTGTGTAAAGTATTTAGCAGTATCAAAACGATTAAAAGAGCAATACACTATACACCGGGACATCTGATTTATGCAATTGTGCGGCTGTGGGGATCTTTTTGCATGAGTATCGATTTGCTGCATAATCCATCTGCCGCATAATCTGCAGATTAAAAAAAAATATGTTTCTAGCTCAAATGGCTCAAAAGTTACTAAATATGCGACAACATGTGTTCCCGCCCAGTGGGCGTCCCTTTGCAAAGCTGGACTGATCACATTTCTGTTGCTCTAATGCGGTATTTGGATGTTGGTGAACTGGTACAAATGAGGTGCAACCAATGCCCACAGAGTGTTACAAAGTTTAAAAATGATGAAGTGGGGTCTGGAGCCGAGAGGCTCAACATGGCGGACTTGCTCGACACAACATCCTGAATAAATCCTACCTACCAGCGCTACACATCATCTTTCTGACGACTCCTCGGTGCCCGTCCTTTGTGGTGCCTGGTGTGGCTGGGATTGCCGTGAGCTCGGCCGACCGTGGCCTAGAGCGCGCTAAGAATAGACCGAAGCTGCTCCGGGCTGCTGATCTGAGAGATTGGTGTACGGGACGCTGTCGGGGTCCCACCAGGGTTGACTGCTGTAGGAGGATGCCTGCGGCCGGGCTGAGACAGTGGCCCGTGTTTTGGCAAAGTCGCAGCCGAGCGAAATAATCAGAGGCCGCCGTCTGGCCGAGAGGTGAAGCGCCCATTAGGGGAGAGTGGGGTGTGATTGCGGTCACTGAGGCGGTCATATTAGGCTCTGGTGCAGCATGCGATCGGGGAAGGCTCCCCCCTTAACCTCCTGCTCGCTCCTGGATGTAGAACTGCACTACTGCCCCAAGGCCCTACTGTACTGGCTGGGTTTGGTGTACCGGCAATTAAAGTGAGGCGGCGCCCGGGGGGGCGTGGCTAGCCGAGCAGCGAGATGGCCGCTCTCTGAGCGAGCTCCGCCGGCTGCACACTAATTAATCCTACATAATCCTACGCGACGCTGCTGAGGGGCCTGGATTCTGCCGGAGACTGAGGCGGCAACCCGGAGGCACGACCGAGTAAATCCTGGCCGCTCGCGGACGGCTGCGCGCGGTGACCTGGCGACCGCGACTGAGGCCGGCCCGCCGGCTGGAGCCCGCCTGACGCTACGGAGCCCGAGGCGGCTGTGTAACCTGACCTGACCCCGGGGATTCCTCGGCCCGCGGAGATCGGAGGTGAGGAGACCGCGCTGCCGCCCTTGCTGCGGAGCTGGGGACCACCGGCTAACACTGGGGGGTGCTGCCTGTGCGTGGAGTGTGGAGCGGAGAGGTCGTCCACCGGGGATAGCTGATCGGGAAGGATCGGGGCTGCAGCCGAGGAGCGACGCCGCCATTTTGTACTGTGGCTGGGGCGACCGGGCAGAAGCTGTGCTCCCGCTGCGCTGCATGGCCCACACTGTATTTGCCCCTCGATTGCTGCACCCTGATCGCCGCTGGATGCACGGGTGCTGAACGCGCCCTGACACCAGGACTCTGCTCCCGGGCATAGATCGACGTGCTGGCGGCTTGGGCCTGCTCCCGCCGGAACCTCCCGCGCTCTGTATCCTCACCCAGGAGACCGCAGACCACACTTGGAGGGGTCGCCATCTGACACTGGGCAGCCCATTGGTCCTGGGGCTCCTGTCCCCCTGCTCCCCCTTACAGCGCCTCGGGCTGAGTCGGCTGGTGCTGTGGGCCCACGCGGCGCGCCGGTGAGCGCTCCCTGCCGCGGACTGCGCTTCGCGCCCAGCGCGGGTCGAAGATGGGGGGCACAAAGGACGCAAAGCAGACCAAATTGACTTTCGACCAGAAACAGAGGGCCCGGCAGCAGGCGGTGGACACGGGGGCCACGTCGTCACCCCCGAAGAGCCCCGCAGCCGAAGTTGATTTTGGCGCTTTGATGTTGGAGGTCCGCTCAAGCCTAAAGAGCATAGACGCAAAGCTGGATGCCATGGCTGTACAACTGGAGGCGGTAAAATCCAAAGTGGACGTGCACGAAACGCGGCTAGACTGCCTAGAAAGCAAACATACCGAATGCGCCGAGTTTCAGCAGCAGGCGAAAAACCACATCACAAATATTGAGCGAGAACTGGAGGCCATGCGGGCTAAGGCGGACGACCTGGAGGCGCGTTCCCGGAGGTCCAATATCCGGATTACGGGCATTCCGGAGACGGACAACACCGGTAAGATGGAGGTCTTTGTGTCTGATTTGCTACACGAGCTGTTCGATCCGGACCTGTCCCAGGTATTCACGGTGGAGAGGGCTCACAGAACACTGGGCAAGAGACCGCCACCAGGCGCCACCCCACGTCCTATCTTGGCCAAGCTGCTCAACTTCCAGGATAGGGACCGCATCCTGCAGTTGGCCCGGGAAAAAGGCAAGATCATCCATAAAGGGAACCACATCTCGTTTTACCCTGATTTCACCCCTCTTGTCCAAGCAGCCAGAAAGGAGTTCATACCTGCGAAGAAACTCCTGATGCAGGCCGGAGTCCAATACTCCTTGCTCTACCCAGCAAAACTGAAAATCTTTCATGAGCGAACTGCCCACTTCTTCACCGACGCCAAGGAGGCCTTGAAGTTCGCTAAACACGTCGGAGGCCCTGGTGCCAGACGCAAATCGCCGAGGCTGGAGGAGGACGTGGCCCGCATGAGCGACAACGACTGAGGTACAGGGAGTGCAGTCATTTGGGTCTGTCCCTTCCACTACAGTTGACACTTGCTGAACTGTTTGGTCCCCACTAGATGTGCACTGGGGCCGCTGCAGGACCTGTTGGAGCTGGCCCGCTCGTGCCGGGTGGGTCTTGGTTACTGATTGAGTTGCAGGTCTAGGGCGCACTGGACGGCAGACTACTCCGGTGCTGTGTGTTCCATACCGCTGGGCGCCCCTCGGGGGTCGCGTGGGTTCATCAGTGTGCGGCCACCCTGTGCATTCAGGGGTGTCCGCTCGGAGCACCTCGCCCCATGGGGAATCTCCTGTTGTTTTTGTTCTTGGTTGACTTAAGTGCGTTTCAGCGCACGTATGGGATTCTAGCGCAACCTGTTTGGGGGGTTGGCGTGGGTGGGGGTTGGGAGGGTCTTTTGTTTGTTTGTTTATCGGTGCTGGTGCAATGCAATGCAATTTATTATTACATGACCGAGCTGCTCGGGGGCAAGAGGTGGTCCGGGCCTGTTGGGGCGGGGTGGGGGGGCGGGGAGGCGGCCTGGTCGCCTTGGCTGTGCCGTCAACATGGGGGGAGTTAAACTGTGGACTTGGAACATTCGTGGCCTTGGGGACTATAAAAAAGCTAGGTTGATGCATACTATGTTGACTAGACACAATGTTGACATTTGCTTGTTACAGGAAACTCACATCAATTCTGCCCCATCGCCCAGGCTAAAACACCACAGGTGGTCGAATGTATATTCCGCTATATACTCTAACTATGCCCGGGGGGTGGCTGTCCTCGTGCGGAGGGGGCTGGACTGGAGAGAGCATCATTGTGTACTGGATAAGGAGGGTCGATATGTACTGGTTCACGGCTCATTGCAGGGTAGGCAACTGGTTTTAGCCGCTGTATATGGCCCCAATGTGGATGACCCTGAATTTTTCCGCAATGTCTGGGCGCAAATTGTGCTGCTTGACTGTGACCTGATAGTGGTGGGGGGTGATTTTAATGTGGTGTTGGATGATGAACTGGACAGAAGGGGCGCTAGCAGGCCTACACACACGAAGGCGAGACAGGCGTTGCTGGATGTGATTGAGGAGGGGAGACTGACTGATGTGTGGAGACTCCGACACCCCGGAGAGAAAATGGGGACCTGCATCACGTGCCACCACGATGCTTGGTCCCGGCTAGACTTTTGGCTGTTGTCCCCTGAGGTGGCTACCTGGGTGGGGGAGGTGGAGATTCAGGCTAGGTCGCTTTCGGACCACGCTCCCTGCATGCTAGAACTGCGTATACCCAACGTGGCCCCTAGGGCGTTTTCGTGGGGACTGCCGCCCCACGCTCTTACGGATCAGGTGTTCACGGAAGAAATTAGGGAGGACATTGTTAAGTACTTCGAGGACAATGAGGGTTCAGCGTCCTCTGAGGCGGTGGTGTGGGACGCCTTTAAGGCGGTCATACGGGGCCAGTGCATAGCTCGGCGAGCGGGGGTGCTACACTCCATACGCCGGACACTGGCTAAGTTAGAGCAAGAACTTAGAGAGCTGGACTCGGCCTTCTGCCGGGATCCGACGTTGGCCAATGCAGGTAGTTTCAAAACAAAACTATTGGAATACAATGAGGAGGCGCAGAGGGAGGTTAAGTTCTTGGGGAAGCAGGCGGAGGCTCGTAGATACGGGGAGGGTGATAGACCGAGCAGAACACTGGCTAGGCTGATTGCTCCCCAGGCTCAGGCGCACTATATACACACCGTCATGTCCAGCGAGGGGACGCAGGTCACGGGCCAGGAGGCGGTGCTGAAGGCCTTCGCTGACTTTTATGCCTCTCTCTACACGTCCAAACACTCGTCTGCCCCGACTTCCCTGGACGATTTCCTTGACTCTATAGCCCTTGTTTGGTTCAATGACAATCATAGGCAATACATGGACCTGCCTGTCTCGGCTCAGGATATAGCTCAGGTCATTAAAAGCATGCCGGCTAATAAGGCTCCCGGCCCGGATGGTCTTACCACACTTTTTTATAAGACATATGCTGAAGAACTAGCTCCAAAATTGCACTCTGTCTTCGTGGAGGCGCTAGAGCTGAATGCCCTCCCAGACTCCATGCGCGAGGCACTCATTGTCACTCTCCTAAAGCCCGACAAAGACGAGTTGCACCTGGACTCCTATCGTCCCCTCTCTCTCATAAATGTAGACGCCAAAATCTTTGCCAAGGTCATAGCGGACAAACTACAGCCGCTGCTGCCGATCATTGCTCTCCCAGACCAGTCGGGGTTTATCCCTGGCCGTGCTACCTCGCACAACCTCAGAACACTATTCTCCGTCCTACATTATCTTCACCCCTCCGTCCAGGCCGCGGTCGTGTTCTTAGACGCGACTAAGGCCTTTGATTCGTTAGAATGGCCGTACCTCTTTCGTATCTTGAGCAAGATGGGATTCAGTCGTAACTTTATTAATCTCATACAATTGCTATATGACAGACCCCGTGCGCGGGTGCGTGTAAATGGCCTGGTGTCCGAACCCTTTCCCATCTCCAGGGGGACTAGACAGGGGTGCCCTTTGTCGCCCCTCCTCTTCGCTATTGCGATGGAACCATTGGCGGCAAGAATGCGCCAGCACCACACGGCGAGAGGGATAGGCTTCAGTTCTCGCAGCCTGCTGATTTCGCTTTACGCGGACGACGTTACTCTGTATGTCTCCAACCCCGCAGAGAATTTGAATCCCCTGCTACGAGAATTTGTACGTTTCGAGGGGCTGGCGGGCGTGTCTATAAACTGGTCCAAGTCAGTTGCATTCCCTCTCACTGACGAGACAGCTCCACCTCCCTCAGACTACCCCCTCCGTTGGGAGGCTGATGCGGTCAAATACTTGGGTATTTGGATTAGTCGGGACACGCAGGAACTATGGTCTCTAAACTTAGGCAGAGCGGTCGACTGGCTGGAGCGGAGGGTGGAGGCCTGGAACAAACTTCCCCTGTCCCTGGTGGCGAGGGTGGCGCTGGCGAAGATGGTAGTTCTCCCGAAATTCCTTTATCTGTTCGTTAATCTCCCGTTGCCCATGACTGCATGCTTTCACGCTCGAGTCCGCTCCCTACTTGTGTCCCTGGTGTGGGCTGGGCGGCAGGCGCGGACCTCTTGGGCTTTGCTCACGCTCCCGCTGAGGCAGGGAGGCCTTGGAGCGCCTGACCTTAAGCTTTACTCGCTGTGCGCTCAGGCTCAGTTTCTGCACTTCTGGGCGTTCCCCACCCCCTACCAACCGCACGTGGCGGTGGAGTTGGCTGCGGTTGCCCCGCTGCCGCTCCGGGTGGCGTTGTATGGCAGGGTTTCCCGCCCCTCGAAGGAGGTGGACACCGTTGAGATGATCCGCTGGTCCTGGAGGGAGCTGCGCCGGAGGGCGGGCCTTCCCTTGCTCTATGCGCCGGCCATACCGCTGCGAAGCAATCCGATGCTGCCTTGCCTCGGCGCTAGGGGAGATACTCTTACTCTCCAGGGGAGACGGGTGGCCACTTTCGCTGACCTTTACCCTGATGGGACGTTTGGTGAGTTGGGTGCCCGCTCGGACGGTCAGCCAACCTCGTTCTCAGACGAGCTCCTGTATCACTCTCTCCGGGAGTCCTGCAAAAAGATGTGGCCTCAATTCCCCGAGGAACCCCCGCAACTGGATGCCCTCCAAAACTTACTGTCACGACCCTCCCCCGCGAAGCTGGTGTCCAGACTTTACAACTGCATGCAGGAGCAGGCACCGCTCACCGTGCCTAGAGCCAAACAGGCTTGGGCCACAGATCTGGACGACGCCCTGTCTGATGCCATATGGGAATATTGCTGTGCGCAACTCACGGAGCTGTCACCGAACTATAGACTCCGACTGGTCCATTTTAAATTCTTGCACCGGTACTACCGCACACCGGTGCTGCTGCATCGCATGGGGATCCGCACGGACGCTTCCTGTTGGAAGTGTGGCGGAGCTGACGCGTCCTTCATTCATGTGGCGTGGAGCTGCCCTAAGCTAGTTGGTTACTGGTCGAGCATCTTTGAGGCCATCAACCACATTTTAAACAGGACTGATGAGCCCTCTCCGCTTTTGGGGCTCATGGGATATGTTAAGGACACCGTACCCGCTGACAGGAAACTGCACGCGCTGCTGCTACTTTACGCTAAACGTCAGGTGGCGATACACTGGGGCCGTGGAGCCTTGCCTACGTTCGCCGCATGGGTCCGTGACGTTGCGTATGGTCAGACGCAGCTCACGACCTACTGGGAGTCGATGCCCACCGCATCTAGGCCCAATGACATCTGGGAACCCTTCCTGCAGTGGACAAGAGAGCGGGCGAGTTCGGTTGCATCTGTGGATTCCCCCGGGACGGGCGTTTCGGATGACATGGGGTAGACCTTTCAGCCCTGCCCACATCGTGATGTGTGGATGGATGCCTGCTTGGTGGGAGCGCCTGGGGGTAGCGGAGTGCGTCGCATTTGCCGGTCCCCGTGCCTGTTGCATGCCTGTTGGATTTGTCGTGTTGCCTCCCCTCCCCGATCGGGAGACCTGCTGCTTTGTCCCGCTGCGTCCCCCCCCCCCCTGCCCTATGGCTGCTGTCCTGGGCTCCTCCTGCAGCCCCCGATGATACTCGTGGCCGTCCCTCCAGGACGGACGGGTTCTAGTACGTTAGCCCCCGTATGAGCAAGCTGCCACGTTTGTTGGTTTAATGCATTAGTTCTGCACCGTAAGTTTTCTGTTTCCCTCCGATTGTTGCGGGGGGGTTGGGAGAAAAGGTGGCTGTGGATGATCTTTCTATACATTGCCTTTTACATGGGCAGTGGTCCCAGAACTCGCTGGAGCGATTGGACGGGACTGGGCGCCTAGGATTTGTTTTTAGTCCACGTAGCCCACAAATGCAAGACCTTCTACTCTTCACTGACTACGTCATGATACCGCTCATTAATGGCATTGGTGTGTATATCCCTGTATGTAACGATGTTGATATTTCTTATGACTTCTGCCATGGTGCGCCTTCACTGGATAAACTTGCTGATATAGCGGCCTGCCTCCGGGTTGTTGGCGAGACGCAGTGTAACGGTTACTTTGCTCAATAAAGGTCTTTCAAAAAAAAAAAAAAAAAAAAAAAAAGTGAGGCGGCGCCCAGCCATGCTGAATCAGTGATATACGGACTTGCCACACGGCTGATACTCTGGTGGGAGCAAGTGAGAGTGCTCTGGTTGGATTACACATATTTGGGGGAGCCGGTGCTGTGTAGGCGCCGGGTGGTCCAGGTCTGGTCCACAGGACATCAGGGTTGACCAGGCCCCATCCTCCAATCAACCACTAGGACTGAAACAGTCAGTTGCTGGGGCTTGGCCGGTGATACTATGGAACCCACATAACTGAATACTGAATGTGGCATAGGCCCCCAAATAGAGCAAGTCACACTATGTCCAACAAAAGGGCCTCTGGGGCAGGCCCGAAACAGAGTACTATGGACCGATTTACGGCTGCAGCGTCGCAGTTCACTGAGGCTGTGGCCGCCACGGCTGGTCTTCCATATAATGCAGCCCTCCTGGCGGCCATCACTCAGTCTAGGCAGGCGCTGGAGACCCCGATTGGTGCGGTTGGGACTGAGGTCACACTTTTGCGACAGGATGTCCACAACGCCGTCGATCACATCGCAACAGCCAAGATGAAAAGTGCGGGGGTGGAAGATGCTGTAACCACACTACAGCACAAAGTTACTTCCATTGAACAACTGCCCTCCGAGTGGGAGATGTAGAAGGTCGTGCGAGGAAAAACAATCTACGCTTCGTAGGTTTCCCTGAAAATTGTGAGGGCAACGACGCAGGAAAGTTTCTTACACAGTGGCTTCATTCATGGACCGACCGATGCCTTCTCACCGTGCTTTGTGGTGGAGTGCGAGCATAGGGCCCTGCTGAAGAGGCCTCCCCCGGGGGCCATGCCACGATCCATGATTGCACGCATCCTAAATTTCCGGGATCGAGATGTCATCCTGCAGTGGGCGAGGACGCAAGCCGGTCTTATGTTTGAGTCGCAGCGGATCATGATATTCCCGGACTATACAAAAATGGTGCAACAACAGCATCAGTCGTTCACCAAGGCGCGTCTTCGCAACCTCAATATCTCCTACATGCTCCTGTACCCGACCCGTCACGTGTGGTTTTTAACTCTCACACCATCTTTTTTTACTCTCCGGATGGAAGTCTTTATATGTACTGACGAACAACGGACCATGAAGCCGCATACTCCACCATGCAGAGATTCCGACTCCTCGACTGGAGAGTCGACCAGACCCCCACCGAAGCCAAAAGACAGACAACGTCATAGGTCCTGATCCACCTGGCACTCTAAGAACCATAAAGTAGACGACGAACACATGCAGACTAAACAGAAATAAGACTGGGTATTATTAGGCTCTGTTCGCCTCTAGGGGCTGTGCACCGTTTCCATTTGGATGACCAGCGTTGGTATGTAAGTCACAAAATGGGCCCGTTAGGACGTGGGGCTTCCCGCGACAGTTACTTTAGTTGTTGCAAGGTATTGGGGTGGTCTAGGGAGAGGTGGGTTTGTTGAGCGAGTTAATGACTATGTTGTCTTGTTTTATGTATGCCACGATGCTCAAATGTCCCTAGGACAGAGGTCTTCAAACTTTTGTAGGTTGAGCCCCCCCCATCTGAATTTTTTTAAATGTCGGGCCCCCCCCCCCCCCCCACCATCTGACAGAGAAATTTCTGGAATCTGGTACACTACATATTCGACCACCACCCGCATATCCCGGCCAAATCCGGCAAATAATGTTCCAACACAATAAGAGTGTTTAGTGGGTGTGGTTAAATGACAGAGGCTTATTACACAGCTCAAAACACAATTTTCCAAAATGTGCGCAAATTGTTTTTACTAGGATGCTTCGTATTACACATGACATAGATTGATTATAACACCACCAACATTAATGTGACGTGTTTGCCTGTTTTTCGCCACGGAGACGGTCAATCTGTGGATGGATTTTCGCTACAGCCATCCTCAGGTTGTGCTCCACATCCAGTCTTGAACGGTGCTTAGTCTTTAATACCGCAAGTGCAGAGAACCCAATCTCACATAAATAGGAAGAGCTAAAAGGCAAGAGAGTTTTGATAGCAGTTGTGCTATGTGTACAGATTCCGTGAGGATGAGGCACTCTTGCTTTACTCCCTGAAAATAAAATGTCTTTGCTCTCTTGTGTTGTTCTTTTGTCTGGTTTGTCTGGCTGCCTAAGAGTGAATTGGTGATTCCCATTTGGATATAAGAGTTTTTGTAATAATGTAAAAATGAAAATCTCTTTGAACAGGAGAAGGCGCCGTGCTCCAGGTTTTTGTTGTCTATCTATATTTGGGCACACAGAGTTTCTTTCTCCCTTGCTCTGTTCCTACGGGCCTTGCCGAAACCCCCAGAGATATTTCTTTACACTACAGATGTATGGGCACGTCATGCCCCATTGCAATTTTCTTTAAATTACCTTGCTCTCAATAGGTGTGCCAAGGTTTCAGATTGCTATGTGAGACATTTTCATAATTTCAGTGTAATTGTGAGTGACATTTCACTGACTCCGAGTGACACTTTCTCACGAGCAAACTCAAGCAGTGAAGATGAAGGAAACCTAAATATCTGGAATTGCACCCATTTGAGTAATGTGACTATGCCAGCAAAAGCACATTTTCATCGCATACTAAGTCAGTGTAACAGTAGATCATGATTTACACTCTCTTTCTGCACCGGGGCAATGGAGGTCTGACCTGTGTCACCTTAGCACAGTGAGTAACTGAATGTGTTGTGATGTGACACTTTACAACTGGCACCCACGGACTGTAGGCAGTTGCCTGATGGCGTGCTGCCAAAAAGGCATTTGTTAATTAACACAAACACACTCGGTGGCAAGTGCACTGCCCAATACACTGAGGCTGAATAAATCGAATTACTATAGTTAGGCCTTAACAAGAAACATTTCAATATTTCCTGCCAGGTGACTCAGTGTGACCAGCGCTGCTCAGCTCACTTTAATTAACTGCATGATGTATTCTGGGAGCTGTAGTGCAGACCAGGTCAGATTAGTTGTTCCAACTGAAGACAACACATTGCTGATTTGTAAAAGAAAAGTCCATGGCAGGCACGTGTGTGAGAGCGAGGAAGGGCGGAGATCTAGAGAGCCACAGGCCCTTCCTAAATAGATTTGATTTTTAAAAACCTGCTGAACACAAGCGCTAGAGTTTGCTGGTAACCTTACTAGGGTGGGCAGACATTCGCTCCAAGCTTCCCTCCCCTCTCCCCACATCAATTTTACTTGATGCATCCTATTCCATCGAGAAAAAAATAACGTGTACAGAAACAGAAAAATATTGCAGTTTCTGCTCACAATACCTTGCAAAACCGGGGTACCGAGAAGACATTTGCAAGCCTCCCAGATAAGAAGCACACCTCTGTTCCTGACAGGCCTTGCTGAAACCCCCAGGGAGGTTTCTTTAAATTTCAAAAGTATGAGCACGTCATGCCCCAGTGCAGGATAGTTAAAACTAACATCGTGTGCCTTCGATTTCCCTCTCCCCAACCCCACCCCAACCTCCCCCCCACCCACCTCTGCCCTGACTTAGAAAACATCGAAAGAATGTTTGCATCGAAAGAATATTTTCTCACATGCTGCAAATAAACTGGTGGTTTAAATCTTCCGACAGCAGCAGGAGAACACCAGTGCATCAGCAGAAGAATTCTTCACGGCGAGGAAGCAAAATGCAAATTTCAGACCAAGATAACCTCGACAGGACAGCAACCTAAGGAAGTAAAAGGCAGCAAACGGGAGGAGTGAAGAAACGGCACACTACCCAAAAAGTTAAAGACTTCAGGAGCTTTATGCTCCTGTTTTTGCAGCACTTCCTCCATCTGTAATGTTGTCCCCTTCATTGGTGTAATATCAGTTATGACATTACTAAGTGCTGATTGGCTGCTGTGCAGGAGTTAGCCAATCCAAAATCCCCATTTGAAAGGTGGAAGTAATGCAGGAAGTAAACGTACTTTCGAGTCGACGTGGGACATTTGAAAACAAAGGTGAGGTTTCAGGTGAAGTGTTTGCCCCCCCTGAGATGATGGCGTGCCCCCCCAGGGGGGCGCACCCCACAGATTGAAGAAGTCTGCCCTAGGATCACACGCACTCGGTTTTGCTAACATATCATACTATCCCTACATTCACCAATGGCAACAGACCTAACAGGATGCTCTCCAAGCCTGATACATGTTGTGGATGGAATACGAGGGATATGCAGGACAAGATAAAATGGGGAGCGGTACTCTGCCATGCTAAACACATAGTAGTAGATGTCCTCCTTTTGCAGAGACACACATGCTTGGATCAAAGGCACCCTGTCTTGCCAGATATGGATATGTACACGCCTTACATGCTGGATTTGTGAGAGGTTCCAGAGGGGTGGCCATTCTTATTCATCGCTGGGTCTCATTTACACTGCTATAAAAATGAGTTGACCCACATGGTAGGTTTATTTTCGTACACGGGGAAGTCGCAGGGGAGCAGATGATGCTTCGTAGCGTTTATGCCCTCACCCCCGCCTCTGGACTAGAGTTTTTGGATCACTTGGCCGTGATATGGGGCGGCATGCCAGAGGTCCTGGTGGTAGTAGGAATGATGTAATGTTTGTAGAGATAGATAGGTGGCGCCATACAGGAACCAAGACAAACCCGCCCGACACTAAGCTCCGTACCTGGATAGACATGGTGGGTTGGGTAGACACTTGGCTATCACACCACCCCAAGGAGGCCAGCTACACTTACTTTTCTCACACCCATACCTCCTATTCTAGGCTAGACTATATATTCGGCCCCCGTACATATGCCCATAGAGTTCTGAATGCAACGATTTTACCTAAGGGTTTATATTTGCCCGTAGCTATACATGTTTAGACTGGCCAAGGCAAAACCCCCTTTTGGTGATGGCTCTCCACATGGCATCTACAAAACCCTACATAAAGAGCTCATATGCATAGCGCACTTTCTGAGTATATATCACATAACACAGGGACAGTACCATCAGCATGTATCTTCTGGGAGGCCATGAAGCCCACACTACAGGGAGTGAACATAAGTTTTTGTACGGCGGAGCGTCGTAGGCATCGGCAAGCACTCACTCAGTTAGAAGCTCATATTACGACAATGTAACAGCGGGCCCGGCAAACAGACGGTGTGGCCCGCGTCGGCAACTACGGGTTGTCCAACAACAATATCCGAGCATGCGGATGGCTGCAGCGTGGAATGCGTGGCTTGCTACGTAAAGCAAAATCTATCAGTGGAGACACAAGTCTGGTAGACTTCTCTTTCGACTATGCCAACAAACACGTACACATGCTCCCATGCCCGGCCTCCCAGATTCTGATGATGCACTGATTACTGACCCTGCAGTGTCGGCGGACAGTTTTGCTGATTAATAACAAGCACTATATACCGCCAATGAGGTACTTGATCCCAATTAAATAGAGCAATTCTTTATTGATATCCCTCCGAAGAGGCCCGTGAATTGCTTGAGGCCCCCCTATCACTGGAGGAAATAACCGCTGCAATAGCCAATCTACACACGGGTAAGGCGCCGGGCCCAAATAGCCTTCCCTGCGAATTTTAAATAGCTTACATAGCCTTGCTAGGTCCCTATCATCTGGAGGTGGTACAGGAGGCAGCCCAGACAGCTGGCCTGCCCCCTGATTGGCGGATGCCGAAATTGTTGTGTTCCACAAACCAGGACGCCCCCCAGAGCTCCATGCATGCTACAGGCCCATTTCTCTTTTAAATTTTGAGGCGAAGCTTCTGGCAAAAGCACTCGCCACCAGGCTGTTGGCTCACCTTCCGGATCTGATCCAACCGGATCAGGCCGTCTTCATGCCCCAACGGACCACGCGACATAATAAACGCAGGGTACACAATGCAATCGCGGCTGTAGATCGCCTCCATCGCCTGGCCGCCCTATTGCTGGCCGATATCGATAGAGTCGGGAGGCTCTGGAGTCCCCCTGAGGAGCGGCCATCTCCTCGCGATTGCGGCTGATGCAACTAAAATATTTGCACAGGATATATTACACACGAGTACGTCTATACAGAGCCACGCTCATTGCGTCCCCTGCTTGTCTGCACTGCGGAGTGGAAGAAGCCACCTTCTTGCATATAGTCTGGACATGCACGGGTTTAGACAGGTTCTCTGGATGGGGATTCATAGATGCTTAAATGAGGTGCTGGGATGGACCATACGTAGAACACCACGACTAGCCTTACTCCATATTGCAGAGGATAATGAGGGCAATCGGTACAAGCGCCACTTGTTATTCTTCGGATTAACCCTGGCTAAACAAGACATCACACACTCCTGGAAGACACCCTCAGCACCGCTACTAGGCATCTGGAAACTGGGTATGGATTTTTTTATGGGATTTGAAGAACCCATCTTTAGGGCCCTTGGCTGCACTCAGAAACATATGCACATATGGCAGTGATGGGTGGATTATAGAGGATTAGTACTGATCCCGCCCCGACTCCACCACCAACCATACTGGACATATGTCACCCAATTAATAACACTGCTTGTATACATACTGTTGTCAATTTATTGATTGAGCAGATAAACCGGGACAATATTCAGGGACTGGATTATTATGTAAAGATATACTTTTATTTTTCCTTGATCGTAACGAGTTGGGTGTTTTGTTTGATTTGAGTTATGTTGTTAAATTAAGTAACTATTATATTGCTTATATATGTCAACATTATTTCTGTCCAATAATTGTATATTGATGTACCTGGTGCATGATGTTGACAAACAAAACTCAATAAAATATGTTTATTAAAAAAAAAGGTGAAGTGATACTGTTACAAAATGTGCCGCATTATGGCGCATTATTTGCCTTTTCTTGCTGCGTAATTTACTCAACCCTGACGCATAATTCAAGTGGCCCTGGCTATACACTAAAAATTCCCAAACTTGTTTCTAAAAATAAAGAAATGAGAAAAATGACCCAACGTATTACAATCCAGTCAGTAAACTAAAGATTTTTTTTTTTTCTGACAGTAGTTCAAAAAGCTGCAGTAAAAAGTCACTGTTCGCGCCTGAAACTAGGTGCAATTTCAAGATCACAGTGATATAATGGTAGTCCGATAAATCGAGCAGGAGCCCTCAGCCAATTTTCTTTACCTTATGACTTTGTTTACTTTTTGGAAGTCAAAATCCTCTGGTGCTGCAAATTGAAGTTTGAAGTCTGTGTCTGTTGAGGGCACTTGAATTTGTTGGCTGAGGTACAACTGAAGCCATTGGTTGTGGCGGGAAAAGTTTTGAGTGGGAAAATTCTAATTTTGTTGTCCCCAAAACTGTGTATTCAATCAAATAATTTTTGCAACTTCACCAAGTCAATAACTCTGTTACGGTTTTTTTCTGGAGCTTGGTAAACCTCCACAACCTGAAATGCATAACCAGGTTGATGTCACCGAAACCAGATACTTTGGCTACGAGAGTTGAAATATTATTTCAGGTGGCAAAAAGCTCCAAGTGGGACCAATATGATTTTCTAGCCTGCTTAGGTTGTGCCTTGGGTGATTTTTCCCTGTCCTCTGGCGATTTGATAGTTTTTCAAAGTCCCAATTTTTTTCCAACTTTCTGCAGTAGCTCCTCTTGGTCACTTCTAAGGCTCCCAGCACCTCAGGGTCAGCACTCAAAAGTTCAGGATCACCTCCAACAGAGGCCACCAGCACAGTCCAGTCTGGGTCCACTTGCCACTGGTCATTCCAGGAAAAAGCCTCTTGCAGTTTTTGAGTCCATGTAGCCACACAGGAAGTCAGCCAGCGAACAATTGGAGTCAACCTCTTAGTCCTGGGTATAAAGTGAGCAGGTCGAGCACTTTGGGTCTCCATACAGGTCACGCTGGGCTTATGTTTGTTTTATCCCTGATGGGCTGCTGAGTAGGTGCAGGAGGGGAATCGGCTAGCTGCACTCTGCTTGAGCTTGGCCATCTGCCTCCAGCCGCAACACAACTCGGAAAAAAGTAATTGCTGATTGCCCGTGAAGTGAGGCATTTGCAGTCAGGCTGCATTGACAAGAAATAAAATAGCCCTGATCCCCTTACAACAGCTGTGGCATATGGCAAAGCACCCACTGAATGTCCACATGTTCCTCTGCACATGACTGTTGTAAGCACCAGTCTCCTCACAGCCGGTGTTAATGCAGCTGTTTTTCTGAAATTTGCACAAATGTAAACCAGAACTCTGGCTATCTTAGAGATGTTAGGACTCCGAGACTTGTGACGTTTCATACGCCACATGGATAAACTCACATTGTTATGTCTCAGTAGTATATTGTTAAACATGCTTCATGAGCAAGAACAGTGTCATTTGTACACATTCAAGGTTGCATCTAGCTGTAATGACAGAATTGCACACAATGTAACATTTGTTTTAGCACGGGTGGTGTCCATAAGAAGCTTTAGGAGAGAGTTTATCAATGTATTCATCAGCAGCTGTTTTGTTCTGCCTAGTTCTGATTGGGTTTAAACTATGAAAACCATGCACATTCATTTGACCTACTTTGATCCAAACCCTGCAGAATATTGCTCCTCATGGATGTGAGGAGGACTCTTCCCGATGGAACACATCACAAGAAACCAGTTCCAGGACAAGAATAGGTGCTGCATCTAGAATGCAACTGGTTCTCCCCTCAATCAATCAATCATTTGTAGAGCGCACTACATACCCGCGAGGGTCTCAAGGTGCTGGGAGGGGGGGGTGGGGGGGGGTGCTACTGATCAAACAGCCAGGTCTTGAGTAGCCTCCTGAAGGTCAGCAGGTCTTGGGTCTGTCGTAGGCTCAGTGGGAGGGTGTTCCAGGTCTTGGCAGCGAGGTGGGAGAAGGATCTCCCACCAGTGGTTGTTCTTCGGATGCGAGGGACGGCGGCGAGTGCGAGGTCGGCGAAGTGGAGCTGGCGGTTGGGAATGTAGAAGGAAAGTCGTCTGTTGAGGTGATGTGGCTGAGGTGAGGTACGTCGAGGATCAGTCAAGCAGATGCGTTTTGGATGCGTTGCAGTTGTTTGATGAGCTTGGTCGGGGCTCCTGTGTAGAGGGCATTTCCGTAGCCGAGTCTGCTGCTGACGAGGGCCTGGGTGACTGTTCTTCTTGTATCTGTCGGGATCCACCTGTAGATCTTGCGGAGCATGCGGAGGGTGTTGAAGCAGGAGGAGGAGACGACATTGACATGCTTGGTCATGGAGAGCATTAAGTCGAGGATGATTCCCAGGTTGCGTGTGTGGTGGGTGGTAGTCGGGGCTGCCCCCAGTGCAGTCGGCCACCAGGAGTCGTCCCAGGCTGAAGGGTTGAAGCCGAGGATGAGGACCTCCGTCTTGTCCGTGTTCAACTTCAGTCGGCTGATCTTCATCCAGTCGGCGAAGGCCTACATTCCTTCGTGGAGGCTGGATTTCGTGGTGATGGGGTCCTTGGTGAGGGAGAGGATCAGTTGAGTGTCGTCGGCGTAGGAGATTATGTTGAGGTCGTGCTGTCGGGCGACGTGTGCGAGCGGGGCCATGTAGATGTTGAACAGTGTCGGGCTGAGGGAAGATCCCTGGGGTACGCCGCAGATGATCTCGGAGGCTTCGGATTGGAATGGGGGGAGGCGGACACTCTGGGTTCTGCCAGAGAGGAAGGAGGTGGTCCATTCCAGAGCCTTGTCTCGGATCCCTATGGTGTGGAGGCGTGTGCGTAGTGTGCGGTGGCAGACGGTATCGAAGGCGGCGGAGAGGTCTAGGAGGATGAGGGCCGCGGTCTCACTGTTGTCCAGCAGGGTCCTGATGTCATCAGTGGTGGCGATGAGGGCAGTCTCGGTGCTGTGGTTGCTGCGGAACCCTGACTGGGAAGGGTCCAGGATTCTGTTTTCTTCGAGGTATCGGGTTAGCTGTCTGTTGACGATCTTCTCGATGACCTTGGCCTGGAACGGAAGCAGAGAGATGGGCCGGAAGTTCTTGAGGTCTCTTGGGTCCGCCTTGGGTTTTTTGAGTAGGGCATTGATCTCTGCGTGTTTCCAGCTCTCTGGGAAGGTCGCGGTCTCGAGGGAGAGATTGATGACGTTGCGCAGATGGAGTGCGATGGAGCTGCTGGCTTTGTTGAAGATGTGGTGCGGGAATGGGTCTGACGGGGAGCCGGAGTGGATTGTGCTCATCGTCTTGATGGTGTCATCGATGCTCACGTTGGCCCAGGCTAGCAGGGGGTCGTGGTCTATGGTGTGCGGAGAGTCAATTGTGTTGATGTCTGTTGGGGCTGTCTGGGTGTTGAAGCTGTCGTGGATGTCTGCAATCTTGCGGTGAAAAAAAGTGGCGAGGGAGTCGCACCGGGCTTGCGACGGCGGGATGTCGTTCGTGTTGGAGCTGGGGTTGAAAAGTTCCTTCACGATGTTGAAGAGCTCCTTGCTATTGTGTGCATTGTTGTCGAGGCGGTCTTTGAAGGAGGTCCTCTTGGCAGTCCTGATGAGGTGATGGTGGTTGCGGATGGCGTCCTTGTGGGCTGCGTGGCTGTCCGGAGTCTGCTCACTGTGCTATTTTCTTCTCTAGTTTCCGGCAGGCTTGCTTGGAGGCTAGAAGTTCTGGGGTGAACCAGCTGGCCCTCTTTTCTTCAGCGGGGCGAGGGTGTTGGCGCAGTCGTTGATCCAGCGTCTGAGATTGTGGGCAGCGTCGTCGGTGTTGGGTGGGCTGAGAGCAAGGTTTGCGTGTTGTTGGTCTTCCGTGATTTTGCTCCAGCAGCGGCGAGGGATCTGTTGGGTGTGGTGGTGAGTGGTGGGTCTCTGGTAGGTGAAGTGGATGCAGCGGTGGTCGGTCCAGAAGGGTTCGGTGGTGTGGCTGAAGGAGATGTGGGATCTTGAGGAGAAGACTGGGTCGAGTGTGGGGCCGGCGGTGTGGTAGGCGTTGTGACGAGTTGCCTCAATCTGAGGTTGGCGAGGTTATCGATCAGTTTGGTGGAGTTGCTGTCATTGTTGTTCTCAAGGTGAAAGTTCAGGTCTCCGAGGAGGATGTAGTTTGTGGAGGTCAGGGAGTGCATGCTGATGAAGTCGGTGTAGGAAGGTGGATATCTGACTATGCTTACCCCCAACTTTTTGCCTACTGTCTAGCTGGTTTTTCGACTTAGTTGGCCTGAGATCCTGTCATTCAGGGTCTCAGGCTGTCTGCTCTCTCTTTAAAATGGACTCCATGAACCCTAGGTACATACCCAATTGGTAAGGATCACCTTATTGGACCCTGTACAGTGTACCCTAGGTACCCAGGGCATAGGTGTACCCTAGGCCTACCAGGGGCTGCAGCATGCATTATGCCACCCCTGGCCTGGCCTTTCATTGTGACACAACTGGCTGATCACTCAGCTGGGGCAAGGTCGTGTAATCACTCCTTGCTTAGGTGTAGTATTCCTATACCTACCTTATATATAGACACATGTGTACCTATCAGTCACTCCTATGGCAGGCCTTAACAATCCTGGAGGCAGAGTGCTTGGTAACATGTGAGATGGTGCTCTAGCATGAGCTGAGCCTGTTTGCAGCTTTCGGAACCATGTCCTTATAGCTGTTCTATGATATAGCCTACCATATACTCTTAAAGTACCTTATAATCTTAAACGGTTATGGTAACTATGGTTTGGCTTTATCAAAACATGTCGTGTAAGGTGTCTAACACTTTGGAATAATACCCCCATACCATTTCTGGTGATGAGGATATTATTCCTCCCTTCTAGAGGGAGAGACATGTTAAAATCCTACTCTGCTGTTTAACTCTCACCAAAGCCTCGACATCACAAGATGGATGCTGCTGCCACAGACACGAGTCTGACCTCCTGCTGCTGGGAGCCCTCCCAGCCAGGGAGGCCTGGACAATAGGTTTCCTTCTTGGGGAGGTGCTAGCACCTCCCCAGACAGACTTTAGTGTATTGGGGCAGGGAGGGCTGAAAGGAATGAGACAAGCCTGGGGCACACAAGGTGCTCCATGCATAGTCCAGTTCAAACCGGTGCTGGGGCACTTCAGCCCCAGCTCTGGCGCGAAACTGGACAAAGGAAAGGGGGTGTAGCCACTCCCCTTCCTGGTCCCACCCATAGGAGGGACCTTGCAGGTAGCCCAGCCCACTAGCCCAGTATATTAGTAGCTAGTTGGGCCCTGCTACATTAGATTATCCTGAACCTGCATCTTGAACAGAAACTCTGGACCTTCGACATTCGACGAAAGAATAAGACTGAAGAATCTCCCTTGTAGCCAAGGAGTGGCTACCCTGTGCAAACAGGCACCATCAAGAGACTTACCCTTTGCTTTGCTGAAGTTCTACGAGGGACCGACTGCAGAGCCCGACCAGAGCCTTGACTTCCAGACTTCTCCGACCCTGACCCACAGCCGAGCTGAGATCCGTGGAGGCGACGAGAGACGTGAGACCGGCTACCTGGGAAAAGTGGCGAGTATCTTCCAGCGCAGCTTCTGAGGCACCCTCGAAGTTGTGCACCGGGGATTGAGAAGCCCCAACCCCAAGCACCATCTGCACCGAAGATCAGCCCCCCACACTCCACGAGTCCTGCGTGGGGCCCTTCTGCATTTTCCTGCTTGCCGCGTCTGTCCGGTTGCTTGCCTGTTGGCTAGCGGCCTCTGTGACGACACACCTGTAAATTTCCGCTGCTGGTTTGGCTCCTCCAGACTGGCTCTTGCTCCTCTGCAAAAGAGAAGCACCCCAGACCTTCCTGGTCTGCAACAGAAGTAAGTCCTCCTTTCTTCGTGGGTTCCGCTTGCCAAGGCTTGGTGAGTCCTAGTTCGACTTCGCCGCCGCCGACAGCAAGAGCCTGCGTGGGACAGCTCGCCTCCTGGTCCTGGTCGTCCTCGACGTCTCCTGGTACCCGTGGCTGCTGCGACAAGCTTCACCTTCCACCTGCAATCTTCACGACATCGCCTGGTTCCTTCCTGGTTCCACGTGGTCACTGGCTAGTTACCCAGACTCTGTCCCTTCTGCTTGCAGGTATCCTTCCTTCTTGATCCCGGCCTTGGGATCCACCGGACACTCTTCACTGACTGCCTGTCAGCATCTTTCCTTCAGGCATCCATAGGAGTCCACGACGAAACCCGACGCAAGTTCACACCTATGCACCCGCAGCCCGTGGGCTAGGTAACTTGGGTACTCCGGTGCTCATCAGGGTATTGACTATCCTAGTGTCTAAGTTTCAAGTCTCGACTTCCTAGTCACTCCAGAAGTGTCCTAAATCTTATTAATTCTAAACTGTACTATTTCTATCGATTATACGCATTACACGTGAGTGTTTCCACTCTGCACCTGAATCCCGTGGGCCTCCCACTTCCTAACAGTTGGTAGTGTAGTGTAGCCCCAGCGATTCCCTAGGCCTAGGCCTATCCTATTTCCGTGACAGTGGTCCTTATACCACTTCTTTAGTATATGGTTTGCGTGGCCCCTAGGGCCTAACTGTATTACTTACCTGTGTGACTTAATGTATGCTTGAAGAAGACTGTGTTGTACTTACCTCGAATCTCATAAAGAGTGCTGAGGGTTTGACTAGAATAAATACACTTTATTTTATATATATATCTGTTGTGGTGTCCTTTCATTTGGTATTCAAGGGATTATATATGGTATCACAGCTGGCTTCTCATGCCATTCAGAGTTTAGCCTAAGACTGCTCTTGTCCATGCTACCACTAGGATAGCTGGTCTATAAGGTTGACTTTACAACCAATCACCATAAGGGGATTTGGACTGATACAAGGTGTACACTAGAATTAGTGACATCATATATCAGGCCAACTTCTCACAGTCGGCGATGGAGTCTCTGAACTGGGGTCAGGGTCCGGGGGGTCTGTAGACGAGGGTGCCTCTGAGGGTGGAGTTGGGGTCTGTGTGAATCTGGAAATGCATGTGTTCGGCGGTGCTGAGAGTGTCGTTGGTGCTGGTTGAGACCTTGATGCTGTTCTTGTGGACGATGGCGATTCCTCCTCCGACTCCATTGGTGCTGTCTCTGCGGGTGATCTTGTAGCCATCTAGGATGGCAATGGCGATGTCGGGTGTGGAGGAGTTGTTCATCCAGGTCTCTGTCAGGAAGGCGACGTCCGGGGATGAAGTGTCGAGCAGGTTCCAGAGCTGGATGGCGTGTTTGCGTGCGGAGCGGGTGTTCAGTAGGATGCATCGGAGGTGATTGTGGCCTTTCTTGGCGGGTGGTTCGGCGGCTCTGAGGCTGGTGTAGCTGCGTTTCGGTGCGGCTTTGAAGCAGGTGTGGGTCCGTCTGGGGTTGAGAGCGTGGAGTGTGCTGGCATCGTAGCGGCAGCGGTCGTCGTGACGGGTGCGGGGACCAGGGGTTCTGGCACTGGGCGCGATCCGGGGATGGACGGGCGCAGACGGGCATAGCCTTAGGCGCGTGGCCGCCATATATGGGGAGGTGGGAGGGAGGAGCAGCTGGGAGGCGGGAGGCAGGAGCAGCGAATGGGCAGTGAGGGGGGCGGGGACACAGCGGCGGGAAAGGGAGCGGCGAGAGCACCAAAGGCAACCGGGCACAAATCGGGGGCAACGAGGGGGAACAGAAGGCAAAAGAGGGCACAGAATGAAGGGACAACGAGGGGAACAGAAGGCAAGAAAAACCAGCACAGAAAAGAATGCAGGCACAGGGGTTAGACAGGTAACAGCGGTCACAGACACCAGAAGACAGGCACAAATCAGGGGGCAACGAGGGGGAACAGAAGGCAAAAGAGTGCACAGAATGAAGGGGCAACGAGGAGAACAGAAGGCAAAGAGAAACGGGCACAGAAAAGAATGCGGGCACAGGGGGGAGACAGACAACAGCGGTCACAGACACCAGAAGACAGTATGGGCAGTACAGGGAAAGAAAGCGACAGTGATACAAACCTAAGGCTTACCACTGGCCACCAGGGATGAGACGCAGGTGGTAGCCTGCGGGTGGAGGAGGGCCTCAACTTCTACAGCAGCGGCAGCTGGGGCAGGGTCAGGGGACACAGGCAGAGCAGTGTGGTGGGGGAGCGACCTACCTAACAAGATCAAGGGTCGCCTCAGCGCTGTTTGTAATACCGAGTATACATGGGCAGTGGTGCTATGCAATAAATAACACGTGTGTCATCGTCTTTCCTCCCTTTGTACAGATCACCAATCCTGAGACCTGTGACATGATGTACGAGAGTTTGGCCCGCATCAACAGCAATTTCTACAGGGAAAAGGTGATGATTGATTGGTTATTTATTGTTTGAAAATTGTGGAGCCTGTTTTTGGACCTGTGCACTTCAACGCAAAATGGAGTGATATCTAATGGCACAATGCAGACAAAAGGATTGTTGGGTTTTTCTGAAGACACTTTTACTTAATAACAGACAACCCGTCTTCTAATATCCATAAGATACTGAAAATGTTTACCATAGATGGCTCCGAATTCAACCACCATGTTTGAGAAGTGTCCAGGTCACGTTGGCATGTAAAAGATACCTCACTTCTGCACTAGTGTCTCAGTGAGGTAGGTTGACAAAAATATGATAACATTTAGTGCAATTATTACTTGAAACGGATTGTGCTGCAAGTGAGTGGAATAAATATGTTTAAAAGCCTATTTCCGTTAAGGATTACAAACATGCAATAATTATTAGGATCTGGGAATATGGCAGGAGTTGGAGGACATATCCTACAAGAGCGTCAATCTAGGTTTCCTGCTAGCAAAAAGGGATAGGAAATGGGGCATCGTGATATGCCGAAACTCTGAGACTGGGAAAAAGGGCATGATGTATGTCGAATGACAGAGAAAATGGTGTACAAGGGGATGGGCTTCGTCCCACACATTTGAAAAAGTATGGGGGAGGTAGGGCACTGAGGTGTAGAGAGGTATAAGAACAACTCGTACTTGAGATATGATGGAGAGGAAATATGTTGAAATGGTGTAACATATGCAACTCGTTGTATATGAGAGGGTTGAGTTCGAAAAACGGGGGAAATATGACCGATATCACCGAAACCGATCAGCTTTATTAAGGTTTGTTGCTCTGCAATGTTATTTGACAATCTATAAAATCTCGCAGGGAGGGACAGGGGGCTTGATAGGTCCAGCATACAGGTCCAGATCAGAAGTTGAAGACTAAAGGTATGCTGTTCCTAGGGGGCTGGAGGGGGAGAAGAAGGGGGAAGAGTAGGGACACATCAGTAATGGTGGACGTAGGTAGGTGCTTGAGGGAGCAAGAGAGTTAATGCTCGTCCAGGTATAGCTCCAATTAGGAGCAAGGGCCCTCACACACCCGAGGGGTGTCATGCTTCATCATAGGGCAGCTCCTCGTTGTGCCGGCGCTGCAATGCCCAACGGGCCTCGCGAGGGGGCTCTTTGCTGGAGGTCTTCTCGGTTTTGCCGTCATGAAGCTAGATGATCTTATGTGAGGGCGAGCCTATGTGAAGAGAGTAGATGTGGGAATGTGCCAGTGTGATTTAAAAATAGCTCCTGGATACTCCTAGGGGAATTTATTCACGGAGTGTCTGGGCCATAAATAAAAACAGACTGAAAAAGTTGTGAACTGAGAGGGGGAATTAGACCTGTGCCAGTTCTAGTGAGTTGTGCAAAAGGGTCAACATGTTTCTTGCCTATTTAAAAAGTCCAACTGGATCGCGGCAATTCATCAGAACCTATGAACCTCATCTACTCTCAAGGGGGGGGGCGGCAAATACTGAAAGACGAAGGTCAAAGTCGTCCTGGTGTGTGAAAAAATAATAAATCATAAGTGAGGTACAGTTATACCTTCCATAGATAGGTGCACCGACAGAGTGAGGTAGAAATGCCCCAACAGGGACAAACCGGTGGACTCGCTCAAGCCACAAGGGAAACCAATTTGTATCCTCGAGGTTCCCAGTGCGGAACCTACCCGTGGCCAGTTCATTCTTCCGGTGCACCTATCTCTACCTACCTATCTTAACTCTCTTGCTCCCTCTAGCATTTGATAATCTATGCCAGTTTAAAAAAAAAATGTAAAAATTAAATATATTAAAAATAATTATAAGGACATAAAGAGCTGGCTGCATTTTAGAGTTGGCTGATATGGAGGGTAGAACAAGGGTTTATGCAGTGTTCATATGCAGATGTGCGGATGGTGATTTGGTTTATTTCTGCATCTACTAAGCTAGGTTGAACGTTTGAATCACCAAAATTCTAGCTGTGGTGGAAGTGATACCACGCACCCTTAATCATCCAATGATCTAAAAGAGTTGAATTGTCACCATGGATGTCAATTCACCAAAATGCCAGGGGAAGCAGAAGTAACATCACTCGCCCTTTGACCTTCACTTTCACTCACACACACCTTTATAAATACACACACTCTCGCAAAAACACTTGGTCACTCGCAAGCATGCACACAACATACATTAAAAAGTATTTTTTTTACTTACGTCAGCTGCCAGGGAAGGTCATATTTCAGCTAATTGTACTCCATTTTTATTACATTAATATAGGCTTATAGCCCGCCGTAGTGGGCTATATCAGCTATTAAAGGCCCGCTGCAGCGTTAAAGCCCGAGCCGAAGGCGAGGGACTTTAACAAAGCAGAGGGACTTTAAAAGCCGGTATAGCCCTGCTACGAAGGGCTATAAGGCTATTAGAACATTCTGCCACTAGAAGGCAGAATGTTCTAACAAATAAAACAAAGCCTTTAGGGAGCGCGAGGGGATTCAAATCCCCTCAGGCTCCCTGAAGCCTTTGTTCACAGCCAGAGCTGTGAACAAAGAAGCATTGGAATGTTGGAGCTCCGGGCTTATACCAGTCATTATATGCCTGGAGCACTCCATTGTTTTCAATGGAGCTTCCAACATTCCAATGTTCTAATAGTGAATAATGGAATATTCTATTCACTATCAATGTAACTAAGATCAATAGCAAATGAGGAGAAGGAGCTCCAACCGTGGTCCAGAAGGAAGAGCTGCTGCTGTATTCCAGGCACTGATTTTACCACCTCTGAGGTCAGGGGTCACACAAGAAGTGCCAGAGGTTGCAAGGGGCAAGCCAGGAGTCGGAGCTGCGAACCCTAAAAGACGTTTATGGTTGTCCCACTCATATCCCATCAGCTGCCCCCTCTTTGTTTTTGAGTATCTAAAGGAAGAGCAACATGGAATTTGCAGAGAACAAACCGGGGTTTCCGAACACTGTTTGTTTTCAGATCCTTGGTTTAGTACCTTTGAAACCAGTGGCACCAGAGGATAAGTTGCATTAGCAACTCCTATGCCTCACTGACGTTAATGTATTTAAAATATGTACCTCCCATTGTATTTAGCTTGAAGACGCATGCTCAAATATACTATGCAAAGTCAAATGGCCAGTGTACTGTGCAAGGAAAATATTACCAGAGATTTTCTTGTCTTTTTAATTGGACGAGTCTATGTGCTACACCTACGTACTCCAGTTACACCCCCTTACCAAGCCCAATGAGGCAGAAGCAGTTTTGGGGTTTCTTGTGTGCTAATGCCGTTTTAAACAGCTTGCTACTTTGAGGACCGGATTCTTGGCTTACATTTTTGCTTTACGTGAAATTTAAAGGCGATTTAACATCAATAGAAGTACCGTTGATATGCAGTGAGACTTTTCCCAAATTAAATCCTGGACTGGTTAGACTGATTTTCAAATGGTTCGCTTACTTCATAACTACACAGACAAGCTTACATTTTGTGAAATGGTATCTGATGGCATGAAGTAATAGCTCCTCAAGCATTACAAAAATAGGTTCCTCGCTGTGGCAACTGAATAATTTCCCAAAACGTTGCTGCCAAAAAATAATCGCCCATTACCCTGGGTTGGAAAATAAAATGCAATGAAAGGTCATTATGCTACAATATTTTTGCTACTACACAACATTAGAAATTGGTAGCCTCTGTTCACCATGTGTACTGTGTGGAATAACACATCTTTTTTTAGTCTTCCGTACACCTTATGCATGAAGAGCGAGCCTGTTACACGATTATGGCAGGTGCCTGGTGCACATGGGGAAAGAATGCTGGCTAGTAAAGGCTTGGGTGAGTAGAAAGGATGCACCCCCTTCTTTTGCCCTGTGCAACTACCTGAGTTTCTTCTTCCCAACTTGATATAATCAATCTTGTATCGTCTCCCAGAACTCTCATAGATGTATAGCACCATATGACAGCTCCATGGCCAGGTTTAGCAGTACATGACTACCACTACAGCAACAGGATACAATTTCTTTCATAGCTTCACTTTCTTCAGACAGATTCCACTGGCATGAGGCAAACGAATGGTCTGGGTTTGAACTAGGGGTGGGTGGAAAATTCCGCTCCGCCAGCGTAGCAGATAAAGCCAGTCACCCCTGCTCACCGGCCCGGTCCCTGCTTCTGAAAGCAGCCAGGCCGGGGAGAGCCTCCCCGGGCCCCGGTGGACCCCTGGCTCCAGCGCCCGGACCCTCGGCTGGCTTGCAGGACGGGGGGCTCCCGCACCCCGGGGCCTGCCGGACGGAGCACGAGCCCCGGGCCCGGTCCCAGCTTCAGAACCCTAGCCAGGCCGGGGTGAGCCTCCCCGGGCCACGGTGGACACCCTTCCCCAGCGCACGGACCCTCGGCAGGCTTGCAGGACGGGGGGCTCCCGTTCCCTGGGACACTGGGACGGAACACAAGCCCCGGACCCGGGCCCAGCTTCCGAACCCTAGCCAGGCTTGGGAGAGCCTCCCCGGGCCCCGGTGGACACCCTTCCCCAGCACCCGGACCCTCGGCTGGCTTGCCGGACGGGGGGCTCCCGCACCCTGGGACACTGGGACGGAGCACAAGCCCCGGGTCCGGGCCAAGCTTCCGAACCCTAGCCAGGCTGGGGAGAGATTCCCCGGGCCCCGGTGG